>NC_135637.1:23435824-24062074 GCF_053574225.1 Canis aureus | reverse complement strand
GGAGGAGGAGGAAATATGTGCTTACTCTAATGTTTCATCAGAATGCCAGGGAGGCACATCTGATTGGTGGCCACTTCTACTCAGAGCTGAGTAATTCTGAGAATGTTACAAAAAATGGAGTGCCTGTCATTTCAAGCTGGTAAACTTGAATAAATATCTAATTTTTCATATATTCTCTACAGCCAACAGTCTCCATAGAATGCTGCCACCACAGCCTGGTTTGGAATCCTGACTCCCCTTAACTTACTACCAGATGCACAGCTTTGGGTAAGTTGCTTTCTCTCTCCAGGCCTCAGTGTTCTTCTCCCCAAAAGAGAGAATTACAGCAATTCCTGCATGGGGACATTGGGATGATTCAAGGACATAATACGAGTACAACGCTTATCCTATAGGAAGCACCCAGTGAATGTTTCCTTCTTAGCCAAGTTGGAACACAGGTGCCACAGTTTTCAACCAGTGCCTGGCCACTCGCGGGATGGATGGAACCAAAGACAGGGTGGGCTAGTCAGTAGGAGTCAGTAACTTGTCCTGAGTTTTACTTTCTGCTATGCTATCTACCAGCTGTGTGACTTTGAGAAAATTGCCTGACTTCTCTGAAGGTCATTTTCTGTAATGTGTACAAACAGATCTACACTACCCCCAGAGAGTTGTAAGAATCAAGTGCTTCCATGTGTCAAAATGTTTTGCAAACCAGCACAGCTTCCACTCTGAAGAAGTCATGAGTGACTAATAAACAGTGTCCTGTGCTGCATTCCAGAAGTATCATAAAGAGAACTCAAATGAACACATTTAACTTCCTAGAAGAATCCATATATAATGGTGAGATTTCAGCTATGTAGCAGGTGGGAGAGGACATACTTGGGGGTTGGAATTCATTACATCTCCTGCCACGTAAGGTCTTTGCCTACTTCCTCTTTCCATGGACACTTTGAGCTGAACCCCAAGTGACCTCCAGGCCCTTCCAAAGTTCACTTTGCAAATCAGCATTCACCCACATGTGGGTGAAAGCTATGGTCAGCTTGGGATAGGGGAACTTCATACAAAATACCAAAGTTCAGTTCCCACACCCCTAGATTCTTGAATTGGTCTGGGGCAGCACTCAACTGGGGGTGATATGGTCACCCAGGAGCCATTTTTGTTGGTCACAAGGCTAACACATCGCAACTGGCATCTTCAGAGTGGAGGCTAGGGATGCTGCTCAATATCCCACACTGCATACAGCAGCCCCCAGCCCCCATTACAAAGAATAATCCAGCCCAATACATCAATAGTAGTGAGCTGGAGAAACCCTGGTCTGGGGTGAGGCCCAGTCAGTGGTATGTTTGGAAAGCTCTTCAGGTGATTCTAATGAGAGCCACTGGGTTAATCAAACGCTCAGCAATTAGCCTTAGGGAATTAGACTCTTTAAGATGAAGCCTCCATAATCAGCCAGCTGTTATTAAATCATCAATAGCTGTGGCCAAATTAAACCCAGAGTTAAGAGTGCTTCAAGCATTGACTTATCCATTCCTGCTAGGGCAACCAACCACCCAGTTTTTCCCAGACAAAGGGAATCCCCAGGATATGGGACTTTTCTGTTGTAAGACTGAGACTGATTTAAGACTTAAGATTGTGTGAGATAGGTTGGTCACCTTCATTTCTGCTTCTCTCTTGTTTCCACTCTGCATCAATCCATTATTTATTGAGCTTGTACAACATGCCAAGCCTATACAAACACTTTACCCAAAGTAGTTCACATCATGCTCAGAACCCTAAGGGACAGATGTTAAAATCATTTCACAGGAATCCAGGGGCTAAATTACCTGACCAGAGAGGCCATTCATCTGGTTAAGCATTAGAGTTGGACTCGACCCAGGTCCCCAGACTCTACAATCCTCACCAATGGTCCATGCTGTCTGTTTCCTTCAGTGAGTGACTTAATGACCAGCACAGAGGCTCAGGGATGCTAATTCCCAGCAGGCAGGAATGCCATTCTGGGGTCTGAAGCTTCTCTGCCATTCCCATTCAACCCATCCTTCTGTCTTGTATTTCCAGGTTAGGGACCAGTCCGTTAAAAAGAAAAGATCAAAGGCCCTGTAGATGACCTTTGGCCAAAATTAATTAACAAAGGCTCCTCAGAGTTACTGCAATGCTGTTGCCTCATAGTTGAGGGAAAGAGGATAGCCATCTTGGTGCCCATTCTGTCTCTCCGCATTTCAGATCTGTACTCTAAAGCACAGACGATGATCCCCAGAGTACAGAGAAGGAAACTGAGGCCAGAGCTATGAACACCAAGACCATCGTCCTGGTAATGGGCAAATCTGCTTTTCGAACCCATGTCTGTTTATTCCAATGCCCATGCTTTTAACATTTTATTCCACACCATGTGGGGACAGATGACTTCTTGTTGATTTAACAGCCCAGCATGGGCAAAGCGCCCCTAACAAATCCCAGAAGATTGTCTCGGGGAGGTGTTCATGTTGTGCAAACAGCATTACACATGTCCTGGACTTTGAAGCATCGTTTCAAATATTGACGAGGCCCATTAAATAATTCTGAGAGAACAGGCTGCCTTAAGTGGAACAGGACAGAACTCCAGAATGGCTGGTGCAATGACAGACCTCACTACTGCCCTGACACTCCATAGAACCATGTGCACTGCTTGTGTGCACACCCATGAGCAAGCACCTGCTGTCCTCTGCAGATTTCACCTCAGCCCCTCCCCACACACCCTCCAAGATGTGAACCCCACAATGCCCTGTGCATCTCTAGGAAATGATATTTTATTAAATAAACAAACCAGAGCGATTCCTGTAGATTTATGAACAGTTCTTCAAGTCTCACTTGTTCGACCCACCGCGGATTTACAGCCCTGCATTAACCTCGTGAGCGCTCATAACGTTTACTAAGATAACGTTGGCAGGAGGGAGAAGGGATTTTTATAGCCGAGTAATAATTACAAAATGCAGGGAGTACTCAGGAACCTGTTTATTAGTTATGCCGGGTGTGTGGTCAATGGAAGGATTGCACATTCTACACAGGTTTCACTGGCAGAGATCTATCCCTTCCCTCGTGAGCTGGCTTTACCTCCATGGTTCCTCTGGAGTCTCATTTCTACTTTTAGAACATGTGTCATCAGTTGATGGGGCAGCAGTCTCAGAAAGAACAGAAGGGGCAACTGCCCAGGTGACCCACCATTCGAACTTGCTCCACCCCTCCAGAGACTGAACCCCAAGCGCATCCTTCTAACCTGGAGGGGGTCAGTCCCATGAGGTACATCTCATCCCTCTCAGAGAGAGTGATTGGTTCTTCAGGCTCAATCTTGCCAATGCTTTTGCTCAGCGAAAAGGAAGAAATGCACCGCCATAAGCATCTATGCATGGTGGCTTTGGATGTTGAAGGGGAATTGGGAGAGAGGGGGTCTTCAAAATGGGCAGGAAAGATGAGGGAGCCAAACACTGGAGGCATATTAGTAATAAGAATGGCAACAATCTGAGCTACATCTGAGAACCAAGGGGTGTTGCACGTAAAACTCTAAGTGCCTGGACCCATCCAATTAAATTCAGCTTCCAAGGGATGTGGATGGACATTGTGTTTTTACAAACTCCTCAGAGATGCTGATGCATGGAAAGACTTTAGACCAGCAGATTGACTGTACAAATAAGCACTTTCTTATTTTTATGGACTCACCTGGCTTCTCAAAGGATGGTCTGCAAACCAGCAGCGTCTGCCTTGCCTGAGAGCTGGCTGGAAATGCAGAATCTCAGGCCCTGCCTCTGACTTGCTGGATCAGGACTCCAATCCCAACAAGACCCCTGGGTGATTCCTATAAGCGTCACATTTAAGAAGCACTACATTGGTGCATTTGAACCTCAGAGCGGCCACCTCCCCTCAAAGTAGGTAAGAAGAGCCATTGGCAGTCCTCCTCACGTTGCTAGAGAAGAAACTGAAGCTCAGAGAAGTTTAGTCACCAGCCCAAGGTCACAGAGCCAAGCCCCAAAGCCAGTTCCCTGCTGGGCTTCAGTGTCTCAGACTCCTACACAGGCACACAGGGGAAATCTGGGCACCGTGGCAGGTGCTTATGGGCCGGAGCTGAAAATGAGCTGGAAGAGGGGTGCCCTGGGGAGGGGGCTTTGTGAGTAGTTGTCAATTAGTCACCGGCCTTCTGCAGCTGGCAGAGGGGGGCCTTCTTCCCGCCGCCCCCTCCGCCGCCTCTGCCCTCTCTCCCTTCCTCTTCCAGAGCCTCCTTGAGATTTGAAGCTCAAACAAGAGGGTATGAATAATGTAGCGCGATCGCTCCTCTTGTCTCCCCCAATCCTCAGAGGGTGAGCAAGGCTCCTTGTCTGCCTCATTAGTGGCCGTTCAACCATTTGATTTCGGTAACAATGAGTGTGCCTTCCTCAGAATTTTCATACCTATTTGCGTCACTGGAGTCAACACTGAATTTTTGAATCCACATAAAATTTTAATGGAGCGATCTGCATACTGCACACTCTTTCCCCGTGCCCACTGCTGTAGCCCCAGTCCCAACAGGCAAGGAGAGTGGCTGAAGACAGGATAGTCACAGAGACATGGGTGGGAGCCCAGTGGACTCGCAGCTTAGAGCCCAGGTGGGGCAGGGGACAGTTGGGAGGCGGGTTGAAAAGGTCCTTCCAGCTAATCTCCTTGCACTGGATATCAGGTTGAGAGTTAAGAAATCCACTCTGGAGTTCAGAAGGGTCTCCATTTCCTGGCTGTGTGACCTAAGGTAAGTTGGTTTACCACTCAGAGCCTCAGTTTGCTCGTGTATAAAATAAGGATTATAATAGAGAGTTTAATTTGATTAAATTAAATCATCCACATATAATCCACATAGAATGCTTAGTAGACATATTATTTTTTATTATTATTTTGTCTTTCACCCCACATAGGGCTGTAACTATGTAATTTGCAAAATATGATCATATCCTATCATATTTGTTGTTATCATGTGCAATTTGGCTTTGGTAGCAGACAGACCTGAGTTGATCCCAGCTTCATCTCTTGCAAGCTATATAAAAGAGAAAGTGACATCACTGCTCTGAGCCTCAGTTCTCCCACTTATCTAATGGGGAGATAGACCCCCACCTTTTAGGAATATATCAGAACCCAATAGGAGAATGCTCGAAAGACACCCAACCCTGTGCCTCTCACAGAGCAGTCACCATACACAGGAGGGTGTTTTTTTATTCTAAACACATTTTTCTCACATGTTATCATCTGTGAATTCAGGGTACATGTTACCATAGTGGTAGCATCCTAGAGTCAATGAAAGATAATGATATTATTACATTCCAGGGTATTTGTTAAACACCTGCTCACATGCCAGGCATGTGCTAAAAACTGCTTGGGAGCTAACTCGTGATCCTTAACATAATCCAGAGAGATAGGTGTTATCCCAAAGCATGCTTTGAGGATGGGGAGTAAGGCCCCAAAGAAGTGATGCAGCCTCCCCTGGGTCTCCCAGCTGGTGACGGGGGATCCCGGGGTGCATTACAGAGCTCTCAGTGTTAGGTGCTCATGCTCTGCCCATTCCATCCCATCTCTCGGTTGGACAGCTCAAAGAGAAGCACAGCCAGGGAGATGCTGCAATTTGCCCAGAGCAGCATGACCAGGAAGTGACAGAGCTAGGATCAGGAACCCAAGTCCATGGCATCACAAATGCCAAGCTCTTTCTGCCAGGACCACACCGGGGCAGGAAGATGGATGGAGCCATCCTTAATTAATCAAATCTGACACAGACGAGGACAACCTTGCCAGAACCTGCAGACCTGCTTCTCATTCCCAGGTGCCTCACAAGTAGCTCCGCATCTCCCAGCCTCACTTCTTCACCTGTAAAATGGAGGTGACAGTCCCAACCTCTCAGAAGTGGTGTGATTTTAAATGGAGTGATGCACAGATATAGGCTCTGCAAGTCTTAGGAAGCCCTCAAAATGCAGTGCTGATTGAGGGCAGGGAAAGAGATGGGGCTGGAGAGCTGCCCTGGGACAGGACCATGGAGGCTGAAAAGAGCAAACAAGGGATCTCCTTTAACTCCACTAACCTCATTCCTTGGGGGGTGGGGGGGGCAGTGCGGAGAGTCTCTCCATCCCCACTTGACACAGAAAAGAGAAAAGAGGGGAAGTGAAACAGGACCCCTGCCCCGCCCCCTCACGGCCCATGTTTCCCACCGGTGTAATGAAATGGAAGGAGTTTCTGCTGAGAACGGTGATCACTAACCTGCCAAGATGAGTGAGAAAAATCAATTCAGAGAGTGCAGGAGGGGAGGGACTCGCTGAGTGGGGTAAGCGCTGGGGGGGGGGGACTGCGGGGGGAGGGAGTCAGAAGGAGAGAAACCTACGGTGGGGAAGGAAGGTTGCTTGCTTGAGGCCTTTAGTAAGAAATTGTTTTATTGAGGTGAAACTCACATAACTAGTAACCACTTTTACGTGTCTGATCTAGTGACATTTGGTTCATTCCCAGTGTGGTACAAACATCACCTCTACGGAGTGCCAAACTTCACCACCCCTAAAAGTAAACAGTCACTCCCTGTCCCTTCCTCCCATCAGACCCTGGCAACTACTTGTCTGCTTCCTGTCTCTATGGATTTGCTTATTCTGGATATTTCATATAAATGGGATTTTACAATAGTCGACCTTCTGTGCCTGGTTTCTCTCACTGAACATCACAATAGTGCACAATTGTACACTTGTACACGAATGCTTGTGGCGGCATTGTTCCCAAAAGCCAAAAAGTAGAAAAAATGCAAATGCTCATCAACAGATGAATGGACAAAAAGTGGTCTGTCTATCCAGTGGAATATGACTCGCCCATAAAAAGGCATGAAAGTACTAATATGCACTATATGTAATATGGATGGGCCTTGAAAGCATTTAATTCATTTTTTATTTGACATTTCTTGCCCTTATGGCCACAGTTCTGCTCCCGAATGACCCAATCCAAGTGCCATCGCCTCCTCCTGAAGACAAATGTTGGCTGAGCATCCACCATGGGCAGGACACTAGACACAGCAGAGTTGAAAGTCAGTCAGACCAGGATCGGCACTTGGCTCGTTACTGACTTGCCCCGTGACCCTAGGCGAGTCCTTTCCTTTTTCCTAGCCTTGGATTTATCAATTGTAAAGTGAGATTCAAGCTCTCCCGTTGGATTAGCTCAAGACTTCCTTTAGGTCAGGACAAGAGCTCTGGGTAAGCTGCAGAACTGGATGAGTGTCGGATACTGTCACCATGGGTTGAACAAGAACCTTCCACCAATGGTGGAATTTGGGAAGAGGACACAGATGGTAAAAAGAGAATTTACATCAGAGGGGAGCTGGTAGTAATAAGGGACCACAGGGAACAGCTGCTATCACATAAAATCTAAACTCCTGCTCATGGCCCACCAGACACGTGTGACCAGCACCGTCACCCTCTTGGACTTGGACTGGATCCTAGGACTCATGCAGCTTGCTTCCCTCATTTCACAGAATAAGAATCAGACGCCCAAGGAAGGAAAGCAATTTGCTCAAAGTCTAACAGAGAACTATCCTTTCATTTGTTACTGACGTCCGGTGAAGATGGCAGATAGCATAAAATGCACCCTTCCCATAAAACCCAATAAAATGACCATAAGGGACTCTGTAAAGGCATGAACTTGTACGGACACGGAGCAGGAGGCAAAGGCAAGAGCCACGTGGTCTGGAAATTGGAAAGCATGTGAACAGTGGTAACTGACATAGCAGATTCAGTACAGCGGATCCGAAGCCAGCAGTGGGGACACTGAAGACGAGCCCCCCTGGCACCCACTTGTCACATCACCCAGTTATCTTTCATTTGTCAGCTTCTCCATATGGGTCCAGGATAAGATGAACAGGACTCCCCAGAAAATGCCCTCAAGTAGCATGTGATCTTTTGGGGGTGACAAAGAAGCCAAGAGGACAAGGCAACCTGAAGAGTCCTTCACTAAGCACTTTCCATAATATATATACATATAGTATGAGAGATTTCCCAAAGAGGGAGCAATCCACTCTCTGGGGGGAGGGGGTGGTAAGGATTGGAAAGGACAGAGGATGTTGAACTGGCTACTTAAGACCAACAAAGGGGAGAAAGAGTAGGGAACCCTTCCAGCTGCAGGTACAGCACATCCAAAGACAAGAAGGAGTAAGAATGTGAAACTTTCGGTCATGAGGCCAGAGACCCCTCCAGGTGCCAGATCTTGAAAGACCCAGTAAGCCAGAACTCAAGGGTACTAGGGAGCCATTGAAAGGTTTTGAGCAGTAGAGTGACAAGGTTCCTAAAGATTGACTGGAGGAGTCATTAGAAGACCCACTGATGCCTCGTTCCCCGTCTCCATCCTTTCTTCCACAAGCCTTAATTGAACACCTACTGTGTGCACAGCCCCATGCTGAGTGCCAGGACCAGAAGCCAGTATCCACGCAGCAGGGCATGGCGTGATCAGTCCAGAGCAGCTGTAATTGGGCCCCTGTCTACATCTGCCATCTCCTGTTGCTTGGAAAAGACTTCCCACTGAGTGTCAAATGTGCACCTGCTGGCCCTGCACACTCGCATAAAAGTCTCTGGGAAAAAAATGGATTATATTCATTCTCTTAACCTCACCCCAACCCGAACATAAATCGTCTCTGTTTATAACACTTCTGGCATTTTGTGCATTTTGCCGAGTGACATAAAATGACAATAAATTTAGGCCCCACCAGCAGAAAAGTACCTAAAATGCCACATGTCACTAATATTGACAGGTTCTAAAAGTAAAACTTGGAAATGGTTCAGGCGACATAAATTTAAATAAAAATATATACTTTGTCCTTGAGAGAGAATGAGCTAAAATTAAACCTCGGTGTGGGTGGGATGTCCAGGAACATGAGACAGAGAAACGTTAGGGTTGCCTGATTCAGCCTGGGAGGCCAGAAGGACCGGAAGAAAACCCAAGCCAGGCCCTGGGTAGAAAAAAAAAAAGGACTATTCTTAAAACCAAGCTTTCCCATCCTGTGGCCACTACCTTCAGATGGCTATTCACATTTAAATTTAGGGTGATGCATTTAAATACATGACTATTCAAATTTAAATTTAAATGCAATTAAAATTCAGTTCCTCGGTTGCACTGGCCACATTTCAAGTGCTCAGTAGCCACATAAGGCTAGTGACTGTCGCCTCCAACAGCAGATCTAGAACATCATCACAGAAAGTTCTATCTGACAGCTAGCTGTCTTAGAGCAAGATGCATCCCCGGGGTGCTCCAGGGCCACCGAGCCCTGTGAATTTCCTCCTTCTGATCTTCTGAGCCATCCCCTCCTCTGATGCCTCCCCCTTCCCTTCCCTCTCCCCACCGCTCCTCCCTCCTCTCTCTCCCGCACCAACTTTCTCTCTCTGGCAATCTGCCTGCCCCCCTCCCTGCCTCTCTCTTGTTTCCCTCCCCTTTTCCGTATTTCTCTAAAACTACAAATAAATCCAATTCAGAAGGCTGGCCAGGATTTGAAACCGGAGTGCAAAGTCCTGCTTTACCACTTAGCAGCCTCGAGAGCTGAGGCAAGTGCCTCTAGCCAGCCTCTCCTCCAAATTGGCTAATGCTGGGGAGACTAATACCTGTGGTGCCAGGCTGTGGAAGGTACAGGCAATCATGTGCTCCGTGGCAAGGTGCTCAGGAGATGCAACTGTTTTCTTTCTTGTCCTTCACAAATTTTCAGAGGCTTACAAAACTATGTCAGAGCTACAGTTCAGCCTCTTCCAACTCAGAATTTGAGACTCATCACATTTTTCTCCTGTTTCAGCTCAGGCTGCAGCCCCTCAACCCCCATCTCATGTTCCTCCAAAACGTTCTGTTCACTTTCCTACCTCCCTGCTTTAGCATTTGTACTTCACCCAGCCCAGAATGCCCCTTGCTCCTCCTGTGCAACTTTTTTGATCCTACAGCCAGTTAAGGGTCCAGCTCAGAGACCACCACACCCTTCTGGGTGCCTTCTTATTATCCACTGCAGCTCCAAATCACAGGACTAGTTAATAATTTTTTTTTAAGATTTTATTTATTCATTCATGAGAGACACAGAGAGAGGCTGAGACACAGGCAGAGGGAGAAGCAGGCTCCCTGTGGGGAGCCCCATGCCAGACTCCCCCAGGATCACTCCCTGAGCTGAAGGCAGGTGCTCAACCACTGAGCTACCCAGGCATCCCAGGACTAGTTGATGATTAAGGCAAGAAGGAACATGGAGAGAGAAATTAAAAGGATAAGGCTGGCTCATTTCAGGCAGACAGGAACCTGGTTCCAGTCTCTGGCCAAGATGGCCAATTTCATTCATCCAAGTCAACATTTATTGGGCACCTGCTGTTTGTGTGCCCCTGCCCAGCAGGATACAGCGGTGGTCAAGCAAACCTATTTCCTGGAGAAGTCACAGACTGGGGCAAAGAGAGCCTCCCTGGAGCAAGTACTACACAAGTTCTGGCCACACAAGAGGGGGGCTTTCCGTCCACTTGAGGGGGACACAGGGATGGAAGAAAATGCCCCAAGAGTAGGGGATTTGGGACTGGGAGGCAAGAGGGTACTACAAAGAACCTGACCTTTGTGGGAAGCATCTTTCAAGACAGGTGACAGCAAAAGCAAAAACTTGCAAGAGCAAACCCGAGTTCAGGGACCCAGGAGCCCTTCAGGGGGACTCAGCTTAGGCGGGAAGAGGGAACAAGAGAAAGGTAGGGTCAGGAAAGGGCCAGACCACCAGACTGGAAGAGGTGTTTGGACTTAATCCTGAGGGCGGCACAGAAAGGTTTTAAGCTAGGGACAGCGTGATCATAGGGACACTTTAGAGGCCTCAGGAAGGAGGATGCAGGGTGGGCGACGGTGGAGACCCAACCGGGGGACCGGAGGCAGGGGGGAGGAGGGAGCGTGCCCCCCCAACTCCAGGGCCTCGCCCTTCCCCCTTAGGCTGCTGCTGCCTCCGGCACTAACCGCCTCCCCCTCCCTGCCAGCCCCGCAGCCTTCTGGCTGCACAATTTGTGAAGAACATTATGTAAATGAGCTTTATGCAAATCCAGCCTCTCTCCCCGCTGGCTGGACTCCTGAACCCTAATTAACTTGCCAAAGCCTAATGTTGCCGTCCCCTCTACACCAGCCCAGCCCCCAGCCGGCTCCCCCAACCAAGAAATCCATCTTCGGAGGCGAGCGGTCTAATCGCTCCCTCATTTGGATGTGCGGGCTGTCGCCCCAGCCGTTAGCCCGCAGGAGAAGGCGGCGTCGCAGCCAGTGGACACTCCTGCTTCCCATACAGCTCCAAAATAAATGCCTCTTTTTCTCCTCCTGAGCACCCCCCTCCACCACCACTGCTTTATTTTTGCCGGCTTCCAGAACCAGAAACCGCTCTGGGGAAAGTTGATGCAATCTCTCATTATCTTGAAGTCCTTTTTCTGCCACCTTACACCACCCTCCCCTCCCCAGTGCAAACTCAGGGACCCAGTGCCCGCTCTCCTGCCTCTCCCAAAAGATGCACCCAGGAAAGGTTCGGGACGGACTGTTTGGGAAATCAGAGCAGCAAGGATTTATTCTGCTACTGCTGCTCTGTGCAAGGCATTCTTTATGAACTTACTCCTAAATGCTTTAACCTAGAAAAGACCCCAGGAGCATCTCATGCAGGCTCCTTGATTTGAGAGATAGTCCAACCTAGATTTTGCAAGTGCCGTTGACATGTCCGGGGTCACACAGTGGGGATGGACTCAAACCCAGCCTCCCTGTCCCCAAGGCTGGCTTTCTTCCCTTCCCTGCCCCTTGCCCCCACCCCAACATGCCTTGTGTCCCAAACAGCCCAGCCTCAAGGAACTGTTCTTGCCAGTCCTGGGCATGCTCACTTTCAAGTGCAGAACAAAGCAAAATAAAGACTTTCCCAGGAAACAGGAAGAACTGTGTTGTCAGCCAGTTCCTGCTGCTGCAGCAAATCCCCTGGATACATCTCCAGAGGCAGAAATGGGTGGGAATTTCGGGGGGGGGGGGGGTGCGGTATTAGTGCCTTTGGAGCTCTGGAGGGAAGAGCGGGCACGATATTTAAGGTGCTATATTGCTAAGAAGTTTCTGAAAGATGCAGCATACAGGATATTTACTAGAGTTTGGTCTGACAGTATGGAAAACAAGCAGGGTCGTTACTCATTCATTCACTCACTCATTCATTCATTCATTCATTCGAGAAAGATTTATTGTCAATAGTGCCTAGCCCAGAGTGAATCCCCAAAAAGCAATTTTGCCTGCAGAGCTTGGTGACCCACTTGTCACCCACTCCAGGAGGCCAAGATTGTCATATGCAAAGAGCCGTCTGACACCATGTCTTTCCCTCTGGCCGGCTCCCTCCCTCCACCCCCAGCATCTGTGCATATGAATTTTAAAAGGGTCCACATTTGGAAATCCCCAAAATCATCCTATCTTTTCATTTTCACTTCTGAAAAGGAGTGATGTCTGCTTGTGCTTCATCCCAAGTGACAGTTTATCACCGGAGAAGGAATTTGGGGTCACCTACACACAGGGTTCAAAGCCCTGCCTCGGACAATACAGCTCTTGCCTTCCTATCTGTAGAAGGGGTATCATAACAGTGCCTACCTCCCTGGTTGCCGTGGTGATAGACAAGGAAGTGGATAAATGTAGAAAGTGTCACCTTTTCCCTGACACCTTCACGTATCCTCTGCTGAAGCCATCAGCAAGTTCTGATCGGTGTTTCAGAAACAAAGGTAGGAAACCAGAATTCTTATAAGAATTTTATAATTAGAATTTCATGACATCAGAGATGACATGGAAGAAGGTTTTCAAGAATACTTTGGTCTAGTCATTTCACCTCTATGAGCCTCAATTTTCTCAGCTTGGGAACAGGAATCATGAAATTAGCTAATGGGTAGGGTTATCTAATTAGAAAAATCTTAGGACTACGTGAATCACGTGGTTGAGGTTCAATGAATCCTGGAGAAAGAACACAGGAAGACATCTACTCAGTTGTACAGACATGACAGGGAATTTTCATAATCAATTAATGAAAAACTAATTACCCAGATTGTCCATTTAAAAAAGATTCCCCCCCCTCAGATTTATGAAGGGCAACTTAAGCAGAAATATTTGGTTTTCCTTATTTCTATTTTGAAGAAACAATAAAAATATCTTATTAGAAGATTGTCCATTTAAAAAAGATTCCCCCCCCTCAGATTTATGAAGGGCAACTTAAGCAGAAATATTTGGTTTTCCTTATTTCTATTTTGAAGAAACAATAAAAATATCTTATTAGAAGACGAATCGTTGAGAATAAGCACTGAGATCTGTTGCTGAACTTTATCTCCCAAGATCTCATCTGAAGTAGGTAGAAGGTATGGTCCAAAAGTCATTCTTGGTGAGAGAGTGGATGACAAGTGCTAGGATATACAAGGTGCACTCTATAATTACAGTAGAGCCTTCCCACCCTCCTCTGCCTTGGAATTTTTTTCTTGGGGGCAATGGACTGTCACTACAGACACAGGTTCCCCCCATCGCCCTAAAGTAGAACATTCCTATGGAACCTCTCGTTGTCCAAAATGATGTAAAGCAAAAAAGCAATTACCACTCCATAAAAGTGAAAACCTTCTTCAGGTTTCTCTTGGTTAGCAAAAATGTGTACTAACATAGTTCTTTTGTAAAAAGTGGCATAATGAGAACTTTGAGAGAGCAGGGTGGAGAGAAAGCAGTATTCCTACAGTCCCAGTTCATGGGCAGAAGTCAGTCTCACTCCAAGACATTAATTCGTCCTATAATGCAAGAAGACCTCATTTAGCATACCAGCTTCTATTAACTGGTAGCTCTGGCCTGAATGCCAAAAAGTGCCCTATTGATCAGTGATGTCTGCTGTGTAGCTAGGTGATGGTCAGTGTATATATGCCTCATGTTTGCCCCCCCCCCCAAGCATAACCCTGTGTTTGATCATTGGAGAAGCTGAAGCTCAGAGAAGGGAACTGATTTGCCAGAGCCACACAGCTATTTAATGGCAGAGCCAGATGTACAGGAAATAGCCCCTGTCCATTTCCTCTCCATCACAATGCATGCAGGTTCTTAAGGTCCAGTGGTACCTATGAAATGGTCATGACATTTGGCATCTGCTATCCTCTTTATCCTCCTTATTCCCAAAAGATTTGCAGTGATTACATACCAAAATTACATGTTAGGGAAAAATATGTACATTAGAGGAGGATCAAAATAATGTAGACCAAGTAACCAGGGCAGAGGGAAAATGAGAATAGAAAAATAAAAAATTTTGGCACATAAAAACACGGTCTCTGGGCAGGTGTCGGGCAACTGGTGGCCAAACAAAGAAGGAAATAAGAATCCAGGTGTTTCAAGATAGAAAATTCAGTGGCTCAAAAGGAGCAGATTTACTTGGTAGTAGCCTGGGAGAAATATCATCCATGGGTGCCCATGCCTAGGCAGCTGTGATGCAGTGGAAGACATTCCTCAAAGGCATGTCTCCAAGAAATGAAGTGATTTCAATACCACTAATTCTTGGACTGTCTCCCTGTGGAGGTTGATGAAATGCCAAAGTGTGATCCAAGAATTCCGAGATTCTTGATGTCAAGGTCATTGATGACCAACCTGTTTCTTTCTAAAGCCAGTGATCAGCTTCCATTGTCCATCTTGTTGACCTTTAGGCAGTCTTTGATATAGCTGATGGCTTCACCCTTGGTTTCCCTCTGCCACCAGGACACCACATTCTCTTGGATTTCCTTTTGTGTTCATGACAGCTCCTCCTCAATGTCCTATACTGAGTGCTTCTTCTTTCTCCCAACATCTGAATGTTGCAGGCTCCAGGACTCAGCCCACATACCTTCTCTTATATCTGTCCCTGGTTGGTGGTGATCTCATGGCTTTAAAACCATCCTTGGGCTGATGCCTTCAAAATTTATATCACCAGCCTGACCTCTCTCCTAAACTCCAGACCCATATATCTGCCTGCTGCCTTCACATCCCCATGGAGACACTAATGGCATCTCAAGCTTCACACATCCATCACCAAAGTCTTGATGCTGTACCACCCTTCTCCAACCTGTCATGGCACCCCAGTCTTCCCTGCTTTAGGAAATGGCATTGCTGCACATCCAGTTGCTCAGGCCAAGAACCTAGGACTCAGACTTGACTCCTGTCTTCCTGCCACATTCAATATCTAATTTGTCAACAAGTCCTGTCAAAGCAACTACGAAAAAGTATTTCCAATGCAACCATCTCTCTCCTTTCTATCACAACCTCTTGGTCTGAGCCACTGTCTTTTCACACCTAGAAAACAGGAAAGCCTCCTGTCTTATCTTTCTGCTTTCTGCTCACCAGACTGTAGCCAGAACAATCCTTCTCAAAATGCAAGCCTTTCTGGGAGCCTCTCCATTGTTGTGAAAGTCAAGGTCCTCCCAGTGCGTTAGTTGGGCCTGACTCCTCTTCCCCTTACTCACTCAGCTTCCATCACCTGGGACTCCTGCTGGGAACATTGTCCTCTCCAGGCCTCTGCATTTATTGATCTCTCCTCTTGGGCTGCTCCTTCCCTAGATAGCCCATGGTTCACTCCCTTACCCATGACTCTAAAGAAATACCACCTCCTCCAGGAAGACTTCCGTGACCACCCTATTTTAAATATACCTACCCAGCTTTCTTCCCATCCCTTTTCAGCTCCTTGCCAACCCCTACCAGCATCCTCTTCACCCCTTACTATCATCTTTCACCCCCTACCAGCTTCTCTCCCATGTCCTACCAGCATCCCTGCTACTACCACCACCAGGAAGAGTCTTGTCTGTCCTGTCTTCCCCACAACATTCTATGAGAGTAGGGACATTTACCTCACTGGCTAACCACCATATCCCTGGTATCCTGCACATAGTAGGTGCTCAATTAACACATGTTGCACAAAAGACTCTCTTGGCTAGTCTTATTTCAAATACCTTCTTGAACTGAAAACTCCAAGGCCATCAGCCTACAGGAAGAGCAGGGGAGACTCTGAGCCCCTCATCTGTGGGACCTAAAAGAAGCCACACTGAGGATTCTGCCCTTGAAGGTGGTCCATGGAGTGATATCTCCCCTAGACCAATGCCACCAGGGGCACCCCCATGATTTCTATTATGTCCCCTTACTCATAAATCTCTCCCCTTGGTGTCAGCTGACCTCTCAGATCTCCCCAGAGGAAATACTGTCATTAAACCCCAATAAATTGCCAAAGGCCCAAGCAGACTGGGGCAATTTACAGCAGGTTTTGACTTTAATAATGTTTTGTCTTAGATTTGGCCCTAATTATAAATCATTTGCAACTGTGGTTTAAACCATAAGCAAATCTTACGTGGCATTCTTATTATCCACTTAATATCGTGGAGGGAAAGATTTACAGAATCGCATTCTGGGAATTGAGCAAACGACGAAACTTTTAGGTGAGGGCACAACACACGAAAATTATAGTTTTGTCATAAAACCTTGATTGATCAATGATTATTGTAAAACCGTGGTAACTGTGCTGGCGTCAACATAAATCTATAATTGGCTGGATTTATTCTTTTTCAAAATACTATATTTCCTACAGTTTTGACCATCGTGTTAATCTGAATCTGTCAGATTTATTGTGGTTTTCAGTTAATTAATTCCATTTAGCTTGTGCATATATGCACACGCAAGTATCTATGTCAGTTGACCCTTGAACAATGCTGGTTGAGGGGTGCAGATCCCCCGCACAGTTGAAAATCCACGTATAATTTTTGGCTGCCCAAAAACCCAACTATTCATAGCCTACTGTTGACTCATTGATGTAAACAGTCAACTAACACATGTTTTTTTTGTGTGTGTTATATGTACTATATATAACTGTATTCTTAAAGCTAGAAGAGAATGTTATTAAGAAAATCATAAGGAACAGAAAATACACTTACAGTGCTGTGCTGTATTTATAGAAAGACTTGTGCTTGGAAGGGGACCCACACAGTTCAAACCCATGTTGTTCGAGGGTCTATGGTGTGTGTATATATTTATACACACATATATGTTTTCTATTCAGATAAATAGATGCATTGCCTCCAGTTGCTTTTGCTTTTCAATGGTTTGTGTTTTCCTCCAAGTATAATTTGTAAAATCTTTGAAGAAAATACACTTAGTTGTATGAAGCCAATCTTGCTGCAGGAATGGATCCAAAGAGCTGCTTCCAGAGCTGCTTTTCTGTGGGATGACCTCACGGGATTGCAATATTGTGTCCCAGTGGGCGAGAAGGACTGCAGAAAGATCGTGAGTCAAGTTCACAGCATAGCTCTGCCATTTGCTGGCCGTCTCACCCTGAGGAACCCACTCAGGCTCACTCAGCCTCTGTTTCCTCATCTGTAAAATAGGCGTAATGAACTTTGGAAGCTCCTATGAAGCTTTGATTGAATGACAAACGCTAAGAGCACAGCGTGCAGTGGCTATTTGGCACCTGTGGTGGATGCTCTTTTCTTCTTCCCAGTTGGGGGATGGACATGTGTTATGATGCCCTAAGGGTAAGGTCGAGGCAGCATGGGAACCTCAGAGGAGCCATCGCAGGGAGGGCTCATCCTGGCACCAGTGGGAGCCAGACTAGATGCGAAAATCATCTTCTAACCCAACAGGACCAGGGAGATGATGGGCCAGAGGACCACATAATCACTCAAGTTTAAATAATTAAAATGAAAACAGTAGTCCCTGCTGGTGAGTCAGCACCTTCTTCTGTACCCCAGTTTCTATGCTCCATCCTTAGCTTCATTTTGTTAAAGCTCAGCAATGACTACTACCTAGCAAGTCTGATGTGAGAAAATTAAGATTTCAGAGATGCAACTTGCCCAAGGTCATGCAGTTAGCAAGCAGCTGAACCCCGACTCCAAACCCACTGAATCTGGCTGCTTCTAAGAGGGGATGGGGTTGGGGGAGTCCCTGGGCCCACATATGCATTCAGAGGCAACCTTCCCTCCTGGAGGCCAGTGTGTCCTGGGCTGATAGCTCTTTCCAAAGCCAACCCGAGGAACAAGGGGTGCCCAACTCGACCACATCAGTATCTGTTCCCTAATTGCTAAGGACAGAGCTGAGACGTTGCCAGTTTGAGGTTGAAACCTGCCCTTTGCTTGCAGAGTCCTGTGTGTGGGTTGAATAGCGCTTTCTTTTTCTAGACTCCCACCATGCAGCCAGTGAAAAAATATTTTCTGAAAGCCTCTTTCGGAGTCACTGATGCACACTGTCTGTTCTCAAGTTGTCCAGGGTCAAGAGAGTCGACCGTAGCTAAATGAACCCAGACATTGGATTTCACCAAAAAGTAAACACTCTGAGCCATGGAAAAAAAAAAGTGTTTCTTTCAGATAGAACATTCATGTGCCAGTTTCTTTCCTCTGTCCTTCCTCTACCCTGGTCTCTCTCCCTTGCCCCCTCCTTCTATCCTTCTCACCTGATTTCTCCATTTCTCTTCCTCTTCTCCTCCTCCCCCCTCCTTAATCTTTTCCCTCCTCCCATCCCTCCTCCCTCTCATTTTTCCCTCCTCTTTCCTCAACTCCCTCCTGTCTTCCCTCCTGCTTTAAAATTCACCCAGGATTTTGTTTCCTTAGGTGTGCTAAGGCCAACAGACCGACAGGCGGCTGTCATTAAAGACAGAGGTCACTGCCCACAGTCCCCAAGAGGAGGCACCAGGCCAGGCAGGGCCCCCGCAGGGAGGCACCAGGGTAGGCCGGAGACCCGACTGACTGTGAGGTCTTTCAACAGGAAGGGAGAGTAAATCCATTTAAGATTAACTGGTTTAAATCATTTCAGCAGACTGGGCTGTCAGGCTGGCCCCCAGTCTTGCAGCACCTGGCTTTGGGCTGATCCAGGCAGGGAGACAGTCCTGGACCACAGGAGCCTGATGAAAGCAGGTGGATGGTGGTGTGGACTTTGGGTTGGTTGGTTTGCATATCAGACCTGAAGGCGTGCTCAAGGCAAGTTGTTTGCTATCTCTAGGAATTAGCTGACCCCTAACCCCAGGAGGGGCAGTCCATCTCTGGGTCCTCAAGGCCCCAAGATGACAAAGCATCAGCAAACACAGAAAATGAAAAACATCATTAAGATGGCTTCCTGCCTCTCTTTTCTTTCCTCTCCTCCCCCCACCCTCACCCCCTCTGGTCCTCCCCACCTCCCCAAAGTCTGCAGAAGAACCCATCACAAAGGGTCAGGAGAGCAGTGACAAAGGGCTGGGTCAGGTGGGTGAGGAGGAGCCCCAGGGAGGAGCAGTCAACCTTCTGAGGGACTGGGGAGGAGACTCCCTAGTTTTTGGAGACTGGAGGTGGCTTCTGGCAGAGGAGGAGAAAGCTCCACTCCGCTCATCCTGCTGGCCTGGGCTCTGGCACCTCCCGCTTCTAAGAAGCAGTCCCTTGTTCTGACAGCGGTGGCGGCCGTGTCCTCACCCTGCCATGATCCCGTGGGTTGGTTGTTTTGCCCAGGCCTGGAATTACCCAAATCCCCTTAAATACATGGCTGCAAATGAGGACACTGGAAAAAAGGCAATAATTGTGACAGTAACTCACGGGGGCCAGGCCTGACACGTCTCTAATTGCCTGCTAAAATTGTCGCTGTCTCCTAAAGTGCAAATTATCACCCGAAATGACAAGAATAATGAATGAGTAACTCTGATGTAATGCAACAATTAGTCCGCAAAGACACTGTCTAATATGGTAATTCAGAACACCCACTCCTTGTTATTAAGTGCCTGATAATTATTTAATTATCTATCTGCCAGCATGATTTACTTGGTTTATTTAGCTGCAGATGTGGGCAGGAGCATTCGGGTGTAAGGTCAGGAGGAGCCGGCCCCTCCGTTGGTCACCATGTCGGTGTGCTGGGGTGCTGGACACTGCCATCTGTCTGACGCCCTTAACTGGCTTTGGCAGTCCCCACCCAGAGTCAGAAAATCCTTTCTTCTTCACCCCTGGCCCTGGCGCCAGGGTCACTTGGGGGCTAAGGGCCATAAAGATCAGGACTAAGGGCCCTGCTTTCCTCTTGCCTGCCCAGAAGATCCCTAACAAGTGATCAGAATACTTGGGGTGAACAGCTGCCATGCCAAGACTAATGTGAGTCTTTCCTCTGTGTCTGGCTTGGTGCCAGGCCTTACCCAACTATTAGCTCATTTAAGCTTCTTGATCATACCAGGAGGTGAAACCATTGGTATCGACATTTGACAGAAGAGAGAACTGAGTCTGGGAGAGGCAAGGCCACACATCAAAAGTCCCACAGGGAACCAGTGGTGGGGCCAGGACCAGCCTCGCTGACTCCAGAGCTCTCCTGGACTCTGACACCTTTCAGAGTGAGGCAGGCCCACAGCTATGGGTCACTGTTTGTTCCAGGGCTAGGCCATGGCCAGAAGACTCTGTGCCGTGATTCAGGAAGGTCAGGGCCATGGTCCCCAAATCACACAATGACTAAAGGGAAAGAAGAAAGGATGCTTAATTGGTGTTGGCTCAATGCAAACGGAGCCAAGGAGGAGAAGCTACCACCATGGGGGGCTGGCATGGGATCTAGAGTGGGACCACTTACTAAATGGATGCGCTTGGGCAGGTTACTTAGGCTCTCAGACCCTAGTTCCCTTGTCTGTAAAATGGGGGTAATCAGAGAGCCTCTCACATTGTCACACTGTCAAAAGTACCCCTGGTCATCAGATACTCTCCATTCAGCATCCTGTAGGTTTCCTTACTGTGCCCAAAGTCATTGTGTTTATTTATTTAGTTACCCTCTACTTACACACACACACACACACACACACACACACACACACACCCCAGAAGCTCCAAAGGGGCAAGGACCTTGTCTTATGTATCCATTTCTCCCTGCACCAGATGTGATGCTATATACCATGTGTATAATGACACACTCTAGGCACTTAGTATCTGTAGGATGGATGGATAGACAAACAGTCAGAAGCTGGGAGGGTTCCCAGGCCAGCCATGCCCTTTCATGAGTGACTTTCCAGTGTCTCATGCAGAAAGCCATGATGACAATTCAGCTGTGACTCTCTGCCTTTCTTGCTCTGGAGCTCCAGCCCACAGGTCTCATGCTTCCACCAGCTTCCCAAGTCTGCATATCTGAGGGATACGTGTGATTGGCCCAGGCCACTGGTAGCAGGTGACCTTGGTTCTCACACACCCACATTTCCTGGACACTTCCCATTTCTGGACACATCTTCCCAGCTCCCACCCTCCTGCACACTGGCCACATTGCCTAAGGGCTTCCTCTGTCCACTGGAGCTCTCTCTATGGCTGCACAACGGTCAGGTTCACTCACTGGTGGTGATTGACCACTCTCTGATGACAACTGACAAGAGTTTGGGGTAAATAACCCAGCTGCCTCCCAAGGAGCTGTGAGTTCCATACTCTTTCCCCGAGTTTCCCAGTGGGATGAAGCCCTAGTTTCCCAGATAGCAGATATTGTGGTGACCTGCCCTCATCCCTTTGAAAGGCCAATGGTCAGATCCCAGCTCTTGTGTTCACTGCAGCTGTGCACAGCTGCACCCCACAGCTAAGAATTGCCCTCCACTAACAAGAGCCACCTTACCTGAAAATACCTGCAAGGATACACCCTCCCTTCAGGGGTGTCCCTTGCCAGTGAGTAACTGGTACAAGGCTACCAAAGCCAGCCTCCTGGCTCCAAGGCAGACAACTCTGTGGTGCTATCCATGCTCCAGAGCTCTTTGTGGGGTTACCTGGAGGATGATTTGAGCTTGATCCACCTTTTTTCCTAGGGCCTCAAAGGCAGGGCCATCTCTGTCATGCTTACATAGCACCAGATTCGTTGAGTTAGTGAGTGAATGAATGAATGAATGAATGAATCCATTTATATATACATGCATACACACATACATAAGTGATTGAATTAGAGCCTTACGATCTCTGATTAGGACCAGAACATCTCCTCTCTAAGTTGCTGGCTTGTGCATCAAAATGGTACAAGGTCAATGAAGCAGGAGGTCTGCTGGGAGTCAGAAGACCTCCATTTCTTGCCTTTAATTCACCAGGTAGCTTCAGACCTCTCTCTGGGTCTCAGTTTTTCCATCTGTCAAATAAGAGAAACAACACTTCTCTCCCGTGTTCTCTTTCAGCTCGAACATGGTATAAGTCCCTGTTTTGTGTTGCTTCTTTTTTATTTTGAAACAATTTTAGAAACTGTTTAGAAAAGATTTTTATAAAAACAATAGCACAGAGAGTTCCCAGATACCCTTCACGCAGCTTTCCCGAATGTTCACGGATTGTGATTTTGAAGCCTTCCATCGACATGTCTGGGGGATCATCTTCTGGGTGGAGATGGGTCAGAGGGGGTAGAAAGGAAGTCAGCTTGAATGCTCACCTGGTTTAGCAAGCCCTGGAAAACCAGGTGGCCGTAGACAGACCACATCCCCTTCCTTTCTCCTGTCTGCACTGCTCATGTGCATCTGCAGCTTTCTTTTTATTTGTGGTCTATCACCTCCTATGCCATGGCAAACAAGAGACTTTATAAATATTTCAAACACTAATAATTTGTGCTGTCCCTGCTTAGACTTTTAAATGAATCTAAGAGCATTTCTCTTCGAAGAACCTGCCAGCCTACAGGCGGGTGAAAGAAATACCACCAGCCCCTGCTTGAGATGGGTGCCTCATGTAGAGATGGGACCAAGGCTGTGTGAGAGTGTGGAACACCCTGTGTCTCCCATCCACATCCCTGAGCCCAGTGTCTATTCTTGGGAAGCTCCACCTGGAGGGAGAAATGGCCAGCCTGAACTCTGGGCCCATGGGATCGGGAGACTCTCACCGTTCCAGCTGATGAAGAGAGAAGTTAAGGGCTGGCAATTCCATGGTTGGTGTTTGGCTTTGGAATTAGACATCCCTGGGTTCAAATTCCAGCTCATCTGCTTATTAGCTGTGTGGCCTGGGACAAGTCACTACCCTTCTCTGAGCCTTTGTTTCTTTATCGATGAAGTGCATCCTCTAAGAAGTAAATGAAATGGCATATAAAGTATACGGTGCCTGACTTATGTCATGAACTCCATGCACAGTAGCTGGTATTTTCCCTTTGATTTTATATTTCCAAGATTTATTCTCAATATTTATAAGGGCTCAGACACAGTAGAGGTTGGCTTCTTGTTGACATAAACCAGCCAGTGAGGTTCCAGGTTGGCTCAGGGAAAGGCAGGGGGGTGAGATTCTGCTCCACTCATGTTGTTGGAGGCTCTGTTGTGACTCCCAAAATAACCCTGGGCATTCCACATCCAGCAAGGAGAGGAAATGAGTGAGGAAAGAAGTTCACAGAAAATTTCTTTTGTCCCTCCAGAACCTCACAGTCTAAGAGGAGAAGAAATATGGAAACCTTCCGTGTGTAGATGGGCTCCCAAGTGAGGAGTGGCCAAAGCATTTGGAAGAACAGAGAAGAGGGAGACCTTTTCAGGAGGAAACCAGCTCCTGGCACACCCTGCCTGAAATCCTTAAGATTTTTTATTTCTGCTAGGATAGGAAATGAACTCCTTCCCCAGCCTGCAAGGCCCACATGGTTCTATCCCCGCCAGCCTCTCCAGCCTTGGCTCCTCCTCTGTCTACAGTCCTGATACCCTGAGTTTCCTTTCCCCAACAGGCCACAATCGTAAAACAATCATGTAATTTATCTTCCAAACCAGGCTCCTTTGGAAAAAGAAAGAGACTGCTGATAATAAATAACCCAGAACAACTGGGACAACCTGGGAGTATGTGGCCACCACATACCATTGGTCCCACCAGAGGACCTTTGCACATGCTCTTCTCCCCACTCACCTGACTAAATGTCCTGACGCTTCAGAATCACTTCCCCCAGGAAGCCTTTTCTAATAACTAAATCAGATCCCTTTGTTATACATTCTCCTAGAACCTGATTGTTTCTTTATTTTCATTAGTGGCACTGATTTTAATTCCTAAATCTATGCCAATTCTGTATGTATCTAATTAGTATCTCTCTTTCCAACCGACTGCAAGCTCAATGAAGGTAGGAACTGTGTCTTTTTTGTTCGTTTGTTTACACTTTACCCCCATGTCTGGCACCTAGCAAGCATTCAATAATTGTGGAATACATGAATAATTGTTTGCCTCTACCGGAAGGGATCAAAATAGAAACCTTATTATATGAAAGATCATTTCACTGTGGCCTGGAAAAATAAGCATAGCCTGGGGCTACAGGGAGAAGCAGAGGGGCAGCATTCTAGGTGGGGGGGTGGCAATGGGCACAGGTCAAGGTGCTGCACCACATCACGTGTGTTCTGAGATGTCCTGGAGCTTAATAACTGGAGCATCCAAGGGCTGGGAGAAATGTGGGATTGAGCTGGTGAGGGGAAGCATCAGATTGGGGAGGCCCTGAATGCCAAGGAAGGGTGCTTAGACTGAGTCCTGAAGGCAGCAGGAAGCCCTGGAGGAAGGAGTCTCACCCCCAGATGTGTATGAGAATGATATCACTGGAAGCCTTATGAGTAAACCAAGGGATCATTGACTATTGCAGCAACGGTCAGATTTTCCTTACTCAGAGCATAAATCTGTTTTTAATGATGTTTGAGACACAAAATCAGATGTCATGCCAGAAGACATGCCTGGGGCTGGGCATAGGGGTGAATAGAGCTGCAGAGGCATCTCTGTTCCCTGCAGCATCCACTGCTGTACTAAGGTCACGAGCCAGGACTTGAGGTGGTACCTCACTCGCAGACCTGTGACCTCCCATCATGCTTCCCTGCCTCCTGGATAATAATAAGGGCCCAGGAGATGGGTTCGCTGGCATTGGGGTGGCCCTCCAGAAGGGGTCTTATTTAGCCCCTGGATCCAGAAAAGGCTGGATTTGCCCTGAGTGATGATGGGCAGCTCTGAGCATCCTGACACACACTGAAAGAGGTGGCTAAGCATTTGTTCTTGGTAATTTGGGGCCTCCCATAAAATTATACTTCCCATTCCTGAGCATCTACTGTGCTCCTTATCCCATCCAAAACCCACATCAACCTTTCAGCTGGGCATTGTTTTCAATTTTCATTTTAATGGTGGGGGAACTGAGGCTCAGAGAGGTTTGGTAACATGCCTAGGGTCACACAGCTTGTGAGTGGCTCAAACAGGATTTGAGGCCAGGTCTTGCTACAGAAAACACAGATCATTGCCAGAAGAAAAAAGTAGAGGAGGTCTGAGTAGAGTTTCCTTTCTCCTTGGAATCTCATAAGAAAGGAAACAGGTAGGCACCTTCTTGTCTGAGATGAGCTAAGTGGGTTCCTGCCAGACTCGAGGGAAGGACACAATGACTCCATGGGTCCTGCCCAATCCCTCAGATTCTATTTTCAGAGCTGTCTCTATAGGGACAGATGAACCATCACCCAGTTAGACACGCTGTCCATCTGGCTGTCTGCACAGTGTTATTTATAATGCCTAACCCACAGCCAGGCTGTAATGAAGAAGAATTCAGCCCCAGCTCCTTGGCGGGGGAGGCGATTGACTTTGGAGCCAGCTGTCCTGGCAGCCCAGTTCGGCAAATGTGACTTAGACATGAGCCCCGAACTGAGGCAGCCTGGCGCCCAAAGAGAAGGTGGTGGCCAAACTGTTCAGACAGGGCCATTTGTGTGTCTGACAGCCTTGAGGGCTTGTCCAGTAGCTCAGATGATGGAATGTGTGTCTCTCACGATGGAATGTGGGATCAGACGAATGTATTCTCCATGACTCACGGAATGGGTACTGCTCTGGGAGTGAGATGCCTTCTGAGCCTAGAACTCCTGTTGACTCCCTATCATTCACAGAGTCTTATCTGTGCTTTATAAATATGCAGGTGTATGTGCGTGCATGCGTGTGCATGTGTGGTGTCACCCAGGTACACAGTGACCCATTAAATGGGGAAGAAGGGACTGATAGGGACTTGGCAACTCCCGTAAATCAGGGAACTGGCGAGTCTCTAACTGAATCTCCTCAGCCATCAGTAAGGCCTATGTCATGATCATTGCTATAGAGATGAAGAACTGAAGACTCAGAGAGGAAAGAGGCTGATTAAAGGCAGCCCAGACCACCCCACCTTCCTGCATGAGCCCTCACTGCCTGGCCCACAGGGCTGCCACAGTGGAAGCTCTCCATCAGAGTTAGCTCCCTTTATCCTCATTTCTGCATCATCTTCTCTGCTAAACTGTAAGTTCCCTGGGGACAAGAATCATGTGCTTTTGGTTCCATACCCCCCTGGCCTGGCAAAAAAAAAAAGTGGGTGCCCAAATGGTTTTGGTGATCATAATGCATTGTGCCCTAACTGCTTAAGCATATAAACTCATACTTCCTTCAGATCAATTGGTCTCAAGTTTATTTTAACTAAAGAACCATCGTAAAATACCAAACAAATGGTGCCTATTATTCAGTAAATATGTCAGTGAAATCATGGTTGAAGACAACATTATTCTACAAGAGACCCAGGAGAGATTTCTGACTCTTTCTGGTCTGCAGAAGCAGCATCCCCAACATGCGAAGGCAAAGTGCTGAGCAAGGAAACTCAGAAAAAAAATTATAGTAGATATTTATTAATCCTTGATTATCCGTCAGACACAGTGCTAAGTGCTTTATAGGTATCAGCTAAATATTTACCTTCTAAACATCCCTAGAGTTGATACTATATTCTCCACTTTATAAACAAGGAAACGGGTCTAGAAAAAAATAGATCTTAAATGTTCTCACCCACATAAAGAAATGGTAACTATGTGACGAATGGAGGTGGTAACTAATATGTGGTGGTAATCATTTTGCAATTTATAAATATATCAAATCAACACATTGTACCCCTCTACTTACACAATGTTATGTCTCAATTATATCTTAATATAACTCAGGTGGGGTTGGAATAGAGTCTAGAATCACATATATATGGTGAAGTGATTTTCAACAACAATCAATGAGGGAAGTCTCTTCAACAAGTGGATGTACTTACATGCAAAAATCCCTAAATCTTGCAAATCAAATCCAGTGATAAACAAAAATGATAAGACATCATGACCAATTGATATTTATTCTAGGAATACAATGGAACAAATCAATTAACATAATTTTCCACTTTAACAGAAAAGAGCTAACAATTACATGATTACCTCGACAGATGAGATTATCCTTTGATAAAACTCAATGTACATTCATGATAACACTTTTAATGAGGAATAGAAGCTATCTTCTTCCATCTGATTTTTAAATTTTAAATATGGCAAACATCATTCTTTTTTTTTTTTTTTTAAATGTTTATTTATTTATGATAGTCACAGAGAGAGAAAGAGAGAGAGGCAGAGACACAGGCAGAGGGAGAAGCAGGCTCCATGCACCGGGAGCCCGACGTGGGATTCGATCCCGGGTCTCCAGGATCGCGCCCTGGGCCAAAGGCAGGCGCCAAACCCCTGCGCCACCCAGGGATCCCCCGGCAAACATCATTCTTAATGGTGAAATATTATAAGTTTTTCTCATGAAATTGGGAACAAGATGAGACTGCCTGCTATCACCAACCCTTTTCCACACCGTACTGGGAATTCCAGCCAGAGCAATAGGTAAGAAAAAGAAATTAAAGGCTTAAACATTGAGTGAAGAAATGAAGTCATCTTTATTCATTATTGATATGATTGTGTATGTAGAAGACCCAAGAGAACCTATAAATTATTAGCATTGATATTTAGATTTAACAATGTCACTGGATGCAAGGCCAATATACAAAGATTGATTTATTTCTCTATATCAGCAATGAAAAGATAGAAATTAAAATTTAAGAATTTAAAACAAAATTTAAGAAATTATAATAGTATAAAATATTTCAAATACCTACACATCAATCTAATAAGCAACAAGAAAGTTCTCACTAGAAACTACAAGCCATAATTTAGAATCAGAAATGAAAAGATGGACTATTTATTAAATTTGGTCAAACAGTAGGGACATACATTAAAACAAGTAAAATCAGATTCCTACCTAACATGTTGCACAAAAATAATTTCTAGGTTGATTAACGACATATCAGGGAAAGATAAAACTTTTGAAATTGTGCAGTATATGATAGGAAGGTATTGTATAAGCCCAGAGTGGACTATCTACATTAAACTAGAAACAAAAGCACAAATTATAAAATAAAAGATTAATAAATGTGATTAGATTAAACTTTAAAACATCTACAGAGCAAAAGATATATCATACACTATTGAAAGACAAGATACATGCTGGCAGAAAATTTTTCACTTCATATAATCACAGAGTATTAGTAAACAGGATATATCTTTAATTGGTTTACAAAAAAATAAACAACACTGAAGGGGGGAAATGGTATAAGAAATGAGTAGGTAATTCACAAAAGAGAAAAATAAATGGCCAATGAACATATGTAAAGATGCACAATCTCGCTAGTAATCAGGAAAATGCAAATTAAACCCACAAAGAGATATCATTTTACACTCATCAGATTGGAAAATATTAAGCCATCTGACAATGCCAATTGTTGGCAAGAACTCATCCACTGCTAGGGGGTGGGGTATAAATTTGAACAACCATTTTGGGGAGCAAATTGGCAATTCCTAGTAGAGATTAAGATATTCATATCCTTGCACCTAGAAATTTTACTTCTAAGTATATACCTTAAAATCTCTTGCATATGTGCACCAGGAGATGTGTACAAAAATTGGAAACAGCCTACATGTCCATCAGTGGAAAAAAGAATAACTTAATGTCGGTATATTTATACAATGGAACACCATATAGAAATTAAAATGAATGAACTAGAATTACATATATCAACATGTATAAACCTTTAAAAAAACATAAAATGTATTTAAAAATAAAAGTTGTGGAACGATACATATGGCATAATACGATGGATATAAATCTAAGAATATGCAAAACAATACCATGTATTATTTATGGACACATATGTAGTAAAAATATTTTTAAAACATGATAAACACCGAGTTTGGGATGGGACTATATTTCTGGCTCAGGAAGCAAATGAATGAGATTGTGAAGAGTAATACAGATGGAGCCAACTGTTTTTGTATTATTTTCTCTCTTAAAAGAAAAATGAAAGGTCTGAAACAAATATAGCAAAATGTCAAGATTTACAAAAGCTGGGTAGGGGGGTGCATAAATATTTGTTATATTAGCCTAGTGGTGTGCTGGTAAATGTTTAACAACTAGCTTTCCTAGAGAAAACCTTGATTTGTAGTGTTGGCCAATTTTTATGGTGTAAATATTCTCACTATGGCCAATTTCAAGCTATCAATGTGACTTCACTGATTACACAGAGGCACACAATAGGTTCTTATGAGCCAAAAGGAATGAGCTCCAGCACACCACTCTATTAGCCTCTGCTCCTTTCTGTGTGAAATAGGAGAAAATAAAAGTAAAATGTTATAAATTTAAAAGCACACATGGCTATTGAAAGAAGTCAGAGGTGTTCTGTAAAACAGGGGGGTGCGATAGACCCCTTGTCCTTCCTTCCCCTGCCCCTACCAAGAAAGCCCAGAGATCCCATCCTGTAGACCACTAGCCTAGACAATCCCTGGTATGCTAGGATTTGCTAAGAAGTCACCCTCTTTGTTGACAGTGACACTTCCTTACTCAGCAAACAAGCAAGGAGGCATTTGGAGAAGTGGCTACATAGGGACCTGAGAGGGGACCCACAAAATGTAAGGCACAGTCAGGCTTATGATCCAGAGGAAATTATAGATCCATATTCCAAAGCCAGATAGAAATAAATGGCCAGGACCACTGTACCCTCTCTGTGCTCAACTCCCAGGGCATTAGACTAGCTCATTTTGCTCTACTGAGTTCTAACCTTGGACCAAATTGTTTAGGATGGCAAGAGACATAGAATGTTGGAAGAAAGAATAGCCCTAGGAACCACTTAGTCATCTCTTTTCAGACTATGCTCTCTGGCACATTGGTTTTCACTGCAGATGCCTTGGGTAGAATCAATACCCCCACTCCCTCTCCATCCACAGAAGCCCCCTCTCCCTCATATCTGACTTGAGTATAAGCCTTTCCCATGAGGAGTTCATCTGAGCCTCTGGTTCTATTGCTTCACATCCAGAAACAGTATGGAAGCCACTGAAATGTTCATTCAACCCACATTTTTGCAGTTGTAGGAATGGACATCCAGGGAGAGAAAGGGATGTTCCCAAAGTCACATAGATGACAGGATCAGAATTCAAACTCCTATGTCCTGACTCCTGGCATAAGTCTTCCTACTCACCCCCACCATCATTGGAACATAGGGCCCATCTCTCCTTCTGCCTCATTGGGCAAAAGACCATGAAGACCAGCAAGACAGAAGAAATAGGAGAAAATGTAGAAGTAGAGCAACTTATAAGAATCAACCAAGAAAAGTTGCTATTTTTCTGCCTTATTTGTCCTGACAATGGCCCTACCACCCTCGCCAAAGTCCCAAGATAAACAGGGTCCTGTCAGGGGACTTTTCCTAAACATTCCCCCTTGAGCTTCTGGAGCAGAACACAGAGAAGAGAAAAACATGGTCCTGCTTCCTTGCCAGTGCAGCAAAGCAGACAAATCCAGCCTTTCCCACCTCTCTTTGAGCCCCAAATTCCCCACACACCAGCCCTGTGACCATGAGCAGGATGGCTAACCTCTCTGAGTCTCATTCTCCTTATTTACGGAATGGGTTTTTCAGGGGCTCGAGGGGATGGTTATAGGGGTCAGGTGATGTCACAAACACAAAGTCTTCAGCACAGAGACTGACCCCACAGGCACCAAAGATATTGATCCTCATGCTCTGACCCACAAAATACTCAGTACGAGAGAGAGTACATACTCTCTCTCACAGATGACTGTGATACAAGCCAGAACAATAGCTGACATTTATTGAGCACCAGCTGTGTGTGAGGCTATTCACAAAGCTCCTTTTGAACACCTCCTCTAATCCTTGCAACAGTTCTATAAGGCATAGTTTGTTATACCCATTTTAAATATGAGAAAGCTGAGGCTTAACTGATTAATCTGAAGCTTAATCCCTAATTCAAACTCAATGCATTGATCTAGTGGAAGAAGCAAGATCCCAACCCAAGCGCCTCAGACTCCATGATCCGTCTACCAGATGCCTCTCATTCTTTTCTCTGGTACCAACAGCTGTGAAGATTTCAAAGGATGGAGTAATCACTTCCAGTTGTGGCAGAGCAGAGTCAAAGACTTCTTGGAGGAGGTGATCTTGTAGGATGAATGGGAAGGGAAGGAAGACCTGCTCAATCAGAAGAGCAGTGTGCACAAAAGCAATTGACAGACCGGAGCTGGGCCACCTGGGAGACAGTCTGGCTGTAGACTCACATTCCAGTGTGGTCATTTGAGCTTCCACGTACTTCTTGATCAACAGCATGCCAAGTGGGGCAAAAGAATCATTGACAGTATCTTGAGATAGAGAACAATATACTTAGGCTCCAAACATATGGGCCCAGTGCCAGATTGCCTGGCTTCAAAGCTTAACTCTGCCACTGAGGTCCCTAGGCAAGTTACTCGACCACTCTGTGCCTCAGTTTATCCAGCTATAAAAGGACCGTAATAATAGTACCTAATTTCAGGCAACATGAAGCATCTAGCACAGTGCCTGCACGGAATAAGCTCCCAGCAAGTGTTAGCTATTCCTATGATTGTTGCCAATATCATTCTAATCCGGACATGTTATACTTCTTGGCAGTCCTGATTATTGGCCTGTTGGATTAATTTATCCTAAAAGTCAAACACCTTGGGAACTTGGACATCATGAGTTTCAACAACTCAGAAACATTAAATATCAGATTCCTAGAATTATAGAACTTTCAAACGTTAGAATAAAAATCAGTTAAAACAAATGAAATTTACAACATAAATTTCCCCTAAATGCTGCCCTCTCTCTTTGGTGAGCTGGAGGGGGATTAGAGTTATTATTGTGTCACCTGGATCTTTGACTTTTCTCCCCAGAAATATATGTATTTTTTTTTGTTTCAAGGAGAAGCGTTTATGTTCGTTTTTCCCCCTCCCTTCTTTTTTGCTCTCTCTGTCTCTCTCTCTCTCTCGAATATGATGTGATGGGTAAAATACCAAGCGCAATAAGTCAAAATTTCTGACAGAAATAATAGAGCCCGCATCCATTTCCAGCCATTCTCCCAGTGATAACAATTAAGCCCCGGACAGTTTGAACTTTTTACAAAGAATTAATGATGCATGTGAACACGGGGGGAGAACAATTGCTAATAATTTATGAAGTCTTCACCGGCTCAAAGTAGTAAGTTTAGTAAAGTGAAAGGGGGGGGAGCTTTGAAAGGTAAACTCTTTGAAAAGCCATTCTGAGGATCTGCCCTGTCAATTGAGAATTTACTACATTCCATTAAACAACCTAAAATAACTTCTATGGTAATCACCCTTCAGATACAGGCGCCGGTGCCGACAAAGGTATTATTAAGTTAAATTACCCTAAAAGTGTTGGATTGACAGAAAGGTTCAGTCAATGGTTTGGAAAGCCGGGGTCCCTAAATGACACCAGCAAACAGATACTGATGTTCTGAGGCTGGAGAACCTGGCTCTGCCAGACCTGGAGCTAACAGGATTTCAATTTGAGCTTTTAAATATTTCATACTCCCCCTGCAGATCTCAGGAGGAGGGCTGTGGGATTCACAGAGGTGGAGCCAGGGCTTCTCCCTTGTCTTGCCTTTCGGGCTAGGATTTGAAAGGTAGTTCTGAGTGGAAATAAACAAAGAGACATATGGAAAGGAGGGTTTGTGTCTTCAAGGGGAGATGGGAGCAGTGAAGAGGGAGATCCACAACTGGTTTTGATGAGGGGAAGGAGTCAGGAGTCTAAATTCGTAGATAAGGGAAATGAGGTTTCTTACCTGAGGCCATCCAATGAGCCCAGAGCATCACTAGAATGTAGAATACTCCATTTCATGATGACACAGGCAACCTCTCTCTTGGTTTTGATGGCTCCTGGAGTCAAGCCTAGTTTGCCCCTTGCAGAACCCCCTAAATATTTTTAAATAGAGTGTGCCACTCTATTAATACATAACATACCTGGAGAAAGGTAAACAAGTCCTAGTGTGCAGGTCAATGAATTTTCCCAAACAAAGTGTGTGTATAACCAGCACTAGGCTCAAGACACACAACATTCCCAGCCTCTTCCACCCCATTCCCAACCCCCAGTAGATTCTCATACCCCCAAGTAACTAGCCCCACCAAAGAATATCATCCTCCTAACCCCTAACACGTAGACTGCTTTGCCCAGCTTAGAAACTTCATGTAGGTAGACTCCCTTTATATGTATTCCTTTGTTTCTGCCTCCTTTCATTCAAAATTATGTTTCTGAATTCTATCCTTGTTTTTATAAGTATCTGTGGTTTGTTCATGGTCATGGGTGCTTAGTTTTCTACTGTGTGGCTGTACCACAATTTATTTTGCCATGCTTCCATTGTGAGGATTTGGGTTATTTCTAGTTGAGAGTAATACAAATCTTGCTGCTATAAACTTTTTTTTGCAAGTCTGTTAGTGCCCGTGTGTATATATTTCTGCTGGATTTACCCCAATAAGTGGAATTACTAAGTCATGGGATATGCATAAATTTGGCTTTAGTAGATACTGGCAAACAGATATCCAAACATTGGAATTAACTTAGTTTGCCACAAGCAATGTAAAATAGTCCCAGACACTCCACATTCTCACCAACATTGGGTATTTCCTAGTCTTTTAAATATTTTACCTATCGTGTGTGCAGTGGTATCACTTATGATCTTAATCTGCATTTTCTCTGTGGACCTCTGAAGCTGAGCAGATGCATTTGTCGGTCATTTTGATATCCATTTTGGTGAAGTGCCTGTTCAAGTCTTTTGCCCATTTCTCTGTAGGATTATCTGCTTTGCTTATATTGATTTTGAGAGTCCTTTTATAGTCTAGATATGAGTGAGTTGTCATGTGTAAGGATTTTAGATATCTTTTCTATGATTCTCTTTCTTACTTTTAATTCTCTTAATGGTGCCTTTCAACGAACAGACTTTCTTAATTTTAATCTGAAGTTTAATGTGATTTGTCTCTTTTTGGCCTCTACAAATATTTGTTGGGTGAACGAACACTAATGAGATTAAATCCAAGTTGGCTGGGCAGCCTAACTACTCTTATTTCGTGTATCTAAAATGAGGAAATCCAATAGTAGATGGTGCATTTAAAAGACTTCCCTATGTAATATGTGATATTTTGCTTATAACCAACTGCTGCTACCATGCCAATATTCACTCAGGTAACTGAGCGATTCACTTAGGGATGACTCTGTGCCAGATTCTGTCCTCAGCTCTAGAGATATGACAGCAGTGATCTAGAAAACCAAGTCCTTGTTCTCAAGGACCTTACATTTTAGTAGGGAGCAGAGACCATGAACACATCAACTGGTAGGTGGAATTATGGAGAAGTATTGCTAAGTGCTAAAAGAAAAATCTAAAAGGCATAGGAGGAATTATGGAGAAGTATTGCTAAGTGCTAAAAGAAAAATCTAAAAGGCAATAATAAAAGTGACTAGGGAAGGGTCAGAGAGACCTCTCTGGGATGATGGTTGAGTTAGGAACTTAATAATAAGAAGGAACCTGCCTTATAAAATCTTAGCAAAAAGAAGGCTTAGCAAGAAGAAAACTTAGCAAGAAGAAGGGGGAGAAAGGTGTGAAGACCCTGAGTGTTTCAGGGTCACAGAAGAGGGAAGTGTAGCTTTTGCACATTAGGTTCAGGGAGGTGGAGAAGGAGATCCAGTTTAGTTGTGAAGGGCCATGGTCATAGGTTGAAACTGAAAGGAGAAATTACACTGGATTTTCAATTTAGATGATAACCCTAGCTGCTGGGTGAAGGATAGATTACATCAGGGTGAAAAGAATGCTGGGAGACCATTAGGAAGCCCTGACAGCAGTTTAGGAGGGGGTGAAGGTGACTCTGCTGTGATTTTAGATGGGGTTGCAAGCAGAGACCAGCATAATTCTTGGGGGCTGGAAAGGAACTGATAGAGTAAGGCATTCGTGCCCCTGCAGGCATGTAGCTCACACTCAAGCCTCCTCAAGATGAAATTGGCAAAGACAGTAGTGTTTTCTACTGTTGTAAAAACCTTTCACAGAAGGAGATCCATCATGACTTCCTAAAACCACAGTGTCTCAGAAGTGTAGAGGTTCCAGAGGTCCTTGTACAATTCCCCACATTTCTCCTTCTCTGGTTGCCTTCAGAACATCTCCAACAAGGAATTAGCCAGCTTCCACTTGAATATCCCCATGATAGGGAGTTCATTACCCCCTAGACCACCGCACAATCATCTTTGGCGGGGCTAAATCTGCCCCCTTAATATTTTCATCTTAATTTGACCCTCCAGAAAAAAAAATAAAAGAAGAATATGTCTAGACTTCTCATGTCATCCAAGATAGTGTTTCTCCCTTCTGAGTCTAACAAATTCCTTCATGCTCTAACCTCAGCTCCTCACCTGTGTGAGTAGTCAGCACAATGTTGGGCATCAAGCCACAGAACACATAACAGAATGAGCAGGATGTGTTTTTAGCACATCAATGAAGTTACCCATGTATAATGCCTGGGAAAATGTAACCTCCCTCTGCATGGCAGTTGCAATTACTTTTGTGGTCACTGTTATTATTATGTTCATTGTTTTATTATTGTTATGAAGAATGATGATATTGTGTTATTGAAGCTTGTTTTGTTTAAAGATCTGCCCCATGTGCTCATCTGAATTTCTCCAGGTATCAGACAATGGGACAGATGACATTTATCCTTCTACTTGTGTCACTTTGAACCTGCTGTTCTTTCTACCTCCAATACCCTTCCCTCCTTCATTCTCTAGTAAACTTGGGTTAACCATTTGGGACTTGGCCCAGGTACCACCTTCTCTGTGCAACCCTCTTCATACCTCTCTCTCTCTCTCTCTCTCTCTCTCTCACACACACACACACACACACACAAAGCAGAACTGAAGCCCTTCTTCTACTGTATGCTTCACCATCAAATCGTTTCACATGGTGGGCTTGCATTCTTTTTTGCCCCTTGGTATGCAGTCCCTAAATCAGCAATGGGTCTTCCAATCTATGGTGCCTCCATAGAAAGGGAATATAACTGTAGCTATGACACACAGGGCACTCACCACGTAGTGGTTGTATGCTATGCCTCTTCCCCTATCTCAATTCGTCTCATCCCCCAAATACCCTTAAATGTAGGTACTCCCCTAATCCCATGTTACCGACAAGAAAACCTGAGGTTTGCAGAGGTGAAGTGACTCCTCACCAAGTTATCCACTGATCTTGAAGGGGTCATCACCTCAGGAAAGCCCATCCTGGCCAAAGCCCCACAGAGATCAGACCTAGCCCCAGACAGTCCTATGGCTCCCTGACACTGAGCCCACCTTGTAAAGGTGTCTTCATTTGTATCAATATTTGATGATGTCTCTCTTTCCCACTAGACTCTCAGTTCCATGGGGTCAGGGACAGGGTCTACCTGCATTGTCTTGATATTATTTCCAGAGCATGATAAACAACCAGTGCCCAAAAATAATTGGGGAACAACAATAGAAAGAAGGACAGGGAGAGGTGCCATGCAAAAAGAACAAAGGGCAGAAACCCAGTCTCTCCTGGGGAGTCTTGTCCAATTGTGCAATTCTGGAACTGCATGGAGGAAGGGGACACTGGGGTCTGATACCTTACCCCTGGAGGAAGTGAGGCCCTCCATGGTCTTCCCTACCTGCCACAAGCCTTTCTCTGCCCACATAGGCTCTTTTGGACCCACAGAGCAGAGGCCCCTGATCTAAGGAGGCCTATTTTTTACCAGCTGTATGCCTTCTTCTTCATCCTTAACCAAGCTAAGCTCTCTGGGCCCCACACCTCCCTGCTGGGAGCTATAGAAGCAATTAATCCTGCAGGGTCCCCCACTGCTCTTGAGAACCAGAGATTTCTGGAAGCCTGATATCTGTGTGCATTGGCACAGGGAGCCTGCCCAGGCTGCCCTAAGTACAGGCTGGCCTGGCAGAGAGCTCAAGAGGTGGTGCCCTCCTGAAGCAAGGAGTGAAGAGACAACTCTAGGAGAATATTTGTCTTTCCTCCTCCCACAATTGTCTAGTAAGATCTTCCAAGAGGAGACCAATTACCTGAAGGCATAGTGAAGCAGACACTAGCCCACCTGGAATTCCAAAGACTGGGGAATAAGGCTTGGCTTGATCTCTAATATGCTGTGTGACTGTATGACCTTAAACAAGTCACTTAAACTCTCTGTATCTGGGCAATAATGAAATATAAGATTGCCTCCTTTTCAAAAGTGTCAGGGTCAGAGGCCTGGGTTTCTCAGTGGTTAAGCCTTCAGCTCAGTTTATGATCCCAGGATCCTGAGATTGATTCCCATATTGAGCTCACACCAGAATCTTCTTCTCCCTCTGCCTGCCACTCCCCCTGTTTGTGTGCTCTGTCTCTCTTTCTCTCTCTCTTTCTCTCTCTCTCTTTCTCTTTCTCTTTCTCTTTCTGTCTGTCAAATAATAAATAAAACCTTTAAAAGAAACACAAAAATGTCAGGGTCATATAAAGGGCTAATCAGTACTAGGTATATAGCTAACCCTCAATAAATGGTAGCTATCATTATTTTGTAAGTGTTGTTATCTATAGCTCTTAGCCCTAAATGAGATAATATAACTAAAGCTTCTAGATGGAACCTGGCACAACAATGTTGCTCAATACCTAATTTCCATCCCAAACTTGGAGTGCCATCAGTTAAAGGGGACTGGAGTCTCTATCTACCTTATGGTGCACAGTTAACCTTAATGTTTGGATGGATGGATGGATGGATGGATGGATGGATGGATGGATGGATAAGTCTTGGGTAACATGATGCACATCTTCATGGTGACATCAGGAATATATATTCCCAGTCTGAAGAGTTAGCAGGCATGGATTTCTGGTTGCAAAACATTGAGTACCATGGCTTCTCGGAGAGATGTTCTAGAATCCATGGTCAGATACACTCTGCCCCACCACACCACCAATTCCACTGATGCTCCCAGTGGATTCTGTTACCACTTCCAAGAAGGCAATGGACCATCCTCCTTGGGAAATTCCCATCAGCCCCTGTAGGTCCTAATGCAGTTCTCATCTCACCTAAATGTCCTCCTCGCTGTGTAGAATCCTAGGAGGCTGGAGATAAAAAGAAGTTCGCAAGGATTATTAAATCCAACCCACTTGTTAAACAATAACTACCACAACAGTTTAAAGAGCTCTAACTTCTAGGTACTTTGTTCATTATTTCATACGTGTAATCACATTGACTCTCATGGCACTCTGAAGCAAGACTCATTCTATACATAATGCACACACACGCATTCTATCTATAATTCTCAATTAAAAGTATTAAATACTTTTAAATCATTTCTCAGAGTGACACAAAGCTCTCATGAAGGCCACAATTTAAATATCCTTTTTCTAGGCTTCATCTGTTACTCTACTTTCCTGGGGCCCCAAACATGCACTTAGTCCTTTTTGAGATGATTCAGCACCTGCCTGTAGACAGGGAATATTATTGCAATTTTACAGACAAGGAAAGATAAATGCAGCTAGGTAAGGAAGGAATCCCTGCAGACAGCAAGTGGTAGAACCAGGGTTCCAACCCAGAACTGTTTGATTCCAAAGCTCCCATCTTCTCTTTAATGAAACCTCCATCTTAAATAGGGAAATTGAGACCCAGCAAGGGCAGGTGGCCTGTCCAAGGTCAAACACATAGTCCAGAGCCCGGGTTAGAATGCCTTCTCCTGGCTTCTTCAATCAGCCACATTCCAAAGCAACATGTTCAACTATTCTCTCTGAGTCCTTGCTCCCTGGTGTGGCATCTCTTTCCAGCATGGGGGAGCCCTGGGTGCACTCTAACCATCAGCTACATAAAATGGGTGAAAATACTTCAGTTAGATTTTTTGCTTTTGATGGGTGAGAATTTTCCAGGTCTGGGCACCTTTGAAATCTCCCAACGTCAGCCATCATCAGCTGTAACTGGCACCTCCGCTAATAAATTGAGAATGTCACATCTCCCAAACTGCATTATTACCGTTTATAATTTTGATTGTTCATTTGCATACGAAAATTAGTCCTGTGACATGCGTGAATTTTATTTTATTCTTGAACTAATTATAAACAAGAATGCCACATTATTTACATAACTAATTATTGTTCCTTATGTTCCCCTGTTTTTAAATGGGGGGCCCATTCTCCATTGGTTAACTACGCAGATGAAAAATCCAAGAACATTTCTAAAGTTTAGGAACTTGCTCTATTTGCATCAAATACAAATTCCTCTGAATGAGAGATAATATGCTTTCCATTTTAATAGGCCTAAATTAGGTTGATCTTAATTTATAGTTAATTTGAATGAATAATTCCTGTCTACCTGAGTCTGTTTTTTCAGCAGCTCATTGTAAATGTTTATTAACCCATAAATCTGCTGCCTTCCTTTAGCTGGTGATTTTAAGGGCCCCCCAAACTAGAGAGAATATGATGCAGATGGGGTGGGGGGAGCACAAGAGCAGTTAAGAAACCCTGGTACAAGTCCCCGTGCTGCAAGTCACATGCTGTGTGCCTTTGGGCAAATACCTAACCTTCTCTGAGCCTCAGATTTCTTAATCAGTGAATGAGTGGGTTGAATTAGATGGCCATCAAGATTCTGACCCTCTCCGACATTACAGGGGAAGAAGAGGCAGAGAGGTCTAGTTGTCTTCTTCATCTTGCTTTTCATGAGATCTGCTCCCCTAATCTCTCTTCTAATTAAGATTTTAAATCTGTCTCCACTCATGGGGAGAAGGAGGCGGGGGACATTTCTACCAAGAAGACTGGAAAGGCTGCCAAGCTAATGGTGGTGTTCAAGGCACCAGTAAATGTTTGGGAAGACAGGGGTGGGGCAGATCTCATGGCTGGGGCTCTGCAGAGGTTCCTCCCAGCTGGTAAACACTGTATGAACCACACTGCTGTGACTATGGGGGAAAGGCCTTTGGAGTCCGAAAGACCTGGATTTCAACCTCTGTTTTGTCTCTGCCTCTGAAAGATGACTTTACCTCTCTGAGCCTCAGTGTGTCAAATAAGAATCACAATCTTATCTAGTTCCCGGGGAATCACTGGAGGTTTAAATGAGATAATAATGTGGAAATTGCCTGGGACATAAACTGGTGCTCAAACACTAAATTCTGCTCTTTCTGCTCATGATTTGACCTCTAGAGGTGAGGAAGAAGAGGATAATGACACATGCATTGAATAGTTCCTCTTCAGATTTTTATCCAAGAGCTGCTACTTCAAGGAAGCATTTTCTGACCTCCAGAATGAGGTCAGACTCCTCACTGGAGACCCTCAGAGATTTGTGCATCATGTTGCATGGCAGCAACCACAATTATGATTTCACATTTCTTTGTGTGATGTCTGTCTTGACCATCACCACCATTATCCTACATCCAAAAGAAGTGGACACCATGTCTTTCTTTGTCTCATTATACTCCTCAAGTCCTGGCCCCTAGCCAGTCTTCAATAAGTATTTGATGAAATAACAACTAAGCATTTGCCCTAGATGCAATCTTCACAAGATGGACTTCACTACCATTATACCAGTTTTATGGATGAGAAAACTGAGGCTTAAAAGGGAATATTCCCAGCTCAAGGTTACATGTAGACTAAATGGTGGGTCTTGGATTTGAACACTGACTGAAGAAGCTCAATCTCCTAAACGATTGTTTACCTGTCACCCAGAAATGGGAGAAGGAGGACCTACAAGGCTGGACTGAGAGGGTCCTGCCTCCAGAAGTCATCCTAAGTTGCTGGCTTTGCCCATCTACTTAAAAGGATGATGTCTGGTCTTTGAGGCACTCTCTAGGCAGAGGAGTTCTGTGCAGTCCCCAAGAAAAATAAAGGCAGGCTGAGCAGCATTGATGTTGGGTGACATTTCTCCATAACCAGTAGCTAAAGGTCAACCTCCCTATGTAGGAGGTATAGCCACAATGCCAACAGCCAACCCTCCTGAGGCATCAATCTGCCTCTGATTACCCCATTTTTGTTTTAATATTTCCGTTGTAGAAAAATATGACCCTCCCCAAAGCAGACAAATCATGCCCATTCTTAAATTAAATCATTTACTGAATCCTTGCTTCCGATGCTCTGCTGGGTACTGAGGACACAGGGATAAACAAGACCCAATATTAAAAGTCGACCATATAGATGGGGAGTTCAAAGAGATGCACAGGATAACCTTTTCCGAGACCCAACTATCTGGGGTCCTAGAGCTCTCCGGCACCGCACTGCTGAAGTGGCTGCACCCAAACACGCATCATGTCAGATACAACCCCAGCCTCAGCTAATACTTCCTCCAGAGCATCTACAACAACAGGGGCAGGGAAGGAAACTAATCTCCCTCTACCTAACCCTAGATTCTGGGATTCTTTTTGGCCTAAGGTAGGAAAAAAACCCACAATCTTGGGCATGAGAACTTAGACTGTAGGCAGGCATGTTTTGCACCACATGACCCTTGACCTTCCCTAGGCAAATCTGATTGTGCCAAGTTTGGTCAGCTGACTTCAAGGCAGCCAATCCATAGGCCTGTGAACCCAGCTGTATATGAGGCATGTGTATCCTCTAAGACCCTCGGCCCCTGGGATGTTTGGTTGTTTCAAGGCAATACTTGATTATATCTACCATGTACCAGGTCTGCCCTGCTGAGGAAGAACTTAAGATCTACTACATTTTGTGATGGGCTGCAAAAATAGCAAGTGTATTCATGTCATCTACCGTGTCATGTTGAAGTGTCCTGGCACGGTGATTCTGACTTGCTTTGGCCATCTGGACACTAGAGAATGAGGAGTTGGGTGGGCTAGCTTGCTGGAGAATGGAGCAAAACCTCCTCACCCCAAGCATTTCAGCAGAGGTCAACCCAGAAGGCACACAGCCAGCCCATGAGCAAGCCCTACAAAGACCAGGAACACCAGCCTAGGCCACCTTGCCAAAATCCTAAACATGGCTGTACACCTCTGATGCTTGGGGTGGTTTCAAAGCCTTGGGGTTTTTTTCCAGTTTTTTTATTGAGGTATGTATAATTGACATATAACATTGTGTGAGTTTAAGCTGTGCAGTGTGTTGATTTAACAGACATATATTGCAAAATAATTACCTCCATAGCATTAGCTAATATCTCTGTCCCATTGTGTAATCACCATTTCTTTTTGTGTGTGTGTGATGAAACGTTTAAGATCTACTCTCTTAGCAACTTTCAAGTATATAATACAGAATTACTAACTATAATCACCATGTTGTACAGTAGATCCATGGAATATACTCATTTTGTAACTGGAAGTTTGCACCCTTTGACTGACATTTCCTCTACCCCACCACCAAATCCTTGGTAATCACCATTCTGCTCTGTATTTCTGTGAGTTTGACTTTTTCAGATTCTGTACATAAGAGACATCAGACCGTATTTTTCTTTCTCTGACTTCTTTCATTTGGTGTCATGCCCTGCAGGCTTATCTATGTCACTGCAAATGGCAGGATCTCCTTCTTTCTCATGGCTGAATAATATTCCAGTGTGTGTGTGTGTGTGTGTGTGTGTGTGTGTGTGTGTCACAACATCTTTATCCACCTTTCCATCAATGGACACTTCAATTGTTTCCATGACTTGGCCCTTGTGAGTAATGCTGCAACAATCATGGGAGAACAGATATCTTCATGAGATACCAGTTTTATTTTCTTTGGATAAATACTCAGAAGTGGAATTGCTAGATCCTAAGGTGGCTCTATTTTTTTTTAAGAACCTTCATCCCATTTCCACAGTGGCTGCACCAGTTTGCATCCCGCCAGCAGTGCACAGGGGCTCCTTTTCTCCACATCCTCAATCACACTTGAGTTTTTTATTTTAGCCATAGTGACAGGAGTACGGTGATACCTCATTGTGGTTTTGATTTGCATTTCTCTGGCAACTAGCAATATTGAGCACCTTCTCGCGTATTTTTCCCCGGCATTATTATATCAATCTGTAACTGATACACATTTGTATATCATTTTACACTTCAGCAAGCAACTTCTTATAAATCATTTCATCTGAGCTTCCATCCCTCATCTATTAAAAAAAGATAAATTACTTTCTCTTGCTCACACAATTAGCAAGGAAAGGGAGGCTTTGTTCTCATATTCATTCATTTACCACCCCCCACATGCAATAAATGGTTAGGATGTGCTGTACATACTATGTACCAAGCATTGTTCTGGATCTTGGGTTTTCAAGAGGAAGAAATTAAAAGACATAAATTCCTGCCCTCATTGAGCTTAAATTCCATTTTCCTCTTAAAATGTGTTTGTTCATTCATCATCTGTTCCCTGAACACTTAGCATGTGTCTGGCATTGTATAGGCAAGTTAGATCAGTCCTCTGCACTCGAGGGTCTGAGAATCTCAAGGGGTAGATACAGTTTGGGTTACTGCCTGTCACGCCCACCAGACAGAACTTCTAGAAATATGAATAACAGAGATGTGAACCCAATAGGTCACTAATTCGGACTTGAAACAAGTTGGGTAGCTACAGAAGTGGACATTAAATCCCTGATCCATATGTCAGTCCCCTGTTTTCTTGGCCTGGGAGAGACTTTGCCTCCACACAGTTATTCTTCTGCTAAACTGATAGATTTGTTTGTTCAAACAATTGTTTCTGTAATTAAACAGAGAGGGCCAAATAGAACCTAAAACAAAGGTCTCTGTGAGCTGGAATCCATGACTTCTGCCGCAGTCCATTCAATGATCAGACAGTGGGAATCTGGCCCTTAATTGAGTGTTTTAGGCACACGCACAGTTGTCCAAGCGGTCATGGAGCTCAGTGATCCCAACTGTTGCTAGCGACTGCAGTCTGCGGTTTAGTGAATGACACATCCTTTGTTTTACTAAGTCGTGCTATCTATTTATTATTCAAAAAAGGTTTGAAGTTGGGAAGACCGTGATTAGAATGAACAGCAAGTCTCACTTCCTGCTGACAACCTTTCTAGGATGTTCCTGAGAGAGGGGGACCATCTGAGCTTCTCAGAAACGCCCATCACAACGGAGCCCACCACCATATAAGGAAATGGAACCAAAACGCTGTGCCTTGTTAGAGACCTACGTTAGGAGCAAGGCTCCTCAGCTCAGCTGAAGGGTGTGGGGTGAGATCTTTGCTCCCAATGGCCCTGTGGTTTGTTTTTTCTGCCCCTTGAACACTGGTGAGAAAGGAAGGAAGGATAGGGAAGGGATGGGGAGTGGGGGGAAGAAAGAGGCAGAGAGATGCTATTGGAGAAACACTGCTGTTTTGACACGGTTTTCAAGTAATTGCAGTTACCAAGAAAGAAAATTGTTTTCCTTTCAGAAGTCAAGAGAGCACTTACTTCCCCTTCACCTCCCCCATCGCTGTATTTGTGCACACAAGGCTGTCAGCCTGTGGTTTTGTTACAGGCACATTTCTGTGTTGAGACATGGCCCTACACAGGCGTTGGGTGGAAACGCACGTCCAAGATCCTGGCTTTAGCGACGAAGGGAGGCTGCCTCTGGGCTCCCCAGTAGGGCTTAGACTATGGCCAACTGCCACACTGCCATGTCCAACTAGAAGATGTAAGAAGGCAAATCGGACAACTGAGTCCTACTCCTGGTTCTGGGTTCACAAGGTGTGTGACCATGGGCAAGCATCTTTCCCTCTCTCATTCTCAGGGACCATACTTTCAAAGGAGTGAATTAACTCAAATGGACTCTGAGGCCAACCATCCCCCTGCTGACATTCAGAAATTCCTCAAACCAGATTTTTTTTCAAGGAGTGAAATCAATGATCACATTTCTCACTTAAAATGGCCAAAAAGGCATTTCTCCACTGTTAAGCAACTACAGGAGCCAAGCAGAAGAAATTCAGGAATGTAAGATCCTCAGCATAAGGAATATACTTTTGCCTCCCACAAGGCAAGCCACTGACCTTCTAGAACCTTCTGTGTTTACCACTTTACTGGCTCAGTCCTTCTAGCAACTGTAGGAGGGAAATACTACGGCTACCCCCAGTTTACAGAGAAGAAAACTGAAGCCCAAGGAAGTAGTGACTTGTTCAAGGTCACCCAGAGGAACAGGAACACTAAACCCTAGCTGTTTGAGTCTAGATTATTTTCGCTATCCTTGGATGCCACTCAAGTGTCATTTCAAACATACAGCCTACACTGACAATCCCCATTGACCTCAAGGAAAATGTCCAGGCTCTTCTACTCCCTCCAAAGTGGCTCTTTCCTGACTTCCTGGGAACTACATTCACACTAAGGCCTCTGCCAACTAGTTGTTTTTTTGCTGTATTGTTTTTTTTTTCTTTCTTTCTTTCTGGAATACAGGTGATGCCAAGCTCCAGTTCCAGACAGAGAGACCTAAGGCTGGCTTTTAATTAGGAGGCCCCTGATTGTTTGTTGTGACTTCAATAACAAGCATTCTGAGTCCTGGGGAAATCATTAAACAAGTATACGGACAACCAGGCTCGCTCAGGACTCGTGCTAGAGAACAGAGGGAGGAAGATGGAGGGATGATGCCCCTTCTCAAGGAATGTCTTGCAGCTTTCAGGCCTGGACTCAGGTCAAGGAGGGAAGCCCCGGTATGTTTCCACACCTCTGGCTCAGTACTCCCTACAGTGAGATGGAAGGCTACTCTGTCTTCTGTCCATTTCCACCCAGCCAGGGAAAGGTCTCAGACTGTAAGGCTCAGAGCTGAAAGGGACTTGAAGGCCACTCACTATCACACAAGCTTATGCCAGCCCTGGAGACAGCTATAAACGTGAGCCATAGCTTTTGTTGGTCGAGACAAGTCCTCTGTCTCCGCAACTTGAACCTCATTGGTCTTAAATATTCTTCTCTCCTTAGACATCCATTGGGCACATATTCACTGAAGTTTATATTGTGGGTCAGACTGGGCTAGATTCTGGGGACATAAAGCTGCTCGGGAACAGTCCTTGTTTCCGGGAGGAGGGACATGGACACATCTCACTGTCCCCCAAATCTAATCCTTGCCAGGTTTAGCACATACAGTCTCTTTAATTGCTTCTTTGGGGACACGGTTCTGGTCACTCACCAATTTGTCATCTCAGAGGTACAAACTCGAGACATCTGTCAATCCCCTGGGAGAAGCAATCACATCCCACCTTACACACACCCCAGACCCAAACTCACACGTTTACAATTCAACCATTCAAAAGACAGTTATTGAGTACCTACCAGGCACCAAGGGGCCAACTGAGAATAAAAACAGGCATTGGTTTTGCTTCCCTGGTGCTTTTAGTTTGCTGAGAATGAGAGGCATTCATCAAATAGGCGTAAGAATAAACACAGTATGCCGTTGGTTCCATGGGTGATGTGGAAATGAGCAAGTGCAATGAAGGAGGATAAGATGTGGAGGCGGGAACTGACCCACCTAGGAGACATAGGGGGAGCTTCTGGAAAGAGGTGAGCTTTTCAAGCCCCAAAATATCAAAGTTTACGGCTATGTGACGTCCAGACCAAAGGAAGAGCACAGGGCGGCCCCAAGGTGCACCATGGGGATGGTGCAGCTGCAGATATAAAAGGAGGCCTTCCAGATGGAGTGAGGTAGGTGAGGGTGAAATGGCCCCAGGGGAGGTTAGAAAAGGAATCAGTTAGGTGGGCCCTTGTTCACCAAGCTAGGGCCTTGGGGATTTTCTCCAAGTCCAAGGAGAGCCACCAAAAGTTAGAAGCAGGGGATGATGTGAGCTGATCTGATGTGTCCTGTGAGGACACAGAGAGGAAGAGGCAATTGTGGAAGCAGAGGGAGTCCAGGAAGGAGGCTCGTGCAGCAGGCCACATCCGCACATCTTCATACATCCTCACCCATTCACACTCATCCATGATTTTATCACACTCACTCAGAGCTTTGAGAGGAAACAGACAGGCAAAACAGGGAAGCAGCTGGTCTGTGTGCACGCTGGAGCATGGATGGGTAGCCATGGGGGGAATTGGGAGATATTATCGCTAATCTTTCTGTTTCATTCCTCAGTCTCAGCTCCCTCATCTCTAAAATGGAGAATAACACATGTACCGACTTTGGAGAGTCTCCTTGAATAAGGATTCTGTGCATGAGGTTTCTATTCTCTGTAGAATAAACATTGTGAAAGGTAATGAGTGCCCATCACTTAGAAGTATTCAAGCACAAGGTGGGCAATCACAATGTTAGGAAACTTAAGTGGAAGAGAATAAGGGTAAACAATTATTTACTCCCTACCCCTTGCCAGCTATTGGAACAAATGTTTGTGTGCCTTCTTAAATGCTTTTCACACACAAAAAAGTGAAGTCAGAATCTTTAGCCTCCTTTTACAAATAGGAAGGCTAAGGCTTGCCCACAGTCACGCAGCTAGTGATGATGAAAACCAACATGTTTCAGATGCTTACTGCATGCCAGAGACTAGGCTAAGTGCTTTACAGGTGTCCTACCATTACCACTTCTCCCAGAAATACTCAGAAGCATATTGTCCCCATTTTATTGGATCAGAAGACTGAAGCTAAGGGGAGTTAGATGATCACCCAGTGTTACACAGTGAGGACATGAAAGTGTCTGCGTTCTACCTCCAGGGGCCTGATTCTGACACCAGACTCCCTCCTTTCAAAGTAAATTCCCGCAGACCCCAAAGGGCATCTTCTAGCTCCTACCCATGCTGCACCTCCTGGGCCCCCCGGCAACCTGGAGATTCCCTTCCGTTATTTTTCTAGGGCTGCAAACTGGGTGACTTAGAACAACAGAAATGCATGGTCTCACACGCAGCTTTGGAGGCCAGAAATCTGAAATCAAGGTATGGGCAGGGCCATACTCTCCCCTCAAAAGCTCTATAGAAGGATCCACTCCAGGCCTCTCTCCAAGCTTCTGGTAGTTTCCTTGGCTTGTGGCAGCATAATTCCAGTCTTCACATGGCATTCTCCCTGTGTGTGTGTGTGTGTGTGTGTGTGTGTGTGTGTGTGTGTGTGTGGCTGGCTGGCTCTGAAGATCCCCTTCTGGTAAGAACACTAGACAATATTGGATGAGGGACACACTGGATGCTAGCACCACCTCATCTTAACTACTTACATCTGCAATTACCCCATTTCTAAGTAACGTCCCCTTCTGAGTCACTGAGGGTTAGGATTTTGACAGAGGAATTTGGACTGGGGGTGGGAAGACGCAATTCATATAACTCCTTCCAGTCCTGTGTGTCTCTGGGTCTAGAGAGCAGGTGAGTGGTGAGGCTCTAACGGACCCTGTCCCCGCTACAGGTGTCATGTCCCCTCCCTCCATTCTGCACCACCCACCAGCCCTATCCCTCTGTGCCATGCCCAAGGCTCTGCTTTGGATCCTGGTGTCATCCTGTATTAGTCACAGCCTGGGGCCTGGCTCCCTCAGCGCTGGAGCAGCCAGGAAGCAGGGAGGAAGCCCTCATCCCTTCCAGAGGAGGCGGGTGAATATTTCATACAGTGCAAGAGAGTGGAATTCCATACAGCCACCTCCTGCAAATGCAACATGACACCTCATAATGGGGCGATATCGGTACAAATCCAGCCTCGCGGCAGCCCGGACCCTCCTGATAATTCCTCACATATTGTGCTCACGTCACTGTAAATACAATTGCCAACTCAGGCTTCCATCGCTGGCAGCCCATCGGAGAGAATCATCCCATTTCTGCAGCTGAGAAGACTGAGACCTACAGAAGGTAAGTAACCCCCAATCATGCAGTGGGTGAGTGGTGACCGCCCCCCACCCCAGGCAAGAGCCAAGGAAGCAGAGAAGGAATGAGTAGGGCTGGTGCCCAGTGCTACATCTGGGAAGGGGTAGGAGCAAGATAGAGAGGTCTAGTGAGTCAAGGCCCGGGGCAGGGGGGTGACTAGGGAATGGGTGAGGAATAGATATGGGTGCATAAAAATAGAGCTAGGTGCTGGAGTAGAAGCAGGAAAGAAATGGATCCCAAGGGAGGCATTGGATTTGTTGGATATGGTCAAGGGGTGAGATGGGCACTGGGGATGGGACATTGGGCTTTGACAAAGAGAGATCCCAAGCCAGAGGAAGAGGGCTTTCATGCTCCCTCCCTATGGGCCCATCAGGAGGAGGGCCCAGTCAGTGCCTGGGAGATTGAAGAACATTTAGTCCCTAAAACAAAGGCTGAGCTTCAGAGCAGTCTCCAGTTGGGGCAGAAAATCTGTAGCCCAACAAGGAACCAAGACTGGAGCTTGGATGTGGGGAAAGGGAGAGGATGTTGGTTCTCCTCCTTTTGTTCCCCACATCAAGTCCACTCTTCTTCCTCCCCTGCTCTGCTCTAAGTCCCAGGAGGCTGACCGCTTAGGACCAATCACTCAGTCTTCTAGCTTGGGGTGAGATAGTGACGCTGGAGTCAAGGATGTGGGCTACAGGGGTAGGGGTCAGCCAGTACTGGCTACCAACAGGCCAGTAGGGATCTCACAGGGAGTTCCTGAGAATGAAGCCATCACAGAGGAAAGAGAAGCTGAAAGATAAATGCCTGTGCTTCATTCAGGCACCTGGATTCAGCCATGACTGGAGGCCTACTTCTAGAGTTTTCAATTAGATGATCCAAACAATTTCCTTTTTCCGTTTAAGCAAGCCCTGCATACAAAGGAGTCCAGACTGGTTCCAGTAATCTTGTAGTACTGGAAGAGGAGCCGTTCACTTGTAATTGGACTGACCATGGTTTTCAGCATGGCTCTGCATGCCTTGGACAAGATACTCCATTCTCTGAGTCTGTTCTTTCACACCTGAATGAAGAACAAAATAGAATAATACCTGTAAAAGCACCTAGATCCTACTAGATACACCCAATAAATGAGTCTACCTCCAACTCTCTCCCCTTTCTGAGTCCCTGGATCCTAATAAGGCAAATGAGGATCCAAGCATTGATGAGCTCATATGTCCCATGAGACAACCCCATACACTGTCTTCTACTGCCACTTTCTCCCCCGCCCCTTGGAACCATCGTAAAAAGCTCTCATCCTGTGTGGTCTAGTGCATGTGGCATGACTTCCCTGGGCCTCAGATTCCTCAAATGTATGAGGAAGATGTGAATATGACTTACCACGTGCTGTGAAACCGGGTTCACATGAGCAACATGTTAGAACAGAGTCCGGGATGTGATAAATACTCAGGAAACACCGGTCATTTTGGTGGCAGTGGTGGTTTTAATCAGAATAAGTATTGTGATTGTGGAGCACATGATCTGATTTTATTTATACATGATCTCATGTAGACCTTGATAGTACACTTCTGCAAGGTCGGTGACGATGTCCCAATAGCCCAGATGGGAAACAGCTCAGGGAGGCCGAGGTGCCCACCCGAGCATTGGGGCTGGGATCTGAACATGAGTGCCCCGATCCCAAGATCGCTGTGTCTAAGGAGTACACGGCACCATCAGCACCACCCCCTCCGGGGTGGCGTCCCCACCCACGTGCCGCCAGCCACCATCTCTGAACTTAGAAAGGCATCTTCTTGGCGCTCAGCAAGTGCAAGCCGTCCAGAGAATGTTCCCGAGTTTGCTTCTCAAGCCATCCCCTTTTGCAAGCGCACTTTCTGTTCGTGTGAATGAAACCCACTAAATGGTATGGTGTCTGCTCTAATTATAGGCTCCCCAGCCTGTGCCAAGAGGAAGTTGGTTGATGTACACTTGAGTAGATTTCAAATCAGATTTTGTGAGTCCCCAGCATAAGGAAGGAGGCCAAGTTCTCCTCCAGAACAAAATAACGGGAAAGGCTGGCATCATGTGTGCGTTCCCAGCTCCATTCCTGCTGGAGCAGGTGATGCCTTCTGCTCCCCAGGTACAGAGCCCTTTCCCCAGCTTCTTTTACTTTGTCTCTGGCCTTTTCCAGGAGCTGGGAAGCTGTGGGCAAGTGACGGGAGGGGCGGTGCTGGGTTGGGGATGTATAGCGAGACAGGAGCAGTACTTCGCAACCAGAGGAAACTGGGTTCTGAGCGCAGCCCTGGATCATTTCAGCTTTCACTACCCCCTTGGAGTTGGAAGCTCATCATCTATCAAATGGGGTCACAGCGCTTGACCCAAGATGATCCAAGGATGTGTGTCTTGGTGTTTATTCAACGATTATCCAATATTTACCCACAGCCTGCTTTGCACTGCACTGTACCAGTTAATGTGGCGAGTAAGATGCCTCCCTGGGCTCCTTGGAACTCCTGGTCCAGCCAGGAGCAGGTGGTTGATGCACATCCTTATCAAACACTGCAATGGAAGAAAAAGAGGGGTCTGCAGAAGGAGGGTCACTGATCCAGAACTGGCACATGAGGGAGGACATCCTGGAGGCAGCACATCTAGGCTACAACCTCAAGGGGGACTCAAATTAAGAAAGGATGAGAGAAGGAGTGAGCTCCATGTGGGAAGAGCTATGTGAGGATGCGATGACCCGGAAAGGGAAGAACAGAACACATTCTAGAAATGTCATTTAGAATGGTCAAAGATTGGGAGGGAAATGGCCAAAATACAGAAATGTTTGTTATTGTTGTTGTTGTTGTTGTTTTTACCAGGGGATTCAATAGAGCCAGTCAAAATAACATTAACAAAGAATATTCTATAACATGGAGCTTGTTCAGGAGGATTGGGTGAGTTACAATTGATATTGCCACATGGGTCCTAATGATGTAAAAATAATAATAATAATATACATATGAATCTGTTTTGAAAGAGTCTGGAAAGATATACATAAAAATGAGAATAGTAATTATCTCCAAAGGATGGGATTATGGATGGGTTTTCTTTTTTTTTTTAATTTCCCAATTTACTGCAATGAGCATGCATTGCATTTGTAATCAGAATATAGTTCTTTAAATACTAGGAATGTTATTAATACAGATAGTGGTATAGAGATATAGATCTAATTAGCCTTGCTGCAAGGATTATGCCTGAAAATCGTGCTGAGCCTCTTTTCGAGCCACACGGCAGCGGACACCCCTTGCTTAGGAAAGCAGGTGCTCCTGCCAAACTGGCCACAGCTCCTCAGTGCCCGGCGTCACCCCCTTATTCCACACTTCACGAGAGGGCGACCCACGGGGACCGAGGCTGCTGAGCTCCAGCAGACCTGCCTTTACCTCCAAGGGCTCGGTCTGGTGGGGACACGGGCAGATACACAGGTGACGCTAGTGACAGCATGGCCCGAGCTCAGCACCAGGAGGAGGAGCAGTCCGCCCAGCACTTCCAGCAGACATGCACAGCACACGTGTACACACACTCAGGTGTGCTTCCCCTCAGCTCACACCCCCACTCACACACACTCGCCCACTGCACTTACCTCTTCTCCCCACCCGGGGAATCAACATGTCCACGCACACACTCACATAGTCTTCCTCTCAGCTCACACATCACCACCCTTGCCAGCCTGCTTGCACACACACTCAACTCACATGGCCGTGTTCATTCAACAACACACTCAACATACATGAGCTCACCACCAACACACACACACAGTCACCACACATATGCTCACCACCACAACACACACACTCAACAAACATAGGCTCATGGACACACACTCAACACTCAAAAACACGAAAGTTCATCAATGACAAACACACACATACAGTTACACACACAATCAAAATACACATAAACTCTCCAACAACACACATACATATGCACTTACACACTCAGTACACATAAGCTCAAGAACACACACATACTCTGACCTGCTTACATGCATACACTCACACTCATATACTCACACACTCATACATATATTCACGCTCGCGTGTACTCACATGTATACTCACACGTTCACACACACACAGCCCTGCATTCAGTTAAATCAGAGCTCTCTCCATCTGCCACTTGATTTGTCCACATTCCTAGGGGCTCGATCCTAATCCTGACCCCTGACAACCCTGGCTACCCTCCACCCACCAGTCCCCTGCCTCCCGCCAGCACCTTGGTGATACAGAGAAATCCGCTGTCAACGATGTTTTCCTGTAGGTCCTGCTCAAGAGCTCATACGACTCTCCTCATCCATGAGACTGAGGCAAAGTCACGTCTGAGGCCAAAACACTCGTTGGTTCTTTCATGTCCTCACACCCACTTAGGAGTGTGCCTCAGGCGCCGTGCTCGGGGCTGAGCAGAGGGCAGCAGTGCCGCCCGTCAGGATGGCCTCCCCACGGCTCCCCAAAGTAGATGGTGTGTCCTCCCCAGAACCCCTCCTGGCCTTCCATTCTCCCATCCACTGTGCCCTGCATTCTTTTGTCCCTCCATTACCCGAGCTTCCATAATTTCCTAAGCAGAAAACCACTGAGCATCCACACTTGAAGGCACCAGACTCCACGGTAGGTGTTTCATGTTCCTGATACCTGGCTTAAGCCTCACAGGAGCCCTGCACATGAGAACATGTGGCCAAGGAAGGGCTGTGGGTACCTTCACAGGATGAGCATGGCTGAATCATAGCGGAATTGAGTATCTAGTAGAGCCAAACACTGTGAAGAGTGCTTTACATACATTATTTCAAACATAAATAATAGTCCAACAAGATACTATTGTCATTCCCATTCCACAGGTAAGAAAACCAAGGTCCAGAGAGGTGAAACCACCTGTCTAATGTGTGTCATAGTGGTGACTCATCACTCCTTTGACATGAAACCAATTCAAGGGGGAGAGAAAACATTTTAAGCCAATGAGAAGAGTTTATAGGCTCAAGTAACAAAAAAGTCTAAGGGAGCAGCATCAGGCATGGCTGGATCCAGACACTCAGTGGTCTGTTCTTTTCCATCTATCGGTACACCTTTTTTGTGATAGTTTTACCTTCAGGCAGATTCTCCCTCAGGAAAGTAAGATGACCCGAAACAGCTCCGGATGTACCCCAACCTCCTCAGCAACCACAGCAGAAACCCAAGTATCATTGGACCAACTCGGAAATGTGTGACCTTCCAACCTGCTCTCTAGGGACAGAAGGATTGGAATGTGCTATTGTCCAGGCCAGGGTGGCAAGCCCACCCCTGAGGCTGGGAGGGGCTCGGGGTATAGGAGAGGAGCATTCCCGCATAGGAAGAACAAGAATCTGTTATCAAAACCCACAGAGCAGAATGAAGCAGCCAAGCTGCAATCGCCCGCTACACGGGGATTTGACCCAGCGCCGCCTCGCTCACAGTCTCTGTGTTAACCAGTTTGCTCCAGTCCCTCTATTTTGATTGCCTCTTTCTAATTCCCTGGCCCTGGGCTGACCCCTCTCAGAGTCCTCTCTCGCAGCCCTCAGCACTGAGCACTGGTACTTAACAGTCATGCCAAGCCGGTGATGGATGGCGGCTGTCGCGAAGGCTCTTCAAAGGGGACGGGCAGCTGCCGGCCCGGAAATGACTCTCCTGCAGGGATGAAACCCAAAAGCAAACACACACAGTGGGGCCACCTCACCCTTTCTCGGATTCTCTCCTTTGGCCCCCTGCCCCCATTTCCAATTTGCACCCCGGGCCTGTAGACAAAGCAAACTGTCCCAGGCTCCTCCAGGAGGCAGAAATCCCAGCCTGACTCTCCTAGCAGCAGAATAATCATCTGTCCCTTTCTGTTCTCAGAATGCCAGTCCTAGAAAATGCCCCAGGTGGCTTCTCGTCCCCCTTTCCCAGCAAGCAGAGGAGGCGCAGAGAGGGCAAGGTCTTGCAACAGGGACTAGTGGCAGGGCGAGGACCAGTGAGAGGAAACAGAAAGACAGCTGGTATTAACTGTGCACCTACTGCGTGCCAGCTCCACGCAGGGGGTGGGGGGCGGCTCTCGCCAAACTCTAACTGCTTGGGCAAAGCACAGGGTAAAGCTCTAGAGACAAGCCCCTGATGTGTGTGGTGGGAAAGAACCCGAGTCCTACCCGAGTCCAGCTGCCCAGCGTTGCAGTGAGTCCTTAGGTGAGCCATTTCCAGTCTGGGTCTCAGTTTCTCCATTTGCCAAACAAAATTGCTGGCCCTTCCATGGTACTTCCATCTCAGTGGGGCGGATTGTGTGACAAAGGCCATCCTCAGAGGACAGGGAGGCCCCTCTTTTTTAGCCACACAGCCAGAGCTGGGGCCTCAAATCGTCTATGTGAGCAGCCATGGCACTGAAGGAGGGCAGCCTGGAGTAAGAGTTGAGTCTTAAATGGACCGAACCTCTCCTGACGCAACTCCTGCCAGGCTCCCCGCCTCCAGCCTCCTCTCTCATGCTCTACACCCCTCTTCCCACCCACATTCCCTTGCTAACCCCTGCTCATGCTTCTGTTCCTGCTAGGCCATCCCCTCCCCTTACTCCACCCCCCCCCAAATTAGATCATGACCCCCCCATTGCAGGCCCAGGCCCCCCCAGCCCGCATCACAGCACTTTTTACCAATTTGCCGTCTCATGTGGACTTGTCTGTTGCCTCCACTGGACCATCAGTTAGTTCCCAAAGGACAGGACTGCGTTGGGTCACGGCTGCATCCCTGCTGCCCTGAACCAGGCCTGGCAACACAGGACGTACAGATAAAGAATGAACCCCAACATAACTGGAGCAGTATTGGGAATCCCAAAAGTTTGGAGGAGATTAGGCCTCACAAGGCCCCTCTGAGCACCGAACAGTAGGGTGCGTCTGCTCCCCACTTTTCCAGAACTTCTGTCCCCCAACTACATGTATCATCAGTAGTGATCATCGCAGCATCCAGCACAGGGATTGTATTTCTAGCTGGGCGTCTCTGGACATGAGACCTGTCACCTTGCTCCTGAACCTCTGCGAAAACCTCCTCCTGGCCTCCCAGAGTCTGCCCTGGTCCTCCCTCCCTGCACGGCAGCCAGAGCCATCCTTGAGAAGGCAGACGAGACCACATCTCTCCTCTGGCCAGCAGCCCTTCAGAGACAGCTTCCCATCCCATTCAAAGGGGAGGGGAGAGAGGGGAGGGGAGGGAGGGGAGATGTCTTGGGCAGAGTGAGAAGCCAGGCAGAGACCCAGGCCGCCAGGGGCCCCGGGAGTTGGCCACATCAGGTGGAAATGGCCAGACCCCTGCCATCATCAGTCAATGGACGTGGACAGTGAGGATGGGCAGGGCGGCTCTCTGCAGCTGAGCCATCCAAGACAGGGATGACCACTGGGAGCCGCAGCCAATGACAGCATCTTCAGTCACTGTGGCCACAAGACCATCCCCTGAGGAAAGTACTCACAAAGTCCCCACCCAACCTGCCCCTCATCACCTCTCTGAGCTCTGTTCTCCTCCCCCAGGCTGGCCACCCAGACCTCTGCACATTCCTACCTCAGGGCCTTTGCTCTTGCTGGTGCCTCCAACCCAGAGTGCGATTCCCCTGGCCGTTTCCATAATTTGTTCCCTCACCTTTGAGGACTCTGTTCAAATGTCCTCAAATCAGAGCATCCTCCCTTGACCCCCCTCGACTACATAGCAGCTCCCCACCTCTCCTGGACCCCCTTCCCCTTCTCCACCGCTGCCATCCACATATTGTATAATCTTCATTTGTTATTCTCTGTGTCCCTTCATAACCCGTCCGATGCAGTGCACCTACCCAGCACCAAGCCCAGATCTCCTGAGTTGTAGGAACTCCGCAAACATCCACGGACTGAATCAATAAGCCTGCAGTGCTTCACTCACAGTGGAAGAGCTCCTGGCTTTGACGGCTGCCCCGTTTCTCAGCCCTGGGCAGGGAACCAGGCTTAAGCACCCTAGCGTGCTCATGATGTCTCTCTGCAGCTGTTGTTTTTTTTTTTTAAGATTTTATTTATTTATCCATGAAAGACACAGAGAGAGAGAGAGAGAGAGAGAGAGAGAGAGAGAGGCAGAAACACAACAGAGGAAGAAGCAAGCCCCCTGCAGGGAGCCCAATGCAGGACTCGATCCCAGGACCCCAGGATCACACCCTGAGGCAAAGGCAGATGCTCAACCGCTGAGCCACCTGAGCACCCCTCTCTGCAGCCATTATTTGAATTCTTGTTAGCCCCATTTTACAGAGGAGGCCACAGAGGCTGAGACAAATAGTGAAGTGTCTCGTTCAAGGTCACACACCAGGGACCAGCCAAGCCACTGCAAGCAGTGGGGATGTCAGACTGCACAGCTTCTTTTGACATGGGGCAGGTGTGGGGGTGTTTGCAGCTGCTCCTCAGCTCAGGGGTCCAGCCGCCCCTTGGCTATTCCTCTTATTCCACGGTCAAGTCTGCAATTACTCTCTGACGATAATGGTGTTTATTAACTTCCCACTGAGCTCATTACTGAGCAGCCACCTCATCACCTGCCACCTGCACTCGGGGCTGGGGGTGATCGTTCCCAGGCCACAAAGAGCCCCAGTATCCGCCCCAAAGGCAGTCACAGAATCAGCCGCCAGCTTTGCCCAGAAGTTCAAGTGCAAGGGCAAGAAGCTGGCCCTTCCTCTGCCCCCACTCCTCGCCACTGCTTTGGAGCCGTAAGTCAAGCAAGAATCCATCTCAGTCACTCAAATCTCTCTGTCCCATCAGCCATCACTGCTCCACTCCCACATATATCTTGACACTGTGACAAACTCACTGCCACGTGGAACTCCTCCTCAGCATAGCCGAAGAGCGCCCTTTGGGGACTTTCTGTGAAGATGCGTCAGACAGACCTGCGCCCTGCCATCGACTCGCTCCGTGCCCTTGGGGAAGCAGGCCAGCCTCTCTGAGCCTCAGTTTTCCCCATCTCTGTAATGGGCATAACTATTCCCTCTACGAATGTTCGCCGCGGGATTTAAACGAAATAACGGACGTGTTGTGCCCAGGACAGCGTCTGGGAAGAGCTCAACCATTCAGGGCTGACTTCTCCCTTCCACACTCCAGGCAGAGTGTCCAGGGACCGCGATCCTTTCAGGGGCTCTTGTAAATGTTTTCATTTCTTCCGAAATTAAAAGCAAAGTTTAAATATAATCCAGGCTGAATTATATTCCTCTTTATACCAACACAGTTGTCAAATACCATTTTTTTTATTTTTATTTTTTTTATCAAATACCATTTTTAAATTATTTTTTAAAGGAGGAAGGTGCCCACAGAGGAATAAGTGCCCCGGGCCTGGGAATGTCGTAATACAGCCCTGCTTGTTCCTTTCTGTTGGGGAGCCCAGGGCAAGGCCCCGAAATGGGCTGGAACCTGGAGGGCCGCTCTCGTCGGCTTGGCCTGCAGCTCTGATCGTCTGCTGCATCTCAAGCCTTGGGAGGCACACAGTCAGTCTACAACCGAGCCCTCTTCTCGTAGAACCCATTGGTTTATTCTTGCCATGAGTCTCCGAATGCCTATTCTGAACCCGGGACGGTCTGGGTTCAAATACCAGCGTGGGCACCTGCCAGTTCCGTGAACTTGGGAACGTTACCCTACCTCTGCGTGCCATTGATAAAATGGGAGACACGGGGTCATCCCAGTTCAGACAATTAATCCAGATAAAGTTTTTATAAGACGGCACAGCACATAATAAGGACTCCATCGTGTTCACCCGAGTCAGCGCCACGGACACGATCCCTGCCCCGAGAGAGCCCGCGATACACAATTCATTAACAAGCGCGTTAATGAATGCGCTGGCCTTGGTGGTCATTAGTGTCGTGAAGGGAATGAAAAGAGGCGAGCTGGGCAAGAACTGGGAGAGTCGTCTCAGTCGGAGCAGCCCGGGAAGACTCCGCCTAAGGAGGTGCCGTTTTAGCAGAGACCTGCAGGAGCCCTGGGAGGGAAGGAGGCAGCTCATCCTAAGGCCTCGGGAGGGGGCTCCAGGGACCCCGGCGCGGTGGAGCTGGCCAGAGACCCGGCCCTGCCCTAGCCTGCACAGAGGCCAAGTCATCCTATGGCCTATGGCACTTAAAACTCGGGGCGCCTCCTGGAGGCAGGTGTGGGAATGCCCCCCGTTTTACAGATGAGGCCCCTGAGCCCCAGAGACCGTGGAAAACATCCAGGGTAGAGAGGACTTGGATCCCGGCTCCCACACCAGCTCCAGCGCGCTGTGTGGGCTCAGTGAAGTCACCAGCCTCTCGGACTGGCCTGGTTCTGAGAATGAGGATGATGATCTTTCCCTCCAAACAGACATCGGGGAGGAAGAAACAAAGGTTATTTCCCACCGTTGGGTATTATCCACCCAAAAGTAGTCCCCCCACCCTCACCCCAGTGTTGGGAATTTCCCCTTGAAAACCTGCTGCCAATCTACCAACCAGGAAATTTCTGTTTTCTTATAGGTGGAAGCATCCTCCCCCAGGCCATCTCCAAAAGCCAATAGTATTCTCTAGATACTCCAGAACTGGCCATGCAATTGGGACCATCTGTGATTCAAGCCTAAGGCAACCTCTTTTGGCTCCATGGGAGAAGCTGGAACCAGCTGGAAAGGCCTCCTCTCCCTCCCCATCTGCCACTGGCTGCCCACTGCCCTCTGGCCTTCCAACCCCCAGCCGCCCATCCAAGCCACTCCTGCCAGCCATCCTCTCCAAAGGGAATGCCACGTTCTCTCTCTTTCCCATTCCCTTTGCCCACCAGGGGGGATCTTGTCAAAACCACCCTCACGTCACATCATGCTTGAGACTCTATCGTGCTTCCCACCACTTCTGAGACATAGACCAATTCCTGGCCATGGATTCAAAGTCGTGCATGATCTGGGATCTGCCAAGCTCTCTTCCTCCCAACCTCCCTTCTGTCCTGCTCTTGGACTCCCTGTGACCCTGCTGCCACAGTGCCTTTGCACTGGTTCCTTCTGCCTGGAATATTCTTGTCACTCATTGGGTCCCTAATGAAATGTCACCTCCTCAGAGAGGTCTTCCTTGACTTCCCCAATTACAGAGAACCTTTGTCTTTCTCTAGCCCACTTCTTACTTTGTTTTTCTTCATAACTCTCATCACTACATAACACTATGGTCTTCTTGCTTACTGTCTGCCCCCTCAGTAGCCAGCGGGCACAGGGAGATGGGCTCCAGTGCATTAAGACTTGCTCTGGTCTCCAAGCCAGGGATGTAGCTTCAGGGGGTGGGGGTGGCATCTATCTTTTTCTATCCAAATGGATTGCTATGGATAATGATTCTCTGAGACCATAGATTATACTCCTATGGAATTTGCTTAAGAAGTTGAGCTCAGATTTACCAGGGCAAGTCTCTTATTTTATTGGTGGGAAAACTGAGACTCAGAGAGGTTGAGTGATTTGCACAAGGTCACTCAGGGATTCTAGAACCAGGACAAGTCCCTTGTGACCATAGCCACATATGTTCATTTCCAGAGCTGAATGGGAGGGCACATCTACTTATGATATTGGCACAGCTTGATTGCTGAGTCCAAACCTCCCCACTGTAGTGGGCTAAATACTACCCCGCCAAGAAGCTCATATCCTGATCCCCAGAACCTATGAATATATCATCTTTGGTGGCAAAAGGGACTCTGTGGATGTGATTAAATTGGAGATCTTGGGGTGCCTGGGTGGCTCAGTGGGTTGAGGGTCTGCCTTTGGCTCAAGGCCTGATCCCAGGGTCCTGGGATCGAGTCCTGCATCAGGATCCTCACCGGGAGCCGGCTTCTCCCTCTGCCTATGTCTCTGCCTCTCTCTGCGTGTCTCTCATAAATAAATTAATAAAATCTCTAAAAAAATAAATAAATAAATTGGAGCTTTTGCATTGGGAAGATTATCCTGGATTATCCAAGTGGAACCAATATAATCATAAGGGTCCTTGTAACAGGGATGCAATGCAGAAGGGCCAAGTGGAGGGCCAGATAGGAGGGAGGATATGTGGTCAGGGAGACAGAAAGAGAGAGATAGAGAGATAAAGACTGAATGATGTTATGTTATTGGCTTTGAAAATGAGGAAGGGATCATGAACCCAGGGATACAGGTGGCCTCTGGAAGCTGAAAAAAACCAAGGAAACTCGTTGTTCCCTGGAGCCACTGGAAAGAATGCAACCCTGCTGACCCCTGGATTTTAGGACTTTTGATTTGCATGTGAAATGACCCAAAGAAGCTGGGTCAGTCAGGGTCCCAGCTTGGAAGAGGTGGTACCATCCAGGTGAGTTCATTCGAGGAGAGTTTAGGTATAAAGGGACTCACTCAAAAGGGGAGTGGGAAGTCCCAGGGCTTCTGCTAGTCCTGGGACTGAATGGGAGGAGAGAGAGGTTGCTACGATGTGGGAGAAGAGAAGGTGGTGTTCAAGCATCCCCTGCCCCCATGAGCTTCCATCGAAGGCCACGGCCAGGTCAGCGAAGCCAGGTGATGGACCTTCAAACCTCCCTCTCCTCTTCCCCTCCGACCTCCCACCAGGATCTTCACTGGCTGAACCCAGCCAAGCACACAGGGCAGAGGAACCTGCTGACACGTCTGTGCAGGTCAGGGCAGGATGGTGAAGGATGAAGACCCATACGGAGGTTCAAACGAGATATATTCTTGCATAGACCTTTCCCCCTCCACCTCTAGGCTGATACCAGCCTCTGGCTCCCCTTTGCCCACAAGTGAAGGTCCAAACTCCCAGGATGCCCCAGCCACTCTCTCCCTACACCTGTGCCCAAGCTCTGCTCCAGTACTCACCCCTTCTTACCCTCAAGCCCTAAGCCGCTTCTCAGGTTCCCCAAAAGCATCAGGCCACTTCACATCTCTGCCTTTGCCAGGGCTGTTCCTGCCACCTGGAATGCCCTCTCCACACCCACAACCTGGGCAAAAGCCACAGGACGAGGGGACAGTGCAAAGCCTAGAAACCTGGAGTCTGGTTCTGCGTCTGCCACTTCCTAGCTGGCAGGACCTGGGGAAAGCCAGTTCATCCGGCTGAGTCTCATTGTTCCACCTGTAAAATGGGAAGAATGAAGAAAGTCTACATCGTGAAGTGGCAATGAGGTCCAAGCAAAATACTGCTTGTAAACGGGCTCACTCGAATCATGCCATAGGCAATTTTTAAGAGGCAAATGGTTCAGTGCCATTCCTGACCACCTGTTCTTCTCACCACCGGGACCCGACATTTCTTTGGGGCTCACAGAGCCTTGTGGGGACAGCTCTAGGAGCCCCTGGACTGCTTCACTGTTCATCTCCTTTGAGGCATTGTGAGCTCCAAGAGAGAAGGGCCTGAGAGCGTTCATACCCGTGTCTTCAGCATCCCGGGCATGGTATACCCTCGGCAAATACGGGATGAATGAATGAATGGATGGATGAATTAATTAATTAATTAACCCACCAACTGAAGTCAAAACCATCCAAAATAGACAAGTCTGCCTGCCTCGCCGCCAGAATAAAGGTTGAACCATCTTCACTACCATCTGAACGACTAACTAGGGCCCAGGTGACCTCTCCAGGAAGCTCCGGCCAAGGTCACAGCCAGGCAGAGGGGCCAGGAAGGGAGGCAGGGGGGCTGGGAGAGGGGAGACAGGCTCGAGCTCATTGGAAATGCAGAGAGAATCCCAGCAGGGCCGCCTTCTCTGGCAGGGAGCGCGCAGGAAAAGACAAGAAAAATGAAGCCGCCACAACCTCATTTTCTGAGGCCTGCAAGTCAGCCAGGAAATAGCTATTACTCCGTCCCACTGTCGGTATTAAGTTATTTCCTTCACTAAATACGGGAATGTTCATGAATATCTATTGAGTCCCAGGTACAGACACCTCCTGGCTCTGAGGCTCAGTCACTGTGCCTTTACATTCCTGCAACAACACCCCTCAATCTTGCTCTGAAGTGAAAGACAATAGTATTTTAAATTGGTTAATAAATCTCGGGATTGATGCTCCTCGAAGGCCCGGGAACTTCGTCTCTATTACTCGAATAAAAGGGATCACATTTTAACCACTGCCGGGCTAGGAATTTGGGAGAGTGACCCAAGCCAGCTGCTCCTGGGGAGAGGGGGAGACGGAGGTTTCAGGACCCAGGGTCAGACGGAGCCCCTTTTGACAGCCATGAAATACTCATTTTCTGGCCAATTTGGGCCAGTTGGACATCTTGAGCCACTTTGGTTTTGATGGCTTTGTGTTCAGCCAGTTCCCCTGGACTCAAATAAAAGGGATGCACGAGCAAAGCTCCAGGGAGAAGGTGGGTGTCTGGCATCCTTTTAAAAAGCACCCAAGTGAAGATAAGGATGGGGAAGAAGAGGCCGCGTCAATCATGCTGTTTGAAAAATAATTCCAAGTGCTGATTTTTTTCACACCACCTTCCTCGTGAGTGGGGGTGACCTTGGGTATCCCCCTTGGGGTGAAAAAAAGCTTTTAAAAGCCCAGCTTATGGGGAATGGGAAAAGGGATGAAAATGCCTCCCATTTGTAGAGGTTCTTGCCACTGCTTTGTGTCCTTTCCCTAATCCATCCCTGAATCCACCCTGCGAGGTGGAGGGTCCGGATGTTGTCTGTTTGTCTGGCAAGCAAATCCACAGGTCAGAATCATCCCTGTCTACCCAGCTCCAGAGAAAACGCGGAAGGCTGGCTGTCATCCAACTTCCCCAATCTACAGATGTAAAAACTGAGGCTCCCGGAGCAGACAACTGGCTTGCTCAGCATCTCACAGCGAGCTGGCCGGTCAATGACTCGGCCACCACAATGCGTGCCCCTCTACGTCCAGGCACTGAGCCAGGTGCTAGGGACATGGGTGGAGACAAAAAGCAGGGGACGGCCACTCTGCCAAAGCTCACCATGTCTGAGTGGAGGAGGCAGAGAGCACCCAAATGGCTAAAGAGACAAGCAGGACAACCTCAGTGATGCTCCATCCCTGAGAAGGAGATGAAGCAGGGCAATGGGGTCAGCGAGGCTGGCAGAGGTGGGCTCTGGGGTGAGGCTGCCGTCCTCAGAGGAAAGCAAGGGAGTTGAAGCCTATCTCAGAACCAGTGAGGTCTTGGGGAACAGGAATTACACCTGACTTGAGAGCCCAGCGGCCAGCGTGAGCCCTGGCTCGCAGGTGATGCTCAATGTTTCAAGATAGATGAGTGGAGGGTTGTCGTCATCACTAATAATGTTCTCATCATGCCCTGCGCTTCTTTATCAGAGCTTCCCTGGAGCCCCATCGGGGCTTGCTGATTATCTCGAGTCAATAACCTACTCATTCCAGTTAATGTGAAGCCCAGGCTGGAGGACGTGATGCCCTAACCAGGTCACATAGATCCCAGGCCTGTGTCCTGGTTCCCTGTGGCCTGGTCCCTCTGTAGAAATTGCACCCGTGCCACAGCCCTCTGAGAGCCAGGTGGGAGGTCTGGCCTATGGGGTCACAACCCTTCACCAGCCTTGCCTTGCATCACTTCTGCCCTCACCTGCCACCAGCCACCATGACGGAGGCCACCCCTGCAGGTCATCCCTGGCATTCATGCCTTTGCACACATTGTTTCCTCCTCCCAGAGTGACTTCTCATCATGCTGGCGACCTGTTCAGCACCTCCTTCCCCCCGTGAGCTACCACTCAAATGTCAAAACTCAGATACAAGAGTGACCTCCTCCAGGAAGCCTTCCCTGATCTCCAGGGAGTGTTCAGTGCCTCCTCATTGCAGCACTTACACGAGTCATAACCGGCTGTTTCTATGTCCATTTCTTGCCCTCAGAATGGAACAAGGGGAACGTCTCCTATTCGCTTCTTACCGCAGCACCCAGTGCCGGACCCAACATAGAGGCACCAGAAATAATTGTAAGTAAAACTATTTCTGTTCATCTATCCTGGCAGACTGCAAAAAGGCCCCAATTCTCTGCTCTCCCTGAATCCATAGCCCTTGCGATGTGACTTGGAAGTTCTTCTCATCCAAGGATGGAGGCCTCTCCTCACCTCTAGCACCTGGACCAGCCATGTGATTTGCTTTGGCCAATAGAATATGGCAGAAGTGACATTATGCCAGTTCTGAGCTTGGGTCCCAAGAAGCTCTGTAGCTGCACTTTCTCCTTAGGACCCTGCCAGCCAGCAGGCAAGCAAGTCAAGGTGAGCCTGATGGAAGGCACTAGACATGTGGCCCGGTGGCCTCCACCACCCCAGGCAGCTGCCAATCGACCTCAGAACACGAGTGTGAGGTCATCTTCTAGCAACAAGCCTCCAACCAACTCACCAGTTTGCAGGAGCGAGCCTGGCGGGGATCAGCCAAGCCCAGATCAACAGACCTATCCAGGTAACCTGTGAGAAAAAAGACAAACACTAAAAAACTTAATTGGTATATGCTTCTGAGACTATGTTGCTGTTTATCACACAGCATAAATGTGGCAGTAGATAACAGATTTTCCTCCCATCCTGGCAGGAGGGCAGCAAAACCACCAATTTCCTCTGGAAATTGGCTCCCAACCACAGGATTCAGGATATCAGGGGCTCTTCAAGATGGGTCAAAGGGCAAATCCTACAGCTGTCTCCAATGGAGCAGGTGGAAAGTGACCGCCAGCTGACCGTGTGACCTGTCGTCACAGGTGGAATGGAAGAGCCAAGCCCCAAGGCACTTCCAGAAAAATCTGAGTCTGGCAAAGGCCTTGGCCAGAATGCTGAACTCCGTCTGGGGAATAAAGGCAGACACATCACTCTTTTGGACAAGCAATTTTTTTTTTGCATAATTGACAATTCTTGGCATATTCTCCCCTTCTCCGCACACGGCTTTCCTTTCATGTCACTCAGGCACGTACCAGACACTCCGAGGTGACTTCCCTTGAAACGAGAATGCCAAAAAGACCTCTGGCTCCCTACCCTTAAATATTCCACTCGTTATAAATTCCCTGAGGAGGCTTCTCAGCTCCAAATATCAGGGGAACAGAAAGGGAGAGAAAGGAAAAAAAAAAAAAAAAAAACACTTCTCAGAACAGTTCTTTGTACTTGAGATTCTTTGGTTTGTATTAAAATATTCTCATCTCCCCGTAATTTATGAGCACTCCTGGCACTAAGAGGGTTCGCTTTGTCCCTGATCCTCCATTCTAGAAATAAAACTAACAGTGTCAGAGCGGACGTCTCTGGGAGGGAGGGAGTACCAGGCCAGAAACTTCCAGAGTGTTTGATTCGAGCAATCTGAGAAAGGCTCAGCAAACGCATTCTCTGAGCCCTCTTGTCAGGGAGGAGACCCAGCAGCAGGCTTCTTCCCATCCATGATCTCACTTGATTTTCAGAAGAGTCCTTACCAAGTTATCATGCCCCTTTCTCAGAGGAAGAAAGTGAGACTTCTGAGGCTGAAGTGGTTTCTCAAGAGCCAGAGCTGGTCAAATAAGGAACTAAAATTTAAACTGAGATGTGGCTGACACCCTACTGCTCTTACCAGCCAACCATACCAACTGGAGAAGAAGTAATCAGGGAAGCCTGCGTGGAAGAGGCAGGATTTAAACTAAGTCTCGGAGCTGCTGGAATCCCAGCTATCTGTGCTTACCAGGCGCACAGTAGTGATGTATCCTACCTCATACACTCAGTTCTCTATAAGAAAGGGGCACGATCTCTAATTCAGCCAGCATCAATTTTTTTTTTTGAAATACGTGGGTCTGATATCTCCTCCCTTACATAAAAATCTCTGCTGCCCCCATCCCATGCTAAGTGTGCAAAATTGAGTCATGTGAGCATGGTCCTTTTTTTTTTTTTAAGATGTATTTATTTTTTTTAGAGAGAGAGAGCAGAGGAGAGGGGCAGAGGGAAAAAGAGAGAGAGAGAGAGAATCTCAAGCAGATTCCCCACTGAGTGCAGAGCTCGATGTGGAGCCTGATGTGGGACTTGATCCCACGACCCTGAGTTCATGACCTGAGCCAAAATCAAGAGTCAGACGCTTTACTGACTGAGCCACTCAGGCACCCCCTGAGCATGGTTCTTGATAATTTGCCCCAAATTGCCTTTTCAGCAGCCCACCTCATTCCCACCAGCACCACAACCACTCCCTAAGCACAGAGAGATACCTCCAAAGATACCCCATGTGCCAGTCAAACACTTCACCTCTGGATACCTACTTCCTCCTCTACGTCTCTCATGGTATTCCCACTTCTTACAATGCCCTACTCACCCCTCAGAGCCCAAGTCAAATGCCCACTTGTCTGGGAAGCTTTTGCTTTACCCTTTCACTGCTGCAGCTCTTTGTACATGTCTCTTGTAAGAACCAGCACAGTACTAAGCGGCCCATGGTGTGACGTCGTTCCCCCATACAGACAGTGAGTTTGCAGATTTCCCTGAACCCCACAGCTTTAGCATGAGGCCTGGCCTTTCCTCCAGTGGTCAGTAAATCCAGATGCTGTAAGTGAAGGAGTGGACGAACATAGGCCTTCAGGAGATGCCTGTTGGGTGAAGTCAAGCCCCCGTCTCTCTCTCTCTCTCTCTCTCCGCCTCTCTCTCTCTCTCTCTCTCTCACACACACACACACACACACACACACACACACTAAAGAAGTCTGGCCCAGGACCTTACATGTAGTCCGTGCTCAGCACATTTGATGGGTGCACAGGACATCACTCTTCTCATGTACAACTGATTATTTGGAGATTAAAACAAACAGACAACAAAAATGAGGCCTGGCACATGGTCAGACCCCTCCGCAGCTTCACTGGAAGAAAAAAGACTCGTGGCTTCTTTGAGTGCCTGGCTCTGCCTCTTCCTCACTCCGAGACCCAGATAAATCTTTTTCTGCCAGGGGCCCTATCTCACCTAATATCCTCCCTGAGAGCCGGAATCAGGGCTTTCCAGATCCCAAGCCTGAGCTGACACTGGGGAGAGAAAGATGGCAAGGTAGTAAAACGGCAGCCTGGAAATCAAGCCCCAGGATGCATGTCTTTCCTCCCAAATGTCCAGGTCTGGGGAGTCCTGTAGAAATAAGGTGCGTGGACTTGGGAGGCCTCAGTTCTGCCCTCACACTGTCATTCCTTCCCTGGGGACTACAGCTGAGCTTCTTGGCCTGTGTGGGCCTCCACTTTCTCATCCACAAAATGGGAAGGAGGAGAAACCCGCTGCTCCCCGGCAGCCTTCCTGCACTCTCTGCCCCATGTCTGGTTTGGTCCCTTGACAAGAACAGGGCAGACTCCAGGAGACTGAGCGAGGCCCGCAGAGGGGAAGTAACTTGCTCAACGCCATATAGCCAAGAAGGGCAAAAGCAGGTGTATGTGCCCGGTCATGTGACTTCAGGACACATGGATTTCTAAAGTGCTTCCAGAACACTGAGTGGACTCTTGACTCTGCCTTTACAAGGCCACTGGCCCTGGGGGACCCCAGAGAAGCCGGTGCAAGGAGCCAGTGCAGGCCCACAGGCTTCTGACAGGCCCAGCTGGGAAACCCGGCCGCTCTTCTATGGCCTGGAGCTGCCCGGGAGGGAGAGCATAAAGGCTAACCAGGGTCAGGAGAGGAAGCGAGTCCCTGCCCAGGCTCTGTGGTCAAGATTCCAGGCATGGAGTCAGGCCCTGGGTTTATATCTAGCTGTGACTTGTACAAGCTGTGTGACTTAGGGCAATGACCTCCCCTCTCTGAGCTCGGTTTCCTATCTGCACAAGGGAGGCAAGCAGCCCAGGGCCTGGCCCATAAGAAGCAATAGTGCTATTCTAATATTCCATCTTAGCTAAAGGCACAGGTTTAATGTACGCTATGGGGGTGGGGAGGAAGGGGAAGTGAGTGACAGAGAATATGAAAATTGCTCATCTGCTCCAATGTCCAAGCCTCTGTCCCTCTCCCTGTGGCTGTGCCATCCCAGACAGTAGCCACGAGTTACATGTGGCCCGTAAGCACTGGAAACATGATTTGTCTGAATTAAGCTGCGCTGTTAAGTGTGAGTGTAAAATGCCCTCAGAATAAAAACAAAGGTTAAAAATCTAGTAGAAATCATTCATATTGATTACCTATTGCAGTGATAATTTTGATAGGTTAAATAAAATACGTTATTAAAAATAACTTCAAGGGGGGCCTGGGTGGCTCAGTCAGTTAAGCGTCTGCCTTCTGCTCAGGTCACGATCCCAGGGTCCTGGCATCGGGCTCCCTGCTCAGCCGGGAGCTGGCTTTTCCCTCTCCCCACTGCTTGTGCTCTCTCTCTCTCTCTCTCTCTCTCTCAAACAAAGAAATAAAATCTAAATAAATAAATAAAATTCATTCACCCGTTCCTTTTTACTTTCTTTAGTGAGGCTGCGAGGAAATCTAAAATCACGTCCGTGGCTCATACTTGCAGCTCACATTTCGTCTCTACTGGGCAGCCCGGCTCTGGATAACAACAACAAACTGTCTACCTTTTGAAACTCAATTCTGAGATAAAGCTCCTTCCTGGCTGTGTGAACGTGGGCAAGCTGCTGGCCATCTCTGAGCCTCAGTGTTCCCGTCTGGAAAATGAGGCCCATCCTTTGAGGAGATCTGGTGAGCGCCAAGTCATTATATTTGCAGCGTCCCTTGCGTACTTAAGACATATGAGCCTCCTTTCTCTTCTCGTGACCGGGCTTGCTGGCAGATCCCAGGGATGGTGCTTGCCCCTGCAGGGAGCAGGAAGGATTTCCTTGACCAAGCCTCAAAGGATCAGATCTCTATCTCAGGCAAGATCTCAGACCCATCCCCAAAAATGGTGACCACCTCACTGGCTGGCTCCTCGAGTGGGTTAAGACTTTCCCAATGTGGTCAATGGCAAAATAGGACCAAAGATTCTTTCCACCGCTGTACACACACCTCACCTGGACCCACAGTATCCAAGGATCCCCTGGTCCCTTGTCCGGCATCCACCCCTTGTTCACAAAGCTGGGGAAATAAAGAGGCAGACAAGGGAGGCAAGACCTGGCCCGGCCCTCCCTGGCTGTGAGCGGCAGGTTGGCAAGCCCTGCTGGGATAACGGCCCCTTCCCTGCCCTGGTCCAGGCTGGAGGGGCCAGCGAGCAGCCAGGTGTGGACTCCAGGCAGAATGGGAAGGCATCTGCTTGCTTTGTATCCCTGAGAGCTGAGGACACCTGCTGTCCACCCTGCCAGGGAGGGGAGGCGGCTGAGCCTTCTCAGGCAGGGTGGAAATTTGCTTCCTTGATTAAGAAGCACAAGGGTCGTGATACCCCAAGGATATACCTGCCACGGAGTGGGGAAGCTGGGACGGACACCTGGTCGCTCTTTATCTCAGGTTCTCACCTAAAACAGCCCCACCTGCTGCCCGCTCATTCACACCGAGCTGCGGGCTGGGAGCCCGGACACTGGGTTCTGGGCCTAGCCCGCACTCCGCCCTCCTCGATGGGTGACCTGTGTGATCTTAAAAACCACTCCACTCCACGTCAGGCAGCATGCAGGATTTTGAACGAGGCAGGCACTAACACTTTCGGGCATAACTTTCTGCAAGTGGCCGCCTATCCCTCTCCAAGACTCGGTGTCCCGATTTGAGAGACGGGGATGTTAATATTATCTGCCTTAACAGTGTGGTTGAAATTTAAACAGTGTATTTTTTTATAAAGTGCTTAGCACAGTGTCTGGCGCTCAGCAAATATTCATGAAATGGTTATTATCAGTGGTGTGCTGGTAAACCAGCTCTGGGGGTGGCAGGGAGGAGGGGCGCTGATTTATCGCGCTGGCCAATTTCCATGGTGCAAATGTTTCCATCGTGACTGATTTCAAGCCAGTGGTTTAACAACTGGCTTACAAAACTCCTGAATATTTAACAATCAGCGCTAGTGAACCGGTGTGTGCCGGCTTCAGCTCCGCGGGGCCATCTCTTATTGTTCTTAGGATTATTTTTACTATTCAACCAAGCAGCTTTGTTTGTGGGTTTTCCTTTAATAAATCTACATAAGGCTTCACTTTCAACACTGGGTTCTGCAAGGCTAAAAATAGTTTGCAAGCCATCGAAGCAGATGATCTAGTAAAGTCCCCTCCGGCTTGAAATAACATCCCAGGGATTCTGTGTGGGAGTCCCCCCTACCTCGGAGACAATTCCCCAGGTGCAGAGCCCTGCCCCACACCTTTTTCCCTCATAGCCCCGCCCAGGGCAAGTCAAAATGCTCACCAAAAGAGCAGCACAAAAGGACCTAGAAACAAGGCCATGCCCTGCTATTCTAGCTGTGTGTCCTCAGACAAGTGGCTCGACCTCTCTGAGCCTCATCTGGCGCACAGAGCCACTGCGAGAGGTTATTAATGGGATAATATGTGTGGATCATATGTGAAGTGCGCATCAATAAAATCTAACTATTATTAAGAAGAGGACTAATAATTTAACCACCAGGCCTGGGCCCCTGCCCCCTATGGAGGGTCTCCTGCAATTGTGTGCCTCAGGGCTGAAACATTGGATCTGAGCATCCCCACCTGCCCTCTTTCCCATCGCCTCACTTCCACCCCCACCCTGGGACCCATTTATTTATTTCCTTCTGAATCCTCAAAGTCCATCAAACTGTGGAGTGGTTGGATGGATTTTTTAATTAATTAATGCAGAATCAATGGCGAAGTGATTGTTTTGGCCCTGGCTGGATGGGGAGCCATCCCGACTACGGGGAAATGAATGGATGACTCTGGGCATTGGATGGGGAGGTGGGGAGGGTACTTCACTGAGTGGTGATTACCCTGGAGGCTCAGCACCTGCCCTTCTGCCCAGAGAGATAAGACAGAGAAGTGAAAGGTATTCAACATGCCCACTCCAGAGCCCAGGAGATCCAGGCTCATGCACGGACACCCCCACGAAGCAGCCGTGTGACCTTGGACAAGTCACCACACCTCCCTGAGCTTCCACGGCCTCTCAGGGTTGCTGCGAAGATTCAGTTCTCACACATGACCTGGAGGGACCTTACAAGAGTCGTGCTGAGTGACATAAACCAGACACACCAGAGAAGAAATAGCGTTTGATTCCATTTATATGAAGCACCTGCAATGCGCAAATTCATGCACATAGGAAGTAGTCTAGAGATTCCAGGAACTGGGGAGGAGGGAATGGGGAGATACTCCTTGGTGATTACAGAGTCTGTCTCGAATGACGGAGAAGTTTGGGAAATAGACAGTGGTGACTGTTGTGCAACACGATGAATGTACTTCATGTCCTGTGCTGCACACCTGCATGTGCTTGAAATGGCATATTTTATGCAACGTCTATTTTAGCACAGTTTAAAAAAAAAAAAGAAGAAGAAGAAAGGGGCGCCTGGGTGGCTTACTAGGTTAAGCTTCCAACTCTTGATTTCGGCTCAGGTCATGATCTCAGGGTCATGGGATCAAGCCCTGTGTGCAGCTCCATGCTCCACACCAAGACTGCTTGTCCTTGTCCCTCCCACCCCCCGCACCCCCTCAAAATAAATAAATAAATATATATATATATATATATATATATATATATATATATATATATATATAAAATCTTTTTAAAAAGAAGAAGAAAAATAAGGTATGCTGTGCGCTTGACATTCCCTGGCTTCCAAAAAGTGCTCACTACATAAGCATTTTCATTGTGACTACTATTATATTTATTATATTATTAATTGTATATTATATTCATATTACTATTATTAAGTCACTGGGGTGAAGTGATATATTCACATAGACTACAAAATATGACCAATAATTCTTTCCATCCCTATACATATGCACACCTTTCCAAAGGGACTTGGCAGCTTCCTCAAGAGATGGGGTCTGCTTCCCCTCCCTTGACTCTGGGCTTAGCCATGTAACTTGTTTTGGCCCAAGCATTACCTTCCCATGGCTGCTCCAAGCTTCTAAATTACTACACACTTAGAGGCTTAAAACCACACATTTTAGGGGTGCCTGGGTGGCTCAGTCAGTTTAGCATCTGCCTTCAGCTCAGGTCATGATCCTAGGGTCCTGGGATGAAGCCCCACATCAAGCTCCCTGCTCAGCGGGGAGTCTGCTTGTCCCTCTCCCTTTGCTCCTACCCCCACTCATGCACTCTCTTTCTCTCTCTCCCTCTCTCTCTCTCTCAAGTAAATAAATAAAATCTTTTAAAATTTTTTGGAAAACCACATTTTATTCCCTTACATTTCTTAGAGGTCAAAAGTCCGAGGGAAGTCTTAAGGGCAGACATCAAGGGGTTGGCAAGGCTAGTTCCCACTGGAGGTCCTAAAAGAGAGAAACCATGTCTTGGCCTTTTTCGGATTCCAGTGGCTGCCTGGATTTCTTGGCATGTGGCCTCTCCTTCCATCTTCAAAGGCTATTATTATTCTATCCTTGCTTCCAATATCAGACAACCTTTTTTTCTGTAGTACTCCTCTGCTTCCTTCTTATAAAGACCCTTGTGATGATGTCACGCCCACCCTGGGATGTAGGATGATCTCTGCATCTCAAGATCTTTAACTTAATCACATCTGCAAAGTCCCTTTTGCCATAGAAGGCAACATGTTCATAAAATCCAGGAATTAGGACCTGGGCATCTGAGGAGGGAATGGGGGAGTAATTCAATCTACAACCACCAATGAGACGTTACCAAATGTGACCTTGGGAGAAGCTGGTGAAGAGCTTGTGCCATAGGGCAACTGTGCTTGAAGCCCTTCCACCACCAAACATGCAAGCTCTCACCAGCCTCTGGAAAATGATAGACTCGGGGTTCCAACACCCCTGTCACCCCAGCCAGCAGCCAGACAACCCATAATGGTGGAGCCTCCCTGCTGCCCCACAGCCAACAGCCAACTCTTGAGTGAGCCCAGCCAGGACCAGTGGAAGAACCTCCCAGTTGCATCCAGTTCAAATTGCCAACTCACAGGATCCTGAGTTAAATAAGCCATTCTTGGTGTAAGCCACTGAGTTTCATACAGTTTGTTACACAGCAAAAATCTCTCTGAACCACCATTCAACCACTGAGAAAGTGAGAGGAGATAACATTTATTGAACATGTATTGTGTGAGGGCACATTTCTCATGGGATCTCACGAATTCTTCGAGTTAGGCATTCATCGTACCTACCTTACAGACGAGGAAACTGAAGCTCAGACAGGGGAAGCAATTGGCTTGAGACCTCTTGGCTCAAAGTTTGGGCAATCAGGTGTCAGCCTCAGGCCTGCCTGAGCCCAAAGCCATCAGTCTTCCAACAGCCCATCCCTGCCAATGATGCCAAGTCAACACGTTCATTGGTACGGTTGGCTTGTTCTTCCCCACTCACCCTTCCAACAACCACTACCAGCCACCCCGCTTTTCGGTGGTTATTTACGGAGGCAGGAAAGCAAAGCAGGCAAGCATTCATACACGGGTACATCAGAGTCAAATTCCAGCTCTGCTTCTTCCTCGATGTGTGACCTGGAACAAATCAACTCACCTCTCTGAGCCTCAGCGTCCTTGTCAGTAACTTGGAGAACCCAATAGTGTCTACCGCTATTTGCCAGTGAAACGAGGAGAGTCAAGGAAAGCACTCAGCACAGAGACTAGCATACAGTACTTGCCCGGTAAATGCTAGCTACAATAATTCTTTTTTTTTTTTTTTCAGATTTTATTTATTTATTCATGAAAGACACAGAGAGAGAGACGCAGAAACACAGAGGGATAAGCAGGCTCCATGCAGGGAGCCCGATGTGGAACTCGATCCCAGGACCCCAGGATCACGACCTAAGCCAAAGGCAGATGCCCAACCACTGAGCAACCCGGGCATTCCTACAAGAATTCTTGAGAGCCGGCACTGAAGGGGTCCCTGGGTGGACCGAGAAGATGCCAGGCTCCACCCAGCAGGGGCAGGATCTCCTACCATCTGAATTCCATAGCGCTAACCATTTCAGGACCTGCTTCCTTCACCTTCCCAACCAAGAGGAGAGACATCACTAAGCAAAAAGAAGAGCCAATCCTTCCCCAGGACACCAGGGCCCCCCGCTCTGCCCCAAACCCACTCTCTGACCCCTCTTCCCTCATGGGACCCTCAATCTCCCCATCTCTATCGTGAGGGGATGAACATCCGGACTGTTTCTTCCCCTCCTGTCATGCTCCAGCTTAGGATGCTCAGCGCTTTACCCTCCTCCCAGCTTCCCGCTGCTCTGACATCAGAACGGGCTTCTCAGCACACGCATTGGGTGCCAAGGTGGTTTTGATAATCCGAGGAATCCTGTGATTTCTTGATGATGTCCACCTACCCCCTTCCTCAGCCGGTGTTAAATTTGCATTGGGGGCTGGATTCAAAAAGAGAAGGAAAAAAAAAGAAAAAGAAAAAGAAAGAGGGCTGTCTTTGAAGTGAATGACATGAATTATTTCGACCTAACTTACTAATTAAGACCTCATTAGCAGCCCAAATTTGTGATAGATCAGCAGAGGACTTGGCACAATGGTTTAATTTAATGATTTCTTGCATTACTTTGTTAATCATCTTTAGTCTGATTTAATTTATGCCAATGTGACTGTCCTAATTTCTAATTAAGGCATTGATGGCGGGGACGGCCGCCATAGCATAAGAATTTCAATCAAGGCTGATACAAAAGCAGATATTCGTTTTTAAGGCCTGTGAGGTGGCAATTTGCTAAGCCGGCTGCTTATTGTTTTATTCTCCCCGAAAGGTTGGGGAGGGTCTGGTCTTTGCCTGGGGCAGATGGTTTCTCACTAATCACAGACCTTTACAATCATCGATTTTTTTAAAGGCTGTGAAAAAGACCTTGGAGATTAACTAGACCAGCCTGCTCATTTCACACATGAGGCAACAGGGGCCAGAGAGGGTGAGGGGCTCACTCAAGGTCACACAGCACCGGAGGAGACCCCAGCCTCTCCTCCGTGGCCACCCACCAGGAGGCCCCAGGCGGCAGGTGGCAGTTTCTGCAGGAGCTGCGATTGCCTGGGATTTGGGTCAGTGAAGTGAAATTGGCATAATAATTCCCATAACTCCCAGTCCTTGCGCAATAGGCTCTGAGTCAGAAATTCCGCGTACCTTGTTCTCAAATCCACAAACCAACCCTACACGTGGGTATTAGAACTCCTGACCTCCCGTTTTATAGCAGAGGAAACAGACTCGGAGAGGTAGAAAGCCTGTCCGTGCCTGTCCAGGTTCCCAGAGCAAAGAACTGGGACTCGAACCCAGGTTTGTCTGTCTCCTGAGCCTGTGCACTTGCCTATCGCTGCTCTGGCTGCCTCTCCAGGTCACCACTGGGGATTCACAGAATTTGTATTTTGATTATAGCTAATGTGTTTTTAGGGCTTACTAGGTGCCGGGTGCTCTGCTGAGCCCTTCGTGTGAGAATCCCATTTGGTTCTCCTGACGTCCTGTGAGGTAGCATCACTCTTACATCCAAGTCTCTGCAGAGAAGCCAAGGAAGAGTCCGTGTGAACTACCCAAAGTTGCGCAGCAAGAACTAAAAAACCATTCCCGGGCAGCCCGGGTGGCTCAGCGGTTTAGTGCCGCCGCCTTCGGTCCAGGGCATGATCCTGGAGACCCGGAATCAAGTCCCATGTCGGGCTCCTTGCATGGAGCCTGCTTCTCCCTCTGCCTGTGTCTCTGCCTCTCTCTCTCTATGTCTCTCATGGATAAATAAATCTTTAAAAAAATAAAAAACCATTCCCTCCTGCCTCTTCCTAACACCAAAACTTCCTACGCCTCACCTCTCTCCTGAATATTGAGCCCAGTTGAGCTGGAATGTCTGGACTTTGCTACCCAGGGCACTTGAATACACCTTGCGGCTTCCTTCACAGTGACAAAAGCAACCTCATCAGAAGAGCCCAGTGCCAAGAACCAGGATCCCCATGTTTGCATCCTAATTCTGCGTTGCAAATCCTGTCTCCTCGCTCAGCCTCAGTTTCCCCATCTACAACATGAGGGGACAGGAAAAGTGGTCCTCCAACATAGCTGCACATTGGAATCACCAAGGGTTAGCGAAATAAAACCCTCAAGGCTGTGTCCCATCCAGACCTGAAGAATCTGAATCTCCCGGTCCAGGCTCCAGGACACTTGACGGTGACCAACACCCTTGGTGGTGAAGATCCAGCCTTCTTTGGGGAAACCACAGGACTCGATGATTCACATTGCCCACCCCCCAACCCCTGATGTGATGAAAAATACACTCTTTTTTTTTTTTTTTAAAGATTTTATTTATTTATTTATTCATGAAAGACTGAGAGACAGAGAGAGCCAGAAACAAAGGCAGAGGGAGAAGCAGGCTCCATGCACCGGGAGCCCGATGTGGGATTCGATCCTGGGTCTCCAGGATCGCGCCCTGGGCCAAAGGCAGGCGCCAAACCGCTGCGCCACCCAGGGATCCCTGAAAAATACACTCTTGATGTTGCTGTTCAAACTATTCCTTCCCATGTTCCTCCCTCGCACTACCCGGTGCTCAGATCAGACACTGGAAGTGTCCTTGGTTCCTCTCCCTGTCTCGGTATCTAATCCATCAGGGTATCCTGTCAGCTCGACCTCCACAGACATCCTAAAGCCTCGACTTCTCTCCTCCCTGCTCTCATGACCCTAAGGACTGCGCCCGCCTCCAGCCAGAGTCCCCAGGGCCAGCCGGGCCCCCTCCAGTCCATTTGCCGCAGCCACCACTCCCAGCAACCCAGCGACCTGGGCAAAATACAAATCTGGCCATCCGAGTCTAACCAACCCAGGGTATTCCTCACTCCTAGAATTGGACCCCACACTCCTCTTCTTGGACTGTGAGGCTCTTTGTGAGCTGGGGCTCCCCACCTCTCCGCCACCTGCCTCCTAGCGCGCCCAGCTCCTGCCTCACCAACCTGCACTCTGCCCTTAGAACAAGCCAAGTTCACTCTAACCTCCAGCCTTGGCACCTGCTGTTTCCTTCTGCCAGGAAGTCGGTGCCCCCAGCTATTTAACCTGCTTATCTCCTTCCTGTCTGGGTCCCCGACTTTCCAATCTAAAGGAGCCCTGCCCTGGGCACTCCCCAACCCCGGACAGCCTGCATTATTCCCTTCTGTAGCCTGGATCAGCACCTGGAAATTATCTCATTTTTCTTTCGTCCGCTGTCTCCTCCTGTGATGTGATATAACAAGAAATATATATTTGGTCTTTGTTCCCAGCTCCTGGCACATTGCTCCTAAAACCTTTGGAATTTCATGAGTGACCAGGTGATGGGAGCGTCTTTTGTTATTCATAAGTCCCTTTCAACCCTACCTGAGTTTATATTAACGACGTGAGTTTTGGAAAGCCCCAGAGTAGAGGGGCTGGTTGCCAGGGGAACCAATCAGGTATTAGAGGGCTGGAACTTTCAATCCCACCCCCCAACCTCTGGGGAGGGGAGAGGGGCTGGAGACTGAGTTCAATCACCAATGGTCAATGATTTAATCAATCAAGTTGGTGTCATGAAGCCTTCCATGAAAACCCTCAACAGTGGGGTTGGGAGAGCTTCCAAGTTGCTGAACACACCGCCAGCTAGGTGCTAGGAGGGTGGCTCACCCAGACAAAGCATGGAAGTTCTGTACTCCTCCACGTGGCTGTTCCTGATGTGACCTTTATTAACCAACAGATAATAGTAAGTAAAGTGCTTTCCTGAGTTCTGTGAGCTGTTCTATCAAACTATCAAACATGGGGTGGGGGGGCGGTTCACAGGAATCCTGATTAATAGCCTGTCCGTCAGAAGAGCAGTTGGCTTGTGATGGGTGTCTGACGTGGGGCAGAGTCTTGTGGGACTGGGCCCTTCACCAGTGGGGTCTGTATTAACTCTCCGTAGTTTGTGTCAGAGCTGAATGATAGGACTCCTGGTTGTTGTCCAGAAAAAGAACTGGTTGGTGTGGGGAAAAACCCAGACATGCGGTATCAGAGGTGTTTTGAGTGTTAGGAAAGAAACAAAAACACTGTTTTTTCCTTTTATCAGTATGTGCAGTACGGCAGAGAAAGAGGATTGTTTTGTTTTATTATGTTTTTTTCATTTTACCCCCACCAGAATGTCGCCTCCATGGAAGCAGGGTCCCTATATTTCTGGGGCATCCCAGCATCCCCATGGTGCAGTGCAGGACACACAGCGTGCACCCCAGAAGGACTCATTGCATGAACAAATGAAGGAAAGATGACATCATGCTCCTGGAAATGCACTGATCCAAACTCCAGTCCTTGGGGATGTCCTAGAAGCGAAACCCTGAAGGAAGGACATCCTGGGGACCTTGGGTGCACAGGACAGCCTCATCCAGGATGAGAACTGACCCCAGCCTTCAAGTGACTCCTTTTCCCAGAGATCCAGACACCCCTATGCCCTTGAGCACAATCCTGGAGAATTAAAAAGTTTGAAAGAAAGTGCATCTGCTAATGTGCAACATTTATGTTAGTCAATATAGATTTATTTAATGCAGTAAATGACATAATTGGACTTTTATTTCCATAATATATTTTTCCAAGATAACTAATATTTTGAGTACCCATGGCCTACTGATGTCTCCTGAACGAACATATTTCCTGTATTATTACTCTTGTATAAAACTGACATTTGAACAGTTTAATAAATGAGCAGTTGTTTGACTTGTATCAGTTTCAATACATTCCGGGATATTAATAAAATATATTTCATAAGCCAGCTCAATAGACCATGCCGTAAAAATTCAATGATTTATTAGCGATACACTTGCTATTAGTTGGGACAGATACTCAAAATGCCATTAGGGTTAAAATAATAATCAATCAAACTAATTAGACCCTATTTTTCATATGCAAATATAATTAAGCATACATTTCTCCATAACTTTAAAGAGAATTATTGAAGCTCAGTCTTGTATGAAGAGCCCCTCACTTGAGTTAATGAAATGACAGTGTCTCAAGTTGGATATGCAAACAAAATTGATGAACCGTTCTGAGCTTTGAGGATCAGAAGGAGGTGGGACAAGAGGGAAAGGGCTAGGAAAGAACCACCCTGTACACCCCAGTCTATTCTTCCCATCAATGCGGATCCGGGGAAAGTTTCAAGATGAGGATGACAGAGGTATATGGCGCCATGGGCAAGAACATGAACTCTGAACTCACACTGCTGTGTTCAAATCTTAGCTTCATTAACAGAGTAGACCTTGGGCAAGTTAAGCCTCAGTTTAACCTGAGGCTTAGTTTTTCCTCAGTGCCTCAGTTTTTCCATCTGTAAAATGGACATGGTAATGGTAAGAGTAGTAATACATACCTTGAGGTTTGCTGGAAGGAATGAGTATGCACCTAGCCTATAACAGTGCTCAGTAAACACTAGCTGTTTTTATCTGAGAAGCTGTTCATTTGCCCTGCAGCTCTGACTGCAAGACCTCTCAGCCACTTGCTGGCTGGGTGACCCTGGGAAAGTCTACTCTCCCCTCTCTGAATATTCAGGGAGTTGGTTGATTCAGAAGGTCAGAGTTAACAGCTCAGAAGATTGAAGAATGGTCACTCTTCCCCATTCTTTCTGTCTCTGGGTCCAATTCACAAAACCTAGTTGCTCCCAAGGAATGGGGTCAGAATGGTGGAGGAAACCAGAACCAAGTCAGAGCAGAAAGACAGGGCATCCAGGGAAGGTCTCTTCAAAGAAACCCATACTGGAAAGCAAGAGAAGACTCTAGACTGCTTCTGGCTCTAGCCAGATGCTTAGGGTATTCATTAAGGCCAGGATCAACACACACTTTCCATAAAGGGCCAGAGAGTAATTATTTTAGATTTTGTAAGCCATACAGTCTCTGTTCCAACTACTCAGCTCTGCTGCTATAGTGTGAGAGCAGCCAGAGACAGTGTTCCAACAAAACTTACCTTGTAGACACAGGCAATAGGAGGGTTTGTGCTCATGGGTTAAGACAAGGTCAGCTGATGTAACAAACAAGCCCAAACATGTGCCATGGTGGGCGTCTATTTCTAGCTCTTGCAAAGTTCAGTGAAGATATTTGCAATCAGGCAACTCTCCAGGGTGACTTCCTTCTGAGACATAGTAAAGACCCATGTTCTTGCCATATCATGGCTCCCTGCACCCTCAATGAGGAACCTCTGCTCACGTGGTCTGAGATCCATCAGCAGAAGGGAAAGAGCATGAAGGGTCAAACCTGGAAAGGTTGGGGGATTGGGTCTGGGTGTGAAGTACATCACTTCACTCACATTTGACTGGAACTTGGTCTCATGGTCACGCCAACTGCAAGGGAGCCTGGGAGCTGGGTGGCTGGAAAGAAAAGTGCAAACAGATTTGGGGATGAGCCAGCAATGTCCACCACAGGGGAGAAGAATCTTGACTTGTCAGGATATACCAAGATGCATTCACCTTCCCCGTTCTGTTTTTTCTTTTTTTAAGATTTTATTTGTTTATTCATGAGAGAGAAAGATTGGCAGAAACATAGGCAGAGGGAGAAGCAGGCTCTCCATAGGAGCCCAATGTGGGACTCGTCCCGGACCCCAGGATCAGGCCCTGAGCCAAAGGCAGACGCTCAACTGCTGAGCCACCCAGGCGTTCCCTATTCTGTCTTTTCACGTAAGATGAGCTATTCTGATAAAATGCATAAGTATTCTCTTGGAGGCACTTCCTACAAAACCTCCAGGATTATCGCCCATCCCCTTTCCCCCACATTCCCTCCCCATCTTTACCCCTAAGACTTCCCCCCCTTCATCTGTCTCTCCTCCTAGGCAGGCTCTCTCCTTCTTGAGGACAGGGTCAAGTCTGTGGCTCACTACTGTGTCTGTCTTCACATTGGCCACGTGGGAGATGCTTGATAAAAATTAATTAATGCAGGAATAGATGAATCTAAGATGAGTGATAATGATCGAGTGCATGTAAAGTTGGGCTTAAGAAAATAATTAAAAGGAGCAAAGAAATGGATGTGGCATAGCCTTGGGACAGAGTCCAAGAAAAATCCAGGCAAAAAAGAAAATCTGGAAAGTTTAAGAGAGCCCAGAGCTAAACGTAGCCCCCAGCTGTGGCCACTCAGCCCTAAAGAATATGAAAAAAGTATCCGTGTGCGTGCGTCTGTGTGCGCGTGCAGGTGTGTCGGGCTATGCCAATCTCTTTGTCTGAGACAAGAGCTCATGAGTCAGTCTCTGACTAGGTCTGGTTTTCCAGCCTTCTCTTTCCTCCTCAGGTTAGAGCACGCAGGGGGCTCTAGAGAGGAGAAAGGTAATTATGCCCAATGGGTGGAGAGCAAACTCAGCATTTTTCGCAAAACGGCTGTGGGCCCGCCAAGGGACATCTGTGGCCAGAAGCCTGGCTTCAGCCACAAAATGTGTTTTCAGCCTTAGTAAGAAAGAGGGGTGAGGTGGTTGGGGCTTCTGCAGCAACAGCCTTTTTTAAAAAATCATTTCAAAATTAAATTAAATGCTATTAAATTAGCAAAAGTGCCAGGGGAGCCTGGGAAGTGAGTCGCTCAGATAAATGGCCCAGGCTGGGCATCTTAAAATCATGGAGATGTCAGATGCCGGGGCTGGAAGGGGCTCCAGAGCCTCCCCCTCCCCCTGTTCCTGGCTCTTAACTGTCCCTGAATCCAGATGACCCAGGGAGTCTTCCCAAAAGCACAGAACATGGCACAGCTCTCACAGAGGATAGGGCTCTGCAGGCATGGAGTAGGACTCTATCTCTTAGCAAAGCTCCAGGAGGTGATTCACACACACACACACACACACACACACACACCCCTCCAGTTACAAAGCACGGATTACCATAGCACCTTCATTTTACAGAAAAGGGAGAGCAGTGACTTGCCAGGTTCTCCCAGCAAGTTATGGAACAGCACAGGTGGGGATCAGAGGCTTCTCAGTCCCAGCACGGTGTCCCTTCCCAAGGAAGGAATTCGAGAGGATTCCACAGACAGAGAGGGGATGTCTCCGGCAGAAGGGTTTCCCATCCTCTGACCTCCGCTGATGCATTCAGAGGGTGTCCACTCTGCAGTCCCTCTGGTCTGGGAGCTACACGGGGCACTGAGGACCCAGTGGTGGCTGAGTCCCAGCCGGTAATAAGCTTGATGATCTCAGCTACTGATAAATGCTGATGGGAATGAAGCAGGTAGATGAGACAGTGACAAGAGGGAGGTCACTTTAGCGAAGGCATTGGTGATGGCCGCTTTGAGGCGGTGACATTTGACTGAAGATGAGAACAATGAATAAGTAAATCCAAGGATGAGGAACAAGGAGCATCACGGGAATGTCTAAGGCAGAGGGGGCGGGTCAGTCACCTTGGACTAGGGGGTCCCCGGGGAGACCTCCCTGAGAAAGCAGAGAAACCTCTCTGAGCTAAGAACGAAAGGATAGGCCAGAGTCTGTCAGGGAAAGAAGGGACAGGGAGAGGTTCCATTCACTCATTCAGCGTCTCAGCAAATCCCTAAACTGAACAAGGAATTACACACAGTTGGGTTTCTCAATCTCACTGCTATGGACATCTGGGGCCAGGCCATTCTTTGTGGTGGGGGCCATCCTGTGCCCTCGTAGGTGAGGGGCACCCCGGGTCTCGTCCACCAGATGCCCGTAGCACCTCCCGATTTCATCAACCAAAAATGCCTCCAGACATTGCCACATGTTCACTGCCCCCAGCAGGGGTTAGAGCCACCGTGCTAAAGGGTAATGAGAAAAAGAACAGTAATATAATATAATATAATATATTATAATATAATGCAATATAATAATACAATATATATTCTTAAGGGGTGGTAGGGCTTTAAGATGGACCTACCGAATCCAAACCCTAAAATACCACCATCTCAGGAGCCTGAGTGGCACATTTCTGCAAGCCCAGTAGATACATCCAAGCCCCTCCCTTTCACAGACTCATCTGTGGATACTTAACACCTAGATGGAGAGACCAGCTGAGGTCTGGGAGGCAGGGCGGTGGGGGAAGCTGAGGAGCACGTGGAAGGTCACCCTCTTTCCTCCCACTGGAGTTTAAAATCTCCTCTCCCAGGGCACTTGGGTGGCTCAATCCGTTAAGTGTCTGCCTTACGCTCAGGTCATGACCCCGGGGTCCTGAGATCGAGTCCTGCAACCGACTCTCTGCTCAGTGGGGAGTCTGCTTCTCCCTCTGCTCATGCTCTCTCTCTCCCCTAAATAAATAAAAACATGAATAAATAAAAAATGAACTCTCCTCTCCCGGCTGGGTCTGCCCACACGGTTCAGGAAAGGGTTAACCAGAGATGTTTATTTATGAACTTGGCCTATTACTGTAGCATAATTTGAATACAGTGCCTATGAGGTTTTTTATTGCCTCCTATAATTTCATTTTTAAAGCTTTCCCTATGCCATACTTTAAAAATGATATCTCAAACAAGAAATAAATTCTGTTTTGCAGCTGTGTTAACTATATTTACCCATGGGACACACTATTTTGTCCTTGACACAAACCCCCAGGGATTTCGCTGAGAATTGCTTTGGCAGCCTTCTCTCGCTCTCTCCCCACGCAGGGAGAGCGTGGCTGCTATTCCCTGTGACACCCCACAGAGCCCCAACTGCAGCCCAGAGAGGCCTGAGTCTCGGGGTGCAGAGAAGGAGCTGAGAAGCCTCGGCCCCTTCTCAGCCGTCCATGGGGACATAGCAGCACCCTGGGGCCCTTCCAAGCCTCCGGACTATAAAATTAGGGCATTAAACAGAACACTGTCACCCCCGCATGCCCGCTCCCTCCTCACCCCTCCTTGGCAACAGCTGGAACCCTGCAGAATCTCTCCCCCTTCCTCTCCTTCTCTCCTGGAGTCTGTGATAGAGTTTACATAATTTCTCCGTCTGCAGAATGATGGCTCAGGATCCTAAGTCGGCTGGCTTCCATAATTTTCAGCTTTTTTTTTCCCTCAGAGTGAAAAAAATATTGCAAGGCCCAACTGACAGTAACAATAGCTTACATTTATTGAGCGCTTATTCTTTGCCAGATACAGCACTGAGACCGGATATAAGTGCATTTGATACACATAGCATCCCTCAGAGCAAATGTGACTCCCCCATTTCGCAGATCAGCAAACTGAGGCTCAGAGAGTCAGAGGGAGTGTCCACCTAGGTTAGCCCAGAGGGGTCAGGAGTAGAGGCCATGAGAGAGCCCAGCCTCCGTGCAAGGTGTCCCCTGCTAGCTCATGACATGAGCTCCTGTCCCCAGCACGTCTAGAAGCAATGTCATAATTGAAGAGGGAAAGGTGTGAGCCAGGGCAGGCAGCTGGCTGCAGACACCCCAGTGCAGAAAGGCATCTGTTCACCAGATGAGGAGTTGGGGGTGCCGGGAGGAGGACAAGAAGAGAGAGAGGCCAGAGGTTGTCAATCCTTACACAACACACAGCAACAATACTTCTCAGCACCTCGGCATTGCAAAAACATAAGAACTGCAGTTTGGGTGGCAGGCAGCCCAGAGTTCAAATACCGGTTCTTGGTTCTGCAAAACCTCTTCTGGCTCGGTGACCCAGGCTAGAGACATCACTTCTCCACCCACCCCCTGCATCCCCCTCCTTAAAATGGGGATGGCGCCACCTTAGTTCATAGCATCTATTATTCATTACAATTTACTGAACACCTATGATTTTGGCAGACATAGAGTCTGGTTCCAGAAAGACCAAGAGAGGAAGAGAGAGAAAGGAAGCAGACAAAGCAGAGGAAAGGTCAGGTCCAAGGCATGTTGACATGGAGGTAAAAAGCCCAATCCTGAGTTCGCCATTCATTGAGCGCTTGTTAGTTTTGAGAGGCTGGACAACTTACCTATACTCTGAGTCTCGGCTTCCTCATCTGTAAGTGGGGATGTGAATGCTGACAACCAAAGATCGTCTTGGATTAGAGTGAACTGGTGCAAAGCATTCGGCACATAGCAGGTGTTTAATACATGGTACCTGCTAGTGTGATTGAAGGTGGCTTGGAGCATCGGGTGCTTGAGAACACGGTCTTTGAAACATTTCAAGGTTAGCTCCACCATTAGTGACTTCCTGTCTCTGAATCTCAGTTTCCCCATCAGGGAAGGGGAAATAATAGTTCCCATTTCACAGGAAGGTGAGGCAAAAGCGTGCGCCTTGATCTCGCATGCCTCTGCCACTGCCAGGAGAATGACATGCATGGGCCAGTGCTGGTGCCCAGGGGAGGTGAGAGCTGTGCAGACAGAGACCCCATAACAGCCATCCCCAGGGAGCTGTGGGAGTAAATGACTGTTGCTTCAAGCCACCAGGTTTGGGCCGGTTTGTTACGTTGCATCACTGTGTCCATAGCTAACTAATACAGTAGACGTCAACCCCTCCAAGTCATGCCTATAAATTCACAGATATGGCTACTATTTTTTGAGCACAACTGTGTGCCAGGCACTGTATTATGCGCCTGGCATGTTTTCCTTAGTGGATCTCTGCAACAAGCAAAGGAGGGAGGCTTATTATTACCACCATTTTACAGATGGAAGAACTGAAGCTCAGAGAGGGGTAGTCACTGGCCCAAGAGCACACAGCCAGGAAAAACGTCAACTTTGAATAAGAAACCCAGGCCCAGCAACTCTGGAGCCGTCCCCTTGAACTGCTGGGCCGTGGGGACCTCCAGGCTGTCAGGGTTCGAGCCCAGTGCCCAGCACTTGTGAGACATAAAGGGCTGGTCTCTGTGCTTCAGGAAGGCACAAGGGGCAGACAGCCCAGCGGGGTCTGGCCAGCCAGGACCCTGAATGCAGGCAGACGCTTGCCGGCTCCGTGCCCCCTACCAGAACCTCCCCCCAACAGCAGCCGTTCCAGCTGAACACCTCCCTTGCAGCCCTCTGGCACCAACCCTATAAATATTAAACTGGCGGTAATTAGGGGAAATCAGTCCATCACCGCACTCCGGAGCCCTGCCACATCTCCCCACCAGGCCCGGGCTGCCTTTGACTAGGAAGCTTTGTTTCTTTTAATTTGGGGACCTCATACAAGGCATGTGTCAGGCACCCAGACATCAGGCTCATCCCCGCATGAGCAGAGGCCCCGCTGGTGGAGCCCCACCCCCTGGGGGCTCCACGGGGGGGGGGGGGGGGGCGGCGGGGCACCGCAGGGCTCCTGTCAAGACCCGAGACCCCCGGGGGACCCACATCGTTTTTGTGGATCGTGTGGCATCAGGCACTGGTGTCATGGCGTTGCAGGGCTGATGACACGTAATGCACGGTGACAATGTGTCACATCAGAAAACACTGCTCCACGTGCACTCAGGTGGGACCACAAGCCCCAGGGGTTCTGAAAAAACCAAAGATAGGGAATCTCCCGCAAAGAGGGCTGGGAGGACAAGAGGGTACTAAGCTCGCTCATCCCCCTCTCTTGGGAACCCAGCAGCCAAAGTTCCCACCAAGCCTCATGAAGTCAGGGCGAGTGGGGGGATATGACAATGGCCAAGAGTCTTCCAACCCACAGACATTCATGAAGCATCCTGGCTTCTGTGGGCCGTGTGGCTCTCCAGATGCCTTTCCATGGGCTTCACCTCTCCCAGAACTGATCTTGTCCAATCCTGGCAGCATTTTTGCTTGGAAGACGTTAACAGTGGCCCCTTATGCAGATTGGGAAACTGAGGCAGGAAGGTGTAGCAGCTGCAGGCGTCAGCTTTGAAGTCACAGAGAACAGATCTAAATCCTGGCTCTGACAACACCTGGCTGTGTGACCTCAGGAAACTTACTTGATCTCTCTGCACCTCAGATTCCTCATCTGTAAAATGGGTCTTTTTTTTTTAATTTTATTTATTTGTTCATGAGAGACACAGAGAGAGGCAGAGACACAAGCAGAGGGAGAAGCAGGTTCCCCCTGGGGAACCCGATATGGGACTCAATCCCAGGACCCCGGGATCACGCCCTGAGCTGAAGGCCAACACTCAACCACCGAGCCACCTAGGCGTCCCTAAAATAGGTCTTAAAAAAAAATTACCTGCCCCTTGGAGGGTTTAACGGGATCAGGCACGAGGAGTGCATCACACAGAAATGGACAGGTCGCAAGCACGGAGCAATCATTGCTGTTGTGATTAAATTTACAGAAAACCACACAACTCAGGAGGGCTGGAAGTGAACTCAAAGCCAGGTTGGTTTCATTTGCCACCTGTGACACTGCCCCTGCCTTTCTCCCCACCCCAGCACCCCACCCACACCCACACCCACACCCAGCCAGTCCCCAGTACAGTTCTCTCTCCCCACATCCAACTGATCACCCGTCCCATTGGCCCCACGGGACAGTCATGGGCTCCGTATCCCCAGGCCAGGGTACTGTTGGCACATAGGCAGCCAACAGGGAAGATGGACTCAGTCCCATTTTGCAGCCCGGGAAGCTGAGGCCCAGGGAGGTGAAGGCACTGTCCTACAGCCCGCGGCACAGCAAGAGGCAGACCCACAACTAGAACCCAGGTCTCGTAATTTCAGCAGAAATTCCTTTGGCCTAACGCCTTACGAACCCACACAGCCATTGAGCTTGTTAATTTGATCCCCTGAGTCCTCGCTGTAACACTAAGACAAGGGTAAAGTCCACCTTCTGCATGGGGAAACTGAGGCTTGGGCTGGAGACCTGCCCGGTCTGAGATCTCAGAGCTGGACAAGGATTGGAAGCTGGAAGGAGAGAGGTGGGGGGAGGCAGCCCCTGCCAGGATGCAGTCTGACAGGGCACCTGGGTGTCCCCCATTCAAGCTGCCCCACCGAAAGGTGACAGTGTCCTGAAAGCCACGAGCCTGCTGCACCCAGCCTGCGGCCTGGAGGTGTGCACCCATGGCGGCTGCACAGACCCAGCTCGTCCTTGTACCCGCGGAGGCAGGAAACCAAACCTCAGACCCAACAGAGCCCACACGAGTGGCAGGTATTAATTGGTGCAATTAAGGCAGGCCTCTCCCAAGGCCATAGAAACTGCAGCATCAATAATTAGACTCAGATTGGAATTCCTTTGGCTCTGCGTGTAAACAGGACACTCTTTCTGCAGCTGCGGTAAATGATTTGTTCAAGGGGGGGAAACATTTACTGTAATTTGAAAGGAGCAATTGACTGTATTATTAGTGGATGTGAGTGCCCAACTGGTGACAGACTCCACACTGTTCTGTCTTCTGCCCAGACTCCAGGACGGAAACCTCTGGAGATGGGGTCCCTCCAGTCACTGGGGTGGCCTGGCTTTGGAGTCAGAAGAGCCCAGACCTGGGCTCCGGTTCTAACTCCTCTACTTCTGTGCTGTGTGACCTCAGACAAGAAACACAACATCTCTGAGGCTGCCTTTCCTGGTCTGTAAAGTAGGGACGATACCAGTACATGACCCATAGGGCTGCAGGGAAGATCAGATGTGCCAGGCACACAGAAAGTGCTCGATAAAATGAGCTGCTGTCATTGTCACTAGGAATAATCATAATCATTGTCACTGTTGAAGCATCCCTGGGGCCCCAGAGGAGCTCACAGTTCACCACCCATCTGCAGAAGGAATATACCAGAACAAAACAAACAGAAAACGATAATCCACCTAACAGATCGTGCCTTTGATTGAGCACCAACTGTTTACAGGGTCTTGAGTCAGAAAAAAGGATCCTGCTGTCAGGGTGCTGAGTCTTTGGTGAGGGCAGACACAGAAGCAGATCATGGCCAACCCCACCTCACCTCAAAGGCACTTCACAGTTTACAAAGCACGCCTACTCTTTAGTCCCCAGATCTCCGACAATGCTAGAAAGGTAAAACAATGGTGCCCACTTTATTGATGTGAAATCTGAGATGTGAGGTCACTTGCCCAGAATCACACAGCTAGAAAGAGGCAGAACCAGGGTTTGAACTCAGATCCACCTGCCCTGTTGGCCATTACAACCTCCTGGCAAATTCCCTCCATGGGGGGAGGGTGTGGAGACGGATCAGGATAATCCACCTTCTGGAAAGGAGCCTGCTGCGGGGCCTCACGAGCAGGTGCAAGGTTGGCTGACCCCATGTCTGAGGCCCCTCCAAATACGGAGATGACCCTGCCATCCATCGTCCTCCTTCCGGCCCGGCCCCCCAGCAGCTCCCCCGGGACTGTCATATGCCTCATGGGCATCCACTCTGCATGCTCTTGCTAGGGGGCCTCACCCCTCCTGGGGCCCCCACATCAGGTCCTGCAGGCAGCCCTCTGAGACAGAGAGCTGACCTCGGAGGTCAGACAGCTGGATCTCAATCCTTCATCCACCTCGGACCAGCTGCGCGGCTTGGCCTGAGTCATGGAATGAAGCCTCAGTTGCCCTGTCTGTTAAATGGGGATAAGGGGAGCTCCAGGAGGGCGGGGAGCATGCTCATATCCATCACTGCATTCCTGGCACATAGGAGATGCTCGCTCAAGTACATATGTGAGGAAGGGAAAATGGGAGGAGGGACGGAGGAGCAGAGGGAGGAGGGCCACAAGGAGTGGGGAGTGAATCTTTCCCATCCTTCAACACCCGACTCCACAGCCAGCCTCTGTGCGAAGCCTCCAGTGTCTTTCCCGAGTAGGATGGGCCATGAAACAGATGTTTCAACTGAGCCTGTGGTCTCCTTATCAAGAGCACCCACTCACCCAGTGGAGAAGCCACGGCTCTCCGGGCCCGTCCTCCACATATGTGGGTGGGGCTGGGGACCACAGTCCCTCCCTCACCGTGGTCCCCGTGAAATGACGCTGGCTGGCCTCTAACCCTTGAGTATGTGCTCTGGTTTACGTTATCACCATGCCCACCGGCTTGTTCACCTCCTGAAACTCAGTATGGATTTAAAATCGTGCCCTCTGGGGGCACCTGGGTAGCTCAGCAGTTAAGCATCTGCCTTTGGCTCAGGGCATGATCCTGGGGTCCCAGGATCAAGTCCCGCATGGGGCTCCTCACAGGGAGCCTGCTTCTCCCTCTGCCTGTGTCTCTGCCTCTCTCTGTGTGTCTCTAATGAATAAATACAATCTTTAAAAATAATCGTGGGCTCTGAACCCCTGCTCCTCCCATTCTAGCTGGGCCTCAGTGTATGCATCTGTAAAATGGGTGTGATGACAGTTCCAACCTCACAGGGTGGTTGTATGGTGAATGTTGATACTCAGCACAGGGTGATGCAGAGCCTGGATTTTCTTTCCCGCTCCTCTCCACCACACACACTCCAGGTGGCCCTACTAGGCACTGGGCCCCCTGTTAAGCTCTGGGGATACAGCAATGGGTAGAACTGGACAGGTCTTGCTTTCCTGGAACTGACACCCCATCACCTTTTCCCAGACATTTCTCTCCCCCAGCGAGCACAAGGGAGGTGGAAGAGGAAGATTTCCCCTAAGAGTTTAAAATCCAGAAACTGGGGCCCTCCTTAGGGAAAGCTGGTCAAAGGGTCAACTTTCACCTTCAAGGGAAACAGGCAGGAGGTGATCCACTTCCCGTCACAGACACGTATGGTCCCTGCTGTCCCACCAGGATTTCAACATTGGGAGACAAGGGGCTGGGTGGCTATGGGGTCCCCTCTAGTCAGAGGTAGTGTGCAGAGGGGACAGGATGCTGTGAGCAGTCCCTCTGCCCTCCTGCCCCAGCTGGGTGCTCAGGAGACACCGTGCAGCATCCGACCTTGCTCCCCGCAAGCACACAAGCTCTGTTCACCTGCGGGTCTGCAGGCTGGGGTGGGATTCAGTCCAGGGCCCAGAACCCAGGCCTAGGCCACCTCCCAGGGAGACAGCACAGGAACCGAGTGCTCCCTGAGTGCTGGGAAAGCCAGCCATGAACTTCAGAGGAGGGAGGAGGGAGAGATAGAGGAAAAAATGGGGAGGAGGGAAGGGAGGAAGAGGTAGGAAGGATAGGGGGGAGGAATGGGGAAGGAGGGAGAAGGATGAGGATGGAGGAGGAGGGAGGGGATGAGGAGAGGATGTGGGATGAGGAGAGAGGGGAGGGGGAAGATGGAGAAAAAGGAGGAGGGAGGGGATGAGGGGAGGATAGGGGAGGAGGAGGGAGAGGAAGGCAGGAAGAAGGAGGAGATGGGGAGGGAGGAGGGAGGCGGGAGGGGGACGAGCAGCAGCAGGGAGGATATTTTAGTGCCCCATGAAAACCTGAATAAATAGTGTCTAACCTTTCCTGCTCCCACCGCCTTATCTCAATATCCCATTTAATAGCGCTTTGAGGCCTCACTAAAAGAATACGAGGGCTGTTATATCCGCTCTAAGTCACTGTTACAACAGGCCTGGCTGTCGGCTGCGGCAACACCGGGCTCGGGGATCCTGGCTTCCCCGTTCCCCACGGGCAGGTGCCGGTCCTGTTCCCCTGGAGATGCCCCGTGCCCCTCACCTGAGACCCACCAGGGCATGGGGGCGATGCCAGGCAGTGCCCCCCCCCCGCCACCAAGAAACCTGCATTATTGTCCCAGGGCTGTCCTAGCCACGTCCCACCACTGGGCAGCTTAACCCATAGAAATGTATCACCCGAGAAATTCTGGAGGACACAAGTCCAGGGCCGAGGGGTCGGGAGGTTGGTTCCTTCCAAGGGCTGTGTGTGAAGGATCTGTCCCAGGCCTCCTTCCCTGGCTTGTAGTTGGCTGCCTTCCCTCTGTGTCATCACATCCCCTCCCCTCCGTGCGTGTAAAGGTAGGATGATCACAGAGAGGTGACATGCGCTAACCGCCCACAGGTTCCCCACTCCACACCTGTTGCCTGCCCCGCCCCCCGCATCCCTTCTCCCGGGCGCCTCCACGCAGCATCCTGAAGCACCTGCTGCCCTTTCCCCACCGTGACGAGCCAGGACCAAGGCTCCAAGAGGCGAGGAGACCCACCCAAGATCACACAGCCGGCAAGCAGGGATTCACAAGCAGGCCTGCACGCCCTTCCCGTGTCAGGATGTGCTCAGGACGTCTGGGCATGACTGCCCGCCTGCTCAGTCACTTTCCAGCCAGCTGACCTCGGGCGAGTCCCTGGTGCCATCTGAACCTCAGTTTCCTCAAGCTAGATGAAGCCTGGCACATGAGAAGAACCTGCGACACATAAGGTTTTGCTCCAGGACAAAATGCTTTCAGATGGTGGAACTTAGCACCCGACTAGGAGTATTGGAGACAGACAGACAAATACATAGACTGCACGTGTGCACCAGTGTACGGAGACATGTGTGTGTCCCTCGGACACCAGGGTGGGCATGGCTGCAAATAGCTGTGCGCACATAGGGGCACACGTTTGTGTTCAGCCTGTGTGCATTCCTCGACCCAGGAGCATCTGCATTGGAAGAACTACCCATCCCATGTGTGTGTGTGTGTGTGTGTGTGTGTGTGTTTCTTTACTCACATGCTTCCCAGCCTGGCTGTGTCTGGGTGAACAGACAGGAGCGCACGTCTATGTTAGCGCCTCTGTACAGCTGCGTTCCTGTATGCGTGGGCACCTGTCGTGTGCCTGTGTGTGCAGAGAAGTGGGTACAGGTCTGGATGTGCGTGTGTGTGTGTGCGTGTGCACGTGTGTGGTGTCTGCCCACCTGCATGTGTGCGTCTGTGCATGTGAGTGTGGCCCTGTGTTTTTGTGTCCCCGTGTATACCTCGGCCTGGCTGTGCACACTCTGTACCCATGACCGTGTCTACCTGGGGCCTGAGGTATGCGTGTGGCTGCAAACATGTGCCTCTGCGAGCCCCACACAGAGTGCGTGTGGCCACTGCGCACCGGGGCCGGCACTGGGGTAAATGAGGCCTTTTCCGCCCCCGGCTGCACCCAGGGCCTGCAGGCGGCTGCACTAATAAGGCTGCTTTCCCTGAGGCAGTGGCTGCCGGGAGCAGGGCGGGGAGTCGGAGCCTTGGGGCCGGGCTCCGAGGCCCCTCACCAAGGCTGCTTCGTCAGCAGGACGGTGGCCCACCGTGACCCGGTGCCCTCCGGCAGCTCCGGGCTGGCAGAGCCCCAGAGTGACCCCTGGGGAGCCCTGCCTCCCTGCAGGCTCCGTCTCCCCATCGTCACTGCCTCCACAGTCCTGAAGGGCCCTGAGAGTGACTGGGGCCCAACAGCCTACACCAGCCCCCTGTCATCCGGGCTCTCTGTGGCCTTGCACACGGCCTGTCCAAGGCTCAGGCTCTCTATCTGTAAAATGGGGCAAAAAGTCCACCTGAAGGCCCAGGCTCAGGCTCTTCTAGATGGACCCCCTCCCTCAAAGCTCCTGATAAGGCAGCTAGGTGTGGACGGGGCAGGGAGGAGAGGATCTCATCTCTCGGGGACATCTTAATGGTGACCCAAAAGTGCTCCATAAATGCTAATCACAGCCCTGAGCGCGACTAACGATCATTCTCATAATAGCAATGCTAATGGCAGCGTGGGTTTACAGCTGACAAGGGCTAGCCAGGAGCCGTGGTGGCCGCTGCTAGTAGCGCTGTTGACTCTCTGCCACCTTGCTCGGGACCCACAGCTGCCCTGCCACCCCTCCCCACTCCAAGGAGCTGCAGGCCAGGAGCCTTGCGCCCCACCTCCTCACCAGGGCTTAATTAGGTCTCTTAAAAGGCAGTGCTGGCTCACAGCCCGTGGGGAGCTTGGGGCAGAGGAAGCTGTAAAGGAGGGGAGGACACGGCTGCAGACAGAGACCTGGGCCCGGCTGGGGGTCTCCCCTGCCTTTGGGACACCCCATCCTATCCCCTGCCAGGGCCTCTCTGCAGCAGAGCCAGGGTCAGAGCGAGCCTCACACACATGCAGGTACATGCTTTGCTCTTCAAGCTCATTCCTTAGCCCTGAGCAAAAGCGCCACCAAGCTTCATCAATCCGGATAGTGCTGGGATTAATTCCTTGGAGTCAGGCACACCTGCGTTCCATCCTGGCTCTGCCCCTTCCCCGTTGCGCGACCTTGAGCTACTGACTTTCTCTGTCTGAGGGTCTGGTGGCTCATCTTGAAAACAGGGTTGCTGGGATCCCTGGGTGGCACAGTGGTTTGGCGCCTGCCTTTGGCCCAGGGCGTGATCCTGGAGACCCGGGATCGAGTCCCACATCGGGCTCCCGGTGCATGGAGCCTGCTTCTCCTTCTGCCTGTGTCTCTGCCTCTCTCTCTCTCTGTGACTATCATTAAAAAAAAAAAAAAGAAAGAAAGAAAACAGGGTTGCTAGTCGTGCCCATCCCATCACGGGCGGCCGTGAGGGGTGAGTAGTAAGAGGGAAGCAAAGGGCTTAACACGGTGCCTGGCCCACAGTCAATTCGCCTTTTGTGTCGCCCACATCATCATCAGATCAGTCAAGATGGGGCAGGTTATGCTACATAACAAGTAACCCCCAAATCTTCACAGGTGCATCTCACACAGGTGCCACCTGTGTCTCACGCCGACACGAGGAGGGTGGCTCTCATGAGTCACTCAGGGACTCGGGTGGATGGGGCCCAGTCTCCATCTTAAATGTTACCTGTGGCCGTACTAGAGAGAAAGAGAAATCCTGAGAGTCTCCAACCAGCCATTAACTGCCCCAGCCCAGAAAGGAACGTGCTCTCGACTCTCGGGTCAGAACTCATCATCACATGGCTCCTGCCACCCACAAGGGAACCAGGAAGACAAAAATGTAAGACAATGTGTAATAACAAGGACCCCACTTAGAATCCTAAAACCTTACAGAGGGAACGACCCTTGGGATCATCTAGTGTTTCAGATTGAGAGCTTTGGACCTGGAGAAGGAAAGAGACTTATCCAAGGTCACACAGCAAATCGACTTCAGCACGGGGGACTCCAACTCAGGTTCCCCTGGCCTCCTAGCCAGGCTGTTCTTGTTCACCTCACAGCATCCCCTCAATCCCAACAAATCAACCCAATTCTGACCAACGAGAAATCTCCTGGGAGGTAAGGAGAAGAAGGGTCTGTCTCTCTTTTAAAGGGGTCTCAGGAGTGGAAGTTTCTCTGCTGGTTTAGGACGCTGTTGCATGAGGAAGAACCACAGCAGCCATTTTGTGACCATGAGGAAGTACAACAGAAGCCCGCACTCAGGAAAGCACAGTGAACGTATGGAAACATGGAACAGGGATCCCTGGGTGGCTCAGCGGTTTGGCACCACCTTCAGCCCAGGGTGTGATCCTGGATTCCCGGGATCGAGTCCCACGTCGGGCTCCCTGCATGGAGCCTGCTTCTCCCTCTGCCTGTGTCTCTGCCTCGCTCTCTCTCTCTCTCTCTCTCTCTCAGGAATAAATAAATAAAATCTTTTTTTTTTTAATTTTTAAAAAGAAAACATGGAACATATGGAAAGAATTTGGGTCTTTGGTGATGTCACTGAGCCCATGAATTAACCTGCCTTTGGGCTTCTTGTTACACAAGATGACACATTGCCCCATTTTTTAAATCATTTTGCTTTGGGGTCCTCAGATGCTGGCTGCCTAGGGCAGCCTCACAGACGGAGCCTCACATTTCTACCCCATCCCACTCCACTCTCTCCTCCTACCTGAAGCAAACCCCGCTATTTCAGGCTTCAGCTTAAGCATCCTTCACTCTCCCCATCCTTCCTAGGGCAAGACCCCCTCACGCCCTTTCAAAAAACACCTCTCTTTCCCTCAAAGCATTTTATCCTCGTTTGTAATGAGTCACTCATTGATGTGATTCCTCTACTAGAATACAAGCCCCATGAAGGCAAAGGATACACTGTTCAGACCCATTTTAATGATGGGTGCTTAGCACGGCGCTGTCCATAGCTGGCATTCAGTGTTCACTGAATGAATGAAGTGATTCCTGTGTGCCTACTCATTCAGCCTTTCTTTTATTCCAAAACATTCACCAAGTAAGCTTCAGGAAGCCAACAATCTTTATTTTGTTCACTGCTTGGCCCCAAAAGCCAGGGATGGTGTCTACCACTGGGATAAACACTCAAATATTTGTTGAGTGAATTTGCTAAGTGAGTTAAGCCCCTCTATGGGCAAGGAATCAGGCTGAGGCTTACATGTGCATCTGAAGAAAGAAAGCCAGTGGATGCTACGGCGTTTTATTTTAGTTTACTCTTTTATTTGAGAAAGAGAGAGAGCATGAGATGGTGGAGGGGCAGAGGGAGAGGAAGAAGCAGATTCCTTCCTGAGCAGGGAGCCTGATGTGGGGCTCGACCCCGGGACTCCAGGATCATGACCTGAACCGAAGGCAGATGCTTAACTAACTGGGCCACCCAAGTGCCCCCAACATTTAGATTGGTAAAATGTGGCATCAAATCAACACTGTTTTTCCACATCCTAGCCTGGTGATAACATGGCCAGCGCTCTGCTGGAAGAAGACAAACTGAAAGCAATAGTCAGCGTCACCCCTGGACTCCTGGGCTGTGAGCCCCTTGAGGGCAGGGCCATTTCTACTGAAGTGTCTTGCCTGAGTAGCTGAGCCCCGAGCCCTGCGGGGACCTGAGCTCTCAGCACACCTCACACCAGATGGCTCTCCTGGGCCCTGCATCTATCATGGCAGTTGATCTTGGGGAACACAGAAGCGACGCTTGAGAGATGGATGTCGTTGGCAAATGGGCTGTGATGATCATGCGTCTCCATTTTCCCCTTAATATACATGATGAATAAACTTAATTACACGGAAAATTGCTGCCATTGAAGAATGTGGCGCGTGTGGCTTTCTTGTGTTGCTAGCGTTTCCTCGCTCAGCTGACGGTCCAAGGTTTCTAAGGTGGGGAGGCAGAGTCCCTATCACTGACCCCAGGATCATTCTGCATGAGGAGAAAGTCATGCTCGAGCTGGGGGCAGCGTGTCAGCTCTGAGAAGGCTTGGGGTATAAATTTCATCCAACCACCCATTTCACAGATGGGGATAATAGAGTCCCAGAGGGATGGATGCCATGACTTCAGTAAGGGCCAGGGAATAAGCATGGTCTCTTCTTTCCCCAACTTCTGTATGTCCCCAAGTTCCATATGTCGCTCTGATCCGAAAGAGGCACAAGTCAAATCCCTGTTGATTTCGGTTTCATCAAAAGCAGGTGTTTGGGAAACCACCTCATGCCAAGAGCCTGCTCCATAATGGTCAAAATTCCAAGCACTGTGCCAGACGAGAACCAGTGCTCAGCAAAACCTAGCAGTCACTTGGGTTGTTTTTGTTGGTAGTGACAAATTTAAGGCATTTAATCAAATCAGTTTTAAGCTTCTAATGACAAATTTTAAGCATTTAATAAAAGCCACTCACCCAGAATGGAAGAAAAGAGGAATAATCAGGACTCGAGAGGCAGGAAATCGAAGTGCTGGTACAGCCTGCTACTAACTAGCTCTGTGCCATTTAGCAAAGCCACACCCACCAGGGCCTCAGTTTCCCGTCCTGTAAAATGAACATATGAATCTCTTTGGTTAACCATCGGTGGGTAGTTGGGGGCTCAGGTAAGCTAATGAATGTCCGGGCTGCACACACGTGGAAGAGATAGTATGACGGTTTTAACGGGAGACTGTCGCACGGTATCACTGCACAGCCGGTCATCGACAGAGCATAAGCTTGGGCCAGTGTCCTGTGGTCCTCCAGCCCCTGCTGAGATGAAGTCAAGCCTTCCTGAAGCCAGGGAGCTGGGGTGGGACAGGGCGCAGGGAATCAGCTGAGGTCTGTGGACAGCATTCATCATTATTCAGGAGACACTGATGCTGGGGCTGGTGTCAGATGCCCAGGGAGGGGTACAAAGAAAAGGAAGACACGGGCTCCGCCCTCAAGGAGTACACAGCCTAGTAGGACAGACACACGTCTTTCCATGACTATGACAACTAAAAAGTAGCCAAAAGTAGCTGCAGAACAGGAGACGTAATCAAGGTGGACGCGTGGTTTTGGGAGGCGCGTGGTTTTGAATGAATGAGTCACGTGCACACACGCCGTGAGTCTAACAGGCTGGAAAGAGGCAAATAGAAGAGATGAGGTCTCTGCTTTCACTGACCCTAAAATCAATGAAATGAGTCTTGTCCAGGCCAACAGAAAGGGCAACAGAAAGGGTACTTGGAGCAGAGGCAACAGCACAGGCAAAGGTACGGGCGCATGAAGCAATTTGGCATCACTGGAGCACAAACCACTAGACAGCAGAGGAGGCGGGATGGGAAACCTCTCTTATTTTGCAGTTTGCAGAGAAGCAGAAATGTCTGATTTCCCACCCGGCACCACCTAACACACCTTCCCTCAAACGTGCAACGAGCAACAGGTGAATGGATAAATCAATGCGATCTGGCATCCTACGGGTTGCCACTCAGCCATCAAAAAGGGAGGAGGTAGGGCAGCCCGGGTGGCTCAGCAGTTTAGCGCCACCTGCAGCCCAGGTGTGATCCTGGAGTCCCGGGATCGAGTCCCACGTCGGGCTCCTTGCATGGAGCCTGCTTCTCCCTCTCCCTGTGTCTCTGCCTCTCTCTCTCTCTCTCTCATGAATAAATAAATAAAATATTTTTTTAAAAAAGGGGAGGAGGTACTGACACATATCACAATGGGGAAGAACCTTGAGGACTTGATGCCGAGTGACATAAGCCAAGCTCAGAAGGACAAACAGCATAGGCTCTGCTTGGAGGGGGTGCCTAGTGTAGGCAAATTCCTACAGATGGAAAGTAGAACAGAAGGTACCAGGGGCAGTGTGGGGAGTTAGCGTGTGATGGGGACAGAGTTTCTGTCTGGGAGGAAGAGGACAAAGTTCTGGAGACGGATGGCGGTGACGGTTGCACAACACGGTTGAACGTACTTAATTGCCACCCGACTGGACACTTAGAAATGGTGAAGATGGCAATTGCTGTGGCAGGCGTATTTCACCACAATAAGGAAATCTTGGGAAGAAGTGCACCGTGCCACTCGGAGCCACGTGTGTATCTTTTAAATACTGAGGAGCTCATCCGCTCATCCCTTCGAACCACATACGAGACAGAGTTCCAAGCACTGGGGATACGGAGGCAAAAAAGACAGACAAAGACCCCTGCTGGCCCAGAGGTGACAGGAATGCAGGAACCAGACAGTAAATAAGCCAATGCATTAATAAAACAAGATAATTATAGATGATGATGAGCTAGGAAGGATATCAACCGGGCGATGTGCTGGGGAGACAGGCGGGGGGAAGCTTCTTACTTTAGAGAGCTCGGTCTAGACTGGGCTCCCTGCGGAGTTAGCAGGTCCCCTGAGGCCTGCAGGCATCCGCCAAGCAACGGGCTGGGAGGACCGCAAGTCCTTATATGTAATAGACACGGCTGTGTGTAATCTACTTGTAGCCTTGACTCCCCCTCTCCTGCCTACCCGGACCTTTCTGATCCCAGCCCCGCTCCAGGAGGGTGCAGGGTCCTGGCAATGGATACCGACATTGCTATGACTTCAGGGGTCTTACATAAGCATTTTCAGAGCCTCCCCCATCAGAAAGTGCTTCTACCTGTCTAACCTTCCTCTCTCCTGCTGCATGCACCTCTATCGGGCCTTTCGGGAGACAGAGACTCATCTTAGGAAATGGCCCTCACGCTGACCCTCCCAGAGCACCACGTCCATCCCCTACAATCTCCAGCAGTGTCACCTGAGACCCGCAGTGGGAGAAAAGAGCCCAGTTGCCAAGCAGTTGGTGGTGGAGAGATGCGCCGGCAAGCTCAGAGCTATACAAGCTCGTTAGCAGTCATATAATTAAGTCCCAAGCTGGGGCTGGTCCATTAGCGCCTTTAGATCATCCAAAGGCAGTGGTTTCCTTAATGAAAGGTTCTCTATTACAAAATTGGGTTCCATCCATCTCCATTATGGGGGGCAGTTTACCTGCTAATATACACACCACGCACACTCCCCGGCAGGGGGTGGCGGCCGCAAGAAGGTGTAGAATGGCTTTCCAGGCACCGGGATGCTGATGAACTGCCCGTCCCCGCTGCTGAGGCAGACAGAGCATCCAATCCTCCTGGGGCCAGCTGTCTGCCTGTGTCTAGGGGATAAGAGAGAACTCAGACTTCATGGGATGGAGCAAATTCAGGCCATAACAGGGGGCAGGTTCCCCCCGGGGCAGCTTGCAGAATGACTTCCAGTGGAGCTACCAAGAGAGGGGATTTCTATCCCTGCCTGCTCAGAAGTGCTGGGTGGGCCTGGGCCCCAGCTTTTCCAATCAAGCAAGGAGTCGTCTGTAGTTTCCTGTCATTCACCTGACACCTTCAGCAGCTCCTGTTGGTTCCACCTTTGAGACACTCCCAGGATCTGGTCACCCTTCTAGTCACCTCCACTCTGCAGACTGCATAGACTGGGAGGGCCTAGGGGGTGTAAACAGACTCACCCCAGGAAAAACCTGGCCAGCGCATGGTTTCCCCATCATTTTTACAACTAAACCGCCAGTCCTGGGAGGTGCTCCGAGATGGGCAGAGAAAATGGTCTCATTCTCATAGGTCTGGGAAACTTGGACCAATTCCTTTTGCCTGCAGCAAAGTCACCTGTTGGAATCCTCACTTTTGTGATACATTTGATCGTGGACCTCAGCTAAGGCAATTTTAGCAAGAAGTTCTTCTTCTTTTCAGCCCTAAGTCAAGAAAGTCCCTTGTTTGTCTGCTCATGCCCCCCGGGCAAGCTAGGGGAGAGTGGTAGGGAGACCAGCATCCCCTGGGAAATTGCCACGGGCGTGACACAAGGCTATGTATGATTTGTCTCAGTGGGTCCTCACAATGATCCTATGAAGTATGTACTAGGATGACCCCATTGTGCTGATGAGAAAAGTCAGGTTAAAAAGATTCACTGATGTCCATGTGACTAGGAAAGCCACCTTCCCTGGCTCCAAGTTTGAGTCCTCGGGCTCCATCCCTACCACCTGGGGACCTGAGTGTGCTTCACAGACCCTTCTCCCTCCCAGCACCTCCCTTTTGCCCAAATAGTCTCTCTGCATCCCCCCACCACAGCCTAACTCTGGGAACCAAGGGGTTAACCCCTCCCTCCTGTTTGCCCAGATTCAAGTTCATTACGCTGACTAATTGCTTCAAAGTCAGTGATTCCACCATGGCTAATGGAAAATGTATCTGCAAGTAATAGATTAATTGGCCACTTGTGATCAGCCCTCAACTAGAGGATCACCCGGCTGCAGGACCTACCCAGCCAGTCCTGGGGCCACGAAGGGAACCAGAGGCTAGTCTCTAAAGGGCTTGGGGGCGGGGGGGTGTTATTGGGAGTTTTACTGACCATCACCCTGAGAAAAGCCAGCCAGCCAGCCAGTTCTGTCCCTAAGGAGACACATTCTGCATCCTTTTCGAATCATTAAAATGCAAGTGTGCTAACTTGAAAAGAATGGAAATCTTATCAGCATAATGAGCCACCAAATATCAGAACAGCAGCACACGAGCTTCCCCCTACCCCAGAACGAGAAGGGGGGGGGGCTTTTCTCAGAAGGTTTAAAGTCATTAATTATACAGTAACAGCTACCAGTTTGCGCACTAGCTATGAGCCGCCCGCTGCATTTACCATTACTCATTTCATTCCAGTAAAGGCCCAGGAGGCAGGTACTATCATTATCCTAGTTTACAGAAGGGAAACAGAGCTCAGAGAGTGGCAGCAGCCTACCGCAGGTCACACAGCAAGACAGTAGAAGTGGCCTGGAGACCTCGGGTCTGTGTGACTCCAAAACCAGATCTTTTACTCTCTGCTGCAGGGATCAGCAAAACGATTGGCCATGCATGGGCTGGATCTGGCCCATGACTTGTGTTTGTAAATAAAGTTTTATTGGAACGCAGCCAATGCCTATTCATTTACATATCATCTTTATATTGCAACAGCTGAGTCAGTAGTTAAGATCCCATAGCCCACAGCCCGGGTGGCTCAGTGGTTGAGCGTCTGCCTTTGTCTCAGGGTGTGACCCTGGAGTCCCAGGATCAAGTCCTGCATCGGGCTCCCTGCATGGAGCCTGCTTCTCCCTCTGCCTGTGTCTCTGCCGTGCTCTCTCTCTCTGTCTCTCTGTCTCTCTGTCTCTCTCTGTCTCTCTGTCTCTCATTAATAAATAAAATCTTTAAAAAAAAAAAAAAAAGATCACATAGACCACCAAACCTGAAATGTCTATCATCTGCCTCTTTGCAGGAAAAGTCTGCAGACCACTGCCAGACCAAGACCCACCCCAGCACAAAACTTGTACCCCTAATGAAAGGAGGGAGAGGTGACAATGGGAAAAAAGGCTATTGGTGATTCCAAGGGTGAACCCGTCTCCCAGATACACTGTTTCCCCAGACTGTAAGGAAGATGCCTGTGAGCCCAGGAACAGAGAGGGGAGTGCTGTGGAGAGGTGCTTAGCAGGCACATAGTAGGTACTCAACAGATGCACTGTAGTTGAATAAAGAACACCCTGGAGGTCTCAGAGGTGGAGCTCTGCAGAGTGCCCGCCTTTGCCTGACTGCCCCGCAGGTGCAGGTTGGGGTTGGCAGTCTCCAGAGTTTTACTGGCTGAATGAGTCGCGGGAGGCTGTAAAAACACGAGGGCTCTTTCCTTTAAGCCTCCCCTGTAAGTCACCCCGAAGCATTTCCCTGATCGATTGGCTCTTCTCTTCCTTGTAGGAGCCCTCCCCAGGGAACTGTTTGCAGAAAGGAATAGGCCAGTTTGCATTTAGTCACCTTTATCTGACCCAGGAGATAAATCTCTCTTCGTTTTGGTTTTTCCGCAGGGGTGGGGGTGGGGGCTCCTGGGAGGCCCGTGCAGCAGCGCAGCATCTCACAGATGCTGGAGACCTCGCTGATGCAGATGCTGATTATTCCAAATGGAAGCTGATCTGAGGGCGGGAGCGAGCTGACATTCCCTGGGAAAAGCAGGTTTCTCTGAGAAAAGAGGGTCAGTAAAAGCAGGACTGCAAAGGTGCATTTGAGTGGCTTCAAAGCCTCAGACCTCTGTCTTGGGACTCCAGGACACCCGAGCAGCCCCACGAGCAGGCCACTCATGGGAGGACCGTGGGCAGGGTAAAAGGAGGTCAGCTCTGGGGAGAGGGGCCTCAAGCTGGAGAGAGGAGGGGTACATGCACAGCGTACCCTAGAGGCCACATGTTTGTGCACAAGCCCTGAGTTCAAACCCTAGCTCCTTTCCAACCAGGCAGCTGCTTCATTTCCAAGCCTGGGTTTCTTTCTTTGCAAAATGGACATGATACTGGTCTCCTGGATGCTGACCTCATAAAATGGCCTTGAGGATTAAATGAACCTCTGCATTTAAAGGACTTGACACGTGGCAAACTCTCATAAAGATCACTCCTCCTGGGGATCCCTGGTGGCTCAGCACTTTAGCGCCCGCCTTTGGCCCAGGGTGTGATCCTGGAGTCCCAGGATCGAGTCCCACGTAGGGCTCCCGGCATGGAGCCTGCTTCTCCCTCTCCCTGTGTCTCTGTCTCTGTCTCTCTCTCTCTCATTCTGTGTCTCTCATGAATAAATAAATAAAATCTTTAAAGATAAAAAAATTAAAAAAAGAAAAGATCACTCCTCCTACCTACCCCTAATGGTGGTAGTATTGTTATTGTCACTGTTGTTACCTGGCTGAGGCAGAAAAGCAGAGGCTGTTACTCATGCACCCACCACAGTGGACCGTCTCCCACCAACACACATGGGTGGTGTAGCCCACCAGTCCCCAGCTTCTGCATCCTCTAGAGAAAAGTGTCCTGCTGACAGTCAGGTGTGCACAGAAGAAACCATTGGCTTCCCAAAGACCTAGATTTGGTGCGTAGAGATCCTGAACCCCTTTATTAATAGATTTCCTCCCCTCCTCACAAGGTTTGTCTGGGCTCAGGGCAGACCCTTTCAGGTGCTGTCAAGTAGGTCGTTTTGAGAAGGGTTAAACCCTCTCTCTGCCCTTCCCCATGGGGGACATCAGGCAGGTGGCAATGCCTGACCTACAGAAGCCATCACTAGGAGATGGGAAGGGTACCACACACAGCCTTGGTGAGGAGGCACGTTTTGGGGCGGGCTGGAATCCTGGTACCCCTTACCCCGCACCAAAGTGTAGCAGTTAAGAACCGACCCAGCCGGGATCCCTGGGTGGCGCAGCAGTTTGGCGCCTGCCTTTGGCCCAGGGCGCGATCCTGGAGACCCGGGATCAAATCCCACGTCGGGCTCCTGGTGCATGGAGCCTGCTTCTCCCTCTGCCTGTGTCTCTGCCTCTCTCTCCCTCTCTCTCTGTGACTATCATAAATAAATAAAAAATTTAAAAAAAAAAAAAAAAAAAAGAACCGACCCAGCCTCACACAGACCACCTTCCCAGTCCCAGATGTGTCACTTCCTAGCCTGCCTGGTGGTTGAATCTCAGGAGGACGGGGGTACTAGTCACACCAGCCTCGTGAGATTGTCACAAGGTTAACAGAGATAATACACGACAAAGCCCTTACATCCAGCCCAGAATGCTGTCCTCACTCCATAAAGGGTCATCGCTGCTATCATCAACAAAGAGCCCCTGACTGCAAGTTGGATTCCAGGACTTTTCTTCTTGACTAACCAATGACCCTGGGCAAGTCCCTGCCCCCTCTGGGCCTCAGTTTACCCCTCCTGGTCTGCAAAGTCTCCCTCCCTGCTGGGAGCCTGCCGTGCCGTGGCATGCGCCCTCCTCAGCCCGTGTCAACACCGAGTCTGAGCACCTTTGCTCCAGAATCTCTGCAAATTCTCTGAATAGCTTACCTGCTCATTCATTATGTCTTTTTTTGCCCCAGGAGCAGAAACTAGGGTTTGTCACATTGGGGTTCACCCCATGTCCTCCACTTCTTTGAAATACACACACACACACACACACACACACACACACACCACCCCTCAGCAGAATAGTCCTCTCCTGCCACCTTCATCCTCCCGCCCCCATCCCATGTTCATCCCGAAGTCCTTGTTAGAATATCCCCCCCGGGACCAGCAGGTGGGAAATGTCATTTTGGAACTATTACTAGAGCTTTAAGGTGCTTAGAGACCATCAACACCAATTGCGACTCCCGTCCAGCGAGGGGGGCGGCCTGGGGCTGCTGCTCGTGTCTTGGGCAAGGGGACCGGTGTCAGCCACCCCACGCCGGGGGACACGGCCCACCCTGGGGGCAGGCACGGGGGGCTGTCTGGGGGCCAGGGACCCCCACCACTCCGTTGTCCTCAGATTTCCCTGCCACGGCTGATTTGAATAATTCAGCAATGCCGGGTCTCCTGGGCACTATTGTCTTCAGTGAAGGCAAATCAGTCGCCCGCTCGGCCTGTTAAGAGGGCCCCTGCCTGCTGCCTTTTTCTGTAAATCAGGATTAATGAGATGGTGAGGGGAAGCGCCGAGCCCTGGGCAGAGACGCTGGCAGCCAGCTCTGCGGGAGCAGCGGGCCTCAGAAGCGGCTTCCGCCTCCATGTCCTCGGGCAGTCTTCTGTGGCAGTCATCAACCTGTCGATAACTAGCTATCACCCAGCCTGCCAGACCCCTCCTCGGCCTGGCCCCTCGCCGGCCCCCATGGCTCCAGGGGAAAGAGACAGCAAGAGAGAGAAGCTGTCTGCAAGCCACGTGGCCCCCACCCCTTGCCGCCCGGCAGGCCAGGGCGGTGCCAGGGGCCGGGCAGGCTCCCCGCGGGCTGCACCCAAAAACGCAGTGCGAGGGAGATTCTCCTGGCCCTGGGCTGGCAGGCAGCTCATCGGGCTCTGAAGCAGCAAGTGCCCGCTGCCTGGCTCTTTGACAGCTGTCACTCACACAGGGCACGGGGGACAAAGTCCTTGTGCCTCTCACTGGTGGTGCCTTCCTCTCCCTCCTCCTGCCTTGTAGTGGCTAAACAGGTGGGCTCTGCTTACCCCACTTACGTGCTGTGTGACCTTGAGCAAGTCAGGTAGCCTCTCTGAGCCTCAACTGCCTCGTGTGGGAAGCAAAGATAAAACCATGCACCCACCCCACAGGTTGCCAAGAGGACTCCAAGGTGCATAGGCTTGTAAGTCCTTAACCCCAGCCAACGTCCAGCCCACAATTGTGTGATCATATTGTATCCGTATCTTTATGATTGTTGACTCCAGAATCGCACTACTCAGAGAGTGGTCCGCAGCCCACGCCAGGTAGTAAACTGCTGGTCACCTGTGCACAGTCAGGTACACATAGAGAGAGTATTTAGAAACCTTTGTAGTAGTTGACAGATAGCAATTTTATATCTGTTGAATGTAATGATAAAAACACAGGGGCTTGGATTTTGTACGCAGCTTAGTTTCTCTTTTTTTTTAAGATTTTATTTGTTTATTCATGAGAGACACAGAGAGAGAGGCAGAGACATGGGCAGAGGGAGAAGCAGGCTCCCTGAGGGCAGCCTGATATGGGACTCGATCCCAGGACCCTGGGATCATGACAAGCCAAAGGCAGACGCTCAACCACTGAGCTACCCAGATTATCCTGAATTTTAATTTCTTATTTAATTTTTCAAAAATTCATTTTTAAATGTTTTTTGCAAAATGTCATTCTGCAATGAAATGGGATTTAAGAAAAACATATCAGTCGTTCAGTGCATGTAGGTTGGAAAGCAATGTTCCAAATGAATGCTAACGTCACTTCAAACTTTAAATCCCCTGGAGATCTTGTTAAAATGTGGATGCTGAATCTGGAGGCCCGGATGGGACCTGAGAGTCTGCATTTTCAGCAAGGGCTCAGTGGATGCCAGTGATGCTGGTCCAGGCACCACACTGGTGAGGGGAGAGTATGGAGCACCCCAGGGGGTGCCTCACCCCTTCCTTGACCCAATTTCATTCCCTGTAGCACCCCCGTACCCAGAGACACTGCCTCCTACTCTTCCCATGGTTCAGTACTCACCGAGGCCTCCAGACACAGTCATACAGAGGCTAACGCCGACATGCCACCACTGAACCAGAGGCCTTAGCAGTCCCAACCTCAGCAGCATCCAACAGTTAGCACGTGTTGAGCAGGTACTGTGTGCCAGGCTGTGTTTGAGGTGATATGATGCCCTGTTGCTCTTCTGTCCACAAGTCTTGGAGATAATGCATGTCAATCCTGAACATGGTCCCAGGCAGTCAGCACTCAGGCAGTGGTTGCTATTTTAGTGATTGTCTTTCTTCCCTATAGCAACTTCTTAAGATAGGGGTGTATCTGCAAGCCGTAGCTGCCTAACAAACCATCCCAAACCCTAGTGGCTTAAACCAATATGAGTGAGTCCGTTATTGCCCACAAGTTTATGAGTCCACTGGCTCTTCTGCTTTTCCAGGTCTGTCCTGGCAGATAGGGGCTGGCTCCCTTAGGCATCTCTGGTTACCTGGGTACCAGGTGTTGTAGAATGGCCTCCGTGGGGACAGCCCACATCTGCTCCATGTGGCATCTCATTCACCAACCGGCGCCTGGACCAGCATCATCAGCATCCACTGAGCCCTTGTTGAAAATGCAGGCTCTCAGGTCCCATTGGGGCCTCCCCGCCCTTCTCCTTGTGGGGATCAGAGAACAGAGTGAACAAAGCCTCTTGAGACCTAGGCTTAGGACTGGTGTACCATCACTCCCCACACACATTCTGTTGACCAGACTGAGCCAAATGGACAGCCCAGAATGAAGAGTTGTGGGGAAAACTCTACCTTGAGATGGGTGGAGATGTGACATCACACTGCAAAGGACACAAATAAAAACTCAGGGGAATATTGCAGGCCATTTATAGGCTTATCATTATCCCTCTTTCTAGATGAGGAAACTGAGGGTCAGAGAGGTTCTGAGACTTGCCCAAGGTCAGACAGCAGCTATAAAGGGACAGAGCTGTCCTCTACTTGACTCTGGAAACTGTGCTCTTAACCTCTCTTCCAGATTCTGCTCTGTGTGCAAAAAGGGGAAGAAATACATTTTGGTAACTCAATTCACCAAAGAAAGAGGATTTTCAAATATTTTGACATCTCCAGTGGAAGTTTTTGCCTGCCCTGGCTCCTGGGCCACCCCCTGCCCTGCAATCACAGGCCTGTTTTCCATCACCTGCTCTCCCCTTTCCTCCTGGGCCTTGAGGCTTCAGGCAATTTATCTTTCCCTCTTTTTTTAATGGCCTCTTTAACACAAGGGTTTTCTAACGAGACAAATTGAAGGGCTTGGGTGTCAAGCAGAACTCACGCATGCTCACAGGAAGGGAGGCAGTGAGGAGCAAAAGGGGGCCCCCGAGGAGGCACACACACACACACACACAGGCTGAGTGGTCTCCAAGTCTCAGAAGTGGAGAAATTCTATCTCTTCATCACCTTATCTGCCTATTTAGGGAAAAAGGCATCCCTGTCCCAAAAATTAAGTGTCATTTGTCCTGGTTTCCCCAGACTCCCACAGTCCTGAAAGACCCATGGAAGTCCTTTAGAATGGGTTGCTGGAATACAGGTAAATTTGGAAACTCAGGTAGTCTAGAAATAGAAGTGTACTTTTGTGCAATTGAGTATAATTTTTTATTCAAGCCTGTGTTGCGCCAGGTGGCAGGAATGCAAGCACAGGGACACCTGGGTGGCTCAGTGGTTGAACGTCTGCCTTCAGCTCAGGGGGTGATCCTGGAGTCCTGGGATCGAGTCCCACATTGAGCTTCCTGTATGGAGCCTGCTTCTCCCTCTGCCTGTGTCTCTGCCTCTCTCTCTCTCTCTCTCTCTCTCTCTCTCTGTCTGTCTCTCATTAACAGATAAATAAAATCTTAAAAAGAAAAAAAATACAAGCATAGTCCATTTAGGGTCCTCTGCCTCCTTTCTCTGCAATTGTGTCTAAATTCCAGAGAAATTTTGGTATGCCAACTTGAATGCATCAGTTATGAACTGCAGCATAACAGATTATCTCCCCAAATGCAGTGGCTTAAAATGATAATAGACATTTATTATGGTATGTGGCTTCTGTAGGTTGTTGGCGACTTATGAGCTAGGTGGTCAGGCTCTCATGAGGGTACAGTCAGATATAAGTTGAGGCTGCAGGCTCATCTGAAGGCTTGACTGGGCTGGAACCTCCATTTCCAAGAAGCCTTGCTCATGTGGCTTACGTGTTAGCACTGGCTTTTAAGAGGGGGCCTCCCATCTTTCTATATGGGCTGCTCCACAGCACTGCTCAGGTTCCTCCCAATATGGCTTTCCTCAAAGCCAGAGATCCAAGAGAATGGGGCAGAAGCTACAAAGTCCTTCATGACCTCACCTGAGAAGTCACCTCTCCTGCACAATATTGATCACACAGACAGTCCTAACTTAATGAGGAAGGAGACTGCATGAGGTCATACTCACTGGGGACCACCTTGGAGATCGGTCACCTCTGGGGTGTCAGGAATGGGGATCATCTGGTTATTGGCATTTAGTTACTGCACCAGCTTCTGCAGAGATGTCTTTGCTCATGTGTGGCCCCGTAGTATCTTACGACACCGTAGTTCACTCCTGATCTCAAGCCCTCTCTGTCCTTTCTCAGGATATGTGTATGTTCCCTTTACTGCTCACCTAACTCTGTTCTATAGCCCAGAGAGTCATTCCCAGTTTTAGATACAGGATGGCTTCCCTTTTACATCCTTCCAAATCCTTTGTCATATGCCCAGTCCTTGGCTGGCTTTTAAAATTCAAAAGCCAAGAATTCAGCTCCTTCCTTATCTGTGTTCTGCTGTGTCATCCTTTCCCAGAGGCAATGAATGTTGCATGGCCTGGCTGCTGCCCGAATGACAAGACTGGCCACAGTACATAAATAAATGCACAGAATTTTAAAAAGAAGAGAGAGAGAGAAAGAGATTGAGAGAGAAACTTCAGTTAATATTTCAAAATATTTTCCTGCCATGCTGTAAAGCATGGTGTTAATGGAAGTTGTCTGTGGCATCTCTGTCAATTCTCACTGATGACCCTGGAAGAAATATCTGATACTTCCCCATTTTGTAGATGAAGAAACAAAGGGTCAGAGAGGTTGGATGCCTTGCTGACCCGTATCTAAGGTCTGGTGGCATATGTGAGACTCCCCAAATCAACGTTCTTGAGACAGCCGCATCACTTTCCCATACCCTCTGTTCCCTGTGTCCTCTGTGTCCCTGTGTTCCTTCTTTCTCCTCTGAAATCTGCTTAATTCAAGATTTTTCCCCAGCCACTGAAAACATTTCGTACTAGGGCACAGTTTCCTTTCCCAGGCATCTTGATAAGAGAAAAGGGTCCTCTTAAGCTAAAACGCAGGTCTTTGAATGATGGGATCTTAGGCACAAGTGAGAGAACTGAAGGGTCGCTGGACCAATCAAATGCTCCTTCTGAAACTATACACCAGGTGGTCTTATGCTTCACCCACAAGTGAGTTTGACCTTTTGGATGAAGAGGATCAAATCAGGAGGGTGAGAAAAGCAGATGAACTTACAGACAGAGCAGCAGGAGAAAAAAAATCCAAGTGATCCAATCCATCCTCTTGCAACAAAGAACCTCTCCAAGGAGTGTCAGCTTCTGAATTGGATACCAACTCTAGAAGGTTATTAAGTTTGAACTCCTAATGAAGAACAGATGGGAAATGGAAGAAAATCAAAGATCAAAATATGCTTTCCATATTTCATGCCTAAATGAAAAAATTGTCAGGAGCCATTGAATGTCTTTTGCAAGGTGTCACATCTACGGTGTGGGGTTTCCGAGTCAGCAAAGGGTGTTTCTTCTTCATGGATCCAGGTGTGGCTGTCATGGACAGACCAGGCCGTGGTGTATATGCTGTCACTTGAGGGTAAAGGTAGTCACCTCACCAATTCCCCTTAGAGTCTGAAGGTCTGCCACATGAACAATAAAGAGTACAGATGTCAGATAAATGCAAACCTGGGTTTAAATCCTGAATTTGCTATTATTTGTGTGATTTTAGGCAAATTATTCAACCTCTGTGGGCCTCAGTTTCCTTATCTATAAGAATCTCTAATTATTTCAATAAATTAATGTAGGGTAGGGGATCCCTGGGTGGCTCAGAGGTTTAGCGCCTGCCTTCAGCCCAGGGCATGATCCTGGAGTCCCAGGATCGAGTCCCACGTCGGGCTCCCTGCATGGGGTCTGCTTCTCCCTCTGCCTGTGTTTCTGCTTCTCTCTCCCTCTCTCTGTGTCTCTCATGAATAAATAAATAAATAAATAAATAAATAAATAAATAAATAAATAAAATCTTTTTAAAAATTAATGTAGGGTAATGGCCTTATGGTTGTTAACTAAAAACAAAGCAAAACAAAAAACACCAAGGTAGTTGTTGCAGAAATGGTACTATGCGTTCACCCAAGCTGTTCCATATTCATCCTTCTAGGACACAAAGGAAACTACCCTTCCCAGCCCCCCTTCCATGTAGGTGGGATCATGTGACTGGTTCTGCGCATGGAGGTGATGACCATCCCTCCAGAGCTGAGACAGTTCAGGAAGGGACCTCACATTGAAATGCAGAAGCAGAGATGTAAGGAGCCTGGATCTTTGAGTCACCACATGGAACACAGTTGCCCAGACCCACAATAAACTTTACAGGGGTGAACAATAAACTTTATTAGGTCTGGGTTTTTCATTACATCAGACCAGCTTCTCCTGACTAACTCATCAGTCATTATTATTGTGTTCTGTCTGGAAGGCCCCCATCCAAATTTAAATAAAGTTGTTAACCGACTAAATGACCCACATGGAATATGTGGATTGCTTTGTCTAAATCCCAGGTAGGGATCAGGGGATGCTGCAGCAGGTTGATTTAGATGGGAAAGAGGACAGAAATGGTTTATCACAGAGAACCACAGCATCTGTCCAAACCCAGTGGTGTCAGAGCATCCTTTTCCTCTCCTATCAAACAGGTTGATGGTTGTTTCATTTCCATCATTGCCTCCCTCCCTTTCCATCCTTCATGCACCCAGCTCTTAATCACCTGACATCATCTCACTTCCCTAGCCACACACTGGTCCCTCAGACCTGATGGCAGGTGTGGATGCCTGGATTTTGACCTGGGACATGAGACAGCATCTTGGTCAGCATCTCCCATATCATACACCTGCCCTGAATGCCCCACCTCAGGATGGACCAGCTTCTCACAAGAGGGGTTTGGACACTGACTCAAAAAGCTCCATTCTTGGAATAATTGAGCCAGAAAGTCCACATCCCAGGATCATCATGTCTAAAACCTAAGAAATGCAAAGTCAAATCACTATAGAAGTTGAAGATGAGTGCTAAAGAATCAAAGAATATTAAAACCATTGAATTAAAAAAAAGAAAAAAAACCCACTACAGAACTATAGATCCCAGCAGAGCCTAAGCAGAAATTTGGTATGTTGGGTCTGCTCTACCCTCAGGCAGCGATTTGCATGAGTGGTATGGCCTGGAGGAGGAGCAAGGTCTGTGCTTGGGATCCAGAAAGATGGAAGACAGGCAAGGTCTGCCTCTTCTGGTTCCTATCACCCCAGCAGAGGGTCTCTGCAGTCCTCTTCATGAAGACACATTTACTGTTTGACAAAGAGTCTCTACTTAACAAAGCTCTAGTTGGGCTTCTCTGAGCCCACTTCTCAACTAGACTTTGACCTTCATCCTCATTCTTACTAGGCCCAGTTAGAATCCTGCTAAGTCAGTTTAGAGAGGCTCCTCCATCCTTGATATCAGATCACCCTAGCCTGCCTCCAGCAAGAATCCTGTTAGTCGAGGCACCTGGTTGGATCAGTCAGTTAGGCATCCGACTTTTGATTTTGGCTCAGGTCATGATCTTGGGGTTGTGAGATCGAGCCCATGTCAGGCTCCATACTAAGCATGGAGCCTGCTTGAGATTCTTTCTCTCCTCTCTTGGTCCCTCCCATCCCCCCTGCTTGCTCTCATTCTCTCTCTCTCTCTCTCTCTCTCTCTCTCTCAAAAAATAAATAAAAGGAATCCTGTTAGGTCAATAGCAAGAATCCCCCCCCCCACTCTTTTTGTCTTCTTTTTAATAATTGTTCTCCTCCCATCACGAACCCTTACCTGCTCCTTGGCTGAGAAATCCCAATGTTGTATTCCTGTTGTATTCAGAGGTCGCCTCTCTCCCCTATCCTCATAGTCCTGAATAAAGTCTTCCTTATGGTTTTAACAAGTGTCAGAATTTTTTTTCTTTAGCTGTGATCCACTGTGATACAGTGAGTCAAACTTTGTACATGCAACAGGTTTTCTCAAATAAAACCCAAAAAGTAAAATGGGCAGAGTGGCTCAGCTTGAAAGTGGGAAGTGAGCTTGAAGTCCTTCTGTACACCTCATATTGAGCTCCATCCTTGGTAGACCTCACATTCCTTGGAGTCCCAGCATAGCTGGGAAAACACTGGGGAGCTGGAATGACCACTGGACAGTGAGCCAGGAGCTGGCGTCCCAGCTCCCACATTGCTCCCTTCCATGTGCTCCCCTGAGTCACAGGGACTGGAAGCCTGGAGACTGGCTTCCTTGCCAACAGAGTTCCAGTTCAGGATCCCCCCACCCCCCATGAGAAGTGTTCACATGAGATTGGGAAGCAGGAGAGGAGAAAGTATGCTTGCTCCACCAACAGTGAGCAAATGCATGGACTTTGGCAGAAGGGATACATGCGGTATTTTTTCCAGCATCTTCTGGGCATCCTCTGAAAAATCACCCACTTTGGTGCTGCAGGCAGCTGAGACCATCAGTAATGCCCTGTGATGGCCGTACACTCTGCTTTGCCAAACACCGCAGCAGCTCCCTGACCTCCTAACCAGCTCCTAAGAATCAAGTACCCTGTATTAAAACTCTTTCTGCTTGAAATACCTAGAAGGGCTTCTGATTTCCTGATTCGCTAAAACAGAGCGGGAGAGGGAAGGAGAGAGGAAGGGAAGGAAGAAGGAAGGAGATGGAGGGGTGGGAGGCAGGAAGGAGGGAGGGAGGGAAGAAGGGGGAGGGGAGGAGGAGAGGGGGAGGGAAGAAGGAAGAATTATCCCCCACTTAATTTTTAATAAAATACTAGATAGACATGAAGAGAGAGAGACTATGAGAATGGGGTCATCTTTCCTTCCCCCTTTTAAAAAAACTCCCACTTTCCGCAGAGAGGCAAGCCTTTCAGCCCATGGCCTCCCATTTCCAATCTTTAAAATGGGTGCATAGCAACTGCCCTCCTTACTCTGCTAAAGACCCTTGACTGTGACCTTCAACCATGACCTTGCCACTTTCAAGCTATGGAGCTGTGGACAAGGCAGTTCACTTCACTGGGCCTCTGTCTTTTCACCTGTTAGATGGACATCATGCGCCTTCCCCCTTGAGGACACAAAGTAGGCACGGGGGAGGCGAGAGGTGTCTGCAGCCTACAGCAGGCCATGCAGTTGTGAGCAAAGCCCCTCCCAGGATTCTGGATGCTTTTCCTCTGAGGAGTCACACTAATTCCTAAGGACCCCCAAGCTCGGTTCTCCCCCTACCCTCCTAATACCCCTTCAAAGGTAGCCATCATCTCCTACATGCTGGAAATTCAAACGGGGCTCCAGATTCAGCATCGTCACCCCTTAGTAGACAACTGGCTCTCCACTCTGAGCCTCAGTTGTCCTCATCTGTAAAATGGGGCTCAATCATCTCTCTTCTGCCGAACTGCCACAGTGTGGTTGCCGGCACATAGTAGATGCTCACATAATTTCTTCTTATCTCCCTGGGGCGGCATGGGAAGCAGGGCCCCTCAGATCTTGCCCAAGGGTACATAAAACTTAGTGAGGCACCTCAGGGTTGACGCCAGAGCTTACACGGCCTGGGCCCAGGCTCTCTGACCACTGAAGGTACTGCCCTGTGTTCTTACTGGGTGTCGCTGGGAGACACCTGCCCTGTAATTCCTTGGGCTAGAAGCAAATATTAAAATTGCTGAAAGCTTGCTTGCCACAGTGCCGATTTGTAATATTGATGAATCAGGAGCCAGGCCCGGTGCTGGCTGTGGGTACAAGTGCCCAGAATATTCATGAGCTCTGTGTCCATTCCCTGATGGCATAACTTCCCCTCTACAGTGAGAAAATTCTATCACATGGCACTTGTTTCACTATGATTTGGGGATGCTGCCCACACATCACAGCCCAGAGAGGCGCTCCTCCTCCCTAGACCTAGACTCTGGGCCCCAGGTGAGCTGTCGTCAGTGCACAGGGACACCATCAGACAATTAAAGAACCCGCACTGCCTCCCAGCATCTTCACTCTCCACCTGGAGCTCCAGTCAGTCGAGCAGCTCCTCACTGAAGCCAATTGAACAAAGCAACATTTTGCTAACCCCCACCCCCGAGACTTGACCTGGACATTTGGGGAACCAGGGACATTTTTCTTGATAAATATCTTCTCCCCAGAGCAAGACAGTGCGTCTGTCCTGCGCCCCTGGAAAAGCTCATCTATCGGATGATCTGAGTTGCCGTGTGCTCTTCTGGTTAAACATTTATACGGCAGCTTTTGTGGATAAATAGATCCATACATGTGTCTGCATGATTAGGATTAAATATTAAGAAGATGCAAGGCAAGGATCTGGTCGGCCTGGATGAAATGAAACCCAGAGTACAAATGTCGAATCTGAGTGGGGCTGAAGGACCAGTAATTAAGAGCATTAAGGTTGACCCATGGCCAGTGGGGCCCCGGGCTGCCCCTGCAGAAAGCAGCCCTAATGACACTGCCCAGACTTGATCATCTTTTCTCTTATGCCACCCTTTTTGTTTCTTTCCGCCTTCTTTCTCCCTTCTTTCTCCCCTTTCGCAGGCAAAGCTGACTCGGACAGCCTTCTCTTCCAGTCTCCGCAGCACCACTCCAGATCCGACTGCATTTTAAAATTTTATTTGATGAGGTTTTACAAGCCGACGTGCTCGACATGGGTGCAAGTTGTGGAATATGTCAGGGGCCTGGCAGAGACTTGAAATGAAATGATTCTAATTACGCGTGATAATTTTGGCATTCCAACATAAAACAATGTTACACCCCCCCCCCCAAATCCCATTACAATGGTTAAAAGACAAATCATGTATCAAGTCCCTTTCTTTATTACTTTATTAGACAATTTACAAGGCAACATTTTGAACGCTGGGATCGGGCGATGGCCCAAGGCTATCCAACTGTAAGCTGCAGTAAGAAAAGGGAGTTCATCTCTTGTCATTAGTCAGAAAGTCAAATGCAATCATGAGGACTCCAATTGGTTTGTCAAATTAGCCACTGTTTCCAATCATTAGTGTGGTGGAGCCTTACCCATGTGGAAGGGGGCCCCAGCTCTGGAAAGGAGCATTGAGCTGCCACCCAAGATGTCCCAGACTGCCTCCTCCGAGCAGCATCCAGATATCCCAGATCTCTCTCCCAGAGGAGGGATTCCATCTTTCAGTTCCATGCCCATTGGCCTTGGTCACAAGACTTGTTCTGGCCAATGACATGAGAGCAGAAGTGATCCTGCCACTTGGCACTTCTCTGAACCTTTTTTTTCCCTCTGTCCCCAGACCTGCCATGTGCAGCAGAGAGGTGGCTCCAGTGACCTGAGTCACAGGCAAAAACCATTTGAAGCAGAAGCCACAGCCAATGTGGGAAGCGATGCACATGATGATAATGTAAATGACAGACACATAACATGAGTGAAAAACTAACCTTTCTCTTTTTTTTAAGATTTTATTTATTTATTTGAGAGAGAGAGAGAGAGAGAGAATGAATGGGGGGAGGGGCAAAGGGAGAAGCAGGCTCTCCGCTGAGTGGAGAGCCTTACACAGGGCTGGATGCCAGGACCCCGAGATTATGACATTTAAGCCACTGAGCCACCCAGGCACCCCTAACTTTTCTTTTCTTAAAGGGTGACCAAATGTCCTGGTTCCCCAAAGCTTGAGGGTGTTCTGGTTTTAAAATGGGGAGAGTCCCAAGTGAATGACCTCAATTTATCTGGGACTGAGGGATTTCCCGGGATGTGGACTTTGAGTGCTGAAATCAAGAAACACCCAGGTGTGTGAGCACATGGCCAGCGGGCAGCCACCCAAGACCTAAGGGGAGAGCCTGGGGACACACCACGTTGGCACCTTGATCTGGGGCTCCCAGAGTCTGTTATTTATTTTTTTTTAATTTTTTTATTTATTTATGATAGGCACACAGTGAGAGAGAGAGAGGCAGAGACACAGGCAGAGGGAGAAGCAGGCTCCATGCACCGGGAGCCCGACGTGGGATTCGATCCCGGGTCTCCAGGATCGCGCCCTGGGCCAAAGGCAGGCGCCAAACCGCTGCGCCACCCAGGGATCCCCGAGTCTGTTATTTAAACCCCTCGGTCTAAGACACTAATCAGAAGACCCTGTCTTTACAAATGAGGAGACCAAAGTTCAGATCGCCCATGAGCCCGATCGAGGCAGCCTGGTGTGAGGGCAGAACAGAAGCTTTGAAGCCAAATGAGCCAGGGTTTGCATCCTGGCTGTGATGGGCAATTTCACGTGCCAGCACGACCGGGCGAAGGGATGCCCAGAGAGCTGCTCACTAATACGCTGGCCCTGCTGATTACTGGCAGTGCTCCCTTGGGCAAGGATCACAGGTCCATCCTCAGCAAGCGACTCCGAGACAGAATTGAATGTGCAGGATGTTCAGTAGGAAGGGCTCTTGGGACCAAAACCCATGCAAGAGAGAAAAAAACAGCAATGGAAACAGGTAGAGGCGGAGCCGTGATGAAGCGTCAACCAAGTTCTCAGCAGACCCCACAGGGGGCTCTGGAGCTCGGGTGGCCCTTCAGAGCCGTCCCAAGTCAGGACAACGTCCTTATCCTCCTGCATCTATCAAGCATCGGATGCCTGATGTTCCCAGAAGGGGGTGACCTTGGTTGTGGCAACCCCCAAAGAAGGCAGCACCCCTGGTAGTAAAGAAATAAATCCTCCCTTTGTGAAAGCGGATCTGGGCTGTGCATCACGGCATCCCATAGGGCAAGTTATGTAAGCAGTCGGAACCTCAGTGCTCAACGGCAAAATGGGGCATGAGTACACACAGATCGCGGATACGTGTAAATAATCTGTTGATACTTAATGATGGGCCCGGCCCTGAGGTTAAGAGCTTTCTTGATACGCCCTTCAGCTCACAGGGCTGCTTGAGGACTGGCTGAGTTAAAACACGGAGACGCTTAGAATAGCGCCTGGTACACAATATGCCATATATTGTCATGATTACTATCCATATTAAATAGCCCACACTTGCACGCTGCGGCATCTCTTTATTGGCCTCCGTGCTTACTTTCCCACCTATTTCCCTCATGACAACCAGAAGGATCTCTCCAGAAAGGCCAGGACTGCCAGGTTACACATCTGCTCTAAACCCATCCATAGATCCCTATGGCCTCCTCCATAAAACCCAAGCTCCTTCCCATGACTTCCAAGGCTTTTTGCTAACCTCTCCCTGTCTGCTCCCCATACTTCCCCAGCCCCATGGCCATGCATTGAAGGGCTTTCTATAAAAACCCTTTTACTTCTGAGCCTTGGCACAGGCCTCTCCTCCCGCCTAGACTACCCACTTGCTCCTCTCTCCTATTTGGTAAATTCCAACTTCTTCCTCAAGACTCAGCTCCCATATCACCTCCTTCAGGAAACCCTCCCTGCCCCCCTCAGGCAGGTCAGACACTCCCCGCTAAGCCCCCACTCCCCACTAGACTTGTTCCAGTCATGCTACCACAATTCTGATTATCCATGCATGAGACTGGCCACCCGTTAACACTGAGTCCCGTTAAAATAATTAATTAATTAATTTAAAAAAAAAACACACTGAGTCCCGTGAGCCTGAGGCAACAGGAGTGTATTTGGATTCTGAAATAACTTTTCTTTTTTTCAATCTCTGAGTTCCCACCTGGTTCTGGGGAGAGGAGGGGGCTGGCACATAGTAGGTGGTCAGTAAACACTCTCTAGATGAATAAATATTCAGCTCAGCCCTTTATAGGATAAGCGTGGGAACGAAGCATCGCTTTTCTGTGTCTCAATGGAACCTACCTAGAAATTCAATTTGAAACCCCAGAAAATTGGCTGCAAATTTACTAACCCCTAGAGATGTAGATGAGCGAAACCAGGCAAATGGCTTCTATTGTCATCGGTAACGGCTGTTGTATTTTGAATAAGCATTTTCATAACTGCACACCAGGCCGTGTGCTCCACAGACTTGGAAGCAAGAAGATCTACCTTCCAGGGCGCCTGGGTGGTTCATTCGATGAAGCATTTGCTTTCGGCTCAGGTCATAATCTCGGGGTCCTGGGATCAAGTCCCACATCGGGCTGCTGGCTCAGCAGGGAGTCTGCTTCTCTCTTTCTCTCTCCTCCCCATCACTCATTCTCTCTCTCTCTCTCTCTCTCTCTCTCTCAAACAAAATCTTTTAGAAGACAGAGGAGGAGGAGGAGATCTGCCTCCCAGTGCCACTCCTGTGTGACCCTGGCAGTCACTACCCTGTTCTGGACTCAGATCCTTTCCCTGTGCACACAGAGGTGAGCTGAGCTCCAGAGCCCAGACTTTCCCGCTCCAGACAAAACAAACAAGCATCGTTTCTACAGCGCTGGGGTTCGCCCATCAGAGACTCCCGTTTGCTCCTGAGAATGTCTTAGTGGCTCAATTCACAACCCTGGCACCTGACACTCCGCACTATTACCATCAGCCCCAAACACTAGGCTCAGCCCCCGTGTTTCCCGGCAGGCCCAGAGACATATCTCACCTCCTCCCAGGCTCCATCCTTCTAGATATTATTTCTCTTTCCATCTCCACCTACCCCTCTCCCTCACTGGCTGGGCACCTCATGCCACGTATACCGTTGGTGCTCAAAAACCACTGCACAATGTATATTTTATATTTCATTACTGGCCAGTTACAGACTGAACTGTGTGCCTCCCCCCTCAAGAAATATGTGGAAATCCCAACCCTTGGTACCTATAAATGGGATCCTATTTGAAAACAGGGCCTGTGCGGATGATCAAGTTAAAATGAGGTCACTAGGGTGGCCCTAATGCAGTATGACCGTGTCCTTATCGACGGGGAAGCCATCTACAAGCCAAGGAACACCCAAGGCCGCCAGAAGGCCAGAGAGAGCAATGGGTCCGGCCTCACTGTGCAGAGGACACCAACCCACCCGGCCATCACAGAGGGGACGAGGGAGCACTGGATCAGGCCTGGGCCTGGCTCTGCACGAACCAGCTGTATGTCCTTAGATAAGTCCCCCGCCCTCTGAGCTTCAGTGTCCCTGCTATGGATCCAACGTTTGCATGTTTGTGTCCTCCAAGAACATACATGCTGAAGCCCTAATCCCCAACGTGATGGTATCTGGAGATGGGGCCTCTGGGAGGTGATGAGGTCAGGAGGGGGGAGCCCCCACGAATGGGATGGGCATCCTTCCAAGAAGAGGTCATTAGAGAGACGTGCCTTCTCTCCACCATGTGAGAACACAGCAAGAAGACGGCCAACCGTACGCCACGGAGGGAGCCCTCACGTAACCATATCCACAGGCAGCTTGATCTCGGACTTCCCAGACCCCGGGACCATGAGAAACAATCGTGTGCGGGGTCAGCTGACTGGCTAAGACCATCGGCCTCTGCAAGATGGGCCGGTGCGCTCCGGAAGGCAGCCCTCCCTGCTGGCTCTGGACGGAGCAGCTGTGCTGCACACAAGACCCTGGGTGGGACTGCAGAGGAGAAAGGAAGACAAGCACTCGTCTGCTCCTCAGTGGCCCCCCGGACCCACTTTGTACCAGGCACTGCGCCCGGGCCGGGGGGAGGATGCCCGCCCGCCAAGACAGATGACGTCCCTGTGGGGGGCACTCGCAGAGGGGCATCCTGCCTTGCCGGAGGGGTGGCAGGGGCGAGCTCACGTCCCTGGGAGAGGCTGGCTCTGTGACTAACCAAAGGGAGGCACCCCGGTGTGTAGTGACGGTTCTAGGGTCGGAAGTCCGAGGCCAAGTAGAATGTAGGCCATTTCCTGGTAGTATGGCCTCAGTTTCCTTAGCTGGAGAATGGGTTCACCGCTCCTCCTCCTTCATGGAGTCGGTGAGCATCACACGGGGTTAACACACGAGTGGGTCCTCGGATCGGGGCCCAGCACACAGGAGGTGGTGGTAAGGCTGCCCAGCCTGCCGGGGCCTCCATGCCCAAGGAAACAGACCAAGGCCCCCGGCCATGGGCGAGCGACTGCTGGGCTGCCTCCTGTCCCCTTGCCAACTTTTGTGCCGCTCCTTCATTGACCGATATGGAAACTGAGGCAGGAGGACAGAACAACTTGCCCAAGCTTATTGAGTTGGGAGCAGAAATGGAGCAGGATTCTGTGACTCCTCCCCCCCTCCCCCACCCCCCACCCCCCACCCCGCCCCGACCCGCTCCATTCCTCTCCCCCTCCTTTCTCTCCCCTCTCCACCTCCCCTCAACCTTCCCTCTTCCCCTGCCTCCTCCCCCTCTCCACTTCCTCTCCCCTCCACCCCCTCTCCCTCCCCACTTCCTGTGCCCCCTCCAATTCCTCTCCCCTTCCACTTCCTCTCCCCTCCACCCCCTCTCCCCCTCCACTTCCTGTGCCCCCTCCACTCCTCTCCCCCTCCACTTCCTCTCCCCTCCACCCCCTCTCCCTCCCCACTTCCTGTGCCCCCTCCACTCCTCTCCCCCTCCACTTCCTATGCCCCCTCCACCCCCCTCCCTCCCCACTTCCTGTGCCCCCTCCACCTCCTCTCCCCCTCCACTTCCTGTGCCCCCTCCCCCTCCTCTCCCCCTCCACTTCCTGTGCCCCCTCCACCTCCTCTCCCTCCCCACTTCCTGTGCCCCCTCCACCCCCTCTCCCTCCCCACTTCCTGTGCCCCCTCCCCCTCCTCTCCCCCTCCACTTCATGTGCCCCCTCCACCCCCTCTCCCTCCCCACTTCCTGTGCCCCCTCCACTTCCTCTCCCTCCCCACTTCCTGTGCCCCCTCCACCCCCTCTCCCTCCCCACTTCCTGTGCCCCCTCCCCCTCCTCTCCCCCTCCACTTCCTGTGCCCCCTCCACCCCCCTCCCTCCCCACTTCCTGTGCCCCCTCCACTTCCTCTCCCTCCCCACTTCCTGTGCCCCCTCCACCCCCTCTCCCTCCCCACTTCCTGTGCCCCCTCCACCTCCTCTCCCCCTCCACTTCCTGTGCCCCCTCCCCCTCCTCTCCCCCTCCACTTCCTGTGCCCCCTCCACTCCTCTCCCCCTCCACTTCCTATGCCCCCTCCACCCCCCTCCCTCCTCACTTCCTGTGCCCCCTCCACCCCCTCTCCCCCTCCACTTCCTGTGCCCCCTCCACCTCCTCTCCCTCCCCACTTCCTGTGCCCCCTCCACCCCCTCTCCCTCCCCACTTCCTGTGCCCCCTCCCCCTCCTCTCCCCCTCCACTTCATGTGCCCCCTCCACCCCCTCTCCCTCCCCACTTCCTGTGCCCCCTCCACTTCCTCTCCCTCCCCACTTCCTGTGCCCCCTCCACCCCCTCTCCCTCCCCACTTCCTGTGCCCCCTCCCCCTCCTCTCCCCCTCCACTTCCTGTGCCCCCTCCACCCCCCTCCCTCCCCACTTCCTGTGCCCCCTCCACTTCCTCTCCCTCCCCACTTCCTGTGCCCCCTCCACCCCCTCTCCCTCCCCACTTCCTGTGCCCCCTCCACCTCCTCTCCCCCTCCACTTCCTGTGCCCCCTCCCCCTCCTCTCCCCCTCCACTTCCTGTGCCCCCTCCACTCCTCTCCCCCTCCACTTCCTATGCCCCCTCCACCCCCCTCCCTCCTCACTTCCTGTGCCCCCTCCACCCCCTCTCCCCCTCCACTTCCTGTGCCCCCTCCACCTCCTCTCCCTCCCCACTTCCTGTGCCCCCTCCACCCCCTCTCCCTCCCCACTTCCTGTGCCCCCTCCCCCTCCTCTCCCCCTCCACTTCCTGTGCCCCCTCCACCTCCTCTCTCCCCACTTCCTGTGCCCCCTCCACTTCCTCTCCCTCCCCACTTCCTGTGCCCCCTCCACTTCCTCTCCCTCCTCACTTCCTGTGCCCCCTCCCCCTCCTCTCCCCCTCCACTTCCTGTGCCCCCTCCACCCCCTCTCCCTCCCCACTTCCTGTGCCCCCTCCAATTCCTCTCCCCTTCCACTTCCTCTCCCCTCCACCCCCTCTCCCCCTCCACTTCCTGTGCCCCTCCACTCCTCTCCCCCTCCACTTCCTCTCCCCTCCACCCCCTCTCCCTCCCCACTTCCTGTGCCCCCTCCACTCCTCTCCCCCTCCACTTCCTATGCCCCCTCCACCCCCCTCCCTCCTCACTTCCTGTGCCCCCTCCACCCCCTCTCCCTCCCCACTTCCTGTGCCCCCTCCACCTCCTCTCCCCCTCCACTTCCTGTGCCCCCTCCCCCTCCTCTCCCCCTCCACTTCCTGTGCCCCCTCCACTTCCTCTCCCTCCCCACTTCCTGTGCCCCCTCCCCCCTCCTCTCCCCCTCCACTTCCTGTGCCCCCTCCACCCCCTCTCCCTCCCCACTTCCTGTGCCCCCTCCACCCCCTCTCCCTCCCCACTTCCTGTGCCCCCTCCACCCCCTCTCCCTCCCCACTTCCTGTGCCCCCTCCCCCTCCTCTCCCCCTCCACTTCCTGTGCCCCCTCCACCCCCTCTCCCTCCCCACTTCCTGTGCCCCCTCCACCCCCTCTCCCTCCCCACTTCCTGTGCCCCCTCCACCCCCCCTCTCTCCCCACTTCCTGTGCCCCCTCCACTTCCTCTCCCTCCCCACTTCCTGTGCCCCCTCCACCTCCTCTCCCTCCCCACTTCCTGTGCCCCCTCCCCCTCCTCTCCCCCTCCACTTCCTGTGCCCCCTCCACCTCCTCTCCCTCCCCACTTCCTGTGCCCCCTCCACCCCCTCTCCCTCCCCACTTCCTGTGCCCCCTCCCCCTCCTCTCCCCCTCCACTTCCTGTGCCCCCTCCACCTCCTCTCCCCCTCCACTTCCTATGCCCCCTCCACCTCCTCTCCCTCCCCACTTCCTGTGCCCCCTCCACCCCCTCTCCCCCTCCACTTCCTGTGCCCCCTCCCCCTCCTCTCCCCCTCCACTTCCTATGCCCCCTCCACCTCCTCTCCCTCCCCACTTCCTGTGCCCCCTCCACCCCCTCTCCCTCTCCACTTCCTGTGCCCCCTCCCCCTCCTCTCCCCCTCCACTTCCTGTGCCCCCTCCCCCTCCTCTCCCCCTCCACTTCCTGTGCCCCCTCCACCTCCTCTCCCCCTCCACTTCCTATGCCCCCTCCACCTCCTCTCCCTCCCCACTTCCTGTGCCCCCTCCACCCCCTCTCCCCCTCCACTTCCTGTGCCCCCTCCACCCCCTCTCCCTCCCCACTTCCTGTGCCCCCTCCACTTCCTCTTCACCTCCTCTTCCTCTCCCTCAAGAGCAGTGGTTTACTGACCTCTGGGCCTGGCACCTGCTCATCCTGGACATTCCCACCCCCGACTCCCCACCACAGCCCCACCAGGGAGATACCGGGACAGGCCCCCTTTACAGAGGAAGAGGCTGCGGCTCTGGGAGGTGGCCCACCTGCAGCCACACCGCTGGGCATGGGCAGTCCTTAACCCCTGGGCTGCTCCCCGAGAGGGCTGGGTCTCACAGACATCCGCATACCTTCGGCCAGAACGGCAGAGCCTCGGCATCCCCAGGCTCTTACCAGGGGCAAGGCACTGCTCCCCTTGTTGTGTGAACCATGTGAACCTTGTGAAAACACCACAAAGCAGGAATTTATTACCTCATTTGACAGAGAGGGGAACTGAGGCTCCACGGGGCCAAGGCCGTCCACCTGGCAAGGAAGGTGTGGAGTCCCATCTGACCTCAGCCCGACACGCTGGCCCCACCGTGGCCCCGTGGCCAGCATCTCCGCAGGAAGCCACAGGTGCCACAACATGCAGCACAGTCCTGAGCGCTGGTGTCCTCACACCCGGGGCAGCTACAGCCTAGGGAGGTGGCCGGTGGGCCGAGCTTAACAATTCCCCTCTCATCTCTGAGTAGACAGCACTGACTCATCCTGCCAGCAGGTGCTCACTGCGTGCCTGCTGGGAGCCCAGCCCTGGAGATCACAGGGAGAAGCAAGAGCCTGAAAAGGAAATTTCCAGAAGGAAGCAGGGGTACCAAGGAGAAATGGATGATGCTCTGGCAGTGGGCTGTATCCGGGTCTGCCTGTCTGTCCGTCTGGAGGGGTGGACGTGGCCCAGCTCCCCCAGGACCCAAGCCCCGCAGCCCGGCTTTGGGACGAGGCCCAGCAGGCCAACCAGCCAGAGAGATTGTTCCGGCCACTGTGTGGGGCCAGCAGAGCCGTGACCCCGGGTCTTCTCATCTCCGGCGGCTCTGCTTTCTATAATTGCCCTGCCACCTGCGGCCTCTGGACTGGAATCCATTCTCTCCCCATCCATCCGCCTGCCACGGACAGCACCCAGGGCTTCCCACAGCCTTGGAAACACCAACTCCGGCCCATACACAGGAGGGTCAAGGAGGCAGGGACCCGGCCAGACCAACCCCCCCCCACCCCCCCCACCCCCCCCACACCCCCCCGTCCTCCCAGTGTGAAACTCCAGCCTGTTTCTGTTGCAAAGTTCTCATCTGAATTCTTGCTAATCACAGTGATCATCTCAATTACCAAGCCCTCCCTGAGGGCCGTGTCCATACAGGCACCTCCATGGTTGGCTCTCATCTCACCTGAGCTCTCTTTTTATCCTCAAGCAACCATCCAGGCAGGAAGAAGTATCCCCATTGCACAGATAAAGAGACTGAGGTTCAGTCTGGGCTGGATCCAGGTAATCTCTGGATCCAGCCCAGAGGCCGCAGGTGGCAGGTCTCTGTGGCTCCCAAACCTCTCATTCTAATGGGGAACAGGGGCAGTGGCCTGTGGGCAGGGGCCCTCCAGAGATCCTCATCCCATGAAGAGAAAGGCCACTGTCAGGTGCATATTCCAGGGTGATGCCTGAAAATTCTCAGGCCCAGAGACTAGGAGCCCCTCTTCACATTGCTTTTCCAGACAGAGCTGGGAGGCCTCCAAAAAGTGGCTTCACTTCTCTGAGCCTCAGCTGCCTCATTGGTAATATGGGGGTGATGACACCTCTCTTTCAGATGCCTCTCCCCACCTGGGGTCTTCCCTCCCCTCTGAACTCCCTCACCTAACCCATGGCAGACAGAATGGCCGAGGGATCCAGGGCAGGCCCAGAGGGCACAATGTCAAATCAGAGCCACCACCTTCCTCCGCCTGACCATCTAATGGCTTCTGATCTGCTACCTTCATTGTTTTCAGCAGGACAAAGGAAAACCATGCTTTATGTTCAGACTCCAGAAAAAAAGTTCATTTAAACCAAGGCTCAGGGACTCCCAGGCATGTGTCTTGATCCTTGGCAGCCAGGTGCTGTGTGTCTGGGTGGCAACAGCCCTGTGTTATGCTGGGGGCATGGGAAGCTGGAGAGTCTTCTTGGAGAAGCCACAGGCCACTGTCATCACAGCTATGCTTATCAAACATTTTCCTTCATTTTATATCACAGCAACTTCGTGGGCAGGTGTGATCATCTCCCTTTTTTTTTTTTTTTTGTAAAGATTGTATTTATTTATTCATGAGAGACACAGAGAGAGAGAGAGGCAGAGACACAGGCAGAGGGAGGAGAAGGCTCCACGCAGGGGGCCCAATGTGGGACTCGATCTCGGGTCTCCAGGATCACGCCCAGGGCTGAAGGGGGCGCTAAACCGCCGAGCCACCCCAGCTGCCCTGTGATCATCTCCCTTGATCCGATGAGTAACTTGACCCTCAGAGGCATTGAATGACCCACCCAAGTCACTAAGGAAAGAAAGCAAGAGCCTGGCCAGGAACCCAAATTATTTTGATTCCAGGATTGTTGTTCTCCTGCCACAGCTCCATACCTCCCCCTGCGGAGATGACCACCAAACGCCGCCTTGCTTCTCCCACAATTCCCAGAGGAGGTCCAGTGCTCCTCCGATCAGTGCAGCCCACGGAGCTCCAACTTCAGACTCACATGGAGCGGGGTTTGAGTCTTCCTTTTTTTAAGATTTTATTTATTCATTGTAGGGAGAGAGAGCGAGCACACGTGCACAAGAGCAGGGAGGCACAGAGGAAGAAGGAGAAAGAATCTGAAGCGGACTCCTTGCTGAGCACTGACCCCGATGCGGGGCTCAATCCCACAACCCTGAGATCACGACCAGAGCCGAAATCAACAGTTGGTCACTTAACCAAATGAGCCACCCAGGTGCCGCCCCTGAGTTATGAGTTTTAACTCTGAAAACACAAGCAACAAAAGGAAAAATGACATTGTACCACCACCGAAATTTAAAACTTTTGTGCAGCAAACAGCACCACAAAAGAAGTGAAAAGATCACTCACAGTATGTGAGAAAATACCTGCAAATCATATATCAGAAAAGGCATTTGTAGCCAGAATTTATAAGAACTCAGTAATAGACAACCAGTGTTTTGATAAATAGGCAAAGGATCTGAATAGACACGCTCCCCCACACACACACAGCCCCCGCTGCCAGAGAATATACAAAGGGCCAAGAAGCACATGGAAAGATGCTTGACATCATTAGCCTTCAGGGAAATGCAAATCAAACCACAGTGAGATACCACTTGACTCAAATCAAAAAGTGAGGTAGTAGCAAGTGTTGGCTAGAACGGGGAAAATCAAAATTCTCATCCCTGCTGACAGGGATTGTACAAAGGTGCAGCTGCTTTGCAAAGGATTTAGCAGTTCCTAGAGAACTGGACATTATGCTACCGTATGTCTCAGCAATTTCACTCCTAGGTGGGTACCCAAGGGACTTGAGAACACGCTGCCACGCACAAACTCCACCACTGTTCACAGCGGCGTTATTCGCAGCAGTCAAACCATGGAAACCACCCGAATGGCCATCAGCAGGTGAGCAGATGAACAAAATGTGGTACATCCATACGAGGGAACGCTACTCAGCCACAAAAAGGAATGAAGTACTGATCCGTGCTGCGGTAGAGACGAACCTTGAAGACATGTGCTCAATGAAATAAGCAGGTCCCAGAGGTCACAGCTGTATGGGTCCATTCACGTGAAATGCCGGGCATCGGCAAATCTGTAGAAAGTAGATGCATGATTCCCACGGGCTTGGGGGGGTGGGGGGGAGAGGAACTGAGGGTGCCTGCTGACAGGGGTATCTTCAGGGTGATTGGAATGTTCTAAAATCGGACTCTGGTGATGGCTACACAAGGTTGTGACTATACTAAAAAACACTGAAATGTGCATTTCAAATGCACGTGGATGTGATGGCATTACATCTCCATAAAGCTGTAGGGAAGGAAAAACCATCTCTGGCAAACCCCAGAGCCTGGGACCTTGGAACAAGGACTTTCCCTCTCCTGGTCTCAGATTCGTCTCCTGCAAAATGGGCTAATACACCGCACCGCACCGGCTCCAGCCGCTCCCGCAGCGGGCGCTCCTCCCCGCACCAGGCTCGTCCGCGCAGCTCGCAGCTCGGGCCCCCCGGGTCGCCGGGGGCAGGTGCGGGCCCACCCGGCCCAGGCCGGCCTGGACAGGGGAGGATGCGCATCGCCCGTGACATAATTTAGATGGATGGCGCGGGCCATCCGTCAGGCTGGGGGCGGGCGGCCCGGGAAGAGGCCGTGGGGGAGCCCATTACGGTACACGTGTTAACAGCGCTTCCTTTGTACGGCGGCGGCGCGGGCGCGGGAAGGGCCGCTCCCCGCATTGTCTGCGCGCCGCGGCCGCGCCGTGATGAATGGGCCGCCCCCGCCGCCGCCCGGGTACCGCGGGCCGACGGCGACACCGCGTGGCCAGGCGCGGAACTGCGGGCCCCGAGCTCGAGCTCCCGGAGCCTGGCACTCGCTAGGCCCTCGGGAAATCCAGATGTGATTGCCCGACCCTTAGCCTGGGGGGACAGTGAGCACAACCAAGTTCAAACACTCACCGGGCAAGGTCGCCAAATTAAATGCGGGCTCTTCCGTCAAATCTGGATTTCAGAGAAACGGCAACTTTTTTTTTTTTTAAAGATGAGTATATGGAGAATAGCTCATGAGATACACTTTTTTTTTAAAACAATCATTCATTGCTTATCTGAAATGCACATGTTTTGTTTTGGGATTTTGTAAACCATCGAACTGGGTGACTTTGAAAACAGCGCTTCATCTCTCTGTGCTGAAAATATGCAAAGCAACGGTCTATCCCTACACCTGTATAACAAGAGCAGCAGGATCCTTGTGCAGATTAAATGAGATGATAGGTGTAAAAGAATTTAAAGAGAATCAAGGTCACAGCCAATGGGACTTAAAGTCCTCATGTTCATACTCTATCTGCAGAGTTGAGAGAAGAAACGGTCAAATGTAATAGAGGAGCTCAACAGCCTCTAGGCTGGATGCCAGTCAGCGAGGCAACTGCTCCCCCGTGCCTTTGCATGCACTGTGCCCCCCCCCCCTCCCACCTAGAGCACCCGACCTTCCCTGGCTAACTCCTGTCTGTCCTCTGGGGCTGAGCCTGCAGAAAGCTCTCCGCGGCTCCCTCCTCCCCCATTCATAATCCCCCTGACCAGCTTCCCTGGAGCTCTCATTGTCCACTCCCTCTCAGCCTCCTGCCTCTAGCCTGTCCTCCACCTAAGGGGAGAAGCAGCATCTTATTCCTAGCACATAGTAGGTTCTCAAAGCATATTTGTTGAATGGGTGACCACACACACAGTAGCTCAAGGCTCGGAGATTACTATCTGACACCTTGTGACATGGCAAGAACCAAAATATAAGTGCTTGAGGGCGGGATGGGGTCTGCTTCCTTGCTGTATCCCCAGCATCCAGTAGGCACCTAACAAGGTTTGTCGAATTAATCCTAATTGCTAACATTATTGAGCACTGTGTGTGTAGCCCTGCACCAAACACTTTTCTCAACTATTTTTCTCAGCCGCTTGCTCCTCACAAGCCAGGGAAGGAGATGCTATTATTGTGCCCATTCTACAGATGAGAAAGCTGAGGCAGAGAGAAGCAGAGTAGCCCGCCTTGCCCAAGATGACACACCTGTATGCAGAACAACCTCACCTAAAGAAGGGCCGCTGGCTCCAGTGCCCACCCTCCACCGTGGCTCCACTCAGGGCCTTCCACATGGGATAGACATCAACCAGCTCCGACGGACTTCTCCAGTGAGCAACCGCAGCAGCCTTCTTCGCTCTGAATTCCAGTTCCCTCCATTTCTAAGGTGGAGCAAGTGAAATTATAAACCACACAGGGGGGTGGTACAGAAGAGAAGCCGTCCGTGGGAAATGCACTCGGAAGGCGATCGATGCACTCAAGCTCAATTACTGGTGGTCTCCCTGGTGGTCAGCAGAGCCCCGGGAAGGCAGCAGAGAGCAGGCTCTGAGCGTTGCCTGGGTGCCCAGCTTCTGGGGCAAAAGAGCATTTTGAAGCTGCTCATTCCTCCTGGAGACCGAAATCGTTAGAGAGATTTCTATTGAGATTGTCTCCAGCGATCGGGACATCTGGTGACTCAGTCGGTTGAGCATCCAACTCTCAATTTTGACTCAGGTCATGATCTCAGGGTTGTGAGATCGAGCCCTGTGTCCAGCTCTGCGCTCACAGGGGGGTCAGCTGCAGATTCTCTCTCTCTCCCTCTGCCTCTCCCCCTCCCCCTACTGAAGTGCTCTCGCTCTCTTAAAAAAAAAATTTTCTCCAGAAATTGGTGCCCCTGGCAGACTATAGGGGAGGGAAGTGACTCTAAAGTGCCTGGAGCCCCAGTCCGCCGGTGAAGGCTGGAGGACAGGAGACAGGTGTAAGCAGGGGAATTCTTCTGCACCCCAACCAAGCCTTCTTCCCAACTGACCATTGGGTCCCGGGCCCAGGTCGAGGCGGTGAGGTGGAATGAGGGGTTGCTGTGGGGGCTCTGAGGCATAGGAGGATGACGTCTTGTATGAATCAGGATTCTCTCTGCCCCAGCCCGCCCTGCCACCAGCCAAGTTCTGCCAATTTGCTCTTCCCACCAAAAGTTTCACCTCTTTCCAGCCTCATTCACTTATTAAATAAATTTCTAGTGGGTGTCTGCTCTGTGCTGGCACCGGCCATTCTTGGCACTGAGAAAAAATGATGAGCAAACAGATGTGAACAAATGAAGGCTCTTCCCCTTGTGGAGCTCACAGTCTGAGGCAGGGAAGAGGCGACAGATTAGCAAAGCAGAGCAGGGCGATGGGGAAAGCCGAGGGGGCTGGGAGCACTCAGAGGAGGCACCTGGCCTACCTGGGGGATCGAGGAAGGCCTCCTGGAGGAGGTGACAATTAAGCTGAGATGGAAAGAGTGTGTGGGATGAGCCATACAGGGGAGAGAAGCGGAATGCTCCAGAGAGAAGGAATCATGAGACTAAGGTACCAGAGGGAGACTGCACGTCTGTGGGGGATGAAGTGAGCATGTGCCAGCACAGGCAGTGATGCAGCTGCTGAGGTGAGCAGGGCCAGACCATGCGTGACCTTGAAGCCATGGCTTTGGCAGGTGCAATGCGGGTGCATGGGGGCAGGGGTACACCTTGAGCTGGGGCTGGGGCCAGGAACACAGACCGCAGAGCCACCTCTACCCCGCCTTTCCCTCCAGGGCACTTCAGGCTCTCGCCCACTCCGAGCCTCAGTTTCCCCAGCCAGTGATGACCCCATAACTCAGCAGTAATGAATCTCTCACCTGCCCCGCTCCCGATGGCAAGAATCTGGCAGGGCCATGGTAACCATGGTTACCAGGCGCACCCACTTGGCTCCAGACATGTGACATAGAAATGCCCACCTTGGGATGTTTGGGTGGCTCAGTGGTTGAGCATCTGCCTTCAGCTCAGGTCACGATCCCGGGGTCCTGGAATCATGTCCCTCACTGGGATCCCTGCATGGAGCCTGCTTCTCCCTCTGCCTGTGTCTCTGCCTCTCTCTCTCTCTGTGTGTCTCTCATGAATAAATAAATAAAATCTTTTTTGAAAAAGAAAGAAGGAAAGAAAGAAAGAAGGAAAGAAAGAAAGACCCACCTTTATTTTAGGGTAGTCACTTGGCTAGCCAGTGAGAAGCAACCAGATGAAAACAGCCCCCAGGTCGTTAACATTTAGTGGGGTTCCAGCACTGTTCTGCAGGGATTATAATCCCCATTTTCTAGGAGAGAACACTGAGGCTCAGAGAGAGAGAGAAGCTTGCACAAGGTCAACCGCAAGTTAGAAAAAGGGCAAGAGCTCCAACTCGGTCCCCTGGATGTTTTGAGACCAGCGGGAAGACTTTCTAGAGAGAAGAGGAGGAGATGCAGGATGTCCCACCCAGACCAGCCTCCATCCTGCAGTGGCAAGACTCCCCCCTTCACTCTACCCAGAAGGCAGAAGCCAGTCATTCTCCCTTGGAAGGGGGAGCTCCCCCTCCAGCTCCCACCTGCCCCCAGCAGCTGCCCCCTCCCCCAGTCTCCCCTCTTCCCCCTCTCCCCTCCCACTCTCCAGCACAAAGAGTTGCCAAGGTAACCGCACTGCCAACGACTTCCCTCTTTGTCTGGGGCCCAGGGAGGAAATTCATAAGCCAAGTCTCTGCTCACTGACCCCTAACAACCTCCACAGGGCAGGGCAGCCCTGGATCATCCCTTCAAGGCCTCCTCTCCCCACCCCACCCCCATTTCAACAAATTATAGCTTAATGGCAACTCATGGTCGCCAACTCGAGGTCTCAAGGTACCAGAGGCTGGGAGTGGAGGAGAGATATTGGGGAGACCATGTTGGGAAAACACGCTGTTGGCAACACTGCAGGAGGGGACACTAGGCAAAAACACACTAGGTGCTCGACACTGAGTGTGCAAGGTGGATGATACAAATATTAATCCCTACTGTGCGCTTGACACCGCAAAGTACCGCAAGTAGCACTGGGATGACTGTGAATTAGCACCCACTGAGTGCTTAGTCCTTTGCTAGACACAGACCAGGCACAGGCGACAGCTCCTGCTATGTGCTTCCCTCTGGGCAAAGATGATGGAGAGGCGGTGAGCAATGAGGTAGGCTGAGAAGTCCTCGTGGAGAGGCAGGCTTTTTAGCCAAGCTCTGAACATCCAATATGGACACACCACAAATGGAGACATTGGACAGCGAGAAATTGATATTACTCTCTGAACAATTGCCAAGTACCAGGCAGGTTGGGCAGGTCCTGTGCTTCAAGCAGAAAAAAACAAGATTTAAAACCAGACCCACCTGGGACGCCTGGGTGGCTCAGTGGTTGGGCGTCTGCCTTCAGCTCAGGGCATGATCCCAGTGGGGGGATGGAGTCCCATATTGGGCTCCCTGCAAGGAGCCTGCTTCTCCCTATGCCTGTGTCTCTGCCTCTCTCTGTGTGTCTCTCATGAATAAATAAATAAAATCCTTTAAAAAAATAAAATAAGTAAAATGATAAATAGATAAAACCAGGCCCATCTAATTCCCTTGCTCCCTTTCCCCTGCTACGGTGCGTGATGACCTTCCAGGTGGTACTTCTCTGGATGAGGGAGACAGGAGCAGAGCTCCCATCAGCCAAGGTGCATCTGGAGCCTGAACAAGAAATCCACCTTTGTCATTCTGATCTGTCATTCAGATTTGATCCACCCTAACTAAGATGTAAGGGTAGTGTGTTATTACAGCGAATCCCAACCCATTCTGACTGTTACACCAGTAGCTTGAACCAAAATCCTGGGTCTGACTCTCATTGGCTAGATTAGGTCATCGGTGCACCAACCACTGAAGGCAGAGGGCAGGAGTGCCCGATTGGCTGGGGCCGGTCATGCAGGCCCCCCTCTGTGAGGAAGGGGCAGTGGGCCCCCTTCAGCCTGGTGGACTGGGCAGAGGACACCCTGAGAAAAACAGGACCAGAAAAGGGAACAGATGCTAAAGAGGCAAAACCAACAGGTGTCCACTTCAGGGGTCTTGTGGTAGAATCCGACAGGAGGTTCTGACACTGAACGTGGGACAAGTCCCCAGGCTCCTTTGGAGGCGAAGTCCAGAAATTTGCCTAGAAGATGCTACTGAGGTCTGCTGGATGAGATGCTTCTTCCCAGGTCTCAGGAAGTCCTTTGGTTGCTGCGGCAGTGGCCAGCTTTCCCCAGGGAGGGCATGGGGTGCTAAGCCGAGATAGGGAAGCAGGGGTGGTACAGGAGGACGGAGGGGCCGGGCCTGCTTCCAGCAGCGTTATCAGGCTAGTTTGGACAATGCCATGCACCGCTCTTCCTAAAGCCCCTGTTTGCTCACCCTGTCTCTCCTTATGTGGCTCCCGACCAATTAAAATCGACATTTTCCACGTACCTCCTGGGGACCGGGCACTGTACCAGGTGCTCCACAGACATCACTGCATCCAGACAAGCCTCACGAGCAGGTATTAGAGTGCTACCCCGTGATTAAAACAAGCAAATGGACGCTGGGGGACACATGGCCTGTCCAGCCAAGGTCATGCAATTCAAAACAGAGCTCCCAGTCTTTATCCATCCATTCGACACATTTTTAAAAAATAAATAAATTTTTTTAAAAAACTATAAGAAATAATCAGGCAATACAAACAGGTAAGAAATAAAAGAAGAAATTCTCATCTTCTTGTCACACCCTTTCCAGATCATCTACGAAGGATGTACCATTAACTCTTGGTTAACATCCATCTGGATGTCTTTCTACACTCAGGGAATATGTTTGCGTGTTTATCATGTGCCCAGATTGTGAAAGGACATTACAGATGATTTTTCAGAAAGATGGGTTCTCAGGGTGTATAAAACGCAATTGATCTAGGTTTTGTTTTTTTTGTTTTTTTTTTTAATCATCTTAATTAGTCAGGGTATAGGGATGGGAGACTGACAAGACGTTAAAAACCCAAGTTAGATTAGGCCTCACCCCACTCCAAATTTCCCAGTGACCCCCACCTCACCCAGAGGAAAGCCAAAGTCCCAATTGTCCAGAGGGCCTACCTAATCTGGCCCTTGGTTATCTCTCCAACCTCAGCCTTGCCATCCTGGCATCATCCCCGTTGCTCCCTTCCAGCCATACCTCATTATTTCTTAAACACCCCCAGACACACTGCCTCAGGACCTTTGCAACCACTGCCTGGAATATCTCTCCCAGATATCCAAAGGGCTCACCTGCTTTAGGTCTTTCCTCAAATGTCCCTTTAATTAAACTTGACTCCTCTCACCCAAACCACTCCACATCCCCTTTCTTTATCCTCATAGCATCTAGCTATGAGGATAAAGACATACTATACTATGTATAGTATGTACTATACATACTATAAAAATCTTTTTTTAAGATATTTTTTATTTTCAAGTAATCTCTACATCCAATATGGGGCTCAAACTCACAACCCTAAGATCAGGAATCACATGCTCACCGACTGAGCCAGCCAAGCACCCAAAAATCTTGTCTTGTCTTCACCCACTCACTTACTAGAAGGCAGCTTCAGTGCAGTCGGGAAGGTATGTCTGTTTTGTCCTCAGCCGAATCCCCAGGGCCTTCGAACATTGCCTGGCATACGGTGGGTGCTTAATAAAAAATTTGTCAGCTGGGTACATTAATGAGAGAAGGTAACATGGCTCAGATATGCCTGAATTTTTTTAGAACATTGGAGCCTTTTTTTTTTTTTTTTGGAGGTAGGGCTCAGCTGTGAAGTCTAAAAGGATGAGTGTGCAAGGAGGGGTAGAGGGCTACAGGGGGCCTTCCCCCAAAGCCATTTTCTGCCATTCTGACTCAGCCAAGGGTTAGGGGGTTGAGACCCCAAATCCAAAGGACCTCAAGTCAGAAATCCTCAATGCTGCCTCCAGTGGCCTCTTGTTCTCTCCATGTACCAGGAACAGGGTTTTTAGAAACTCAGAAACCAAGAGCAGGAGGCCTGGGGAGCCAGCTCGATGGGGCAGCTCAGGCTCATGCTGCTGCTTGCCACCGCAGGTTGTAACTCCCCAGGTGTGATTTATGCCTCGGGCTGAACTTTATTTTCTACTTTTTGGATTCTGCTCTGGAATTTTTTTCTCCTTGGCCTTTTCCTGGGTCAATGCAGTCCTGATATTTGATTTACTGTTAACAGTATTGACTGCATAGGATTGAGCCAAGAAATGGAAGAAATTGCTTTTTCTTTCTTTCTATCTCCCCGTTGACAACTCAGTCTTAGCGCCGGGTTGGCCAAGCTTGGCGAATGTGCAAGGCGGCAAAGGGAGCGAGTTTGTACGCCTTTGCAGCTGGAAGGCTACCCTGGGAAGGAAATGAGCAAGGGATTGTCAACTACAGGGGACCCCACGCCAGCCTCCCATTCAGGTTGTCCTCCTAAACAAGATGAGAGCTTGAGAAAGAGGTGATGGGAGCATGCGCTTCGGAGTCCATCTGCCTTTAATTGAAGCTGTGTGGTTATGGGCTAGTCACTTAACCTCTCTGAGCCTGTTTCCACATTCAAAGGATGGAAGTAGGAACATCCTGCTCATAGGTGGACCGTGAAGCAACGGTGCTTGGGAAACCCTTTGAATCAAACCTACATCCTCATAAGAGCGCGATCTATTATACCTAGCACCATTGTCACCACCATCGTAACCATGACTCTGTTCCTATGCAATCTCTGTTCTGTCCAAATACAGAAACAACCATTCACTCCACTCCTTTGAAAGGATCTGGGAAGCCTGGAGAGTTTTCTTTTGATGAAACCTATTTGTTGCGGTAAAATATACACAACATGAAATTAACCGTTTTAATCCTTTTTAGGTGTACAGTTCAACGGCACTGCACTCATCCACATTGTTGTGTTACCACCACCACCCTCCACAGAGTGCAGAACTTTTACAGCTTTATACCCATTGGATACTACCTCCCCATTTCCTCCTCCTACCAGTCCCTGGAAACTACCTTTCAATTCTGTGTGGGTTGGGCTTTCGCTTTAGGCAACTCCTATGAGTAGAATTGTATAGTATTTGTCCCCATGTGACTGGCTCATTCCTTTTAACATAACACCCTCAAGGCTCATCCATTTTGTAGCAGGTGCCAGAATGACCTTCTTCTTAAGGATGAATGACACTCTACTGTATGGATCGATCACCTTTTGTTTATCCATTCATCTGCGGGTGGACACTTGGGTGTCTTCCACTTTTTGGCTATTATGAATAATGCCACCCTGAACATGGATGTAGCCTAGAGATTTTTGAGATGTTATTATAACAGCCCCCTCCTCTCCCAAACGAGAGTCTGATTGCAATTAATTCCTTAGGGCTCACCGCAAAGCACTCTCACCATCACTCTCCTGGACCACACATGGAGTCAGGCCCAGGATATACCACAGGGAGAAAGATAGACACTGCCCTGCCCTCACGGATCCCACAGTCTGGTCGAGAACAAATATGAATCAACACATAGTTAAGTACACACATCGTTATAAACTGTGATAAGAGAGGAAAGGGAGGCTTGGAAAGAGAAGATGGGGAAGGTCCTGCTTTACCTGAACCACGAGGATGCTCTTAGAAGGAACCTCCAGGATATGCTCATTCCATGTAAAAGATGAACAAAGATCATCCGAACAATGGCAGGGGATTTCTGTGAGCAGGGAGTACGTGGATACTGTGATTTGTGGCAGGGTGCTGGGTACAGCTCATACCAGCTCATAAGAGCCAATGGTTACATTTTCAGGAATCTCGTGAGCTAGTTGTGAAATGCAGCCATTGTTAAAAGCCAAATTATATATAAACTTGCAATCAAATAAATTAAAAATCATTCAAAACTCACCACTTCCTAATTAATTGATCACATTTCATTATTATCCTATGCTCTCAGAGTTATTTACATCCATTGCGCCCCTATGGTAGCAACACATGCAATGGTATCTGTGCGTCTTCCCAACTCCACCAACAAAGACGTCATGTCGATGACTTGGAGTCAGCCGCAACGGAAATATTAACCACAGATATTGGCAAATGCTCTAAACCAGGGCTTGATTTATTACTGTTTTGTTGATTGTCCAGATTTAAGAGAGTGATGTACAAAATATTAATAAAGTTAAACTTAAAGGTCTGGTGTGCCCATCGCCATTCTTTCGTGAATCGCACAATTGAGGAAGCATTCTTCCAATATTTGAAAACTGGAAGAAGTTGCTCGCTTCACTGGTGAACAAGTGAAGTTCCAACATATGCTTATGTTGTTTTGTTTTGCCTCCCTCGTCAATGTAAACAAAAACATCCACCAAGATTCATGTCAGAACTACACATGGTAAATGTTAAACATATACCAGCGCAGAACTGAGTCATCGCAGTGACTTCCAAATTAAAAATCAAGAACTGTGGTTATAATACATTTTTTTTCTTTACTGTTTTTGAACCTGGAAAAAGCACTTAAGGAAAGGTGGCTTATCAGGTCTAATTAGTGAGCCTTTCAGGTGGCCTGTGAAGACACCTGAACAGAGCATCTGAAATCAGAGCTAGTCCAGTAAATCCCAATAGCATGACACCAACCAACTGATTAATAAAAGGTGGAATAAATGATTCCAGCTCTGCTGCTCACTTCCTGCTTAAGCTCAGGCAATTTTCTGAGCCCCAGATTTCTCGTCTATAAAATGGGGACAAGATGCCTTCTTTGACTACATCCCAGAGAGGTACAGGAATCAGAGACAGCACGAATGAGATGGGATTCATTTGGATGTAAGTAGCAGATGCTCAACATAAATGTAAACTATCTTAATGGGAAAAGGGGAGAGTCGTTGTTTCTCAACATTCATTGGGATACTGGGGGTATCCCAGATTCAAAGGAAAATCTCATTTCTCCCTTTCTCTTCCTTTCACGATGGTGGCTATACTCTTTCTCCAGAAGCACCTTTCATGTGTAACTGATACCTGCCCTGCAAACCTCAGGGGAGAAGCCGCTCCCTCCTACCAAGCCCATCTAGCAATCCAAGGGGAGAGTTCTGACTGGCCCTGCTTGAGTCATGTGCTCGCCTCCTGCACCAGTCACTGTCACCAGAGAGACTGGATGCTGCGTGTGGTCTCACCTGCATCATGGGACCACTTCTGTGGCCAACGCAAGCAGAATCTGTTTCCAGAGAGCAGTTGGAAGTTCAGCAACACACTCTAGGACGTGAATGTGGGCTGGAAAGATAACAGCAACAAGCATGAAGGATTGAGAATGATCAGCCTCAGAATGGAGGAGGAGGCTGTCTGTATCTTACACACGGACTGAACATTTAACAAACGCTCTTTTCACAGTGCAGAATTGATCCCATAGCTCCGGGCTGGAAACCCTGCAAGACATCGTGGTCTGGGTCCTGCTCACATCTCTGGGCTCATTCTGGATCCTCTCATCTCACGGTGCCACCACCCCCACTGGGCTGCTCTGTGTCACACCGTCTCTCCCTTTCCTTTCTCAAGAGCTTTCACACACGTTTCCTCTGCCCAGAATATTCTTCCCCTAACTCTTTAGCCCCAACAAATCTTTCTAATCTACTTCCCCCATGAGCACCGTAGACGATAGGCACATACCTGTCTTGCTCACGCTACATCCCCACAGCTGAGCGCCACACAAGGCACAAAGTAGATAGTCAACAAATACTTCTAAAATGAACAAATAAATTAGGGGTTATTATTTCAAGAGTAAAGAAATCACAACTTCCTGTCTTTACACACAGATTCGTTCGTTTTCTCCTTCTGGCAAAATCACACTGTGGGTCCGGATATATAACAATAAATAAGAAAGTATCCATGCCTTCAAGAAGATCCTGGTTTGATGGGAGAAGATAGTGGAGAGTCACAGAGTTGGCACAGAGAGAACATGGGGGAGTGGGGGGCAAGAGAGCAGAGGACCAATTTGGGAAGAAAGCAAACACTCTCTGCAGAAGGAGAAGCCCAAGATCAGAAGTGAGAGCTAAGGGACACCTGGGTGGCTCAGCAGTTGAGTGTCTGCCTTCGGCTCAAGGCATGATCCCAGGGTCCTGGGATGAAGTCTTGCATTGGGCTCCCTGTAGGAAGCCTGCTTCTCCCTCTGCCTGTGTCTCTGCCTCTCTCTGTGTGTCTCTCATGAATAAATAAATAAAATCTTAAAAAAAAAAAGAAGTGAAAGCTAAATAGAAATTAGATGGGTGACAATAGGCAACTCTAGGACGTTGGTACTGAGATGGGGATATGAGGTAATTCCAGGCAGAGGGAACAGTAATGCAAAGACTTGCAAGCTAAGTGGAGAGAAGTGATGTGTAGTCAGAGACAGGCAGACAGACAGAGAACATCAGCCTGAATATTATGGGGGAATATGTGTGAGGATCCAGGAGGTCGACTCCAGAGAGGCAAACCCAGAATGGTTTTTAAGCCATTATAAGGAGACAGTATTTGAGCCAAATAGGGCCACAAGACCTGCCTGAAGTATATAAAGCAGGGGCATGACATGGTCACATTGTGTATTCGAAAGAAATTTTCCGCTAGCCCATCACCTTGGGGACACAAGCTAAGAATTAATATCAATTTAAAGGTTTCAATTTAGACAGATTAATGGCTCTATGGGAAGGGCGGCTGGGCAAGTCTGACAATTTCCCACCTTTTGAAGTCATATTACAATCTCTGGCTTTTAGAATTCTTATACCCGAGGCTCCAAGAAGCACAGACTCCTAGAAATGGGGAAACCCTGCCTCATAGGCCCAGGAAAAGGTGGGCACAGCACCTCAGTTTTGTAGAGACCAGAAGAACTCTAGCATCACAGCATCACAGAGGCTTGGAATCACAGAATTAGAAAGCAAGAACATCACCCCTGGCCAGCACAGGAGGACTCGGTGGGGTCAGGCAACCCCAGCCCTTATGAAGTGACCCAAATCCTCTTGGGGAGGTAGCCATGGTCTCCCTAAACCTCCCTCATACAGGGCCTAGAGGGGCATCTTGTCTGCCTCCCAGGACTGCTCCCTAGAGGACCCCCACCCTATACCCCAGTGAGCTGCACTCCAGCACCTTCCAGCCCCAGACCCCACTCCTTCCTGCAGGAAACATGAGTATTTTCTTAGCTAGCACCAGTCCTTAAGGATAAATGCTGTTGTGTGTGTGTGTGTGTGTGTGTGTGTGTGTGTGTGTGTGTGTGTTATCGCCACCTCCAAGGGTGCTGGAGTTCAACTCAATTTTCTCAGATTAAATAAAATTTCAAAGTGTCAGGTCCCCAGCAAACGACAAGTTGGAAGGTGGTTGATTTTCCTAACCCGATCGCCAGTCCAATTACAATTTTTAATCTATATGTAGATAATGGTGAACAAAACCCCATAGAAATGTCAAGAGTGAGGAGGTTATTAGCTTAGTTTTAATTACTGTCGATCATTCTTAGCAACTGGAGGGCCCCAGCAAATTAGGGGAAGGCATTCCTCCAGAAGAGTTCAGCTGGGCCCCTGGGCGGCTGTTCCACGAAGCCAGCCCCACAAGGAAACTGTCGCGGCGCCCGGCCAATGCCACGAGTTCCTGCCCAGACAGGCCCGTGGAGTAGGACTTAGGCAGAATCAGGCCGCAGCAACTGATGCGATGTGACCACAGACCTTCCTCCTAGAGCATTCCTCAAGGCTGTGGGCCTCGCTGGCTCTCCCAGCCTCTTTGTGTCAAAAACCTTCCTGGGGGTTATTCTTTTGTCTTGATGACAAAAGTGATGCATGCTCCTTTAGGACGATGTTTGGGAAATTGGAAAAGATGAACCATGGAAGGTAGAAAAAAAACCTATGCCAGTCTCACTACCTAAAAAGAAATTGTTAATAGATGGGGTTATTTCCAGCCTTGTGAGTGTGTCTATGTGTGTATGTGTGTGTATATAAATTTATATATACACGTATATACACACATAGATATAAAATAAAACTTATAACACATATTCCTTTATATAAAATATGTAAGAAAATATATACATATTTAACATTAAATTTATATAATATTTACCTTTTTACAGTATTTATATTATAAAAATAATATAATTAATAACACATAATGTAATGTCACCATTATATACAGAAACACACAAATTGGAACTAACTGCATGTGGATTTGTACATCCTGCTTTCCTTTTAACTTAACATAATATCACAGACAGTTACTCATATGACGAACGCTATTTGCAAGCATCATTTTACTGGCTGCTGAATATTCTATACAGGATGCATACATTTCACTAATTGAAATGTATTAGTGACACATTTTTTTGCACCTCCTCTCTTTTTTTGCACATACAAGGCCAGTGCATATTTTAATAGAGAGATGACAATATTTTATCTTTAATATTGTACTCTGGGTTTTTTTCACTTAATGGTAAGTGGATTTCTGTGTTATCATAATCTCTGTGACTGTTATTTTTTAATATTTTATTTATTTATTTGAGAAAGCACACAAGAGAGAGAGAGAGAGAGAGCATAAGCAGGGGGAGGGGCAGAGAGAGAAGCAGGCCCCCCCCTCTGAGCAGGGAGGCAGACATGGGGTTCTATCCCAGGACCCCAGGATCATGACCTAAGCCAAAGGCAGATGCTTAACCGACTGAGCCACCCAGATGCCCTGTGACTATCATGTTCATAGACCATTCAACCTCCAGCAAATATTTTTGAGAATGTAACCCATGCCAACCGCTGTGCTAAATGGCAGAGGTATAAATATCAGAATCCATTAAACATTAGAATCATCTAGGATTCTTGATCGTATAAACCTTTCATTAACCTGAATATACATACTTATATAATACTTATAAATCTTTCATTAAATCCAGTATACATCCTAATCAAATTAGCAATTCTGTTATTGAAGATTTGGGTGGATTAATGTTTTTCATATTTGTACAGAGCACTACCTTGGATATTTTTGCACATAAACTATGATCTCTCTTCAGAAGTATTTTCTTTTTATAAATTCCCTAGAATGCAATGAATGAGTCAAAAGGTATTCATATTTTTAAGGTTCTTAATGAGAAATCTGGTCTCTACTTAAATGAAGTTTTAGGCATGAAACTGATCCGTGACCTAAAGCAGATACCAAAAAAAGAGAGGCACACAAAATTAGAGCCCCAATGGGGCTCTATTCTAATTAATTAGAAACAGTGCTATTTTTAATATCTCAAAGGCTGTCAGAAGGATGTAATGAAGAATAATAGTAACTCATTCATGGATAGAGATGCATAGTTTTTTTTTCTTTTTTTTCTTTTTTTTAATTTTTATTTATTTATGATAGGCACACAGTGAGAGAGAGAGAGAGGCAGAGACACAGGCAGAGGGAGAAGCAGGCTCCATGCACCGGGAGCCCGACGTGGGATTCGATCCCGGGTTTCCAGGATCGCGCCCCGGGCCAAAGGCAGGCGCTAAACCGCTGCGCCACCCAGGGATCCCAGATGCATAGTTTTTAAAACCACTCACATTCATCATTTTATTTGCAAAAAAAATTTTTGAAACAGTAAGATTGTATTTCCCAAAGAGTAGGATAAGCACTGCTAGTCGTTGGCAAAATGACTTCAGGTAGTAGAGACATGAACCTACCTTTAACTTTTCATCGTTGTATGTTTCTGTTTTTGTGTGTTAGGAAAAAATGCGAGTAGAATATCAAGCCCACACTCTCCTGAGATCAGTTTAGAACAGAGCAAGGAAGGAATAAGAGAGGTGTGTTAAAATTCAATTTGAAGAAAGATATTAAGCACAGAAGCATACAGGCAGCTTGAATCCCACAATCACTGGGTGTTTGAGAGAAGCCACAGGAGACACTGCATAGATCAATGTGACACAGGATGGTGGTGACAAGAGACTGTTATAAAGCCTAAGCTGATGAGCACCAAAAAGCTCAAGATCTCAGGGAACTTGTATTTATTAAGTATCCACATGTGGCAAGGCTCTGATGGCCAAACTTTGGACTCTTCTTCACTCGGGAGATTTAAACATGACATTTCAGACCATCTCAGTGGCACATTAAACTCATTCGGGGAGCCTTTTAAAAGCACCAGTAGCTGGGTCTCTTCGTTAGAGGTTCTGCATCCCTACCTCTGAGGGACACCTGGCCATCAGTATTTTTAAAGCCTCCCCAGTGGACCTAACATGCAGCCAGAGTTGAAGGCTCCCGGTCAAGATTGCCTTCCTTCTGGATCCACAAATAGGGTCTGGAGTCCACACCCCCAGTGATCTCACCCCCCTTTAGCATTCTAAAACTTCCTTGGCCCTCTGCTCACAAGATAATGAGGCTAATGGCCAATCAAGTCCTAATGAGGATTGATTCATTTATTAAGCTGCAATTATGTTACCAGGTGCTTCCCACTCGCCAAGCCCGGGAGACTCAAGGGCAAGCAAGATATGGACTAGAGAAGGCAGGGGATATGGGGATAGCCGAGAAAAGGCAGAGCAGTTGCATCTTCGGGAGTTCAGGGTGAACCTGGGTTCCAAGCACCAGGGGGATTTCAGTACCAGATCAAATAAATACTCAGCATTTGATGAGTCCAGGCAAACTCAAGTCCGGATCATGTGCATGTGTGGGGATCCCATCAGAGCATGAATGCCAAGGTTCTGGGCAGACGATATGCTGCATGTTGGGTGGGATGGAAAGAAAGGGGCTGTCTGTTAGAAAAAAAAAAAAAACAGAACCAGAAGCAAGGTGCACAAAAGAATGGAGCCACACACTCAGTTACAGCCTATCAGCATCCTTCCTGTGATTCTAGGTTTCTGGGGGAGGGGGGGTACTCTCCCCACATTGGTATGCAAATCAGGGAGATTGGCATGAGCATTCATTCCTCCAGGGTGGTAGTCAGGGTTGGGAAGGCCATCAGGGTTGAGAAGGTTGGGATGGTCCATCACCCACTTCTCTTCTTCTGCAGGAAGTCCCTGTAATATATACCTCCAAACAATATCCAAATGGGCATCAAAGTTCTGCTTATCAATAACTGCACAATCACCTGGCCCTCCTCTCCCTGGCCTCAGTGAAAAACCAAAGGATGTGGCAGGGAGGTGGCACCAGGCACCCTATTAACCAATGTGGTCTCTCTCCCCAAAATCGGGGCCTGTAGCTTATTCATCTGGAAATATACAGAACTTGGCATCCTAGAGGCATGTTGTAAATATTTCTAGGCAGGAGGAATGGTAATGGGATGGATAAGGATGTCATCAAGTGGAAGAGAATGGAAAGAAAGGAGTAGAGTGGAAAGAATCATGTGAACTAATAAAATGGAATGCAGTGGAGTGGAGTGGAATGGTATATTACAAAATGGGATAGGGTGTAATATGATGGGATGGGATGGGATGGAAAGAATTGAATAGAATGGGAAAACCTGAGCACCTGGGTGGCTCAGTGGTTGAGCGTCCGCCTTTGGCTCAGGTCATGATCCTGGGGTCCTGGGATCAAGTCCCATATCAGGCTCCCTGTAGGGAGCCTGTTTCTCCCTCTGCCTATGTCTCTGCCTCCCTCTCTGTGTCTCTCATGAATAAATAAATAATACCTTTTTAAAAAAAAAAAGAATGGAAAGAACCAGAATGAAATAGACTAAAGTGGAATGAAATGAAATTGGATGGGATGGGATGAGTTAGGGTGGATGGGATGGGATAGAGTGGATGGAATGGGTTAGGATACAATGGAATGGGGTGGGAGATGGAATGAGATGGGAGAAGGGATGGGATGGGATGGGATACAATAGGATTGGCGGATGGAATGCTTTAGGGTGGATGGGATAGGTTAAGATGGGATAGGATCAGGTGGGATTGGTTGGGATGGGGTGGATGGGATGGATTAGAGTGGATGGGATGGATTGGGATGGGGTGGGATGGAATGGGATGGAATGAGGTGGGGTGGATTGGATAGGTTAGGATAAGATGGAGCAGGATGAGATGGGGTAGGGTAGGTGGGGTAGATTGGAATGGAATGGACTAAAGTAGAGTTAAATGGAATAGAATAAAATAAGAGATGGGATGGGATGGGATGGGATGGGACAGAGGGGAGAGATTGGAATGGGGTAGAATGGAAAAAGTTAAGTGGAATAAAATGGAATGGGATACAATGGAATGGCATAGAGTAGAACTGGACAGTCCTGGATGAAATAGGATAAATGGGATAGAATGAAAAGGACTGGACAGAACAGACTAGAGGGAGATGACCAGGTACTTATACAGGACCAATAGGCAGAGGGTAGGGAGTTAGGAGGTCCAGACCTGTGGCCACTCACATGGAACCTTGAACAAGTCTCTTTCTTTCTCTGAGCTCAACTTACTCGTATGTAAATTATACGTTGGGACTAAATTATATCTAAGGCTTCACCAGCTCTGAAACAAAGTTTTTACAACAATCATATATAGTCATAATTCAAAAAATATTTGCTGAGTGCCCAGTCTCTGGCAGGGTCTGTGCTAGGTACTCACAGCCTAGTCAGGGAGCCAGACCACTCTATCCCAGAAGTTTTTATACACAAGTATAATACAGGGTGATGAGTGTGTTGGCTCCAAGTGCCCAGTCATCCCAGGCAGTGAATTTGAGGTCCCTTGGAATGGACAGAGGGCCAGCACCTCTGCTGGCCTAAGGCCAAGTGGATGAACAGCTCAAGTTGACATGCAGGCTATGCCCCCAACCACACCCTGAAAGCTGAAAGAGACACCTGGTGGGCCTCAGGACCAGGCACACAACAGACATTTTGGCTAATAAAGAACAATAATCTGTAAATGCCAAGGCATGCAGGAGCCAGTCCCTCTTGGTTATTTAAGTTCCGAACTTAAGAGTCCCAAAACAGCCCTTCATTCATTTATTCATCCACTCATTCAACACTAGGTATAGATGCTAAGCACCATGCAAGCTCCCAGGAATTCAACTATGAGCGAAACATATACAACTTCTGCCCTTACAAGCTCACAATACAGTAGGAAAAATAGGGCACTAGTGATGCCAGAGATGACCTTATAATTATGACTGTGTAAAGTCCTGGAGATAGAAAATAGGACATCTCTGAGGCTCATCCTGACTAGTCTCCACATCAAACTCAACGCCCCAGCCACGCTGGACTACCTTTGGTTTCCTAAATGAGCTCACTGTCTCTTACCTCAGGACCTTTACACATGCTGTTCCCATTCCCTGGAAGTCTCTCTCCGCCTTATTTGCCCCTTTTTGGCTACAGGTGACAACTTACAGGTCACTGCCAGCAGGAGGCCAGCCCTAATGCCCTCAGTGTGGGCCAGGTACTCCCCTCCTATTCTCCCATACACCCCATATTGAGCCTCAAGACAGCATTTACCACACTGCATAGTGATTGCCTTTTGCATTTCTAGCTGCTGCATTAGGCTGGGGATTTCACTAGGTTTTTATTGAATTAATGAGTCAAATACTTATCATTTGTTCAGTTCATCCTGCTTAAAAGAAGCTGGGGTCCTCCAACCCTCCATTGTGCTGCCATTCCTCCTTGGTCAGAACAATGAAAATTGGAGAAACTCAAATCAGCTTTTCAATCATATCTGCGGAGCTCCAAGGTCCCTCTGATCCACTTCCCTTATGGACATTGGAAGCCCAGAGACCACTGGATGAGAGAAAGCCAGGAGGGGTACAGGAGTCCTGAGTTCCGTCTTCTGCTCTCATCTCCACCATAGGCTACCATCTTGGGAAACTCCAGTGGGTTTGGCCATGACAGGCACCCAGTTGATAGGCCTATGGCTCAAATGAGGTCATCACAATGGGGTCATATCCAGGTCCTCTGCAGTAGATAGAAATGGTCCCTCAAAGGTGCCCACATCCTAACCCCCAGAACCTGTGAATACATTATATGGTGAGAGGGACCTTGCAGGTATGATTCAATCAAGGGATGATACCTTGATCATTCCCTTTCCATTTAGGGATGGGAAGCTTATCCTGGTTTAGCAGAGTGGCCCCAATGTTAAAGCAATAGGGAAGTGGGAAAGAAAAGTCAAAGTCCTTCCAAAGAGAAATGGAAGGATGGAAGCAAAGATCGAAGAGGAAAGAGAGTGGAAGATGCTACGCTGTTGGCTTTGAAAGTGGAGGAAAGTGCCATGGGCTATGGAATGCAAACTACCTCTAGAAGCTTGGAAAAGGCAAGAAACCCATTCACTTCTCAGGCTCCAGAAGGAATGCAGCCCCTCTAAGAAGTTGATCATAGCCTCGTAAAGACCCATTTTGGACTTCTGGGCCCCAGAATGAAAAGATAATAAAATTTATGTTGCTCTAAGCCAATAGGTTTGTGGTCATCTGTTGCAGCAGTAATGGGAAGCTAATACAGCCTCCTACCATTCAGCCTAGATCTCCTGAATACTGGGATTAAGGTGGGGTAAGTTTCACAGTGGTTCCAGAACCCTCTAGAGGGGATTCACACTTAGAACTGTTCTGAAACAATCTCAAGGATCTGACTGGTTCAATTTCATTCATTTATTGATTCTCCCTTACCTAGATTATCTATCACATAAAGAATAAAGAATTTATCGGACGACACCTTCTTTCCACTTTCACTCATCCTTCTCACACCCCAGCTGCTGTCCTCCAATCATTAGCAGAAAAGGAAAGAAGCTACATGAACGCTCTGGCTCGGGTGGGGACAAGTGTTGAATGACAGAACCCTGTAGCTGGTTGCAGTGCTGTATCTCCTATCTTTTTCCAAAATGGCCATCTAGACCCAACCCTCCAATGACAGGAGCTTTGAGTCATGCACGCCACCAAGAGATGAGTTATTCTCACTCTTTCCTGCCCACCCCTACCCCTAGCACTCCAAACGTGCTGTCCTCACAGGACAAATGGATGGATTTGTGTGTGGATGGATCACCTAATTAATCGATTCATAGGTCAGATAGATTACCTTCCACTCCTGTCTGTGAGCCAGTCCAGACATTCCAGAACTCTACAGCTCGGGCATCATGCCCCAGAGGAAAACAAAACCTCCCAGGCCCTGAACCATCAGCCACTTTTCAAAGAAAGTCAAGACTCTGTCACATTTTTTTTCTTCCCTCCCAAAATTAAAATGTGCCTCCAGTATAACTTGTTATCAAAAATAGAAGCATTTTATCTATCTTTATTGCAGAACAGAGATTACATGGAGACATTCAATTTGGAGTCAATTTAAATTTCAATTGTCTGTGAAATCTAAATCAATAGGGTATAGTTCAATGACGCTTTAATAAAACAGGACATAACAGAGAAATCATTAGGAATTACATATGATAAGAGATTGGAGGAAAGCCTCCGTAATGGCAGAAGGGACATTAGAAAATCACCCCCAAGCATTCGCAAGTAAACCAACTGCCTCCTTCCCCCATGAGGCGCCTGAGAAAGCTGAATTGTGCTGTGAGCCCTGGGAATCCATCTCTGTCAGCCCAGTGATTGGGGGACAATTTACAGTGAGTGACAAAGGCAGGGGGTTTGTCTCGCTTGGAATGTGCTGATCATGTTTCTCCATCCGGACGCCTTGAACATGTGTTACACCCTCTCCAATTCCCAACCTTTCTCTCTTCTCTCCTCACCACTGGCCTCCTTTCCCCTGAGACTTTGCCCTCCAGGGGACCTCCAGGATGGTCCCACTCTGGGACAAGATGCTCAGAGGCAGGGAGGAGGGGCGGCAGCTGGATGCAGTGGATTAATGCCCAGGCTTTGGAGAAAGACAAACGAAGAATGAATCCCAGCAGCTGCCTGTGTCTTGGGCAAGTTGCTTCAATTCCCTGAGCCTCTGCTACTTTATTTTTGAAACAGAAATATGGAATACCCACCCCATAAGTGGGTGCTTTGTCCTTTCAGTAAATATTTGTTGGGGGCACAGCAGAGCCGGGATGAAGGTGAGGCCAGTAAGGCATTTACTTTGAATGCAAAATTTCAGGGGGCATCAAAATACTCAAGATAAATAACATTTTGATGTAATATTTTTAAAAATCAAAATTAATGCAAAAAATCCATAATGAACAAGCTATTAAAATTATATGTAAAGATTGGATCCATAAACAGTGCTAAGTCATATTGGGGCTGGAAATGAAAAAAAAAAAAAAACAGCCAACAACACTAATCCTATCTTTACTTAAAATTTTGATACTTTCTCTTGAATTCTATGTATTAATTTGAAGTTTTCAAATATTGAATTAAATATTATTTATCTCGATTACTGGGGTTTTGTGCATCCTCCTGAATTTTGCACCCCAGAGAGTGCCTCACCTGCCCCTCCCTAGTCCCAGCCCTGCAGAGCAGTGTGCAAAGTATGTTAAGTTCTGAGGAAAACGGCAGAAAGCAGACAGACCCGCACATCACCTTCACAGAGCCCCTGGTTTAGCCAACAAGGCAGGCAGAGGCAACTAAACCATAAATCAAATAATTTTAAATTACTACAAGTCTAATGGGAGGAACATGGTGCTGTATGGGAATCACCTGTTCAGAGAACAGTCACTTGACACCACCTCCAAATCTCTAAGCTTGAAAGCCTTATTCTTCTCACCCATCGAATCCTGTTGTACATTAAAGGGTTAATGCAGAAGGTTCAGGGTGTTCAAGCCTGAGTATTCCAAAGGAAGAACTTGATTGGCTCTTAGGAAGTGACCTCTAAATCCCTGGGATGTCCTCACTAATGGCAGTGACTTTGTGTACCAGGGACCCTGGGCCACGCCAGGCCAGATAGTCTACATTAACAATGTGATTTATGGTGGGGCCCTTGGACCACACTGTATCGCTTGACCTCTGGAGAAGCTGAAGACAGAGTAAGTAAGATCAGTGCTGTGGGTGCCCCATGCCGGTATGATTGACCCCCAATAAAGTGCTGGACATCAAGGCTCAGGTGACTGTCCCTGGTTGGCAATACTCTGTACACGTCAATATACATCATTGCTGGGTGATGAAGCGCAGTCCATGCAACTCCAATGGGAGAGGAAAACTAGAAGTTTACTCCTTGTCTCTCCTGGACTGTGCCTTTTCCCCTTGCTGATTTTAATCTGCACCCTTCTGCTGTAATAAACTATAACCATGAGTCTACAAACTCTTCTGAGTTCTGTGGGTCCTTCTAGTAGAAGGCTTGCAGGGACTGTATGCAATCCTCTCATTGAACTTGAGGGTGGTCTTAGAGACTGTGGACACAACTCATCACAGTTCATGATTCTGTATTGGTGTGTGTGGTCATGTGACCACATACCACATATTCACCAGCCAACCAAACACACTAGCCACTGGCCACATGTGGAAACTTGGGGTTAAGGTAATTTAAATGAAATAGAAGTTCAGTTCACCAGTGGCAGCAACCACATTCTGGATACAACAGTTGCATTCAGCCTCTGGCTACCACAGTGAACAATCCCATCATTCCAGAAAGTTCTGGTGGGGAACACTGGACTAGTCAGTAAGGCTTCAGGAAGTCAGGGACCCCATGCAACTTGTTCAAGTCTGTGTTTCCGGGACCTAAGACACATGGTAGGTACTCAATAATTATTAATAGAAACAAACAAAAATATATTTAAAAAGAGCTGAAAAGAAAAAAGAGCTGAGATTGGAAAGAGCTCTGGTCCCTGCCCTATCGTAGTGCTGTGTGCCCTTGAGCAAGCTCCTGGGCTTCTCTGAGCTTCAATTTCTCCAGGTGCAAAGACATGCATGCACTCTATAAGCTCAAAGGTCACTTCAGGCTCTGGCGTTCTAGGGCTGAGATGACAATGGAAGGCCAAGTGGTCTGGGAACCCTCTCCTTCCATTGTGTGCTGGATGTAACCCAGGATGACATGAGCCAATGGTCAGAGTAAATAAACATACACAATCAGGGACTGGAAGCAATCACTGGGTTTGCCTCCACCAAGGAGCCCTTCAGACTATAAGTTCCATGAAGGTATAGACTGTCATCTGCCTGTCAATGGCTGGATTCAAATCCTTCATTAATAAGCCAAGGGCATCAGCTTGGCCCTCAGTTGGTGATGTCCTGTTATGCTGCTGTTGCACTCCCCAGTGCCCACTCCCTGCCTCCAAATCCCCCATCCCATGTTCCCTGATCCTGAACGCTATAGGCCCCTGTCTTGGGTGCTTCTTCCTTGGTATAAAACATACACTTTTCATTATATCATTTGTAGGCTCTCAGAAGGGCTTTGTCTGCAAAGAGAAGAGGCTCGAGTCTGCATACTTCAGCTCCCCCTTGAGATTTTGGGGGGTCAATCTTCCTTTTCTCATCTGTAAAAATATATAAGGTTATTTTCTAGATGCCCCTTTTCTGAGTATCTATTCAAGGCTCTTTAAAACTTCTGATGATTCCCTCGCTTCTGCCCCTTCACTGCACCCTGGCAACTGTGTTCCAGGCTCATTAGTAACTCCCTGTGCTCACTATCATTTGCCAACCTTCAGACCTCACTCCCAATAGAGATTTTTCTCCTTTCTCCCAAATTTCAGGATTCCATGCAAAGGTCAGCTCCTCCAAACAAACTTTCTTGAAGGCCACCAACTTCATCCACAGGTAAGACTGACCCTTCTCTCCTCTTCGACCCAGCTGTTCATCACGCACACACACCTCATATTCTGTGGCATCTGGGACACTGAGTTGCACATGCTTATTTACCTTTGATCTCTCCATTCTAGACCATGAACATCTTCAGAGCAGAGACTTGGGTGCTCAGTCTGAGAGGCAGAGAGATTAAATCAGAAACCCTTAGTAATTGGAGCCACAAAACTTTGGGCTGAATTCTGACCCTATTACACACAAATTATGATCTTCAGAGAGTCATTTGCTATCTCTGTGTTAGATCACATTGTTAACCCAACTCTTCACTGTCCCCTCTATTCATGCCCTTCACTATGTGACTTTGCAGTTCATCCCTTCAAGGGGCAGAGTATATTTCCCTTACCCTTGACTTTCAGTTCAGCCATATGAATTGCTCTAGTTGACTTTTCGAAAGAAGAGAAAGTAGCAGTATGTTGGTTCCAAAAGATGCCCTGCATGCTCCAGTCTGTTCTCCTGCACTTCTGTCTTGAGAAGAACACCCCCAACTGGTCTCTGGTCCCAGAAGGTACTGAGCCACCCCAGCAGAGCTGCCCCAGAAGAACTCAGTCTCAATAAACCAGCCCCAAGCCAACTTGAAAACATGTGAGCAATGACAGATGATGGCTGCTGTGAGCTACTGGACTTAGGCAGTTTGTTACTCACTGATAGTTGACTAATATACTTTCTTAGACTTCGTGTCTTCATCTGAGGGATGATAGCTGTCTTGAGTGGCTCTCATGGGATTAGATGACATAATATGGATAAAGTATACAACTCAATTCCTGGCTCATGATAATTGCTCAAAAATAGCAGCAATTGGGTCCTCAAAACGTTAAACATAAATATACCACATGCCCCAGCAATTTCGCTCCATGTTATATTCCCAAAAGAACTGAAAACAGGGACTCAGACATACTCATACACAAATATTCTTAGCAGCCTTACACAAGAGCCAAAATGGAAACAACTCAAGTGTCCAGCAGCAGAGAAATGGATAAACAAAATGTGGTATATCCATACAATGGAATATCATTCAGTTTGGACACATACTGCAATGTAGATGAACCTTGGAGACATTGGATTCAGTGAAATGAGCCAGACACAAAAGGACAGATGCTACACAGTTGCACCCCTAGGAAATATTTCAAACAGGCAAATTCATGGAGTCTGTGCTTTGTCTTATCAGGCACCAGGAGGGAGGGAGGGATAGGAAATTATCACTTCATGGGTACAGAATTTCTGTCTAGGGTCATGAAAAAATTCCAGAAATAGATAGTTGTGGCGGTTGCACATTGTGAATATAATTGAAGCCACTAAATTATGTGCTTAAAAAATGGTTCAAATGGTCAAGTTTGTTATACATGTTTTATCATTACCCAAAAAATGGCCATTATTGTCTCCATATTCTCAGCAAGGATACACAGCATGTGATAAGTACAAGTCTTGAATGTTACTAGAACAAGTGGATCAATTATTCGGTGGATTGCCATGTAACTAACCAAAAGAATTAATAAATGAATCAGTTAATGGTGCCCAAGCAAATAGACCATCTCAGCTCTTCACCGTGGTCACCTGTTTAGAAAACATGTCATGTCAGGGACATGGGACACCGGGGTCTCCCAGAATGAACTATATTGGGAGCCATAAAGTATAAAAATCACACCAAGTGGAAGAGGCAACGTAGGTGAGCCACACAGGCTTACAGTCCCAGAAGGGCACAAAGCCAGTCTCTGGCAATTGGGTACAGGGGCAGCGACCCAGCAATGGAAAGACACACACGACTGCTGTGATGAGCCCTGGCTAGTGCGTATCAGAATGGGCTGCAGATATAGTGGGGTTACTGGGAGCCTGAACACATCTGCTTGGGGCACCTGAGGATCTCAGAGCTGGGGGTTGAGAGTGGGAGGGGCTGGTGAAAATGCAGCTGCTAGAACCGGGAATAATGACAATGAATATTTGGCTACTTTCCAGAAGATTTGCTCACTTGATCCTCACAACTGCCCTGGGGGGAAGGTGTGTGCTATTATTTCCATCAGGTGAGGAACTTAAGGCTCAGACAGGTGATGTGACAGACTGAAGGTCACAGCATACAAGGGCAAGGGGCAGGGAGCCAACTCCCAGGTATTGGCTCTTCTGGCTGGAATGGGAATGGAGACCTGTCCTAGGGAAATGCAGAACTCCCCCCTCTGGGAAATCAGTTTGGGGTTTGAATGGGGGCTTGGGCTAGTTCTCCGACTTAGGGAAACTCATCTGAATCTGAGCCTCTCTTTCCTGGTCTGTAGCATGGGAATGAATGAGGTGTCCCGAGCACCAGAAGCTGTGCATGTGAGTGTTTATTTAGCTTGGTGTCTGTCACATACCGGAGCTCAGTGCACAACCTGAGCAGCCTGTTCTCCCTCTTCTCTGTTCCTTTCTCCACCCACTCACCCTTCCTCCTCATCCTCTCTTCTTTCTCCCTTCTCTTTCTGGCTTCTTTCTCCTTTCTTATTTTTCTCGAGTCTCCTTGGAGCAGTAGTCTTCCCTATCACCCTACACATCCCCAGTTAACACCGTCTCCCATCTTACCCCCGACTCCCCGTTCAGGGGAGCTGTGGGCTGGCGGGCAGGGCTGTCTGCCTTCCACAGCTGTAGCCTCTGGCTCTGCAGGCTCCGCACCCTTGTTCACACTGCCCTCTACACTGCACTTCCTTACTTTAGATTTGCTTTGGATAATAATTCTCCCCGCCTTGGCAAGGCTGCAAATTACCACCATCAGACTCCAAGGGAGATTAACCGTTCTCAACAGTTGGTTTCTCGCATAGATTGGAAGGGCCCTGGGAGATGGATGGAGCCAGATGGGCTCTTCAGGAGAGGTGAGTGTGGGCTCTGGGGCCCGGCCACCCAGAATGGGTTCCGTCTGTGCCCCCGCATCTGTGTGGCCTTGGGCAAACAGCATCACTTCTCTGAGCCTCAACCTGCGGTCTGCTCAATGGGATAATACCAGCACCTTGTTCAGAGGATCGTTGTGAGGGCAGGTGAGAGAATTAGCGTGGAGTCTGCACTGGAGAGCTTCACACCTCTTAGCAAGTATTAGAATGGAGGTGGGGGCGGGGGTCCTCTCAGAGTCCACCACCCAAACCTGAGCCCCCCTCACACTCCCTCCCCAAGCCTTATGTATCCCTCAGAAGTCCCACATTTGGAAGAGCAGAGGGACAGTGCTAAGCAATTCTCTAGCCATGCAAATGTCTCTGGACCCAGATGTTTGAGCTTATCTGGGCCATCCATTCATTCCCATCCTCCCTCCCCAAACCACCACCTGCTCATCTCTCCAGCCAGGTGCTACTGGAGTCCACTTATGGGGTACGCTATGAAGCTCCAAGCACAGCAGAGCCAACCCTCAGGGAAATGGAGAGACTGGCGTCCCTCTGAGCCATCCTTTTCCCAATTTAATTGACCCTCGCCACTTCCTTCGTTAGGGACTCTGATCCTCCTTCTCAAGTGATCAGGAACATGGGGAGACCGCCTCTCCCCCAGGTGGAAATAACCCCAGAAGGAAAGGTCCCCTCAAAAGCCTAAAGGTCTTTGTCACTCAGTGCCCAACCTGTTTAGCTTTCTGAAATTTCCCAAGCAGAAGAGACCCCCTGCCCACGACCCATCCTCCTCTCCCCCCAACCAAGAAACCAAGAGGGCCAGGAGTTCCCAGCAGTGAGCATTTATTTAGCACTCACCATGTGCCATGTGCTGAGCTAGCTGACTTAGAAGCATCATCTCACCCAAACCTCACACAACCTGGGAGGCAGGGCTGCTGCTAATCCCACAGCACTGGGGGAAACTGAGGCCCAGCGTAGTGGAGCCACTCTCACTTGTGGAGAAAGCCCAGAATCACACATCTGTGTGTAAAAGAACCTTCACCAAGCCCAGGCCTGCCTGATTTCAAAACAGGTAATGATCTCCCCATTGCTGGAGGTATGTAAGAGTTTGGGTAACCAAACAGCAAGAATTCAGGAAAGGTAGGGGCAGCAGGGGGACTCCAAGACCCATGCCCCACGAATAGGTCCCTCTGCAATTGGGCTTCTCCACCCCAGACCTCAGCACTACTGACATTCTGCACCAGCTCACTCTTTGTGGTTGGGGCTGTCCTGTGCATTGCAGGATGTTGACAGTAGCAAACCCCTAGTCATGGCAGCCAAAAATATCTCCAGACATTGCCACATATCCCCTGGGAGATGGGGGGCGTGGGGGAGGGGGGGCAAAAAATCTCCCTCATTTGAGAACCACTGCTCTGCAAGAATTTTTGGAAAAGTCAACAGACATCCATGAAGACTGGAACTGAGAATGAAGGGCAAAGTTTTATACCCCCGTCGTGCCTTCTTGGGAGACAATCAGGCACTGCGGCGGCTCTTATATCATGGCAAAAATGCCGTATATCTGCTCCCACTGTCAGCATCCCAGAGGGGCAGGAGGGATATCTCTGCATGTTTAGAAAATACAGAGGGAGAGAGAGAATGAGAAAGAAAGGAGGGAGGAAGGGGGGGGGTGGGAGGAGGAAGAAAGGGGAGGGCGGGAGTGAGAGAGCAAGCCCGTGACCCAAAAATACAACAACCAAATCGAGGCATGATCTGACCTAGATGCGACAAAATGCCGTGAGTACCAGACCGACTGCACCCAGCTCGGAGCTGCTACAACAGGACCTGAGCCTCCATGTAGTGTAGCGGGGGTTTAAAGCGGAACAATCTGTACACAACAGACGGGGAAGGACCCTTAGGGAGCCGAGGTCCGCTAGCTAATCCTGGGGTGTGAGTGCCTTGCAGGGTAAGCCTGTGTGCTGGGCTCTTTCGCGCCAGCCCAGACCTCCTCCCCACCTCTCCCCTGTGCCCCCACTCTGTGCCCCAGAGGCTGATGCATAGACTGCAATGGTCCTTGACCTCGACCTAGGCCTTCTGAGTGGATGCTGTCCATGGGAGGTCTGGAAGGAAATGGGGGATGGGGAGGGGGAGAAGGAGGTCGGGATTCTTATTTCCCCTGTTCTCACCTGCCAGAGCCTCTGATAACTGGCTGCTTCCCATCACTGTGGGTCTGAGCTCCTGGCCAGAGCCTGTGTGACCCTTAACACACTCTCAAATCTTCTGGTCTACGGGTGAGGATGGTCACTCTGTTACTCGACCCCAGGCACTGCTCCATCGCCTGTGGTTTCCCCACACCCTGCCCACACCGCCACAAATAGTTCCCTTATTAAACTTTCCTTGAATTATCCCAATTTATATGTGCCATGTATTTCCTGCGGGGGCCGTGACTAATGACCCATGTGATCCTTTGTTCAACCAAAATCATATGCAAAAGCCAGGTAGATAAAACAGATCAAAGCACAGCTCCCACATCCATTCAAAATGTATTTGTCCAGAGTCCATTCTCTCTCCCAGATGTCGTGCTCTGGGGGCTGAAGAGCCACAGGGGAGGGAGAGAAACGTGGTGCTTGCCTGATGGAGTGTACAGTCCTGCAAGTGGCAGAGGTGGGGCAGCGGCCTGAGGTCCTTGGCCCCCCAACGCTGATTTCCTGGGACCTTAATGACCACAGCTCTTTACTTTGCCATCCAGTTCTCGACGTCCCACATCCATTTTTCAGATGGGAAAACTGAGGCCAGGGAGGAAGAGGGACTTGCCCACTATATAAGAGCCAACCTCTGGAAGTCGATTCTACGATCAGAATCCTGCCTTCTTCCTTCCAGCAAGAGCTAGTATTTAAGGAGTCATTACTGTGCGCTGGGCCCTCGGCCACATACATCCCATCATTTATTCCCCTAACAGCTGTCTGAGATGGGAACGGTTATTATCCTTAGTTTATAAATAAGGCTTGGAGAGACGAAGTGTCTTGTCCAAAGTGACACCGCACACAAGAGCCAGCGCTGGGACCCCACCCGAGAAGTGTAGCACCGAATCCCCGGCGCCTCTCCCAGTCTCCCCCTGCTTCGGGGAAGGGAGAGGGACTGTGAAGAATATCACCCTTCAGAGAAGCGTCTGAGTGCGTGGTTTCTCATCATCTTGTGACCATAAGGACAATCCTTTGTGGCCAAATCAGAGCAGGGAGAGGGGTGGATGAGGGGCAGGGGTCTCCTGGATCCTCTGCGTTTTGGCCCCATTGCAGAACCTTCTTGGCTGAAAGGAAAACAATGCAGGATCCAGGATCAGTCCCGTTCTTGCAGAGGGTTAAGGATTAATGCGAGAGTCTCTAAAAGCTCCCAACTCACCCCAGCTTAAAACATCTCTTTCAAGGTCTCAACACCCTACCATGGTGCCCGAAATTCCACCATGCCATCGAATTTTTACCAAGCATGACACGCACTCCTCCAAGGAGCACAGAGAATGCATATAAATTACCTGGTTACAGTGACACATTAAAGGAAAGGAAGAAAATTCACATTTTTAAAGTATCTACCTTGTGCTTCCCATTAAGAGAGGACTCAGTAGGGTGCCTGGGTAGCTCAGTGGTTGAGCGTCTGCCTTATGGCTCAGATCATGATCCTGGGGTCCTGGGATCAAGTCCCACATCTGGCTCCCTGCATGGAGCCTGCTTCTCCTTCTGCCTGTGTCTCTGCCTCTCTCTCTCTCTCTCTCTGTCTCTCATTAATAGATAAAATCTTTAAAAAAAAAAAAAAGAGGACTCAATATCATAGATCATATCACTTTTTCTCCCAACAGGCAATGAGGTGGGCATCACTAGTCTCATGTTGACTAGGAACCAAGGCTCAGAGAGGGTAAGTGACTTGCTCAAGGCCACACAGCTGATGTGTCCCACAGCCAGGTTACATCTCTGCCCAAATATTTAACCTGTCTCTGCTCCATCACATCTGCTATCACCTAAGCTTGGGGAATCCTACTTTAAGGCTAAGGGGGGAAATCCAAAGATGTAGAAACAGAAAGTGGAGACATTTGAGGGATAGTCCCAATCTTAGTGGGGAAGGGGCCACCCTGATATCCCTGAGTCTGACTCTCCATGTTGTGTGACCTTACTTGAGCTGGACCTCAGTTTCTTCTCAAGTACACAAAGAAGGAGCTGCCCCAACACACACACACACACACACACACCCTTGGATTCCTTCTAGCTCTGAAATTCTGCTTGCTGCCGATTGGCTGGTGAAACTCACAATTGGTTTCTCCAGCCCCACCTCGGCCATTCAGCTTGACCTAACTGAATCTTGTTAACAAGGACACTTTGAGAGGAAAAAAGAAGGCATATGTAATGGGTGCAGAAGGAAGAGGCTCCCACTGCCCATCTCCCCTGTGTCCCACAACAGGGCACCAGGATGGTGAGTCTTTCCCCTCAGGATGAAGACGTAGGGGAAGAGGCAAGAAATGGATGACCCCTCTCAGACTATGATGTGGACCAGCTGCTCCTGAGCTCCACTCCCTGTGACTTGTTTCAGCCCTTCATCAGTGCTAAGCTGGGTCCCAGAGAAAAGGCTCAGGGGCCTCATGTGGTGTCCACGAGATCCCTGGCCAGCTTGCCTGAGGCTGTTAGAAACAGAGGCTTATCTCTCTGAACTTATCAGCTCTCCCTAAGACCCCTTTGATGGCCTAATTATTCTTGGCTCACTGCTCTATGTTATGTAAGGGGACCGGTTGGTATTTCTGAGGAATTAAAACATTCCTCCACCCGGGTCTTGCTGGCAAGTACAATGTTAACACTCGTGCTACACTTTTAACCAAAAGATCCTCACTATCCAAACCCAAACACAGTGTAAGTTGGATGTCCTCTTTGTTCAAAGTGTCGTCAAGCAGTGGTTTGATGACAGGCGCTTTGTGAAAGAATCACAGAAAGACTTTTTTTTTAATCAACCTCCACTACAGTATGAATCTACGAAATCGAAAAAGGGATAAATCAGTCAGAGAAACTGAACAAAGGAAAAAGACATTTGATCTGACCTTCAAACCATAGGTAGGATTGGGTAGATGGGTGAAAGGGGGGAGGGCAGGCCCAGAGGGGGAACGGCAGGAGCAAAGGTGGGGAAATAGGACCAAGTTGGAAACATGATGGGATCCAGGAAGAGGAGCCAGGCCCAGGGAGAAAGGAAATGGCCTGGGGAAGCTAAGGGAAATACATTTTAATAGCATTAGTAGAGTGGGGCCAGATTATTAAAACCCTTGAAAAGTGGGCAGGTGGGGTTTCTATGTGATATAGTAGGCAGTGGGGAGCCTTAGAAGGTGTTTGGGCAGGAGAGTAATACAAGATACGGGCAAGCCTCGTTATTCACGGATTTTTGTATTTGCGAATTCCCCTACTCACTAAAATTCATTTAGAACCCCAGAATGAATATGCGGAACTGTCGGAGGACATGTGCAGAGTAGAAAAAAAAATTTTGAGCCACCCGTCGCGAGTGTTCCCAGCTGAGGCCAAGCAGGTGATGCTCTGCCTCCTGTTTCAGCCCTCATGCTGTAAACCAGCATCATTTTTGTGGTCCATACAGCGTCTTTTTTTTTTTTTTTTTTTTTTTGCATTTTTATGCTTTTCACTGGTGGTTTGGCTGGTTTTGTTTTTTGCTTGCTTGATTGACTTTGCTGTTTAAAATGGCCTGCAAGTGTAGTACTGAAGTGCTGTCTAGCGTTCCTAAGTGCACGGAGGCTGTGATGTACGTTATGGAGAAAATATGCGTGCTAAAATAAGCTTCATTCAGGCGTGAGTTACAGTGCTGTTGGCCGTGAGTTTGGTGTTAATGAATCAACAATATATATTAACTCAGGTACCTTTAAACAGAAGCACACATAAAACGAGGTTGTGTATTGATCAGGTGACAAAAACGTTGTGACCAGAGGCTCTCAGGAACCTTGCCTTGTAGTCCCCCTAGGAGCAACGGTTCAATATTCGCTAATTCGGTTTTAAGACTATTTTATAGAACATGACTGTCAGGAATACCGAAGAGTCAACTATACCAGTATTTTGGAACTGCATAGAGGCCACAGCTCATCTAGAGAAACTACCTCTTAAGGGCAGGTGCACTAGAGCCAGTGTCTGGGCTTGAGTCCCAGCTCTACCACTTACTAGCTGTGTGGCCTTGGGTAAATTGCTTAGCCTCTCTGTGCCCCACTTTCTTATCTGTGAAACAGAGACCATACTTGTACCTTTGTCACCGAGTGGCTAGGAGAATTTGAATGTGTTCATATCCGTAACAGACTTAGAGGGCTACCTGGCACGTAATGAGCATCTTGAAATGTTTTGTGGGGTTTTTTTTTTAATAATAAATTTATTTTTTATTGGTGTTCAATTTGCCAACATACAGAATAACACCCAGTGTGTTTTGTGTTTGTTACATAAATAAATGAAGAAGGGGACAAAAAGAAAGAAAGAGAAACCATCTCAGTTGATGAGTGAGGAAATTGAGTCAGAGGGGAGGAAACTGAGTCAGAGACTATTTTATTTCTATAAAATAGTCTCAACTGATATGGTGTGACTCATCCACATCACACCTGAGTTATTGGCGGAGCTCAGCTCTTTGCAAGGATAATATGGGATGAGGCTGGCACCAGGGAACCTGTTGTGAGCCTGTTGCAATGTCTCAACTGCTGAATGACAGACACCAGGTGGTGGTGGCCACATCAGGCACCGGAGCCAACCGACAGTGTGACCGAGGGAACCCCCGCCTCCACCACCACCCAGGACCACCTCCCCAACCCCATGGGAGCCAGCGCCAGCATCCCTCCACCCGCAGAGCCCCCATGCGTCACTTCGAGCCACAGCCTGTTGGATTCCAGAGTGTTCTAAAGACGCACCTCCCTGTCTCCCATTTAAGAATTACTAAGGGTGCAGTGGGAGAACAAGAAATACTACCACGCCCAGGCAGAAACCTAATGAGAAACCGAACATGGCCAGACAGAAGCTTAACAAGAAATACTGGCCCGGGCTCCCGGGAAGAAGTGTGGGCTCAGGAGCGGGCGGCCTGCCATGTGCCCCCAAGTATCGATCGCAGGGAGGCTGCCGACCTGGGAAGTAGATAAACGCGAAGATATACGACAGGAGGGGCCCCGGACTGATGAAAGGGGAAGGAAAGGCGGCTTAAATCAAGGGGCAAGCACTGCGAGAGAGAGGAGATAACAGGATTTGTGTCTACGGTGAACAAGGGGAACCGGCTGGGGTGCTGGAAGACCAGGCCGGGGAGCACTGGGGAGGAAGGGGAGGAGGGACCAGAGGGAGAGGGTCTGGGCTCCTGGCCAACCACTGATGCTTTGAGGAAGGGTTGGGGGGACATGAGCAGGGGCAGTGCCCCCATGGCCTGATCTCTCGTGGTCCCTCTGGTAGGGGCCCCAACTGCTTCCCACCTTCTGCCCTTTCCTCCCCGGGGCAGCACGGAGGGCTCTGAGGAGTTTGCATGTCCACCTTCCACCCGCCGTCAGGACAGAATTCAAAGCCCACATGCCCGGGCAGCGGTGAGTGCCCACGGGGAGCTCCTTCTGTGCCGACGTCTGCGCAAAGAGCAGCCTGTGTCCTGTCCTGTTGCAACCAACAATGTTCATGCTAGGACCAAGGCACTGGGGTCGCCCCGTCCTACAGATGAGGGAAGGGAGGTTCAGAAGGACCAAAGAACTGCCCATTGCTGTGGAATGACACTGGGACTTGAACTCAGAGCCCACTTTCTGGACTACGATTCTAGACTGCCTCTGTTGCCCCTTCAAATTTAGACCCGCAGGGAGAGCATGCGCCTGCATCACATTGCCCAGCCCACCTGGGATTCCTGTGTCCCTGAGGCAGACAGTTCCAGGCACGCCGCTGTGTCCTGTCTCAAGAACAAGCCAGGGACTTGCCTCCTGTTCTGCCTCGGGGTCTGCTCCGAAGCTGCAGAAACAGCTCAGGGCTCCAAAAGGTGCAGCTGGGGAAGTGGGTGGAGTTCACACACCCAGGTAACCCTCACTGGAGAGAACAGGAATTGGGAAATGAATGTCACCACCCCCATCCCTCAGAGGGGCAAATTTTTTTTAATACATTTTTTTTATTGGAGTTCGATTTGCCAACATATAGTATAACACCCAGTGCTCATCCCGCCAAGTGCCTCCCTCAGTGCCCATCACCCAGTCAAATCTCACTCACAGCTCCTCGGAGGGTATCTTACAGGATGGAGACTGTTGCCCAAGAGCAACAGCCCACCAACTCCAAATACCCTTTTTGTTGGCTCTGCCTCCTTCCCCGTCTCCCTGCCCCCTCCCTCCTGCTTCCAGCACCTCCCCCCCTCTCAAGCTCAGCACCCAAGCCTGGTCTCTCGCTCTGCTTTGGGGGAACAGAGATTGAGGCAGGACTCCATCTACCTTCAATACAAGAAGATATAAGAAACAGAAAGAGCTAAGCAAAGACAAAGTCAGGGGGATGTTATGAGGAAGGAGATGTCTCCCATTCTCCCCAGTTTTATTCCTCGGTCTAAAAAAAAAAAATCAAACTTTGGCCAACACCTTTTCCCCAAATAGCAATATTTAGAACATACCCATGCTAAAAAAAATTATGTGTTTATTTGAAAATCAAATTTAACTAGGCATCCTGTGTTTTTATTTGCTAAGTCTGACCATCCTACCTAGAAAACATCCTTTGCAAACTGCTTTGCCTGTGGCTGTCCCTTAGATGCACCGGGACTGTAGAACTCAGCCGCTGCTAAGACTTCTCTAAAGGGGAAGACAGGGGGCACCTGGGTGGCTCAGTGGTTGAGCGTCTGCCTTTGGCTCGGGTCATGATCCCAGGGTCCTGAGATCAAGTCCGCATCAGGTTCCCCACAGGGAGCCTGCTTCTCCCTCTGCCTATGTCTCTGCCTCTCTTTCTCTGAGTCTTTCATGAATAAGTAAATAAAATCTTTAAATAAATAAATAAATGGGGAGACAGGGATGTGGATGGTGTCTGCACCCCTAGATGGCTTAGCCACCCTGAAACAGAATGAGAATGGGACAAACAGTACCCTTGGCTGTGATAGCTTGCCTATTCTTGTCAGGTCACCTGATCCTTTTCAAAAACACTTCCACTTCTGTGATTGCAACATCTCTTGGGGATAGGGGACGGAAAGGTTGTCATCCCAGAAACAGGAGCACAAAAGTGTCAACATTGTTCTTGGTGGTGAGGGATCCTTTTCGCTGGTCTGTGCTGGCTTGGCCATGGGGCAGCTGAAGATGGGAGTCTGGGAAGTGTTACATGTGTGTGAAGTTACCTTCTTTGCCAAACACTGGGGTTTGCTGAGAATTGGTGAACCTTCCCCACCCACACAGGACTCAATGAACATCTGATGGCGGGGAGCATTTTCATGGGACCACCCATCCAACAACTGTTTCCTCAGCACCTGCTATGTGCTGGGCACTGGGCTGGCTGCTGGGGCTGCAGTCACATATAGCCTCTCCCTGAAGGAGCACCATTTAATGGAAAAAAAAAAAAAAAAACAGAAAAGCTAATAAGCAACCAGATAAATAGGTAAAATAATTACAGACCATAACCAGTTCTTTAAAAAAAAATTGTGTTATATGATCTGTATTTCCCTATTACTAAATAAAAACCCTTTTTCATCCCGTTCCCCATTTTTGCCAGTAAAATTTAGCTCTAGGAAGCCAGCTTTTTTGTTAGAATGCCAAATAATGAGATTCAGAGCCCAGCATTGACAAGGCCAGTCTTCACAATTAACAGAGAAAGTCCTAGAAGGAGACAATGGGGAAAGCTCTCCTCTGCAGTGACCAAGACACAGGTATCTCCCTGTATTAGAAAACACCGTTCAAAGAACCAGAATTGAGAAGATGTGAAATCGAGAACATTCTTACGAGCACGCAGGCTGGTTTTCAAGTGCAATATGGAGGCTCACATAAAGATTTGTAACTGTTAACAATTTGTTCTGGAAGTACACTTTGAACAAAAGGGTCTTAGAAAAATTCCTACGGCTTTAGACATGCTTCCCACACCATGTGAAAAAAACATCCTAAAGGGTGGCGGTATTCTGATTGATTATCTTATCTCATAATGAGTGGCCCTTGGAATGATGTTGCAGAGGTCAGCTCTGTGTTCCAAACAGAACAAGTGTACGACTGCACCATCAAACTAGGGGTGGGTTGTTGGCATGTTTCTCCCCCAAGATCAATGGAGAGAAAGGCCTATGACTCTGATAGATTCATTATTTCTAACAAAAAAACTAGGAGTCTAGTTTTATAAAGAAATGATTTTGACTTTATGATTAGAGAAGAATTAGAGAAGATTAGAAGAGGTGGCAAAAAGGTTGCACTGAATATCTTGAGACCCGATGCTAAGAAGTGCAGCCTTAAGAGAGGGAAGAAGAGTGATCCAGACAGAGGGGACAGCAGGTGCAAAAGTCCTGAGGCAGGAATGCATTTAGTGTATTTGAAAAACCCAACAAAATCAGTGGAACTGGAACATACAGAGCAAGTAGATAGAGAGATCCTGCACCCAAGAGTTTTGGAGGTTTGTATTTTAGTCTTCTGATGATGGAAGCCAATGAATAGCTTCAAATGGGGTGAGCTTTCAAAAAGCAGGCAGAGATAGACCTATGTGGCTGAAAGATCTCTTTCTTTTTTTTAATTTTTACTTATTTATGATAGTCACAGAGAGAGAGAGAGAGAGAGAGAGGCAGAGACACAGGCAGAGGGAGAAGCAGGCTCCATGCACCGGGAGCCCGATGTGGGATTCGATCCCGGGTCTCCAGGATCGCGCCCTGGGCCAAAGGCAGGCGCCAAACCGCTGCGCCACCCAGGAATCCCGTGGCTGAAAGATTTCGATGCAAGATCAGTCACTATTGGCACTGACTTCTTGTCCTCCAGTTCACTGGATGCAAAACTGCAAGGCTTTGACCCCAGCAGTATATTGAAGCTCGGCACAGACCAATTTGCTTTTTTTTTTTTTTTTTTTTCCAATTTGCTTTTAAACTCCTCACCTGCACTCTGCAAATTGCCTGATATCCCTGGTCCAACAGAAGAAGAGCTAAAAGAATTTTTAAAGCCCCCCCCCCAAAAAAAATTTTACCTGCTCACACCTGAAAGAGTTCAGAGGTAGATTTCTTCTTGGTCTGAACCCAACAGTCATGCTGTGTGCTACCAGTGCAGAGTGGAAAGCAGGAGAAAGACGTTTAGAGCTGACTCTCCACAGGAGGGGGTGTCGCAGTTCATTGAAACTGTTAAAGAACCTCCCATATTTGGCAACTATAACATGGCTCTGGTAATGCCTGCAACTCTGGGAGCCTGTATTCCCCCATTCTTCAAAATTCAGCTTGCCCTTACACTGCGCTGAATGAGGTATTTGAAAAAGGCCAACAAAGCCAAATGTCAGCAGGGATGTGGAGCAACTGGAGTGTTCACATGTCATGGGTGGGAGTACAAAGTAGTAGAGCCACTGTGGAAGCTGTTTTAGCCATTTCTCTAAAGAAAGTTAAGCACGTGCTTGCCATATGACCAGTTCATCCTGCTCCAAGGACTTTACCTAAAAGAAATGAAAACACAGATCCTCAAAAACCATTGTGTGAGAATGCCCATGGCAGCTTTATTCATGATGGGCAAAACCCAGAAATACCTCAGACTGTCCACCAACAGGAGAATGGATAAACAAACTATGGTATAGTCATATGGTACAGCAATAAAAAAGAATGAGCTATTGACACATGCTACAGCATGGCTAAATCTCAAAAGCATTCTGCTGAGTGAGAGAAGCCAGACGCAAAAGGGTACTTACTGTATGATTTCATTTACAAGCTCTAGAATAAAGAAAACTAACCTACAGTGATAGAAATCAGATCAGTGGTTGCTTCTGGGGATAGGAACATTGCCTGGGAAGGGGGCATAAGGGAATTTGCTGGGGTGGTGGACATGTTCTCTTGTCTATAGGGGTGTAGGTTACATAACTACATACCTTTAACAGATTGACGTAAATGTATACTTGAAGACTGAGCATTTCCCTTTTTTTAAGATTTTATTTATTTATTTGAGGGAGAGAGAGAGAGAGAGCACACCAGGGGAAGTGTAGAGGAAGCAGACTCCCCACTGAGCAGGGAGCCCAGGACCCAGGGGTCAGACCTCAGCCAAAGGCAGACACTTAACACATGAGCCACCCATCTGCACCAAGTCTGAGCATTTCAATGAATATAAAGTATATCTTCTTCTTTTAAAATGCAAAAATAAGTAAAAGTTGTAAATAAATAAATGAAATTACCCCAAGCATCCTTCTCTACCTCCTCCAGATTAGATTAGCAGCTTATTTTCCCATGAAAGCAGACCTAGAAAGGGACCCAGAGATGAATATTTACATGCAAGCGGCTTATTGTAAGAAAGAAAAAGTGAGACTAGGAGCAGAAGGCAGCCAGTAAAGGATATGCCATCAAGCAGTTACCATGGTGGGCAACAGGGCTCAGTCCTGCAGGCCAAAGGACAACTGGGTGTCACTGGCATTCTAAGGGAGGAAGCTGGGTATATAAATACTGGGTATTTATACTCCAGTTCCTGTTAGTCATTTGTTGGGACATAATTCACCAGTCCTTCCTGCTGACCAGAGGAAGGGCAGCGAGGATCCAGTGGCCAGAGAGCACCCCCACTAGGGAAAGAAATGCAGAAGTGTGCAAGTAAGGCTGGCGTACATTGAAACCACGTGGGCTGAGGAAATAGAGGCAGGGTCCCCACAGCATTTGCTCCTCCGGCCTCCTGCACATTTCTTTACCACATAGTAGTAGAAAAAGCAGTTAAAAGATCAGCTTAGGGAATAAGGCAGCTCAAATTCCAGCTCTGGCACTTTCTACATAACAGCTTGGGCAAATGGTCCTTCTGTAAAACTGGGGTCATGCATTGTAAAGGGGATTCAATGAGATAATCCCTGTCTGAACTTACTACAGTGCCTGGCCCGTAACTGGAATTCCAGCAGACACTAATGACAAGTACTATTGTTAGTACTCCCTTCTATTTGCAAAAATTTTTTTAAAAAAAAGAAAAGAAGTCAAAATTAAAAGTTTTCAAGAAAAAAGTCAAAATTAAAATTTTCCCATCAGGATTTTTCTCTCTTCAATTATTTTTAATCTTAATTTCACTTTAATTATGTTTATTTGTTTTTATTTAATTATTTTTCATTTTAATTCAATACTAGTTAGTTTTAAATTTTAGTTGTTGAAAGAAAACATTTACCTAGTTTAAAATCCAAAAAGTAATGAAAGATAAACTATGAAAAGCATCCCTCCTTTGACTCCAGCCACCTGGCAGCCCTCCTCAGAACTAACCAAGTTTTGATGTTGATGCATGTTTGCATATTTTCCCAAAGATATGTCATACAGTATTCTAACAACCTTTGGCTTATCCTGTTTTCCTGTGGCTGAATGCAGCACATGATGCTGTTTGATTTGGCATCAATAATATATGCAGTTATTTTTTTAACTTTAAAAAAAATTTTTTTAAGTGGGCTCCATGCTGAGTGTGGAGCCCAACATGGGGCTTGAACTCATGACCCTGAGATCATGACCTGAGCCACGATCAAGAGTCGGACATTCAACCAACTGAGCCACCCAGGTGCCCCTTCATTTTTTATTTTGAATTGATTTTAAATTTACAGAAAAGTTGCAAAGGTAACAGGGTTCTGGTATATCCTTCATCCACTGCCCTCCAATGGTAATATCTTAGATGACCAGTCTGTTGATCAAAACTAAGAACCTGACAATGATACTGTTCTATCAACTATGAACTAAGCTACAGATTTTATTTGGATTTCAGTTGTTTCAATAATGTAGACCCAACCCAGGATAGCATGTCTCCTTGGTCCCCAGTCTGTGACTATCTGCCATCTCCTCTTTGCACAATCTTGACATTTCTGAAGGCTACTATGTGATTACATTAAGTTTAACGAACTCATATGTCTTGGTGTCCCTGAAGGGCATCGGGACACCCTAATGCTCCACATTCAGAATTGCTAATGCAGAGAAGGTGTATTGAGCACTTTGTTGCTAGCACCACCATAGTAAGGCTGGAAATCCAGATCTCCATCACTGCTGTGTGACCTTGGGCAAGTCCCATTCCCTTTCTGGGCTTCAGACTCCCAATTCAGTGAAGCCATGAAACCATATCAGCTTCTCTGAAATTGTATAATCAAAGCAGTCTAATGAACCTATATACCTTAAGACCTCTAAAAGATCTTAATATATATTAGCATATTAAAGGCTCTGAAGGGGCACCTGAGTGGTTCAATAGGTTAAGCTTGGGACTCTTGGTTTCGGCTTGGGTCTTGATCTCATGGGTCATGGGGTAGAGCTCCTTGTCAGGGCACTCAGGGTGGAGTCTGCCTGGGTATCCCTCTCCCTCTCCCTCTGCTCCTCCTACCCTCTGTTCTCTCTCTCTCTCTCTCTCTCTCTCTCTCTCTCCACTCTCTCCCCATCTCTCTCTCTCAAATAAAGAAATCTTTAAAAGAGTTTAACCCAGCATTTCTCAGATGTATGTGACTACAGAGAAGCTATTGTTACCTTTTACCTATTTACCTACAGAGAAGACTCTTTGAGAAAAATGGACTTAGTTATATATATGCCTGTGAATGGAGCTTCAATTTGATGAGGATGCAGGAGGAGCACACTCCCAGAGGAGGCTGGTCTTGAAGCCTGGGCTGAGAAGAAACTCTGGAAAGAAGGACATAAAGGGGAAGGTTGAGTGAAGACTTGGAGGCAGACTTCCTCTCAGCTAGCTTCCCAGCTCTTCTGAGCCAGCCCAGACCCTGGGCATTGAAGGATCCACATACAGATGTATGTGGCAACCTCCTGTGAAGGAAACATGGCAATATCCATCAAAATTGGAAATGCACATGCCACTGAACTCAGTGACGATGTGTCCAGATGCATCCATACCTGAACACAGAGGTGTTCGTGCAGGGAAATCACTGCCTCGTTGCTTGATATTAAAAATAGGAAAAGTTTAAGTGCATGTGTATGCAAGTGTGTGTACACACATATAATAGGCAGCCCGTCTCAAGAAGGGTAGTATGCCACTAACAGCAGTGGTTGCTTTCACATGGAGGAAGTGAGTACTCTGGACTCAGAAGTGGGAGAAACTCACTTTTCACTGGTTACTCCTCTGCACCTTCTGAGTTTTGCAGAGGGTATGCAAAACCTATATTTGCATTATTTACTTAATGAATTAAAATGATAATTTGTAAAGGAATAAAACACTTTTCCCATTTAGTGGAAATAACTATGTATACACATTACCTATACAGTGGAATTCTACACTATATGCATTTATTGAGAGAGAGAGAAGGAAGAGAAGAAAGAAAGAAAGAAAGAAAGAAAGAAAGAAAGAAAGAAAGAAAGAAAGGAGGAAGTTATCTGTGTACTAATACGGAAATAACTCTAAGATATAGTGTTAAAAGTGAAAAAAGGCAAGATGTAAAAATGTATATATAGTGAGGGGGGGGTTAGTAAGAAAAAGAGGTAGAAACTATTGGGACTTCATCAAGGTAAGCTTCTGCACAACAAAGGAAACAATCCACAAAATTAAAAGGCAGCCTATGGAATAGGAGAAGATATTTGCAAATGACATATTGGATAAAGGGTTAGTATCCAAAATCTATAAAGAACTTATCAAACTCAACACCCAAAAAATCCAAATAATCCAGTTAAGAAATGGGCAGAAGACATGAACAGACACTTTTCCAAAGAAGACATCCAGATGGCTAATAGACACATGAAAAGATACTCAACATCACTCAGCATCAGGGAAATACAAATCAAAACCATGATGAGACACCGCCTCACACCTGTCAGAATGGCTAAAATTAACAACTCAGGAAACGACTAATGTTGGTGAGGATGTGGAGAAAGGGGAATCTTCTTGTACTGTTGGTGGGAATGCAAACTGGTACAGCCACTCTGGAAAACAGTGCGGAGGTTCCTCAAGAAGTTAAAAATAGAACCCTCTGATCCAGCAATTGCACTACTGGGTATTTACCCAAAGGAGACAAAAATACAGATTCAAAGGGGCACATGCACTGCAGTGTGTGTAGCAGCATTATTGACAATAGCCAAACCATGGAAAGAGCGCAAATGTCCATTGACTGATGAGTGGATAAAAAAGAAGTGGTGGATTTATGCAACGGAATATTACTCAGCCATCAAAAAGAATGAAATCTTACCATTTGTAACAACATGGATAGAGCTAGAGGAGATTGTGCTAATCGAAATAAGTCAGTCAGAGAAAGACAAATACCATATGATTTCACTCCTATGTGGAATTTAAGAAAGAAAACAGATGAACATATGGGGAAAAGAAAGAAAAGAGAGAGAGAAACAAACCATAAGAGATTCTTGACAACAGAGAACTGTGGGTTGATGGAGGGAGGGCGTGAGGGATGGGCTACACGAGTGATGGGGATTAAGGAGGGCACCTGTGACGAGCTCTGGGCGTGCTATGTAAGTGACGAATCACTGAATTCTACTCCAGAAACCAATATTGTACTGTATATTAACTAAGTAAAATTTAAATTTTGAAAAAAGGGAGGTAGAATAAGAATACAGATATAGTTGCATGTATATATATATATATTTTTTTAACCTGAAAGGATAAAAAAAAAAACTAAGATTCATAGTTACTTGTTGGGGAGAGAGGTGGCTTAGGAGTAGGAGGGAGGGCAGCCCCGGTGGTGTAGCGGTTTGGCGACGCCTGCAGCCTGGGGTGTGATCCTGGGGACCTGGGATCGAGTCCCACATCGGGCTCCCTGCGTGGAGCCTGCTTCTCCCTCTGCCTCTCTCTCTGTCTCTATGAATAAATAAATAAATAAAATCTTTAAAAATAAAAAAAAGGAGTAGGAGGGAAATTTTTCACCATACCCTTGCAAATATAGTCAGATACATTATACATAAATTTATTGAATATATTTTGTTATATATATTTTAACAGTGAATGCATTGTCTTCAAAATTAAGTAAATTAATATGAACACAGGTGATCTATATGCGCTGACATATAACAATTTTCCATATATATTGTTACATAAAAAAGAGGCAAGTTTGTAGAACAGCATGCACAGTAAAACTTGTATATGTATGTATGTGTGTAGTTATATCTGTGCGTGTTTGTGTATATATATGTATGTGTGTATATGTGTGTGTGTGTATATATATATATATATATATATATGTATGTATGTATTATGTGTGTGTGAAAGTACACACTATCTCTCTGGAAGATTCCAGAAGAAACTGCTGACATTAGCTTCCCCTGTGAGGGGACTAGAAGACTGACACACAGTGATCGTCCATCTGGGAAATCATTTGAACGTTTAGCATGTGCATAAAACATTTTAAAAATGTTTTGAAGGCATCCATGAAAGGGTGGTCACCAAAGCAAGATTTTCTAAGCACAAAATTAGAAATAACGTAAGCATCCTCCTTTGGGGCTGGTCTGTATAGATTTCAGCCCACCCATTCTTCAGATGTTAAAATACTTGAAAACCTACATGTGCATTTCTTCACACTAACCTAAAGAGGTGCCCACAACATATTATTACGTGAAGAAAAGTTCCAGAACCAAAATACAGTGTAATCCAATTTGAGTGGGAAAAAAAATCTGTGTCCTTAAGGGCCCACATGCATACATGTTGTATTATGCAAACACACATGTGGAGAATTCAAATCCTGACTCTCACTTATTAGCTGTGTAACACTGGGCAAGCTCCTTAAAAATCATCAGGCCTCGGTCTTCTCACCCATAAAATGGGTGCAACTATTCTATCAGCCTGAAGTAGCTCATTTGATTCTAGCAATTTAGAGCATCGTGCCTGTCCCACAGTAAACACTTTGTAATTAATAATTATAGCTATCACACACATGTTTTTTTTTAAGATTTTATTTATTTATTCATGAGAGACACAGAGAGAGAGAGAGGCACAGACACAGGCAGAGGGAGAAGCAGGCTCCATCCAGGGATCCCAACATGGAACTCGAACCCGGGTCTCCAGGATCAGGCCCTGGGCTGAAGGTGGCACTAAACCGCTGAGCCACCCAGGCTGCCCGTACACACATATGTTTTAAAGGCATCACAGAGACAGGGGGCTCGTGGTGTTCACCCCACACTCTACAATGATTACCCTTTAACATGGGATTCAATTTAGGCAGGAACAACCATCGGTTTCTATTGCATACAGTTCTGTATTGTTCAAAGATTCTTTACAACAGGCATGTATTACGTTATAATTAAGAGCTAAGAAACAATAAAAACAAATTAGTCGAGGTGGGGGGGAGGAAACTCCACTTGAGCCATGTCGGGGGAGAAAGGAGCTGTTCACAGCATGAGTATGCCTCAGACCCTACACCCATAAAGCAAGGAGACAGAGTCCAAGCAGCCACGCTGCACGTTTCGCAGCTAAATCTGTCCACCTTTCTCCCGCCTGTGAGACACAGGTGCCCAGACTCAGAAATTACATCTGGGATGTCCAAATTTGTGGCTGCGCTCCCCACTCACTCAGAGTACGGGGAAATTCAGCCCAATGTCACTGTTTATCAAGACCCTCAGACAGAGGAGGGTCAGAGAAGGAATGGAACAGGAGACCGAGGCCCTGGCCTCTGGTACTGACCCAGAACTGGGCTCCCCCACCAAGGTCTGAACACTGATTTCCGTGGAAGAATGCAGTATTTCTTCACACGCATTTGCAAAGGGCTTTGGTCAGCAGACGGCTTCAAAACCATCGGCTGGGAGATACCTTGCAGCAGCCCCCAGTGAAGACCCCCAGTTGACAGACCAAGAAATGGGCTTCAAAAGGAAAAGATTCACCAAGCCCACAGCTGAATAGCAGAGGAGCCTGCATTCAAACACAGGTCCATCCACCCCGAAGCCCATGCTGCTGACACCGCACAGAAGCAAGATGGGACCCAACACATCACAGAAGCCCATTCATTTATTTGGCAAAAATGGAATGAGTTATTTTGCACCTGCTACATGCCAGACCTGACTCCAAGAACACAAAGAGTCATATGCTATTTGACATTGATTTATTTAACACCTACCCTACTCCAAGAACTAGGCTAGGCCTTGGGGCTACAGTGGAGCACAAATAAGAATGGTCCCTGCTCTCAGGAAGCTCTACAAGGGGAGACAATTGCTTGTCCAATAAGGAAAGCAAGGAAGGAGTTGGTGCTACAAAGGAGAAATCCACAGAGCTGATTATTGGAATCTGACCTAATCTGGGGGGGATCCAAGTAGGCTTCCCTGAAGAAGAAAAGCTTATCTGCTGAAATCTGAAGGATGAGTAGGAGTGATTAAGGTGAGAAGGGAAAGAAAAAGTCACCCAGACAGCTAGAACAGGGTTGCAAAGGCCCCGAGGTAGGAAGCCCAAAGGATCCAAAGGTCCTGTGTCTGGAACACAGAGAGCAAGGAGTCATACCATGTGAGAGGACACTGTATTGAGTGACAATACAAACCCATCCATCCAGGGAGTTGAGGCCAGAGTCAAGGTTTGGTCTTTAACCCAAAGCAATAGGAAGTATTCAAAGAGTCGCAAACAGGAATTGACATGATCTGTTTGTATCCTGAAGGCGCCACCAATCCAGTGACCATGAGAGACATACAAACAGGCAGTCAGAACCACAGGCACCAGTGGCAAGGTACACTCAGGTATCTGGGCATTTGCCTAATGCAAACTGAGGATTTGAGGTGCTTCCTGGAGGAGGCGATGTCCTGAATGGAACATTTTTTTTTTTAAACCCGTCACAGAGTCCTAGATCTGAAAGGTTCAAACCAGCTCCATCCAAGAGGGATGCAGTCTTCAGAGATGAGGCCAATTGACTCCAGGTGACTTTGGCAAAGCCATACAGCCTCATAATGGCAGACCAAACACCAAAAGCCATGTGGAGGAGGGCTCTCTGACTCCTCAAACAGCGTTCCCTATCTCCTCTGCTTGGATCAACTTTGTAATTTTCCCCTAAGCTCCACCGAGAGGCATGAGGGAAAAGAGGCCCAATGCAGACAAGAATGCCAGGCCAACCCCAGGGTCTCTGAGTCTCTAACCAGCCTGGGGAAGGAGGTTAGACAGGAGCTGGGCACCTACATTCTTCCCCCAGAGAAGCTCCTTCTTCCAGCTGGGGAACCTCCCACAAAGCCAGCAAGGCATTTAGGGAAAAGTCCCCCAGGAAGCCTTCAGAGTGATTGTTAAGGAGGCTGGCACCAGTGGGAGAAAGGATTATTGGCTCTGCTCTTTGGAGCGAAGCTGGTGGAGACAAGTCAGTGAGGAGGCTGCTCAAGAGAAGGGACGTTCCCAGCCCCTCTCCAACTAAGCAGAGGATGCTCCTGATGCCTGAGGATGCAGGCAGAGCCCTACAGGGAGCGGCAATAATAGATCAATAAAAATAAATCAATATGAAGAAGTCTTACAACTCGACAACTAAAAGACAAATGACCCAATTTTTTTTGATAGGCAAAGGACCTGAACAGAGATTTCTCCAAAAAGTTATGCAAATGACCAATGAGCACGTGAAAAGATGATCGGCGTCATCAGTCATCAGAGAAATGCAACTCAAAACCCCAGTGAGATACCACTTCACACCCATACGGTAGCCAGGATCAAAAACATAGACAATAGGGATCCCTGGGTGGCTCAGCGGTTTAGCGCCTGCCTTTGGCCCAGGGCGCGATCCTGGAGTCCTGGGATCGAGTCCCATTTCGGGCTCCCTGCATGGAGCCTGCTTCTCCCTCCTCCTGTGTCTCTGCCCCTCTCTCTCTCTATGTCTATCATAAATAAATAAATAAATATTTTTAAAAATATGGACAATAACAAGTGTTGGCAAAGATGTGAGAAATGGGAGTCGTCGCACGCGGCTGGAAGGGACGTGAAATGGTGCAGTCACTGTGGAACTGCACAGAAATTTGTGGATTTCTCCTTTGTAGCACCAACTCCTTCCTTGCTTTCCTTATTGGACCAGCAATTGTCTCCCCTTGTAGAGCTTCCTGAGAGCAGGGACCATGCTTATTTGTGTTCCACTGTAGTCCCATGCTGTGGACTGCACAGCATCCTGGCACTCCTCGATGGCGTCAACCTAGAGTTCCCATGTGCCCGAGCAATTCGTCTTGTGTGTGGACATATACACCCAGAAGAATGACAAACAGGTGTTCAAACAGTTATTTGCAACCAATGTTCATAGCAGCATTATTTGCAATGGCTGAAAGATGGAAATAATCCAAACACCCATTCATGGATAAGTTAAATGTGGTATGTCCATATAATGGAGTATTACTCGGCCATGAAAAAAATGGAGTATGGATGTGTGCTCCAATGTGGATGAACTCCAGAACATTCCGCTGGATGAAAGAAGCCAGGACACACTACATGATTTCATTTATGTGAAATACCCAGATTAGACAAATTTATGAAGACAGCTGATTAGCGAGCTGCCTAGGGGCTGTGGGGAGGAGGGAATACGGAGTGACTGCCAATGCGTACCAGGCTTCCTTTTGGGCTAATGAAAATGTCCTGAAACTAGACAGTGGTGGTAGTTCATATTCGCTCACAACACTGCGAGTATGAGCTAAACACCACAGAATGGTATCCTGTAAATTGGTTGCAACAGGGACGTCTGGGTGGCTCAGCAGTTGAGCATCTGCCTTTGGTTCAGGGCGTGATCCTGGGGTCCAGGATCAAGTCCTGCATCTGGCTCCCTGCAGGGAGCCTGCTTCTCCCCCTGCCTGTGTCTCTGCTTCTCTCTATGTCTCTCTTGAATAAATAAATAAAATCTTTTTAAAAAATAAAAATAAACTGGTTATAATGAAAATTGTATGTAATGTGTATTTCTATCATTTTTTAACCTGGGGAAATAAACAAGTAAGTAAATTGGACCGTGGCATACCATTGCTCAAATCCTTCCAGGGGTTCCTTGTGACTCTCAGAATAAAATCCAAAAGATCTGTTCTGACCCACAAAGTCCACAAGACTTTTCCCCTCCCCACTACTTCCTCAGCTCCTGCTCTCATCCCCTACTCTTGGTTCCTTGCTGTTCTGTAAGACACACCAAGCAGGCTCCCGCCTCAGGGCCTTTGCTCTTGCTGTGTCCCTCTACCTGGCAAGTCAGATCTCCACTTGGCTGGCTCCATCTACCTCACACAATCAGTGGCAGACAGACACTAAGGTGTCCCCCTATTAGCCCCACATCCCAGTACTCACCCCCTTGTGTAAGGAACTCTCCTTGCCTATGGTCAGGACACATGACCTGCTTCTAACCAAGACAATAGTGAGGGTGACAGTAACATTGTTGTGACACTGCAATGCTCATCTTGCTAGGGGACCCTCTTTGCTGGCTTTGATGAAACCATCTGCCATGTTGGAGAGGCCCATATGGCAAAAAAAAAAAATGAAGGTGGCCCTCAGTTAACAACCAGCTAAGGCACCAAGGGCAGCTTCTAAACAACAGCTGGCAAAAAATCAAAACAAAACAAGTAAAAAAACCCTGAGGCCCCTAGACCTACAGCCCACATTGAATTCTGCCTATAACATGTGAGCTTAGAAGTAGATCCTTCCCCAGCTGAGCCTCAGATGAGACTACAGCCCAGCCAATACCTTGAATCTCAATTCTGACATCACTAGATATGTGACCCCAAAATGTCACTTGTGGTGATACCTTCTGTGTGTCCCTCTTAATCCCCTCTTCGTCTTCCTCTATCCTATGCTTTGCCCTGAGAAGTTGACATCTATTAATTACATGAAGAGTTGACTCCCTTGGTCTCCAGCTTCTTGTTGAGATCAGCCAATGGAGAGCTACAACAGGGTACGAGGTATCTGGTCCCTAGTTTCCTCCTTGCTACATTTGCCATAAACTAGCTGTGTCCTTCAACCAAAGGTCCCAGTTTAAGTGAGATGTCCTCTCCACACAGCCTTCACTGCCTCACAGCTCCAGTGACCATCCCCTTTCCTCACTTGACTCACGATCAGCAATGGTGATCAAGTCAACAGTGATTCTAGTCCAGAGAGCTGCATTATGCCTGGCAGTCCCTGACTTCCTGTCTTTGGGGGACAGAAACACTAAGAGGGCCTTCAAGATCCCCATTTCCTAGTAAATACACCCTGTAAAATCCCCTCCCCTTGAGCATGGGGCTGAACTTGTGACAAGGATGAGATGCCACTCTGTGATTCAGTTACTCATCAGCTGACTTTGAGTTCATCAAAAGGAAGAGTACCGTGGGTGGGCCTGACCTAATCAGGCAATCCTTAAGAGAAGTTAAGAGAGATTTTGAAGTGTGAGAGAACATCTCCCACTGGCCTCGAAGGAGCAAACATCCATGTGGTGAGCTGCCTATGGAGGGGAATACGTGTCAAGGACCTGAGGGTGGTTGCTAGCTGCTGAGGGCACTCCTTGGAGAGCAGTCAGCATAAGAACAGGGCCTTTAGTCCCACAGCCACAAGGAACTGAGTTCTGCCAACAACCTGAATGAAATTGAAGAAGTCTGAGCCCCAGGTGAGATCACAGCCTCAGCAAGATGTTAATTTTGACCTTTCTGAGATCTTGAGCAGAAAACCCAACAACACAGTACCTGGACTACTGACTTACAGAACTGTAAGCTCCAGATGGGAGCTGTATAAAGTCCCTGGGCCGGGGCCATATGTTACCCAGCAATAGAAAATGGATACACTGACTCTCCTCTGCAAATGTTGCCTTGATTAGGCTCCTCTCAAAGTAGACTAATTTGAATGCCATCCCTTTCCTGTGGGGCCCTGAAAGGTACAGTATTTAACTTCTTGTGCTTCAGTTTCTTCTGCTGTCATAGCAGATAATGGTAACAAAGGTCTTGCAAGGATGCAGTGAGGTGGTGCATTTCAAGGGCCTTGCACATGCTAAGTGTTCACTCCGTGGAGGGAGACACCTGATGCAACTTGACCCAAGCCTTCTTTCCACCATACCCAGCAGAATCTTCCAGGTCTCGGGACTCCTGCTCTGTCACTGCACCACTCAAAAGTCAAAGCTCCCAGTGAATGCGGGTGGTCCAGTCTCTTCCTAACTTCCAGATGCCCAAGTGCCTTTGGGATGAATATGCCACCCTTCATGCTCTAATTGTTTTGACTGAAGATTAGTGGGATCTTAGTGCTCCTGGGGTGTAAAGAACCATTGTGAATGGTTTATGCATGCTGAATTTAACCCAATTTCCAACACAAGGGCTCTCTCCGCAGAGAAGTCCATTTAAATAGCCTTAGCACTGCTCTCTTCGATCCCCTGGTGGCTGAAAGCAGAGGAAGTGGAGAGATGAGAACCTTCTCATCTCTCAGGAGGGCTCATACCTGGGAACCAAGTTTGTTAACAGCAAATCGCAGAGCAGCAGAAGAGCAGCTCAGCGAAGGAAGGGGACTGCTAGCATCCAACATCCACAACTGTCAACCAAAGGTGGTTCTTGGGCTTCCCAGCTATGACCAGATATAAGATGAATATCAGGAGATTCAAATCTGGAAAGACTAAGGGACAATCAACATCTCTAAGTTTTAAATCTTTCCTCCCCCAATATCAACTTTGCCATCATTGGATAGGTGGTATGTCCCCTGTTCAGAAATAATTTTGAGACACATTCAATTAATCAGGCTCTGTTTGGATGATATCGCAATTAAGACAGACACTATCCCTGCTCTCAGAGAGAAAAAGACGCAGTGGATTCAGTAAAATGGTAGGACAGGCATGAAAGCATCATTGGATTTAAGAGTATGGAATTATTAAGGGAAAAATGTTGGTAGACTGTCTCTGAGCATCGGACCTTATAAAAATAGGTGGTGTGGTTAAAAAAGAGAGAGAGAGAGAGAGAGAAGTATCTGTGTTCAGTTTACTTTGGCAAGCTGGGTTTAATACAACTGCATGAGTGTCTTGTTTGCAGGACTTTTTTAGTGCTTTTAATGTGACAATGCACTTGTGAATCTCTAAATCTGGCTGATTGTCCAAAGGCTCTGGGAAACATCTCAAAAGGAAAATGCACCACAGACTAATGACTTATGGAATCAGAATCCCTAAAAGTGAGACTCGGGAAACTGCAATGACAAAAAGCCTCCAGGTTGATTTTTGGGGCTTAGCTAAAAAGACTTGGACACTGAAATTTGGGACCATCACAGACTGAACATTTGTCCCCCCTGTCCAAAATTCATATGTCGAAATCTAATCCCACTGTGACCATATTTGGAGACCGGGGCTTTGGGGTATAATTAGGTCACAAGAATGGAGCTTTTGTGAAGGGAATTGGTGCCTATATAAGAAGACGCTAGAGATTGACTAGCTCTTTCCACCATGTGGACATATGAAGAGAAGCTGGCACCCTGCATCCCGGAATTCATCAGAATCCCACCACACTAGCACCTGGATCTCAGACTCTGCAGGATTTCAAGGGGCTGACCTCCAGTCTGTTGGTTGATTTCCTGCCGGGGCCCACATTGGCTAAATCACTATTATCACAAGTTCTTCAACATTTCTGAACCCCAGGCTCCTCCTCTGCAAACGAATAGAATGAAATCTAGCTCCCAGGATGGGAAAGATTAAGCACGTGGGTTTCCAAAGAACCTAGCACTTAGTAGATCTTCAATAAATGTGAGTTGTTTCTTCCTCCTTGCTCCCTTCTTCCCTCACTAAGGAGTCAGGAGGAAGGAGGAAGAAGACAGTTCTACCGCCAGCCTCAGGGTACCAGTGGGCACTTCTTGGGCCCTGAATGTATTGGGACACTTGCAGTCAAGGCTAACAGACTCACTCAAGTTAACTCAAGCAAGGAAGGTTGGGAGAAAGAATTGTTATTATGCAAATGGAGATTCAAGAGAATCCAATGTGGAATGCAGCCAGGTCTCAGGAAAGAGCTGGCAAGAGGGACTGAGGTGTACTGGGAAACCTAACATATCCCTGCTTCTGCCCTCATCCCTTCTCTCTCTCAGCATTGCTTTTGTTTGCAACTACTTCCCAGGACAGAAAATAGTAGTCAACAGACACCCGGAATACCCAAGCTGGGCTAGTAGGATCTCTTTCCTTAAATGTAACTCCAAAAAACAAAAAAAGGGATTCCTTGACCTGCTTGGGTGGGGCCTGACCTCTGGTCCAATCAACAGTATTCCAGGGCAGGGTCATGAGGTTTCCATCGGCTCAGCTTGGGTTGGACCTGACCTTTGGTCCAATCAACAGCATCCAGGGGCAGGACCATGAGGTTTCCATTGGCTCAGCTTGGGTTGGGCCTGACTCCTGGTCCATGAACAGCATCCAAGGGCAGCGCCATGAGGTTTCCCTTGGTTCAGCTTGGTAGGCTGATCCCAACCCTTAATCAAATCAACAGCATCCAAAAGTAGGGCCATATTGCAGAAACATGGCTATATTCATTCCTGCTATAAAAATGTGGAGAGACAGACCTAGTCTCCAAAGAAGGGAAGCCAGGGATGCCAGGTAGTAAGTGCCTTGCTGGGATGGATGACACATACTAACTACCTGGCCTCAAGGGGTTCCCATTGTCAAGAGGGAGACAGACCCAGAGACCGCTACATTCCATTCCTACCTAGAAAAGGCCAGTCCAGTAGTAGGACTCAGAGAGGTCCACACAACCAGCGTTGGGTGGGAGAAGTTCCCAGAAGCTGCACTGACCGCCACCCCAAAGCCATTCTAGGATGTGACGAGCTAATTAATCACAATTATTATTTATGGCAGTGCCAATCCACCTGCTCGTGTCACAAGACATTAGTTATTGCCAGGAATGATGAATCCCAGGATGTAGAACATGCTAAAAATATTAATCTACAAGTGAAAATGATTTTAATTGGATTTCGCCCTTGGGGTCGTGTCAGGGGCCTGCTTTCAATCAGACTTGTCCAGTCAGCAAAGCGGACCCCAGCATTTCAAATTGAAACTGTGATTGGCTGGCAGAGGTTAATAGAAATGTTGGGGAATAAATAGGTTATTGATTGATCATAACAATCAGCTGGCTCCCGGTTTACCTTGCTGACCTCGCCCACCCAATTTTACGGCAAACTCGGTTAGCATCTAATTATAGATCACTTTTACAATACTGTGTATTAATGAGCAGATTATACAGCCGGGGTTGGGGGAATTCTTGGTGGTGAAGTTTACCCGTGGCAGAAAATGTGGGGAGATCTCATCCCCATCTTGGGAATTATTGAGGGAAGGGAAGGTCCTAGGAGACATAAAGTTACCCCCCATACACACACACACACACACACACACACACACACACACACAAATCCATTCTTGCTAAAACCTCATTCCCTCAATCGACACACAGTTCCTGGGCATGAGTTTTGTGCAGAGAACAAGGGCCCCAGACTCTAGACACAGCCCCTCTGCATAGCAGCTCACCCTGCGATGCGGTTGTTCTAGAACATCTGTAAACAGAACAGTCACTTTGCAGGAGGCTTGTTAAAAAGACAGACTTTGGGTCCAGCCCTCTGAGATTCTGATGTGGAGGGGTCTGCACTGGTAATGAGCACCCCCCCACACACCCCAGGAATTCTGATGCAGTTGGGGGACCTCCTTTGGAGACACACCGGCCTGATTAAATAGAAAGATCCAGAGGATCCCTGGGTGGCTCAGCGGTTTAGCACCTGCCTTGGGCCCAGGATGTGATCCTGGAGACCCGGGATCAAGTCCCATGTCAGGCTCCCTGCATGGAGCCTGCTTCTCCCTCTGCCTGTGTCTCTGCCTCTCTCTCTCTCTATCATAAATAAATAAATAAATAAATAAATAAATAAATAAATAAATAAATAAATCTAAGAAAGAAAGAAAGAAAGAAAGAAAGAAAGAAAGAAAGAAAGAAAGAAAGAAAGAAAGAAAGAAAGAAAGAAAGATCCACGCAAGGAAACAAAAGTCAGAGCCCTGAGTGCTTGGCTGCAAGCTGGTCCCGAGTCCAGCGGGACCCAGGAAAGGCAAGGTCCTCTGGAAGTCATCCCAGAGCAAGCGGTGCTGGCATGGAGTAGGGATCCCCCAGGTGAGCCTGAAGAACACTTTGTCTCCATAAAGGGTCTCTTTAAATGGGCACCAATGGTGTACACAGCGCTCCCCGCCACGGCGACAATGGGCATTGTCTTTGCCCTTCAAGAGACAAACAACCTGGTTGGGAAAACCAATGCATAAATCACTTGAATTGCTTCCCCAATTCTAAATGGCATTGCACAATGCACAAACCCTCTACTGACCGTCTTCTTGTTGAACCAACCTGGCGACTCTCTGATGCTGGCCTGGATGGAAAACTGAGGCTCGGTGGGGGGTGAAGTGACCTGCCAGAGGTCCCGCGGCCGGTCCTTCCAGAGGATACAAGTCCCATGTACAGGGACTGTGGCGCTGCGGCCACCTTTGTCAGGGAAGCTGCCCCTCCCAAGAGGACGACGGGGTGGGGCAGAGGCAGGGACAGGCTAGGATCAAAGGGTGTGACAGTGACAAATGGCTCAATCAGAGCTTTTAAGACAGTGCTGGGAAGACCTCACTCAGGCAGCTAAGCTGGGTTTCCAGAAGAAAGTGAGTCTATTAAGAGAGACCCTTGCCTGGGAGGTGGGGAGGGAGTGCCTTTTCGAGGAAACCGGTCAGAGGCCACTGAACATCAGGGGCACAGGGCAGCTGAGCCGGAGGAGAGGAAGGAGGGGTCTCCACCCAGCTGTGCCCATGCAGATTGTCTCCTGGACCCCCTCCTGGCCTCCTGCCGGGCTCCCCATCTTGCCCCCAACCATCCTGATGTCCCCTCAGCCTCCTGGGTCCCTGCCTCCTCTCTGCTTCCCCCCTCCAACACACCAGCCTCTCCCACCTCAAGGCTTTTGCCTTTGCCGCTCCCCCTGCCGGACACTCCCTTCCTCCTAATGTCACGTGGCTGAGTCTTTCCCAGAAGCTCGACTACCACCTCTGGATCTTGCTGCCCCCAGACCATACTGTCCCTCTGCCATCCTCTCCTTCCTTCCTAGCAGTGCACAGGAAACAGCTAGCATGCTCACTTCCCTGTTTAACGTCTGTCCCCACCCATGACCCCTCCTAGGGGGGTGTTAGGCACAGACGGGATGTGGTGGGGGTTGTGCTTACCCTGGGCTTTGAAGAGCAAAGAGGATGGGCAAGGAAGAGACCAGTGAAGGTCACCAGCTGAGACCCAGCCCTCAAGGTACATAACCTCATGCCTATGGTTCACCTGCTTTGTGCATCATTTATGTATCTAGAGCCCCATTCTGCAGAAGAAACTGGGAGGCCAGAGAGGCAGCTGCCATAGCTGTCCAAGACAGAAGTGCTGGTGCCTTGGCAGGGGCAGGGAGGAAAGTGGGCAAAATCAACAGATATTTAGGAGGGAACATGACAGGAGTCGGACAAGGGTGGTAGCAAGAAAGTAAGGGAAGGAAGGATGCCTCCAGATTTCTCCTTTGGACAACCAGTCAGCATCACTGAGAGGGGAGACGCTGGCCTGGCTGGGGACTGGGCTTGGGGCGGGGGATGAGGGACAGAGGGACGGGGGATGGGGGGCAGACATCCTGAGTTCAGTTGAGAAGAGAAGCAGAGATGTTTCTTAAAAGGAACTGTATCAGTTGCCTGTTGCTGCCTAAGGAAACTCTCCAAGCCCTAGTGGCTTTTTTTTTTTTTTAAGATTTTTATTTATTCATGAGAGACACACGGAGGGGGCGCGGGCAGGGGGCAGAGTCACGCACAGAGGGAGAAGAAGTCTTCCTGTGGAAAGCCTGACACGAGACCTGATCCCAGGACCCGGGGATCACGACCTGAGCCGAAGGCAGATGCTCAACCACTGAGCCACCCAGGTGCCCCAAGACCAAGTAGCTTAAAACGAATCATTCTTTTGCTCCCAAACCTCCAATTTCGGCGGGGCTCGGCAGGGCAGCCCAACTGTAGCTGAAGGACCCACTGTCAAGTGGTGGCTCGCTGGGGCCCAGCTGTCGGGGCTGCAGATAGCCCCGGTTCATCCCCGGGCTCCGGGGCAGCATAGGGGCTGGCTCCCAACAGTGAGCACATTATCAGAAAAGCATGTGGGGTAGGAGATAACGTGGCAGGCACTGTTTCTGTAAAACCACCTCCTCCGGGAGTGACAATAATAACGCATGGCTCCTGAGCACTCACTCTGCACCAGGAACGTTGCACACCTGGAGCCACCTCATGAATATCCCAAGAAGGAGGCCCCATTCTTTTCCACATGGGGACAAAGAAGCTCGGATAGACCAAGTGACTTGTCCAAGGTGACACAGTATCTGGGTCGAGATTTGAGTCTAGATCTTTCCCACCTCCAGATGGCTCAGAGCAGAGCTCAGCCTGATTTTTCTCTACACCTCATGCCCCACATGAGGAGAAGCTGGAACCCTGGGGTGCTGGTGCTGGTGACAGACTGACGTCAAAGGCCATGCAAGCCCAGCAGGGGCTCCAGCACTCCCAGCCTGAGAACCTGGGAAAGCTTCGAGGAGGCTGAGGCCTGACCCCAATGCCAAAAGGTGATGTCTGGTATGAGTTCCCCGGTGGCCCTGAGATGGCTGGGAAAATACCCCCACTGCCCTAGGTTTCCAAGGCCTTCCCCATCCTGGTCCCGGCTGGAGGCTCCAGTGCATTCCTCACATTCCATGGCTTTTCTCTGGGAGGAGGCCTCCTTCCCACAGGAGAGGCCCCTTGTGCTGGGATTGGGAAGCCAGCTGCATTTCAGCTGAACAGCACCGGCTCCCCAGAGGGGCCTCTGGGGCTTTGGCCTTGTTGTGGGCACTTTGTGCAGGAGACTCTGTTGATCTGCTGTGGGCCCAGTGAGAAAGGCGTACAGGGAGCTGCCCGCCGTGCCTGAGCTCCTGGGTGCCCACATTCAGGCAAGCTCGGGAGCTGGGGAGACAGGGAAGCCCAAGACCCTGCGAGGCTGCCTGCCAGCTTGCTCAGTGACCTGGTGCTCCTGCACCTGATCCGCAGGCTGCTCTACCTTCCTCCTGGATCTGTTGGCAAGGCGCACCTGCCCGGGACAGGACAAACCACAGGGGAGGCGCTGGGGCCCATTGCATGCTGACATTTTGCATCCACCCTCTTATTGAATCACTACAACCTCTCTGAGAGGGAGACAGTGTTGTCCCCATTTTAGATGAAGAAACTGAGGCCCAGAGAGGAAGCCCCAAGTCACATGGCCAGTGAAGGATGGATCTGGCTCCTCCTGAGTCAGCCTGGGTACCGCCCACCTGCAAGCCTCAACTGCCTCATGGTTGAGCCTTGACCCCCCGACTCGGTGCCAGGCTCAGTGCCGGGTGCCCAGGGCACAGCCACGGGGCAGGCAGGCATCATCTCCACTCCTGTGGAGCTCACAGACCAGGCGAGGCCGCACATGAGCACATTGATGTGAAATCACAAGCTGTGCTCAGCTGTCCGAGGACGGAGGCCTCACAAGGAGAGAAGCTGGTGCAAAGGGAGTGAGTGGGCCGGAGAGGATGGAGTCAGCATTTCGGTTATACTTGCAGCAGCTCCCCCCTCCTCCAACCGCGGGACTCTGGGCACATCTCTTCACCTCTCTGGACCTGTGTCCTTTCTGGGGATAGTGAAACCAACCTCTCAAATGCTGTGAGCATTTCATGAATCAACACGGATGAACCATTAGCATTTAGAACCTGGCCTACAGAAAACAGCTGCTGCCATCTCGTCCACCTGGGTGGGCTGAGGCAAGGGTTTGGGAGGTAGAGTGTGGAGCAATGCTCTTCCTGCAGGCAGAGCCCACCACTGGCTCTTGGAACATTCTAGACCTCAGGGGGACAGCGTCAGGAGATGCTGAACTATCCGAGTGATCAGGATAAAGTGGAGAAGCAGGGTGAAATGAAGCCAAAGTCACAGTTTGCCCATTTTTCAGAAAACAGGTTTCAAGAGGGGAAGTCATTTGGTTTGAAATCAGCAGAGCTCTTTCCATGCTGCCGTCTTCAGCTGCATTCTCTCCAGCCTCTTCCCTGCCCCTACCTCTTCCCATGCCAGGCCCTATCCGCTACATGAAATTCTGGGATCCAAAGGGTAACATCCTGCACCCACCCCCCAAGAGCATCCCCAAACGCACCAGAGTAACCAGGTTTCAAGAACAGAGAGTAGGAGGCGGTCTTGGTGCAACACCACCATCTGCTGCCCATACCTCAGAACTGCAGCTCTGGCTGGGCCACTTTGGGCACTTCTACTGGGCTCCATCTGAGACCCTGCCTTCTTGGTACGTGCAGAAAATCCAGACCCGAGACAGGCAGTAAACAAGGCATCAGACAAGTAAGCAAGGTCATTTCAGATGGGCATGCATTTTAAGAAAGAAAAGCAAGAAATAAAGAGGTCTTGTGATAGAGCAGTGGTTCTCAAGTATGATCAGATCTGGGGACCCAGTGACACATTAATTTCTTTTTCATCTCCTTCCCTCACAAGGGTATGATAGAGTTTTCCAGAGGCGATATGACATGTGATGTCACAACAGATTGAATGCAGAAGCAGATACTAGAATCCAAAAGAGATTTACAAAAAAAAAAAAAAAGTGAAATTTATTTTGTTTTGAAAATAAAGGGTTTTTTTTAAAAAAAAAAAAAAAGATTTTCCTTATTTATTCATGAGAAACACACAGAGAGAGGCAGAGACACAGGCAGAGGGAGAAGCAGGCTCCCTGCGGGGAGCCCAATGATGGACTCGATTCTAGGTTCCTGGGATCATGACCTGAGCCAAAGGTAGATGCTCAACCACTGAGCCACCCAGGTCTCCCGAAAATATTTTTATAAAGAATGTGTTAGGGGCACCTGGGTGGCTCAGTGGGTTGAGACTGGCTCTTGATCTTAGCTCAGGTCTTGATTTCAGGGTTTTAAGTTCAAGCCCCGCATCAGGCTCCACATTGGGCACAGAGCCTACTTAGAAGAAGGATGGGTTATTTACATTAGCATGCAGTGAGCTTACTGTTATTTTTTCAATGAACGGATAAACAAACAAGTTTTTTTAAAAACACTTTTTCAAATTTTATTTATTTATTTGAGAAAGAGAGAGAACACAAGCTGGGGAAGAGGCTGAGGGAGAGGGAGAAGCAGGCTCCCTGCTGAGCAGGGAGTCCAAAGCAGGGCTCCATCCCAGGACCCTGAGATCATGACCCGAGCCAAAGGCAGACGCTTAACTGACTGAGCCACCCAGGCGCCTCTAAAAGATTTTAAAGTCATCTCTACATCCAATATGGGACTCAAATTCATAACCCTGAGGTCGAGTCGCATGCTCTACTGACGGAGCCTGCCAGGCACCCCTAAACAATTCTTTTTAAAACACCTCAGTTTCCGTTTCTAACATGGTAGACTTTTTTACATTGATTCTTCTTTCTGTTACTCCTCGCTGCGAGAGCTGGGCACACAGTTTGTGATTTCATATCTATGTGCTCATGTGCTGCCTCCCCTGGCCTCCTGTGAGCTCCACAAGGGTGGGGATGATGCCTGCCTGCCTCATGGCTGTACCCTGGGCACCCGGGATCATGCTTGGCACTGAGTCATGGCATCAAGAACATATTTTGGAATGAATGAAACAGGGAGCCAGCTGAGCCTTTCGAGTAGGCAGTGCCCACCCTGACTCAGGAGCAACCATTTACTGTATGGTAAGAGTATAAAAGGGTCCCCGAGAGCAGAATGTTTGAGAACTGAAGTGGTAGTGTGAGTACAGACGGAGTAGTCAGGGGGAGATTCCTCAGGAGGGGGTGGGGGGTGACATTCTGCTGAGACCCGAGGGCCACAGAGAAGCCAACCATATGAAAAGCAGACAGACATATGTGCCAGGTGAAGGGAACAGTCAATGCAGAGTGTCCTCGGGAGAACACAGTAGGTTGTTAGAGGGACAGATAGGCTGGTGGCCTGGCTTCGCGGAGTCTAGGACAGTGCCCAGTATGTAGGGAGGACCCAGTGGATGGTTCCTGGAGGGAAGAGAGGAGGAAGAAGAAAAGAGAAAGAGCTGGGAAGACACCAGTGAGTGGCTGGAGCTTCCAAAAGGGGTAGGAGGAGTTGTCTTCTGGTTAGACATCTTCTAATCCTTCGAGGACAGCAGGGCCTGATAGGTCCCCTCAGTGGATTTGTTTCTTTATAGAAGACACTGAAGCCCAGAGAGAGAAAGCAACTCCTCAAGATCACCCAGACAGGACAGCCGTGGAATTAAAACTGGAAGCCAGGACTAGAGGCCCAGGGACCATGTCCTTTTGGGTCATACGAGGGGCAGGAGGTGTTGAGAACTCTGTGTAGGGGGTGTGGGGTTGGCGGGGGTGTGTGTGTGCAAGTTCAGCAACTGAACCCCTTCGGCCTCCCCCTCATTTCAGGCTCCCCCCACCCCCAGCCCCGTGTCCAGAGCCTCTGCAAGACAACTGAGCTCTACCCCTCCTCCATCCCTCACAGAACAGGAGCGGCTCGCCTCTCCTGGGTCTCCGGTTCTGCCAACCCTGGGAGTCCCGGATTCTTCTTAACACACCCTGAGCATTACCGTGCAGGCCAGCCTTTACCTCGTGGCTCAGGCTGTAACCTCTTCTGGGCCGCCCACTCCACCCTGCCCACCATCCATATCCCCGTCTCCACTAGAACTGGTCTGATCAATCTCGGAGGAGCCATTCTGAAATACTCTGCACTGCCATGGCTATTTTATCCCAACTGATTGATTTTCCCCATCCTTCAGGGCTTCCCTCATGTGTCACCTTTTCCAGGAAGCCTCCCCATACTGCCCATCCTTATCTCACCTCCCCTGACCTCTTCTGTGACAGTTCCCCTGGTGTCTGTCCCAGCACCTGGTGCTAACTTAGATGTCAGGGGAACACTTATGAGGCACTGGGCTCCATCTCAGGTCTGTGAGAACACTCCCTTGGGGCGTCCTATCGGGAGAGTGCTGTCCCCTATTCTAAAGCGCAGGTGGAGGCTCAGAGAAGGTGAGTCACCTCCAAGGTCTCACAGCAGGTACACACAACGCTGGGATTCAGAAGGAGGTTTGTCCTGAATCTCAATCCTAGGACCAACTCCTAGGATTAAAGATACCCCGATGGACTGGACCCAGCTGCCTAGAAGACTGTTTTGATACAGATCCTGAAGGTGTGGCCAGATTCCCAAAGAGAGATAGGTGATCAACTACCAATGTCTGCCACGGTAGCTGCAGTGGAGAACAATATGTGTGCCACATATTTGCCAGCCCTTTACCCATACGCTAAACTCCTTCCTTTTTCTGTCTCCAAGGAACTCTTTGCCTTCCCAATGAAACATAAGCACCTCAGCAATAAGAACCCAGATTTTCTAGGAAGCACTGTCCTGAGGAAAAATTAAGGCTATTCTTTAAAATATGGTCAGTGGTGATGGTAGCACAACAATGTGAATGTATTTAATGTCACTAAACTATAACACTCAAAAATGGTTACAATGAAAATTTTATGGTGTATTTTCCTACAATGGAAAACAAAGAGAAATGCCCCCACGTATCAACTTGTAAGGTCAGAGTCTTGAGGAAAGTTTGAGAACCCACTTTAGCCCCTGAGGAATGCAATTGGCTCCCCCTCCTCCCCAGAACTATATGGACATCCCTCCTGCCTCTTAAGCAACAGCCATCCTTCAGGTGTAAGTCAGTTTTTAATATCAAAATGGTATTTACAGGGAAGCTACATTCATCAGTAAAAGTGAAAGAGCCAAGTTCACGCTCCATGGCCGGATCCGTGTAAAAATCTGGTCTTTAACCTGTAGCCAAGTATCTATCCCCACATTCAGCATCCCCACGCAGGAAGCGTCTTCTCCAGTTAAAGTAAAACTATGGGTCCCTGGACACACTCCCAAGAAGGGCCTTTGGAATCCTTTGTTGGGATGGGACAAGTCCCCTACCCCAGGCATCCCCTGAGCTCAGTATGCCACCAATTCCCCAGCTCATGAGGTCCTTCTAATGGGCTTCATGTTCAGTAGACCTGACACCAGAGTGAACGTCAAAAGCCTGGGTCCGGGGGGGGTGGGGGGGGGAGGGCGGTGGCGGGGGGTAAACAGACTGCACCTACTTGGGATTGGCTTCCTTTGGTATGAAGTCAAGGACACACATGTGTGCACACAAGCACTCACGTGCACATTCGCATGCAGAATCCTGGACTCTCACCAGCACCATCTCTCTAAGGGGGGCTAGTCCCTATCCTTCTGCCTCCAGAAAGGTTGTCACCCACCATGACCCCAGGATCAGCCTCTCAGAAGGTTACTTCACACACACATGTCCCCCTTGCAACCACACAGGACAAGTGGAATTCTCCTGTAGACTTTCAGCCCATGAGCACATCCCCTCAGAACCTCTCCAGGAGCTACATACCACCAGGGGCTGGGGTGACACATGTTTAGGGTTGCTCCTTCTCGGAGGCATCCCTGTCACCCCAGCTTAGCCCCTGCCGGACTTCCCAGTCACTGCAGCACTAGCTCCAGCTGATCCAAACGTTAAGGGACCCTGTTTATCTCACAGCGGATCTAAGGGTCCCCGAGCTATAAGTTCTTATTATCTAAAATTGACCAGAACTCATTATAAGCTTCAAATTCCATCTGGGCTGAAATAGCCAAACTGTCAGTCTGAAACTCAAATCCAACGCCCCCCTCCTCAGGTTACATCTGTAGCTCCCCACTACCCTCAGACAAACCTCAAAGTCCCTGGCAATGTGGCCTGGTGCTTGTCCATTTCCCATCTGTCTCCTGCTACATTCCCCGTGAACCTTCCAGAACCTCTTCAACCCTCTGATGCCCAGAACCTGGTGTCTGCCGTTCCTACTACCCAGAACTCATCCCTGCCACACCCGACCAGGGCTCAGCATAGGTGTCTCCCTCTTTAGAAAGCCTGCCCTGACTGCCCACACTCCACTCTACCCCGCACCCACCTGATACACCAGCCTGAAATACCCTGAAGAGTACTCCCCTGGCAGGGGAGCACCGCGCCTTGCGTGGACTAGGTGCGTAGCATCCTTGCCCACCTCCTGGGTGCTTCCCCAGCCCTGGCACAGCATCCATCTCACTGCATTACACGTTAACTTCTCTACCTCCCCCACTGAGCTAAACGAGCACCTGATGGAAGGGCCCGTAGGTGGGTCCCAGCACCCAGAGCTGGTCCTCAGCAACACCAGATCTTTGTAGTTGAATAAAGAGAATTTCCAGGAATGCCAAGTGCCTGAGCTTCCCGCTTCGAGTGAAATGGGTGAGGCGGCCACTGGAGAGCGGCAGAGAGCTCCCTCACCCCTCAGCTGAGCTCCATCCACTGGTACCACTGGGTCACACCCAGGCGGCTCCCCTACCAGCCCCACTAGATTTGCTCCACGCCCGTGGCTGCCAGAGCTCTTGGCCCCAGACCAGCGCTCACCGACCCACCCAAGCAACCTGCCTGCAAGTCTCCAGGCCAGCCTCTGACCCTGTCCCGGAGCGGATCCAATCCTCCAAGCCCTGCCACCAACCATTCTCTCCCACAGGACTACCAGACTGGGCCAGCAAAACGGTCCCTCTTGCCATCCCCATCTCGACCTGACGGTACCTTTTATGCCCACCCAGGATCCCCTGGCCCCAGGGCTCCCCTTGTCTGCTCCCAGAGGAGCCCCCCACCCCACCTAGGCCTGAAGCAATCCAAACTCCCTTCCAGCCACGGTGCAGCTGCACTGCATGAAAGAAAGACGAGGAAGCTGAGCTAATTTGCACTACGATGTAAACGGGGGATGGCATCTGAACCCTTGTGAACATTCAGATCCAAAGCTCTCCGTCCTGGGCCTTCCCCAAATCAAGGACTCTAGGCCCTGGGCTGGTGACCAAGGACGCCATGCATGAATCATCCCCTGTAAACACCCAGTCCACAAGGGGTGCATCCACCCGTTCGCTGGGTCTAGGTCGGAGCTAGGAGGTTAAGAGAACCAAAGCCCAAATGCAGGCTGCTGGAGGCTGACGGGCTGAGGCCAGAGGCCAAAGCCCGGGCCCGGGGTCTCCGCTTCCGACCCCACCTGCCGCGGGAACGTCTCTGCCGGGCGCGCGGCCACAGCCCAGCCCCGGCCCCGCCTCGGGAGCCCCTGCATCCTGCCTGCCTAGACAGCTCTACCGGAGCCGACGCCCGGGCAGCAGCACCGCGGCGCCCTGCGCCCGGCGCCTCCGCTGGGTTAGCCCCATCCCAGCCATGCCGGCATCCAAGCTGCTAAAGGGGCGGTAACGAGGAGCGTTAGACCTGCTGTTAGTCAGGGAGAAATCCACAAGCCGTTAGTGTCCGCTGCGAGGAACAGACCGGGAGGGCAGGGGTTAGTCGAGGCGAAGCTGCACGGAGCCGGGCGGGAGCCTGGAGCCTGGGGCCCCAGGCGGGCAGCCCCCGAGGCAGCCGCGGGAGAGCAAGTTAGTGCAGAGGAGCCGCAGGGAGCCCACACACAGACCCGGGGGCCTCCTGGAGGTGAGGCGTGACGTCACCCCCAGGTGTGGCCCCGGCTGGCTCAGCGACTGGCGGGCTCTGGGGAAGGCAAGCTGGGGCCGGCCTCCGTCCCTGCCCCGCCCGGCTGCCGGGTGCGGACCTGGGGCGCGAGGAGCGGCCCGCGTCCGCCGCGGCGGGGGAGCGCGGCTCCAGGGGACCCGGGCGCCCTGCGCGCTCACCTGCGGCCCGTCCCTCCCGCCCGCTCCCTGACTTCCGGGGCAAGACACGCCCCTCAGGCCGACTTCCGGTGCTGCGCGCCCCACTCGGCGAATCCCCGGGCGGGAGGCCCCCTTCCCACGCAGGGAGGCCCCGCCCACCGACTTCCGGCGGGGGCCACGCCTCCTTGGCTGGCTTCCGGGGCGTGTCCTGTGCGGGGCGGTGCCTGCTGCACCTGCCGCTTTCAGGTGCGGTGAATTGCACCCTCGTCTCCCTCCAAATTAGGGCACCCAGGCGCCTTCTCTCTCTGCCCCGTGGCTGGGAGCCCAGTGCTCCCCGCCCTAGCCCCGCCGGCCTCCACCCTCACCCCCCACCCCCCACCCTAACCAGGGGCCACCAGACTTGCGCCAGAGGAGATGCTCGTGCTCTGGGGGGGGCCGGCCTCCTCCCCCCGCACCGCCGCCGCCTCCTCTGGGCCCCTGGTGTGGTCAGTAGGGCCGTCCCCCGCCTCAGACCCAGCCCTGGGCTCTGAACCCACAGCCAATCGGGGCAGCAAAGTGGGGGGGAGGGGGAGGGCCCCTGTGTGCAGGACCAGCCCCAGGAACTCTGCTTGCCAGGAGGGATGCCCAGAGCTCGGCAGGGCTGGGGTTAGTGGGAAGAGAAAACGAGGTTAGTAGGGGCGGGGTTAGTAAGTGAGAGCACAGCACCAGCGGACGGGGGCACCTCAGCGGACACACACAGAAGTCACTAGGAGAAAAGGAAGAACACACGCAGGTCCGTTAGTTGGTTAAGGGAGGGTCGGGGTGCGGTTGAGGCAGCCCCGGGTTAGACAGGTTAGTAATCGAACAAAAGAGCTGCCTACGGAAAAGAAAGCTGGGGACGAGGAAGAATGTGGGGGAGACACAGGGTTCAAAGCGAGTGTCTGGCCCCAGGCAGAAGGGTCTGTGTGCAGAACACCCCGAGGGACCAGGGCCCAGGCAGGGGACACGACCAATCGCGTTTTCTGGGCTCCCCACCCCCGCTCCCACCCAGATATCTACAGGTTCTTTTTAAGGATCTGTCCTGTGTCAAGAACTGTACATTCAGGGGAAGCCTCGCTGCAGCCTGTGAGGTGAAGGTCACAGTCGCGCTCTGCGGCTCAGGAAACGGGTTCAGAGAGGTTGGGTGACCTGCTCAGAATCGCTCAGCAGGAGGCGGCAGGGCTGGCGACAGTCCTAGTTGCGTGCCCTGTCCTGGAACGTGGGTCTGCACAGAGATCCCAGGCCACAGGCAGGGCCTTCTGGAGCGTTGTCGTCTGCCCCCACGTCCCAGCCCCTTGAAAGGCCCATGAGCTGCAAGGTTAGTAGGGTCTGGCTGCAGGGGGTTAGTAGGGCATGCTCGGGCCTGGTTAGTGGGTTAGTTGGTTGGCAGAAGGCCAGGCACCTCGTCACACGCCACAGCGTCCCGGCCGAGCCCTGGGTTAGTAGGTTAATCACACCATGCAACACTGCCCCGGGCCCCTCAGCTCAGCCCCAGAGGCCTCCCGCCCCGCCAGCCAGGGAGCCGGGCCTGACCAGGGCAGGGGCTCCGCCTCCACGCTTCTCAACCACCCCCCCAATCGAGCCTGAGTCCCGAGGACCTCGCCCCAGGCCATTTTGTTTCCCAATTTCTCGGCTCTGGGCCTGAGGGGCCCTCCCGCCGAAACAGTTTGGTTAACCTGAAAATAGATCCTGCTGGTCCTGGCCGGAAACCCCTGCCTGGTTCTGGTCAGCCCCCTCCCAGAAGGCTGGATCCTGTCACACTCAGGCACACTGGCGTGTGCACGCACACACAACACACACACACAGCAGCATCTTCCCAAAAAAGGTGTGATGCCCCAAGGGCATCAAGTCCAGAGGTACCATGTCCAGCGGACATCTCCTCCACCAGGTGCCAGGCTTCTGGCTACTCCAACCGCAGGCCTGCTCTCCTACCCTCCCCCCCAAAAAAAACTGCATAGAGCTCACCTGACTCCTAGAACCAAGTTCCAACACCCAGCCCCTCCTGGTCTGCTGCCTTTCCAGTCGGTGCTACAAAGCCCCTGAGAGTGCCCGGCTGGGTCATCTCCTATCCATGCTGTGCAGTTTCCCCACAGAAGCCCCACCCGATTGCCCCCTCAGTTCTAAATGATGCTCCATAAGAAAAGGGCTCTGTTGCCATAAAAGGGGAGAACGCTGAATCCTGGCTGTCCTTGAGTACTCACAATTCCCCTTGGCACTTTAAAGGCTCTGATAAGTCCTGCATTTCAGGAACTGGTTGAATTTGAACTCCAACAATACCACCTCCCCTTTTTGTTTAAGAGCAATGACATCTCCTAGGACTTACTTTGGGCAAATCTTCCAGGGCCCTGGAGGCTATCAGCTAAGCCACATCCTTCTCGTCCTTCAAGGCCCTGGCTGGTTCAGGCTTGCTGGAAAGCCTACCCAGGTCATTCTGGAATCTAACTCCCACCCCACTAAGCACTCAGAACCTGTGCCTCGGTGGACTGTTCTCTGCCGCATTCTCCAATTCTCCAGTTCCAATTGCTCAGCCGTGCAATCCTGAAGGTTTCAATCACAGCCAGAGCTTCACCTATAGCCCTACTGCAAGCGACCGGCACAGGAAAGAGCCACAGTAGGTGCTCACTCCTGATGAGAGGGTGGCCCAGGAGGCCTTTGGAGCTACTCATGGGGCAATAAAGTACGGCCACCTCCCCAAGCTGATGCGAGATGGATATTAAGAAAACAGGCAGGGGAAGGACTAGCCTCTGGATCAGAAGATGCCGAGTTGGCAGTTCCAGAGCACAGAAAATAGATAAGCCCTAAATCTAACCTTCCAGTGGGATGGGAGTGTTAAGTGAGCAACCTGCTAGGGGCCCAGCACTGTGCAGGCATGTGCCCTCACTGACTCCTCCCCGTGCCCCACCCCGGAAGGGAGCACATGGCTCCTGTTCCAGAGTTGACATCAGACTCACAGAGAAGATGTGACCTGCCCAAGGCTGCACAGCGGGGGACATACCCCCGGGCTCCAAGGCCCAGGCTCTTCCCAGGACATCCTTCTCCTGGGGCTCCTCCTCACTGCCCTGGTCCAGCCAGCTCCCTGAATCCATCCCTGAGGCTCCAGGACCGGACCATCCTAGCACAGTGCCTCCCACACTCAACCCTACTTCCCACACCTCTGCTCTGCCCTCCCCATGGCTGTGGGGCTGCCGAGGGGGAAGATGGCTCCAGCTTTCCATGCTTGTGGTGACCATCTGTATGGACTGGGTTGTGTGCCCCACACACACACACACAGTTCATAAGTTGCCACCATCACCCCCAACAAGACCATATTTGGGGATGGGACATTTACGGAGGAAATTAAGGTTCAAAGAGGCCATAAGAGTGGGACCCTAATCCAACAGGACTGGCATCCTTAGAAAAAGAGGAAGAGACACCAGATCTGCCCCTCCTCCTCACCAACCACCCCCCCCCCCAAGCCCCACACATGAGCACAGAGAAAAAGCTGTCTGAGGACACAGCCAAGAAGGTGGCCATCTGCAAGCTGTGGAGAGAGGCCTCGGGAGAAACCAACCCCCGCTCACACCTTGATCTTGGACTCCCAGCCACCAGAACTACGAGAAAACACATTTCTGCTGTTTAAGCACACCACCACCACCACCCACCCGGGGCTGTAGTAAATGTTAGGGCAGCTCGAACCAATGCAGGCTCTCTTCCCCCCCCCAGGAAAGGAATGCCCAGTTTTTAAACTTGCCTATGTTAGACCATGGGCTGCTCTTGGACAAGCGCTGGACCACCCCCACCCCGCGCCCCGGAGCGGCTGGACTGGGTAGAGAATGGAGCCGTGCGCAGGGAAGTGAACCTGCAGCTGTGTAAGGAGGAGGCTGCCTATGCCTGGGGCCCACCCTGCCTGCCTTGCCCCCCAAGGACAGAATCCAGGATCAGTGCAACACGGAGCTGGGGTCTGTGATCTGACTGGGGTGACCGACCCCTTGAGCCTGGGGAGGACAAGGCTGGATCTGTCTCCCTCTTGTGAGCTCCCCCAGCCTGGGCCACCTGGTCTCTGGCAAACCCTGCCCTTTCAGGATAGCGTACCTTCTGCCCCTCCAGGTGGGCCCCAGAACTCGACCACACTTGGGGAAGGGTCCTCCCGGACCCCAACTGCCTCTTCCCTCTGACCTTCAGGCACAGGAGGCACAGAGGCACAGGAAAGCCTCATGCAAAAAGCACCCACAAAAATGAGAATCACTCAAGAGCAGACGACGCAAGGCAGACTCTGAGCCGACGGAGGCCACGAAGCTGTGTCTCCCTCCTTCCCACTGGTAGCTCCCCCCTGACTCCCATCCCTGAGTTCCTGCCCCGTCTTGTAGGGTCCTTAGGGACCCCACCTTCATAAGGGTGGGGCTGGCGGGGCCGTGGCCCAGGTGAACACGGACTGGCCACAAGCAGGGCTGCAAAGGGGGACCAAGTCGGCACCAAGTCAAGAAATGGCCTCCAGGTGCAGACAGTAAGGTCCAACAGGCGGGGTCCAGGTGGACACGGAGGGGCAGGGGGCTCCCAGCCTCCCTCACACCCACCCCCAAGCTCTCCTCCAGAGCCAGGGCATGTCCTCAGCCGAGCGCCAACCGGGAGGGTCCTTTATCCACGGGAGGCTCCGTCTTAGCAGTTGGGAAAGATGAGGTCTTCCCAGAGTTCCAGGAAACCACCAAAGGCTGCTCCCTATGTCACCGTGGCCAGAGTCCCGAGTCACCCGGGCTCCAAAGAGATGACCAGGCCAGGCTGAGCCTCCTGGGGGGGAGTGCAGCGTGTTAGGACGAGGACACGGCCTCCATCCCCCAACCTAACCCCACCCCTGAGGCGGGGGACACCTTCAGAGACCCTCAGGCTCTCTAGACAAGGTGTGGGTAAGGGCTTTAGACACTAATGATTTTTAAAAGAAACTCAGGAACAGAGTTTCCCACCCTGGCAGGACTACAAGAGCAATAATAGGAGCCTGGTGCATGGGCAGACAAGGGGCAAGGGTTCAGGTGGGCAAAAAGAGGCTCCAGTGGCCCCAGGAGGCTTGGATTCCCTTTACAACATCCCTACCAAGGGCACTTCGGCACCACCTTCCCCCAGTACACACATATACACACACACACACATGCACACCTCCCAGGACGGGGAGCTCACTCCCTTGCTGAGACGGTGATAAATCATGTTCTCGTGTGAAGATCTGCAAGGGTGGAACAGTGTCTCTGGTGTTCACCTCTGGATCCCCAGGATCTAGCTCAGAGAAGGTGCTTGGTCCACGTTCGTGCTGAGGGAAGGAACGTACTGAAAGGTCTGCCATAACCCACCCACAGTGGTCTTGATTCAGTCCCCACACACCCCCCATAAGACTGCACAGAGCAAGCCTTCCAGCCACCTGGCTGGGCCTTCCTGGTGGGGGAACGATCATGCCCCCATAAAACTAAGCCCAGTGCAACTTCCTTCCCCACGCTTCCCCAGGCTTACCTGGCAGCTCCTAGCCAACAGGTGGGCAGCCCCGGCCCAGCTCCCAGCCACTTTCCCAGGTAGATCCCATCCTAGAAGACAAAAGAGCCAACCACGCCGCAGGAGAAAACTGCACCCAGGCCCCCTCCCCAGGTGGGGGGCATGGCCAGAAGTCTCTGATAACAAGAAGAAGGCCCCCCTGGAGCCAGAGAGGCTGGGCCCAGGCACACTGCCCACCACCTCCCTTCCTCCCACCCCCGAATGTCCTTGGGTTGAGGGGGGTGCCCTCACCAACCTCTCTGTTCCCCAATAACAGCAGAAGGGGGCCCAGGACAAAGTAAAACAAATTCAGCTTGGCAATAGCTGAGTGGAAGCAGTGAACGGAGTCAGGAATTCAGAGTTCTGATCCAGCTCAGCCATCATCCTGTGTGGCCCTGGGAAGTCTGTCCCTCTCTCTCTTTCTCTCTCTGCGCCCTGGGATCCTTCCCACCCTGCATTCACCCAGAGTGCACAATACTAACCCACAGTTCGAGGCAGCGGAGAGGAGGAAATAGGGGGGCCCTTCGGCTCAGCCTCAGATACTCTTCTGCCCCCATTACACACCTGCTAATCCCGACCCAGAATCATCTCTCGGTTTTGCCTGTGGTGACAGCTAAGCTATCTTCATCAACCGGCAGACCTGTGCCAGGAGAGTCAGGGGGCCCCTCGGTGGGTGTTCAGAGTTTGCAATGGGCACCTGAGCCTCAAGGCACGGGTCCGGACCTGGAGGAAAGAATGTGGCCCTAGAGTCACAGTGCCAGTGTCCCCACTCAACCGCCAGGTAAAGAGGAGCCCTGGCCAAGTTTCACGAATATGACGACAGAGGGCCAGAACTGAGAAGCGCTGCCAGGAGTCGCCAGTCCCCTCCTGCCTCCTTCTGACACCACATCTACGGGTTCTTGAGGTGAGGTCACTTGACTCACGTCCACAGAAGTTCCCGATGGTGGGAGCTTACAAAATTCTAGCCTCCATGCCAAAAGCAGGGGTGGGAAGATGACCCTCTCTGGGGCCCCATGAAACAGGGACAAGGTCTTTGTTTGTGACACAGAGGGGTAGAAAAGCTGATCCCCACTCCCCCACCTCCACCTCCACCCCCACGTGGGATTCTGAGGTTCTACACTTTCCTGCACAGACCGAAAGAGGGCAGGCAGATAGGCTGCAGGCAGGTAAGTTGGAATACTTATCTGCAAGGCTGCTTCCCCAGGGCGGTCACGAATGTTCAGGAAGATTCGGAAATCCCCTCCTCTCTCCTCTGTCCCAGGACCTTGCTCTACTCTGTAAATAGATCCTGGGCTGCTCAGAGGAGCCTTGCTTGACACAAAGGCCCTTCCCCCAACCCTGCGGACCCCAATATCAATAAGGCAATGAAGGTTTCGAGGGAAACGCCAACCCCTGGGTGAAGCAGTGTACCCCTGTCTAGGAGGGTAGCAAGGAAGGCATGGGCGTTAAGGGCAGGTGAACAGATGAGAGTATTGCCTCCTTGAGACCACATATCCAACGTGCAACTCAATGTTCATTATTCTTCAAGGGTTACCTAGTGCCTGGCACACGGTGAGCATTCCCAAAATTGTTTTCACCAGCTGAGAAAATCTTTGTGCCATACTTGGTGATGTCCCAGAAGTAGGATATGCCTCCTGGAGTGGGAGGTGTATTTACCCCCAGTAACACAGATCAAATTAAAACCCCATGCACATGGATGGATACACAAACGGTCGTACGTTTATATAATGAAAGCTACTCCTCAGTAAAAAGGAATGGTAGGGGCGGCTGGGTGGCTCTGTGGTTGAGGGTCTGCCTTTGGCTCAGAGTGTGATCCCCGGGGTTTCAGGGTCAAGTCCTGCATCGGGCTCCCTGCGGGGAGCCTGATCCTCCCTCTGCCTGTGTCTCTGCCTTTGTGTGTGTGTGTGTGTGTGTGTGTGTGTGTGTGTCTCATGAATAAATAAATAAAATCTTCAAAAAAAAAAAAAAAAAGGACAAGTGACCGTTCCATGCTACAACTTGGACAAACCTCGAAGATGAAAGCAGCCAGGCACATGAGACTGCGTGCTGTTTGACTCCATATATGTGAAATGTCCAGAAAAGACAAACCTGCAGAGACGGAAAGTAGACTAGTGGTCATCTGGAATCAAGGGTGGGATGGTGGAGATTAGCAGTGAGTAGGTATGGGGGCGCATTTACCGAGGCAGTGGAAATATCCTAAAATGGATTTATGGCAACGGGTGCTGTACCTTGGTACATTTCCTAAAAGTCATCAAACTGTGCACTTGAAATGGATGTTATAACATTTACACCATGCCTTCCATAAAGTTAGACCCAAAAAAGGACAGAACCACTGATCCATGCCATAACAAGTATGAACCTCAAGACATTATCCTGAGCAAAAGAAGCCCAACACAAAAGATTCCATATTAATAGAACTTTAGAAAACACAAGTCTAGTTTCTAGGCAGAGGAAGCAGATCAGTGGTTCCCTGGGGCTGGAGCTGGGGCCGGCGGGGGGCGGGGCGGGGGCGGGGCGGGGGGGACTGGCAGTGAAGGAACACAGGGGGATATTTTAGGGAGCTGAAAATGTTCTAGATGTGGATTGTGGTGATGGTTATGCAGGTGTCCACATTTAGCAAAACACAAAACATGTGATTGAAATGTATGCTTTGAATGGGTACACTTTATTATAGGTAAATTATAACTTGTTATTTTTCAAAACTCCTTTAGACGTAGAGGATAAGAATGGAGAAGAGCTGGATCAAAGGCCAGACAGAAACTTCCCTGTGGCCCCAGGGCCCTGGCATCTCAGCCCCCACCACCCCACACAGACCCCCCCCACCCCCCCCACCCGCAAGCCAAGGTCAGAGGCCCCAGCAGGGAGGCTCTGCTTGAGGGATTAGAGCCCAGAAGATTCTAGAGATCCCTCCTACCTCTGAGAGTCAGGAGGTTTCCACACCAATGGATTTCATAGCATGGGGCTGGTCTCTGTTATCCCAAGGGTGCACAGAAGGGTCACCTTGGTTACTCCTTCGACGCTGGTAGGGTTGTGATGGTCACGTAGACATGTCTGGAATCCCATGGGTGGGCTGGGAGATGCATCCAGCTGCTACGGAGAGAAATAGAAATAAAGAAGAGGAGGGGAATAAATATGTACCCACTAGTACACTAGAGAGTAGATGCCAGGGTCAGGCCAAAACTGATTCCTTCAGATGCAGATCAGAAGAAAAAAACAGGAGGGGCAACTGGCTCAGGTCACTATCTCAGGGTCCTGGGATCCAGCCAGGTGTTCCTATAAATAAAATATTTTAAAAATACAAAAGAAGGGACACCTGGGTGGCTCAGTGGTTGAGCGCCTGCCGTCGGCTCAGGGTGTGATCTCTGGGTCCCAGGATCGAGTCCCGCATCAGGCTCCCTGCATGGAGTCTGCTTCTCCCTCTGCCGGTGTCTCTGCCTCTCTCTCTGTGTCTCTCATGAATAAATAAATAAATAAATTTTTTTTAAAAATAAAAATTAAAAAAGATACAAAAGAAGAAGGAAACCAGGAAAGAGATCTTGCTGGGGCTAGTGCCAGCCAAAACATCCCCCAGCATTGGACAGGACACGGACGGGCCTAACAGCACGGGGTCCATCCTACTGGGCCATGCTGAATGATCCCACTACTGCTCTGAGCCTGTCCCCTTATCCAGGAAATGGGATTATAATGACACCCACGTCCCAAAGCTGCTCTGAGGATCACATGGGATAATAAATACTACCTATTAGCTCATATTCTATTATTTTCTTACACTGTTAATACTACCATCACACCCACGGCTCATTAACACCATTGTGGGATATTCATCCCCCCCCCCCAAACTCTGTGCCGTTCCTGGTAACGGAGGAACAGCTGCCAGGGAAATATGCATTCAGTTGCATTTTAGGGTCCCTCTGGGTTCTTGGGTTTTTTTCCCTGACTCTGGAATAAAATAGCTACTCAGAGAGCTGGCATACGGGAGATGTTGGCCTAAATTGCTTTGGATGAGTGAGTGCTGAGAAATAAGGGGAGCCTCCCGGGAATAAGAGGCGCAGGAGCCCAGCTGAGGGAAACAGACCCATCTGCAGAGCTGCGGAAAACCCTGTTTCCAGACAAATTCAAACACGGCAGGCACAAAAGAGGAGCTTCGAAATGCAAGTCGCCCTCAAACAAGGGAAGGGAGTCCCTGAGCTGCAGGGGGAGGGAAGAGACTAAAAGGAGAATGAAGGGAAACCAACATGTATTGAGGACAGATACTACCTGGGGGCACTTTCAACTACCTGACAAAAGAATAAACTGGGTTTTCTTGTCCCCATTTTACAGATGAACAAACAGGTTCAAAGTGTCTCACTCCAACATCACCCATCGAGAAAGTGGTGCGACTGGATTCTAAGGCTTATTGAACCCCAAAGGGGTGGAAGACTTGTGTTCAAATTGTGGTTGAGGTTAAATGGGAGAAGCCTCCAGGAAGGGATGTGTACACTGAAAACAGAGTGGCCAGGAGCCTTAGTACCACCACCATTGGGGAAACTGGCCCATGATTGCTAAACCATATCGGGTCATTTGATTCCAGTTGCTTCCACAGTCTCGAGGCAACGGATCAAACTGACATTTAGGAGAGGAGGTGGTGTGGTGCTGTAGTCACAAACACACGTCTCAGGGCCAGACGAGACCCAGGGTGAAGTCCTGACTCTCCTTCCAACTGGCTGTGTGATCCTGAGCTAAGCACTCCACCTCTCTGAGCCTGTCTCAGTTGTAATGCCCAATTCCCAGCCTCTTCACGGGGTCTCCACGAGGCAGCACCCAGCAAGAAGCCTGGCAAACGGTCACTAAGCTGTAGAGGCGTTGTGTTTTACTCCATACCCTTGAGTACACAATTGGTTCAGTCTCTCCCTCCCTTCCATGGCTCATCCAGCTTCCACAGGGGCCCACCTAGACCACAAGGCGGGGAGGGGACCCCCGCCTCATCTGATCCGATCAGCCTGGTGAGGGACACAGAGACAGATGTCACTCTCAACCAGCCTTTGCCTCTGCCCCAGTGTATCTCTGGCTATTGTTCCACAAAGAGCTCCAGCTGACAGATGAGCCAAGCCTCAGAGACTAGAGGGAAGGACCCCCTTGGAACAAAGGATAGCCTATAAGTTATTCACCAGCCCACTGAACTTGCACAATGGACCCAGTGCCCCAGAAACACCCCCCTGCTCAAACAGCCTAAGGGTCACCCAGAAGAGGAACCGACAGCCTCAATGCAAATAAAAGCAAATAACTCGAGATCAATAAAAGACTTAGGGGCCATGTAAGTGAACTCAGCCAGTACACAGTGGGCACACTCAGCAGTAATATCTTTATCAGGCACCTACTAGCTGCAGGCACTTCATACGTACTGCTTCTTAGCCTCATGACAGCCTTCTAAGGCAGGGAGTATGATTCCCATTCTACAGATGAGGCGACTGAGGCTCAGAGGAGGGAAATTACCTCCTTACTGAAGCTGAGCTTAAGAGGTGACCTGGGTGGAAACACGGATCAGATCCAGAGAAGGGAGTTAGAAATGAAAATATTAAAAAAAAAAGAAGAAGAAGAAAGAAAGAGAGAAAGAGAGAAAGAAAGATGAGAAAGATGAGAAAGATAAGATAAAAAGATGAAGAAAGAAAGAAAGAAGAAAGAAAGAAAGAAAGAAAGAAAGAAAGAAAGAAAGAAAGAAAGAAAAAAGAAAGAAAGAAAGAAAGAAAGAAAGAAAGAAAGAAAGAAAGAAAGAAAGAAAGAAAGAAAGAAAAATGAAAACAACTGGCAGGTCCAACCAAAGGGCACATGAGTATAGAGTACATCTGTCCTCTCCAACCTTTTACAATTATCCTCCATTGTATTAAACTGATACGTTCATTCTTAAAAATCACCCCAAATGATAAAATTCTCATTTTTAATGCAAGCGTAGAGAATGGGTCTCCTAAAGCTGGCACAAGGGGTTTGATTCCTTGGGGGGGGGGGGGGGGGGGGCTCTGAAGACCAGCTCTCTCCTCCGTGAAGAGTTGGAGAGACAGAAAAAGCAGTAAGAGAGATGCAGGGTAGATCTAGAGCCCTTCTCAAATGGCGAGGGTCACCAAATGATCAAATGCAGGCGCGGAGGGGCGCCGGCGCTGCTACCCATAAATTCTTTCAACGTGAATTTAATCAGAGCCAGTGTGGGAGGGATTCAGTGCCACCCAAAGCCAGGCACTGGCCAAAGGGTCCCAGGGGATACCATTTTGCGCGGACTGCGACACGGTTCTGCGCTGGGGCGGGGGAGAGGCTGGGGTACCCTTCCCTCGACCAGCGGAAGGTCTGACCACCTGCTTGATGACGGGGAGGAGGGGGCTGAGTAAACACCCAGATGCCCAGCCCCACCCAGTCCTGCTGACTCATCCCCTGGCCACGTGGCACGGACATCTGCATATTTGAAGCAACGCCCCTAAAGTCTGAGAACCACTGTCCTCAGGTCTCCCTGTCAAGTGGAATTACTCATCCCCGCCTCCCCCCGCCCCCCACAGCCCCCAACAAACCCAGGCGATCGCTTAGCCCCCAGGTGCTCCCAGAGGGGGATGCGCTTCGGGAAAGTAAAGCACTGCGCCCAGAACCAGCGTTCTGCTCGGGGTGGGCGCTCGGTCTGGGGTTGGCACCGGCAAAAACAAAGCCTTTTCCCGCACGTTCCGTCGCCTTTCTCTCCCGACCCCTCTCCCCGCACCAGTCTCCCTCCCCTCCCCCTCCCCCCTTCCCCCAGCAGCAGGTGGGGGCGGATCTCCCGCGGCGGCACTGCAGTGGGGTGTGCGCGCCAGCAATCCCCGCGCGCGCTGGTCTGGAGCCTGGGGTGGCCAGGAGGGATTCCGGGTCCCCCAGGCCTCCCCCTGCAGAGTCCCAGAAGCAATTTCTCTGGCCCGGGACCCTCCGCTGGGGGCACAGGAGATCTGATAACCCCCTCTTCATTTCCAGCCTCTCTAGAGAGCGTCCTGGGGAGGAGGAGAGGGGGCAAGGGTTCTGTGGGCTCCCCAGACCTGTTTGGGGATATACACCGGGATTTAGAATTGTACATATCTGGATACAGAATCACTGGCGTTGTGACCTTGGACACGTACCTAGCCGTCTCCGGATCTCAGCGTCCTCATCTCTAAAATGGGGTTCTTAGCTCCTCGTGGGACTGTGGTGGTAATGCGTGCAAAGCACTAAACACGTTGCTGGCGTAAAGTAAGCTCTCTGCAAACTGATGGGTTATTTTTATCATCATCATTGCCATCATTCTTCTCAAGGAAGGTGGTTTTCCTGCCCTCCCCATCCGCGGGACCCACCCAGCGCGCCGCGCGTCTAGAATCTGGGTCCCACCGACGGAGCCCGAGCAGGCCCTGGGCGGTGGGCTCGGTAGGAGAGAAGCGGGGCTCAAGCACCCACCCCCACCCTGGTTCCCAGGCCACCCGGGCTCCGTCCCGGGCTGGGCCACTTAGCGGCCGACCTGATGGGCCGGCGAGGTCCAGGGTCCCCTCCTCCGGTCCGGCAGCGGGGCGTGGGGAGGGTCTTTGTTCGCCCTCGGATCCCGACTGAGGACAACTCGCCCCCCGCCCCCCGCACCCCGCACCCCTCTCCCCGCACCGGGCTCCCAGCGCAGCCTCCCCCGCGGCCCCAAGCCCCACCCAGGCCCGAGTCTTGGCCGCGCTGGACGAGTGCCGGCGGCAGGAGCTCTCCGTCCTGCAAAGGAGGGCCACTCCGGGCAGCCCTTGCCATCCCCTGAACGCTGCCGGGGACCCCGGGACCCACCCTCGACCCGACCTCGGGGAGCGAGGCTGTCGGCCGCGCGCGGGCGCCGGGCGCTCGGGGAGGGGGGGGCGCGAGCGCCCGGCGGCGGCTCACCTCGGGTCCGCGGTCCTGCGGCGCCAGTGCAGAGGGCTCTTTGTGCCCGGGCTCACGGCGCAGAACTGGGGGAGCCCCTGCAAGCGCCTCCCACCGCAAACTCCTCCCCGCACTCGTCCGCAGCCTCCCTCCCTCCGGCCCCCCGAGCGCAGCCGGCGTCGTCTTTGTAAGCTGCTGCAGCGCCCATGAAATTTTAATGCGGGAGCGGCTGGCGGGCGGAGGCGCCCCACCCCCGGCCGCGCCTCGGCGCCCCTCGCCCCCGCCCCCCCCCCACTCCCCCGGGGTCCGGGCCGCCGGCCGAGGCGGGCGGGGAGGGTGGGGGGAGCGCGCCGCCGCCCCCGCGGCACAAAGGGGCGAGCCGGCCTCCAGCATCCCCGCCCGCGGCGCTGCCATGGCAACGCTGGCCGGGCTGGACTCGGCCCGGAGCCCAAGCCCGGAGCCCTAGCCGGGAGCCCTAGGAGCCCGGAGCCCAAGCCCGGAGCCCAAGCCCGGAGCCCTAGCCGGGAGCCCTAGGAGCCCGGAGCCCAAGCCCGGAGCCCTAGCCCGGAGCCCTAGCCCCGAGCCCCGCGCAATCAGCGGACCCGGGACGCGGGCCCCGGAGCACCAGGCGCCTCACCCGCGGGGGCCCTCGGTGTGCTTCTCGGTGAATCCTGCCAGGTGGACACGCGCTTACGGTGGAGGAAAGATTCGAACCCCTGCCCGCGCCTTCACGCCCGCGTGCGTGCCACGACACCCCTCGGCCTGACCACTTTTATAGGTTTGGTCCTTTGTTTTTTGAACAGCCCTCTGCTTAGTACCCACCCTTCGGTAGAGCAGTAATGCCAGAAAGTGGTCCTAGACCAGGAGCATCAACATCACTTGGGAACTTGCTAGAAATGCCAATTTCAGGTCTCAACGCCAGCACTACGGGGTGGAAAACTCTGGGGTGGGGCCCAGAGATCTGCATTTTATTAACAAGCGCTCCAGGGGATTCTGATGCACATTCAAGCTTGGGCACCAATGCTAGACGGTTCCGGGGGCCTCTATAACCAGCCTGTCCTGGGTTTTAATTTCAGCTTTGTCCACGCCCCTTAGCGGATGACCTTGGACACACCATTACTGAGACTCGGTTTCCTAGTCCATAAAGTAAAGATAATGATGGAATCCGCCTCATAGGGTTATGTGGGTTAAATGTGGAAATGCGGGCAGAGGGCAGCTTAGCACAGTGCCTGGCACTTAAAGGCTCAAAACATAATTTTTATTATTATAATGCTATGACATCCATTTAATTTTTACACTTCTCTGTTTGTCATTTATCATTTTCATTGCTCAGATAAGGACATTAAGACTCAGAGAGGCTGTGAGAGCTGCCCACAGCCACAGTAGGGGACCCAGGCAGGATTTGAACTGACCACTTGAGGTTCCACATTTGCAGGCTGTCTTCCACATTGTCCATCTCCTCCTCGGATGCTACCCTCCACCCCTGCTTTGGTCTCCAGGAAATCCAAATCCCGCTCGACAAACCTATAGCATTTTGCCAATGTACCCAGCCCAAGGACATTGCGGGAACCCTGAAGATCCCAGAGGAGGTCCCAGATACTGCCCCGGCACTGGCAGAGCTAGCAATCCTTGCAGAGAAGTAAGACTCATGTGGAACAGCTAGAGAAAAGGCAAGATGGGGTGTGGTCACAGCATTGCCCAGAGGACGCAGCCAAAATATTGCAGGTCTACTACTTTCCCCTGGATCCCCAGACCACAAACAAAAGGAAGACTTTTTTTTTTTTTTTTTAAGGAAGATTTTTTTAAAGTATTCCCAAGTCACTCGTTTTGTAATCTGTTCTCAAATTCTCCTGAGTATCAGCCTATCATTTCCAATATCCATTTGGATTAAAAAAAAAAAATCAAGTCACTTGTCTGTTTCCAGATCTTCAACACTTCTCTTTTTCCCTGGGGCTTCTTAAAGATGAACAATAATGAGGGATGCCTGGGTGGCTCAGCAGTTGAGCCTCTGCCTTCAGCTCAGGGCATGATCCTGGAGTCCCAGGATCAAGTCCCACATCGGGCTCCCTGCATTGGAGCCTGCTTCTCCCTCTGCCTATGTCTCTCATAAATAAATAAAATCTTTAAAAAAAAAAAAAAGATGAACAACAATGAGCCTGTGGTCCTATTTCCAAGTATGTTTCATTCTAGGGATATCTTTTCAAGGAGAGCATTGAGAGAAGGGGTGCGGGTAGGGAGGGTGGCAGGCAAAAGAAATGATCATGAGAAGCTACTGGGGGCTCACTGTGAGGGGACCGTCTAACTCAGGTGGACTCAGGGTGAGCCATGAACTGAATAACACAAGGAGGGGTCAGAACCCATGTCTAGCAGACACCAAAGACAGCCTGAACCCGCCTGGCTGTCCTCTGCCCCAGTCCTATAACACAGCACATTTCCTTATCATGGGGAGCCCAAACTAGCTGTCCTGGGGGCTCCGCTGATCCTATGCCCTCTTTCTGTCTACCTGTTGAGTGCCTTTGTGGTGAGCAAAAATCCTCCCTTTTCCTGGGGTGGGTTGGAAACCCACAGAGCCTTCTTCATCCTGCAGTCTCAGGGCACTGGTACCACCTCCTTTGGGATTCACATCCAGTTTGATAGCTAGAGCTGGCACCCTTCTTGCCTCCCCATCAATGTAACTCTGCCTCTCACCTTATCCTGTGGGGAGGCCCAGGACCTTGCCGAGCACACCCCAAGATGGTAAATGTCATCCTCACCCCGTCTTGCCAGGAACTCCAGTCTTCCAGGTGACATTTACAGAGCTAACTCGGGCCCCAAGAACCCACAAGCCGATAAGAACACCAGATGGAACCCCAAAGAGAAGTGTCAATGTTCTCTCTTCTGCCTCTCTTGAAAATGGCCTGAGCCTCGTATGATGGAGTGTTGGTTGCCATGGCAATGGGAGGAGGCGCCATCATACATCTCAGAGGATCCACTTGGGAATCAACTTTGCTCCTTTAAACTGGACCAGGTAGCTCACCCATTCCCACAAGGATGCACAAGCAAGATTCTTTGGCTCATGACAGTGCCACTCAGCCCAAGCATTCCAGGGAATTCTGATAATGGTAACATGTCCAGAAGCGGGGGTAGAGACAGGGTTCTCTTTATCCCTAAAGCAGCTCCTGGAGAAACCAGGTGCCCCAGAGGCCAGGGTCCCAGCTGCGAGTCCCATCGGTACACTGGGTACCGCTGAGCACTCATGTCCCCCACCATACCTGTTGGGGACTTTTTAGTTGAAGTTCACATAGTATAAAACTAACCACTTTGTTTTCTTGTCTTGTAAATATTTTTTTTAAAGGAGTAGCTTCTTTTTTTTTAAGATTTTATTTATTCATGAGAGACACAGAGAGAGAGAGGCAGAGACACAGAGTGAGAAACAGGCTCCCTGCAGGGAGCCCGATGTGGGACTAGATTCCGGGTCTCCAGGGTCACACCCTGGGCCAAAGGCAGGCGCTAAACCGCTGAGCCACCCAGGGATCCCAATTTTTTTTTCATCGTGATAAGTGTATGCTTTAATCCCATCCCCTATTTCCCCCATCCCCTCACCACCCCTCTCTGGTAACCAACAGTTTGTCTTCCGTAGTTAAGAGTCTGTTTCTTGGCTTCTCTCTCTCTCTCTCTTTTTCCTTTGCTTGTTTTGTTTCTTAAATTCCACATATCAGTGAGATCATATGATATTTGTCTTTCTCTGACTTATTTCACTCAGCCTAATACACTCTAGCTCTCTCCCTGTTGTTGCAAATGGCAGGATCTCATTCTTTTGATGGCCGAGTAATATTCCTCTGTGTTTATGTACCACATCTTCTTTATCTGTTCGTCAGTCAGTGGACAAGGGCTGTTTCCATAGTTGCGCTATTGTAAATAATGCCGGTATTAACACAGGAGTGCAGGTATCCCTTTGAATTTGAGTTTTTCTGTTTGGGGGGTAAATACCCAGGAATGCAATTCCTGGATCACAGGGTAGCTAGTCCTATTTTTAACTTTTTGAGGAGTCTCCATGTTGTTTTCCACAGTGGCTGCACCAGTTTGCATCCCCACCAACAGTGCACGAGGATCCTCCTTTCCTCCACATCCTCGCCAACATCTGCTGTGTCCTGTGTTTCTGGTTTTAGCCATTCTGACAGGTGTGAGGTGATACCTCATTATGGTTTTGATTTGCACTTCCCTGGTGATGAGGGAATGGTGTTGAGCACCACTTCATGTTTCTGTCGGCCACCTGGGTGTCTTCTTTGGAGAAATGTCTGTTCATGCCTTTTGCCCATTTTAATTGGATTACCTGTTTTTTGGGTATTGAGCTGCATCAGTTCTTCATGCATTTTGAAGACTAATCTGTTATTGGACATGTCATGTGTAAGTATCTTCTCCCATTCATCAAGCTGCCTTTTAGTTGTGTTAATCAAGGCACAGAAGCTGAGAAGAATATTCACAGTGTGTGCCCACCACCTCTGTCTAGTTCCCAGACACAATCGTCACCCTAATATACCCCACACCCATTGACCAGTTACTCCCCATCGTCCCCTCCCCACAGCTGCTGGGAACCACTAATCTGCCTTCTTTTTATGGATTTACCTCTTTTTAAAAATTTTTTATTTATTTATTCATGACAGAGAGAAAGAGAGAGGCAGAGACACAGGCAGAGGGAGAAGCAGGCTCCATGCAGGGAGCCCGACATGGAACTCGATCCAGGGTCCCCAAGATCACACCCTAGGCTGAAGGTGGCGCTAACCCGCTGGGCCACCGGGGCTGCCCTGGATTTACCTCTTTTGCTTACTTTCTATAAATGGGATCATACAACATTTGTCATTTGGGTTCCAGCTTCTTTCCACTCAGTAGAATGCTTTTGTGTTTTATCCACGCTGTAGTAGGTGCCACTCAGTATTCCATTCCTTTCTACCCCTGAATACCATTCCAGCATATGAATATAGCACACTTTGCTTACCCATTTGTCCGGATTTGCGTGGTTTCCATCTTTTGATGGTTGTGAGTCATGCCACCATGAACATGAGTGAACAAGGATTTGTTAAAGTCTCTCTTTCCAGTTTTTTGGGAAATATGACTCTCTGTGCCTCATTCCTTTTTATACTGTCCCAATGCATGCAGTCAGGGGGTTCTAGAGTTAGTGACAATGTGAGTTTCTTTACCTTGTTACCCAAACTAATCACACAGACCCCAGCAGCAGCAGCAGCAGCAGCAGCAGCAGCAGCACTATCACCACCTTTCTGCTTGGCCACACCTGCCGCGCCCCCTGAGGAAGGGCTGCAGGGAAAAGATTTAGTCTGCCCTCAACCTCTGTTATTGACCAAGACTGTGTGCATCCATCACAGCCTCAGGGGAGCTCTTCTCTGACAGCTGTTCCCTGAGCAAGCAGCTCTCTGTCCCACCCAGATAAAAAATTTTGTTCTGAGTCCTCAAAGCAGCCATCCTCATCCAGGGTGAGGGTGGGGCTCCCTGAATGCAGGGGGAAGCACCTTATCGCAGAGGAGAGCTGCGTTTGACATGTCCTAGAAAGAATGTGCCTTTCAACAATCCCCCACAGCCATGGCATTCTCCTGGCCCCTGGAATCACCTTTAAATGCAATGAACTTGACCCCTTGTCCACTTTCTTGACACTGTTCCAAGTGCTTTATCTACATTCCAGCCTAACACCCTCTGAGGGAGTGTGGATATCATCTGATAAGGAAAGTGAGGCTCAGAGAGAGGAAGTGATTTACCCAAGGTCAGCCAGCTAGAAAGTGGCAGAGCTAAGATTCACACCCAGTCACTGTCTGATTCTAGAACCCTCACTCAGAATCTTGAAAAACCCATCTGCATTTATGCTCATCCCATCTTCTCCCTGGGAAGGACGTGCCTTCCCCACAGTCAGCTGAAGAACAATGACACCCGCCCCCCCCCCCCCCCCCCGCCCCAGTCACCTTGCGGAGGTCACTCTGGGGGGTCCGTTCACCTGCCCTGGCATGCACAGCAGCAGTTAATCCCTGCCTTAGTTGCAGAGGGACGTCGCTGGTTCAGGATCAGTTCCACAGAAGACTAGAGTTCAGTGTTCCTCAGGATCTTACCTCTGTCCTGCCTCCAGTGGCTCCCTTCACGTGTCCCCACTGGATAAGGCGTGGACAGGTGTATTAGCCTGGACTTTCCCAGACCCTGACACAGGGGTTCAAGCGCAAGTGGTTAATTTGGGAGATGATCCGAGGAAGCATTAGTTAGAGATAGTGAAGAGAAGAAAGCCAGAAGAGGTGCGTTAAGGCATGTCTTAGTCTGTTGTGGCTGCCATAACAAAATACCACAGACTAGGTGGTTTACAAACTAGATTTCGTGATCTCACCATTTTGAAGGCTGAAAGTCCACGGTCAAGGTGCCTTCGGGATTGCTTTCTCCTGAGGCCTCTTTCCATGGTTGTCTTCCTGCTACATCCTCATATGGTCTTTCCTCTATACATGGGAATCCCATCTCTTCTTCTTATAAGGACCTCAGTCCTGTTGGATTAAGACCCCACTCTTATGACCACATTTAATCTTAATGACCCCTATAAACGCTCCATCTCCAAATAGAGTCACCTTGGGGATTAGAGCTTCAACATATGAATTTGGGGTGGGGGGCCACAATTCAGTCCATAATAAGGAGCTGGGTGTTGTGGGCAACTAGGACCCCATCTTACCGAGGTCCTCTGGGAGCCTGTGTCCAAGTGGGACACACCTGAGTCATCCCACGTGAGGTCAAGGACGCCAGGGTAGTTAACCACCAGCTCTTCTTACCTGTTGTGATTAAAGGATGCTCCTTGTGCTTCCACCCCTCACCACCTCCAGGCTGCCATCAGCAGGGAGTCTCAGGGGCCACCAGGTGTCAGTCAAGGGGACATCTGTCACAGGGGACAGTGGATCATTCATTGCCCCATCACCCACTCACTGCACAATCTCACCCAGCAGAGCCCATGCCAGGCCTAACAAACCTCCCCGGTTTGAGAAGGTTCCACCCACTACGTGCCAACCGGGCCTAGCCTGGGACAGAGACAAGCTACTTTGCAAGTAGAAGTCACTATGACCAATGCTGTAAGGGAGGAAGACTGAGCAGCTAATGGGAGTAAATATGAGTGACCCAACTAGCCTTGGAGATCAAGAAAAGGCTGAGCAAATGCCAGATGCTGTACCTGGTATTGAGAGCTGAAAAATCACAAGAATAGGAACATCACAAGAATAACTCTATCATCTGTATTCTTTTCAGGATCTTTTCAGTTTCAACTCGTTCGAGCAGAAACGAGTCCAGAGCTACACTGGTTTCAGGCACAGCTGTATCTAGGTGTCCGAACAACACCAGCAAGCATCCCTGTTTCCCCAGCTGTCTGCAGAAGTATGAAAGAGCCCACTAGGGACTGTCAGACCCCGCGCCAACTCACTCTTTGTCTTGCTGCCTTTCTCTGCCTTCCTGTCAGCAAAGACAAGGACATCCAACAGGCAGACCTGAGTTTGAATCTCACTTCCGCCTCTTACTCCCCACGTGACTCTGGGCAAGGGACTTTGCCCCTCTGGGCCTCAGTACATTCTGTAAAATGGAATAACCTCTTTGGAAGGCTTTTAGGAGACTTCAGTGACCAGAGTGGGGAAAACACATAGCCCACTCATGGCTTCAGTAAATTCTGGCTCTCTCTATCTCTCTTTGTTGGACGGGCCACTAGAGATTCACAAAGGCCTGGAGCTTCGTACTCTGGGGAAGTCTTTGGAAGGGGGCCTTAGGGGAAGTCATTGGAAGGGGGCCCTAGGAAGTCCACAAACCCCACTACTCTCTTCCCCATGTACGAAGATGCTGTTGAATTGACTAAACACAGGCCAGTGTCGACCCCGCCCCACGTTCATGGTCGCTTCCTTTATCATCCTCACAACCTGAAAGTGTACCCTTGAATTTGTAGAGTCCATGACCTGTTTTCCTTTAAGAAAGAGTCTGATGGGACTGGCAAAGTTGGGGTCCCCTGGTCTCCCCCAGCCTCCTCACACAGGACCCAGAGCAAGGCCCGGAAACAAGGAGGCCTTGCCCAAGGTCAAGGGAGACTTCCCTGCTTCTGCACCCCTTGTTCTGCGTGGGCCTGCCTCTGCCTCTGCCCGGGGGCCTCTCCTTTGTCTCCAGCATGTGTCTGCTCTATGGGCCTGCCTGTGTGCACTGTGTCCTGCGTCCCCAATGCTCCTTTGTCTTGGCTTTTGTGTCCAGACAACAGAGAAGGGGGGCAGAGTGTGTGTTGCTGTCATCCATCCCATCTCGTTATCCATCTGCAAACAGACCCCCTCCAGACGCCCCGCACCTGCTTCCCAGCCCTCCCAGCCGCCCCAGCAGGTGCTGCAGCCAGCCAGCCACTCACTGCTGCTGCCAGAAAAAGGCACAGACCTCATCCAGCTGCCAGCACCGCAGCCTCCCTATCCTCCCCGCCCTCCCCGCCCTCCCACCTCCTCTCTTCCCCTTTATGGGCAGATGCTGGCAGCCAGACAAGCCCTGCAGAAGACTTTACAAGGACCCCCGACACTTGAGGGGAGCCATGCCCCCTCACCCCCAGATCCAAGGCGCCCTCAGTCCTGTCAGCATATCCTCATGAACAATCCACCAAGTCATCCTCACTGCACCCCATGTCACTGCGGTCTCTGCCTCCACCATCCCCTCCTGGGATGTCCAGCTTCCGTTGCAGCCCACCCCCCCAATCTGACCCCCTCACCCCAGCCAGAAGACTCTGGAACTGCAAAGCTGACTTCAAGGCTCCCCCACACAGCCGGTGATGCCCCACAGGTCTCAGGAAGCAAAGCAAGATCCCCACCTTGGCCTGGCCCCTGTCGACTCTCTGCATTTGTCCCTCACCAGGCTCCTGCTCCGGCCTCACACCTCCCAGCCCAGCCCTGCCTGGCGGCCTCATCATCTCTGGGAAGCCTCCTCTGACCGCTGGGTGGAAGTCGAGCCCATTAGTTACACACACTCCCTGGCTCACCCATGTCCCTCTCCTTTAGGGCTGATTTCAGTTTGGGATTGCACAGATCTGTTTGCTTGTCGGTGGGACCCATGCACATTCCACAGCCAATCTATGAGATGCCCCGTGGGAGAAAACCGCTCTGTTTTGCCACCGTGGCATCACCGGGGCTTGGCAGAGGGTCCAACACATAGGAGGCCCGCAGTGTATGTTTGTCCAAAGAATAACTAAACCGCAGCTTAAAACACTGCAGTTCTGGATAACCATCTCGTAGATAGGAAAACAGAGACGGGGCAAGAAAAGTGACTTACCCAAGGGCTCTATTCCAGGGTAGCCAAGCTGATGGTGTAATCATGGTGTCCCCATGGTCCCCAGCTCCTTCTGTCTTCCAAAGTTTACCTTCTCCTTCATAAGCCAATCAGACACTTCAAGCTGACATGCTCGCAGAAATGCACCCCCCTTTCAGGCACTTGGTAACCTCCTGTGAGCGATGATTGTGTCTGTGCCTTCTTGCTCCAAACACCTGCACCTGTTGCCCTGAGCACCTCCCCCTGTTTCCTTCACATCCCTGTGGTCCTCATCCCACCCCACTCATTGCCCGTAGCAGAAGCCACACAAAAGTCTTGGGGAAGACACTAAGGAAGCTCGGAGCAAATAACACGGAGCATTTGCCATGTTCTTGGTTCTGGCCTAACGCTATAAAAGCAATAGTTATGGGGAGCCTGGGTGGCTCAGTCGGTTAAGTGTCCGCTGGTTTCGGCTCAGGTCATGAGATGGAGCCCTGCGTCTGGCTCCTCACTCAGTGGGGAGTCTGCTTGAGATTCTCCCTCTTTTCCTCTCCCCTTGCTCCTCCCCCTACTCTCTCTTATATAAATACATAGGTAGAAACTCTAAAAAAAAAATTAAAAATAAAATAAAAGCAATAGTGATAATAGCCCGATGGTGCCACGGATTGATGTCATTGCCATTTTACAGACAAGGAAGACTGAGGCTAAAGAAACACAGCTAGAGGGTGTCTAAACCAAGATGCAGTCCCAACAATCCACATCAGATCCTGGCCTCACGTAAAGCCGCCTCCCCACCCTGCTCCCAGTACAGCTCCCCGGGTTCTCATGGTCGCCCTGCCCTGACCAGCAGCCCCCATACGATCCTCCCTGCCTCCCATGGCTCCTGTCTATTCCAGACTTTCCCACCCCCACGTGGCCATGCCGCAGCCAGTCTGCAGAACAGTACATTCTTTATTTATGAGATGCATCTGGGTTCTCTGCAAATCAGCTGGGAATGCCACGGCGCCTGCAGGCAGGAGGTGGGAGATTCTGGAGGCCAAACGTCCTCCAGCAGGCAGCCAGGGGCTGAACCCCAGACACCAGGCTCCAGCTGGGGCACCCAATTGGCCTGCTGATCACAGAGTGGGACTGGGGACAAAGTGATCTCTACTTGGGATCCCTTATGCATCCTGGCTTGCTGTAGGCAAGAGCAGAGGGCCCTGGGGGGTGGAGGGGTGGAAATAGGGTAGGCACTTATAGTAACTGAGTGCGCGTCTCCTCAAACCCAAGCAAAACCCTTCAAGGCAGGGATACTTGTGCGCACTTTACAGGGGAGGGAACTGAAGCTTGCAAAAAGTAAGCAAGTTCTTTCTGAATGTATAACTTTGCTTTGTCCCCTTCTCCCCCAAAAAAGAGGGAGTTAAAGTGGTTTATAATAAAGCTCAGCATGACCAGAAAACTGAATATGAAATAAGATAGAAAAGTGAGTCTCGGAGAAAGGAACATGGAACCAGGAATTGAGTTCCTCTTCCAAATGCCTGTCACACGGTCTTATCTAGTTGCTAATAATCCGGAGGACTGTACATTGGTTCTGAGCACCCTGGCCGCCTAGGCAAAAAGAGAATGTGATTCGTTTTGTGGGTGTCCAAGGTCTACAAGGAGAAAAATAACGTGGCAGAGAGACATGGCCGTGGCTGATACTGAAAGCAGAGAAGGAATATCAGGACCCCTAATCTAATATGGGCTCCATTTTGCAGAAAGTGCCCCGCGCGCCTGTGTGTAACCCACTGCCCCCCGCAGAGCAGCCCCCTTCGGACAGCGACTGGGAGGGTGTGCTTCTCACCAGCCACCACCAGGTGGCAGTGCGGCGCAGGTCTCAGGAGGAGGGTCCCGGGATGGGAGTCCCAGGTGTGCTCCCCAGCAGCCTGGGGGCGGAAGGGCCTGAGACCCCAGCCCCATGGGGCCGAGATTTTTGGTTGAATCTCAGCGAAGAAGTCAGTGTCAGGCTTCTCCACAGGGGGACAGAAGGAAGGACCCTGGACATTGAGTCAGGCGTCCCGGGTTGGAATTCCAGCCCTGCTTGCAGTTCCCTGCTCAAACTTGTGCATGTCAACGTGCCTCTCCAGGCCTCAGTCTTCTCATCTGAGCAAAGGGGTGAATCATGCCTGCTGTGGGGGGAGCGGAGCCTGAGACAGGGATCAAGACATTTGATCGGATCCCAGAGGCCAGAACATGATCCTCGCCTGGTCACTGAAGCCTTACAATAGCCGGTGGGTGAGGGGCCAGGAGCTTCTGAGCTATAGGGGAGGGGGGAAAAAAAGGAACCACCTTCCCGGAAAGAAAACCCAAGTCCCTAGCTTGCACCAAGCAGGGGATGTGGTGAGGTCCTCTTCCTTTCGGCCCCTGGGTTTGGAGAAGTAAAGGAGTTTGGGGCCTTTTCAAGTGTAAATGACAGAAACCCATCCTAGAATAACTTGGGCCAAAAAGAAAAAGAAAAGGCAGGCAGAGAGTGTTATTTAGTCCCTGTGATAAAAGGCACAGGGGACGTCTGTGTCATAGGCCGGTGAGACTCACTCTGGCCATTTCTGACACCTGCTTTCCCCTCCATTGCTTCTGTTCTTAGACTGGCTTTGGTGGCAAGTTCCAACTTCGCATCTCAGATCTTAGCAAGCCCAGCACCAAGGGAACTTCTTCCAGACGGTTCCAACCAAAGTTCTAGAGCTGACTCTCCTGGCTCAAATTGGGTCATGTGCCCATCCTTGGCCCATCACGGTGACCATTTTTGACCAGGCGAGGGTCATGTTCTGGCCTCTGGGATCCGAGCCCCATTCAGTGCAGAAAGGAGGGGGAATGATTTTTCTCTCTCTTTTTTAGAGATTTTATTTATTTATTCATGAGAGATACAGAGAGAGGCAGAGACATAGGCAGAGGGAGAAGCAGTCTCCCTAAGGGGAGCCCGATGCAGGACTTGATCCCAGGACCCCAGGACCACAACCTGAGCTGAAGGCAGACGCTTAACCACTAAGCCACCCAGGCGCCCAGGGAATGATTTTTCTGAACTAGAAGCTCCTCCCAGAAACTGTTGAAGGTCCCCGGAGGGTAGAAAGAGCAGACTGCAGCCTCTGGGAGGCCACTGTGGGGACCCAAGGGCCTGCCACCCCTAGCTTTGCCGTCAGAAGATTCAGGAGCTTGCAATAGGGAAAAGAAGGGCCCCTCACCTGGTTGATATTTCCCCTCCACTAATCCTGTAATGAAGGCACAGTAAACAGAGGCCCCAGGAAGTAGGAACAGGCAGGCGGTGCAAGGCTCCTCCCTGGGCCAGGTGGGGGAGGCGGGGCTGGCAGTCAGGGCAGTCAGGGCCACCCCAGCGCATGGAGCTCTGCCCGGATGGATGTGTGAGGGCCTGGCTCTGTGCCCAGCAAGCTCGGTAGATGCTTTTCTTTCTCCTCTCCACAAAGACCATGGCAGGGGCTGGGTCACTGTCATGGCACTGCTTTCGTCCTTGTTGGGGATGAATAGGTGTGCAGGGGAAAGCATGTCCCTCTGACCCCTCCCCTCCCTGCCTCCCTCCTTCAAGGCCTCCTCCCTCAAACACACCCAACAGGAGTGAGATCTTCCACTTCTCACCTTCTTCCATTCTAGGTGGCTTCTTTCCTTTCTGGTTGACAGTTTCCAGCGATGTGTTGTCACCCCATCACTCCCAGGGGAGTGGCTCGGTGAGACGGTAGAGAAAGGGGAGTGTGGACAAGAGAAGGAACTGGACAGAGAGGGCACTGAGTGAAGGATCAAAGAGCCTCACCTGCCAAGAGCCCTCCCCCAACCACCCTGAAGGTCACCTTGGCTGATAAACTTGGGATCCAAGACTCAGACGCAGGCGTGCATGACTCCAAATGTGTTGTCCCCCGCTGTGCCATGCCAGCTCCAGGAGTGGTAACGTGGAAAGTGCTTGCTGTGTGGTCTTGGACCAGTGCCCTCCACTCTCTGGGCCCAGAGGACGTGGGTTTGGGATCCACAGTTCTGGACACTGTGGTCAGTCCTGCTGCCTGGGTGCAGTGTTCTTGATGATGAGCGTTCTGTGCCTACCATCGCTGCTGGCCAAATCGCATCAATAATTCAAGTTCCCTCGCCTTTATTACCTAGGAGAATTGGTCTCCTGGCAAGACATAGAAAATAATTTCATGCTCTTTCCTCCCCTCCCAAGATCACCCCTGACAAATTGTCTCATTTATTGCCTGTCACTCCAGCTGCCATCTCACATCTGGGGTACTATTTTTTATGGTTACCAGTCTCACTCTTGGCTTTGACTCCGGCTGGTTCTTAACAGGACCGCCATCAAATTTTAATGAGCCTCCCCCATTCATTCATTCATTCATTCACTCAGCAAATATTGCCTGCTTTGTCCCCCAGGAATTCAAGACTCTTCTCTGATAGACCAGAGGCTCCCCGGTTATTCACACTAAAGTGTGAGGGACTACTTCTGAAGTAGTAAGAGAGGACAGGAACCTAGCAACTTGCCATTTATAAATGCTTTTTGTGCCCAGGATCTCTTTCATTCTCCCTCTAAACTTTACACCATCCACAGTGAGCTCAATCCTCTTACAGTCTGGATGGCTTCAGGCAAGTTGCTTAACCTCCCTGAGCCTAGGGCCCTCAAGATTCTGATGGGTTTTATTTTATTTATTTATTTATTTATTTATTTATTTATTTATTTATGAGAATAAATACATTTAAGATTTTATTTATTTATTCATGAGAGACAGACAGAGGCAGAGACACAGGCAGAGGGAGAAGCAGGCTCCATGCAGGAAGCCCGATATGGGACTCGATCTCGGGTCTCCAGGATCCCACCCTGGGCCAAAGGTGGCGCTAAACCACTGAGCCACCTGGGCTGCCCATGGCAGACCCATCTTGCATAAGGAAGGAGTGACCTGAGAACACAAGAGGAAAATGTTAAGTTAGCCACGATAGCCAATTACAACCTAGTATGAATTAGTTTGCATGTTTGTGTCCTGCCGTTCAACGGGGCTTTAGGAAACTGACTATGGAAGAAGTGGGTGCTGCTGTGGGTGTAGGAGCCTGTCCAGGAAGTGGTCTCATGGTCAGTCCTAGGGAACAGGCATTAAGAAGATATAGAAGTGAGGAAATTTTACGGAGAGGACAATGAAATCAATCTCGGTGGATTCTGAGGTTTTGTTAGTACCAGGAACCAGCTCTCAGGAATGGTTGGTGGAAATTGTTGGCATTATTCTATGCCTCTGTCCTTGTGCTTTGGTACCCCCCATCTCTGCCCCCAGCCCCCTTACCTGGGGTAGTATGCCTTCCTCATGATAATGATGATAATGATAATATTAATGGTGCATGTGATGTTGGTTCCTTCTTCATGTCATATAATTTAAACTTCATAGTAATTTCTTGACATCATTATTGTTCTTTAAAACCCATCCGTTATACATTCCCCCTGGAAGCAAAAGTGCCCCCAGGAGGTAAAAATTGGTTCTTGGGGAGGGAATAAAAAAAACTTAATTCTTTTTATGTATAAAGCACAGATTCGGGCAGCCCCAGTGACTCAGTGGTTTAGCGCTGCCTTTGGCTCTGGAGACGCGGGATGGAGTCCCAGGTCGGGCTCCCTGCATGGAGCCTGCTTCTCCCTCTGCCTGTGTCTCTGCCTCTCTCTCTCTCTGTGTGTCTCTATGAATAAATAAATAAAATCTTAAAAAAAAGATTTTATTTATTTATTCATGAGCGACCAGAGAGAGGCAGAGACACAGGCAGAGAGAGAAGCAGGCTCCATGCAGAGAGCCTGACGTGGGACTCGATCCAGGGTGTCCAGGATCACGCCCTGGGCTGCAGGCAGCGCTAAACCGCTGCGCCACCGGGGCTGCCCAATAAATAAAATCTTAAAAAATAAATAAATAAAGCACAGATTCACATATAGGACACACACACATACCTGTTACATTAAAATTGTAATATACTTTTGTATTAAATCGTCATATAATTTGTACTACTATTTTGTATGAAATCGTAATCTAATTCATAATAAAATTTTGTATTAAGTCGTAATATAAAGCTGTATTAAAATTTCACAGGGGGGTGACAATCAGCAAAAGAATGTCTGAAAAGACTTCTGGAGCAAGGAGGACAGTAATTAAGAAAAGGTGGTGAACACTAGATTTGATCCAGAAGGTTCCTTCCAACTCTGACAGCCTATGAGCCTTTGACTCTAGGTGAGGAGGGTTTGGTGGAAAATATCCAAAAGAACAGCAAGAACCAAAAACAAAACAAAACCCTTAGCTTTGCGGGGGAATAAACCTGGTATTGTGGACTGACATGCTTCCCCCCCAAATTCATATGTTGAAGTTTCAACCCCTCAGAAGTAACCAAATTGGGAGAAAAGGTCTTCACAGAGATCCTTAAATTAGGCCATTGGGGTGTAGCCCTAACCCAGTAGGACTGGGTACTTACAAGCAAAGGAAGGGCCCCCCAGGGGTGCACACACAGAGGAGTGGGTCGCATGGAGACAGAGAGGTGGAAGCCATCTGCAAGCCAAGGAGAGAAGCCTCACCAGAAATGAAGTCTGATGGCACCTGGAACTTGGACTTTAGTCCCCGGGACTGTAAGAAATCTGTATCTGTCGCTTAAGCTCCCCTAGTCTGTGTGGTGTTTTGTTTTGGCAAAGAGCAAGCCAATGCACTCGGCATGTTCGGTGAAGACTCCCCAGAGGGACATGAGGTCAGGGAGGCCACGGGAGAGGCAGGTGATGGCCAGTCTCTCAGAGAGAACTACTAAAGTGTTGCTGTGTTCCGATCTGTTTTGTTTCGTTCTTAGGAGTGGGGTGGGAAGTGTGAGAGGGTTTGAGCAAGGGGGTGACAAGATCTGCCTTCCATTTTCTTTTTTTTTTTTTTAATTTTTATTTATTTATGATAGTCACAGAGAGAGAGAGAGAGAGAGAGAGAGAGAGGCAGAGACACAGGCAGAGGGAGAAGCAGGCTCCATGCACCGGGAGCCCAACATGGGATTCGATCCCGGGTCTCCAGGATCGCGCCCTGGGCCAAAGGCAGGCGCCAAACCGCTGCGCCAGAGATCCCTGCCTTCCATTTTCAACAGGACTAACCACCTGGCTGCCAGGGCAGAGAACAGGTAGCTTGTGGGCAAAGGTGGGAGCAGTGGCACCACAAGGAGGAGAGGACAGAGTGGCTTGGACCAGTGGGGGTGGTAATTAGCGATTGGATTCTGGTACCTCCTGAAAGTCCAGCCTGTAGGATTTGCCGGTGGATGGGATTACAGAGTGAGAGAGAAAGAGAAATGTTATGGATTATTCCTCAGGTTTGGCCTGAACAGCTGGAAAAGTGTAGCTTCCGTGTTGATGGGTTCTGTTTGAGATGTGCATTAGACAGACATCCACAGGGAGGTGTAAGGGAGACAGTTGGACACTCAGGGATCAAGTTCAGAGAAGACGTGGTCATAGAGATAAGCACCAAGGACCGTCTGCCTCCCCCATCCCTCTCTTCTCATCTGCCCCCACCCCAGCCACACAGTCCTGGATGTTTCCCCCAGTATCACAGGATATTGGGACCCACCATAGACTTGCCCTACTTCCCCATCCAGCCTGGTGAGAGAAAGTACTTAAAGTGTCTTGTTTACTACTTCCCAGGGCGGGCCCGGTGCACAGAGGGTCCCAGGAAAATGATCGTCTGAATGCATGGGATGCTAACCAATGAGAGGTTAAGAATTACTCAAGAGCAAATGTTCCAGATACATCCCTCCCCTTCCTGAGCCAGATAATGTTATCTTTTCCAGCAGCCTGCTCAGACCCCACCCTGTCCGGTCTCTGTCCCACTTACTTACAGCAGAGGAAGACAGTCTGGAAAAAGGGCCAGAAGCCTTATGAAGTTAAGGCAATCTACATAATAAAGAACCCTGGGGGTGGGGAGAGCGCGTGAGCTAGGCCGGATCTCCCCATTCCGGCTGCAAGTGGATTGGGAATTCATTTATTTGTTTTAAAGACCTCCTTTAGAGGGTAGAAGATGTTAAATGAGACTCCACGGTAGTGTGTGAGAACCAAACGGGTAAAGACAAAAGGAATGTGAGAAATTTTGCTAGGGGAGAGAACTGCTTCCTTTTGCACATGGCTTTTAAAAACACAAATTAGGAACAATTTTGCAGGAAGACAGCAATCGGCAATAGAAGTGCACCTAGGAGTGCCTGGCTAGCTCAGTCGGTAGAGGTAGAGCATGTGACTCTTGATCTCAGGGTCATGAGTTCAAGCCCATGTTGGGTGTAAGTGCACCTAATAATAGAGTATCAACATTCTGGAAGAAAGAAAAAAAAAATCAAGAAGCAAAAATGCTTAAAACTAAAAGGAGAAACAGATAAACCCAGGTTATATAGTAGGAGATACTAAGAACCCTCTCTCAGTGATTGGTTAAAAATTTAAGTTTAGGAGCACCTGGGTGGCTCAGTCGGTTAAGCATCTGCCTTCGGCTCAGGTCATGATCCAGGGGTCCTAGGATCAAGCTCCGCTCCTCCCTCTCCTTCCTGCTATCCCTCACTATCTGTGCGTGTGTGTCTCTCTTAAATAAATAATAAAATCTTTTTTAAAAATTGAGGTTCAAAAAAAAATCAGCAGAGAGCACCTGGGTGGCTCAGTGGTTGAGTGTCTACCTTCGGCTCAGGTCATGATCCTTGGGTCTGGGATTGAGTCCTGCATGGGGCTCCCCACGGGGAGCCTGCTTCTCCCTCTACCTATGTCTCTGCCTCTCTCTATGTGTCTCTCATGAATAAATAAATAAATAAAATCTTTTTTAAAAAGTCAGCAAAAATGTAGAAAAATCTAACCCACACTTGCCAAAAACACTAGCCAACCTCAACTTGGCCTAAGTGAGGACACCACAACCGACACACACCACAACTGTTGACAGAACACCACAACCGACAACTTCAAAATTTAAACAGTTTTCAGGGCAGCCCCGGTGGTGCAGCGGTTTGGCGCCACCTGCAGCCTGGGGTGTGATCCTGGAGACCCGGGATCGAGTCCCACATCGGGCTCCCTGCATGGAGCCTGCTTCTCCCTCTGCCTGTGTCTCTGCCTCTCTCTCTGTGTCTATGAATAAATAAATAAAATCTTTAATAAATAAATAAACAGTTTTCAAGTGGGCAACCAAGTCTATCAAAAATAGCCCATCTGCTGAGCTATAAATTAAGTCTGGACTCCAGAGTATTGAAATCTTACATTGTTCCAATTTTAGTATAGGTGCTGCCGAAAGCGAGCGTGAGTATTGAAATCCGACAGAATGTGTTCTCTGTCCACAACGGACTAAGAACAAATCAATGACAATAAAATATCTCAAAAATCCCAAAAGATAACATACCATTAAAGAACCCATGGGCCAAAGAAGAATTCACAGGGGAAAACTGGGAAATATCAGACTGAACAATTCAAATGTGGGGGAAGCAGCTAAAGCTGTGCTCACAGGGAAATTAATAGCTCTACAATGACTCTCCGGTCATTTAGAAGTGCAGCGTCTAAAATGAATGACCCAAGGGTCTACCCTCCCAAACTAGAAAAATTAAGAATAAAGGAAACCCAGAGTACACAGAAGCAAGGAAATGGTGATGGTAGGAGTACAATGGAGCGAACTGGACACAGACAAATGAGCGAGCAAATCAATAAAGTGGAAAAACCGAGGTTGCTTGAGCGGATGAATAAAATTGAAAAAACACAAACTAGCGCTAGATCTTCTTTTTTTTATTACTTTTTTTTTGTTTCGTGCTGACTGTGCATGAACTGGCTCACATGGGTGCTGGGCTCACAGGGGCCACAGGGGGAGGCAGAGGAGGGTGCACAGAAGAACCGCCACAGGTCCTCCGTCCAGACAAGCACACATCTGCTCCTCGTTGCCGCCGCCACCGCCGGGCCCCCTGCTCACTGCTGGATCCTGCGGACGCTCTGCACCTGGAAGGTCTGGGCGTGAGAGCCCCACTCTCGGAAATGCTTGTAGTCGCCTGAGTGGTGATCACACTCCAGCACGTACTGAAAGCCTCGGTAGCCAGGGAACTGGGAGCAAACCCAGCTGGGGAACAGAAGAGGCAGACCGTTACCCTAAAGAGGCATCAGCGAGGGGACCAAATGGGGGGGTGGGGGGCAAAGGCTCCCATGCTGCATACACATTCCAGCCATCCCAGGCTTCCTTCACTGCCTGGAATGTGCTCTGCTCTCCCCACCACTGGGCCTTTGATCATGCTGTTCCCTCTGCCAAGAACACCATTCCAGCCATTCTTAGCCTGGCGCCTAGCCAAGTTATAATTATCAGTCAGGTTTCAGCTTGTTTTGAGGGCTGGTTCTCCAATTCAGGCCACTGTCCCTTTCTGGTCCTCTGTAGTTCTCATATAATTAGACAAGTATCAGATTACTTGTAAAATGTCCGTCTCCTCCACCAGCAGGTAAGCTCCTGGTGTACGGCTGTGTGTGTCTGGTTCATTGGGATCTCTTGTGCATAGTGCAATGCCCGGCACAGAAGAGGGGCTAATAATAGTTAAAGAAGGAAGGGACGAGGGAAAGAAGGATGGGAGGGAGGAAGGATGGAAGGAGGGAGTGTGGAATTTTATTCCTTCCCCTCTTCCCTTAGCCAGAAGCCCTTCCAAGGCAAAGGCTATTGTTCTTTCCACTCATTGACCCCCTACATTGCTCAGGATTGGACAAGAATTGGTGTCTCACTTTCTGAGCTTCCATTACCCCTTCTATAAGGGGGAAGTGGATTCAGGAATCACAAGAGGCCCATCCTACTTTGGAACAACTAGATTTTCTGATGGTTAAAAAAAGGAAAACTGTTAAACAAACAAAAAAACCCTGCCACCTTCACCTTCACCCCTGCCAGGAGCCTAAGGGTACTCCAAGAAGGTGGTTGTAATGTCCTCCCTAAATGAAGACCTCACATCTTGGCCTTCACCTGCCAGCCCCTGGGGAAAGAGTGAGAAGGGTCAGTCATTCCAGGGTTTGAAGCTGGATTCAGTCACCTAGCAGCTGGTAGACTTGGAGCAGGATGTTTGAGCCACACCTATTTCTTAAGGGCTGGGCATCCATTCTCCCCACTTCTGGGGAGAGACCCCCTGCCACCCCTCCAAGTCCTGGCAATGAGCATGTGACCAACCCTAGCCAATCAGACCACCCCCTTCTTGCTCATGACGATTGGTTCAGAGTTGAGTACATGACCCAAGTTGGGCCAATGAGAGCCTTTCCTGGAACCTTTGGTGGAATCAGTGAGAAAAAGACGCTCTCTTTCCCTGGGGCTGGCTGGGGTAAGAATGAAGCTGCCGTGTGGCCTTTGCTTGGGAAGAGCTTGCCTGAGAATTTAGCCACAATGAGGCAAGACAGAACCCTGCCGTAGCACCTGGATCCAGCTGTGGCTGAAGCTAATGACAAGGGTCAATCAGTATCCTTTGGGCATAATATCAGTTTGGTATGGAAGTCTGCCACTTGAGATCCCACATATTCTTACCTTATACCTTTCTGTGCCTCAGTGTCCTCCTCTGGAATGTGGGCACCAGCACCCCAAAGTCCCCAGCACACAGTTTTCACAGAACATATCCCCCACACACACACCTCACCCCCAACAGCCTCTCCTTCTCTTCCAGGCAGAGCCTCAGATTCACTTACGCCCCCGAGTGGACGTGGAAGGAGCCCACTTCATTGCCATCCCAGCCCATGGCCTGGAGGGAGGGGTAGTCGTCACTCAGCTCGCCTTTCTTGCCCAGAAAGTTCTCTTGCTCGAAGATGGTCAGCCTCGAGTCACGGTGGTTCTGTAGGAAGAAGAAACGGTCGGACCACCAGAAGCCCAGCCGAGAACCCAGGAGCCTCTGCTGACACCCCTGCCCCTGTCCCCACAAATCAGCCTTCCTTACAAAATCTTTTGGAAGGGTAATGAGGTTACAGAAACCTTACAAAAGGTATATACCACTTGTCCATCCAGAAATGTATACAAAGAAAATAACCATGGGGACCCCTGGGTGGCTCAGCTATGGAGCGTCTGTCTCTGGCTCAGGGCGGGTCCCAGAGTCCTGGTATCGAGTCCCGCATCGGGCTCCCTGCAGGGAGCCTGCTTCTCCCTCTGCCTGTATCCCTGCCATTCTCTCTCTCTCTCTCTCTCTCTCATGATAAATAAATAAAATCTTAAAAAAAAAAAAAAAACAATTGGTATAGATTGAATCTGTTGATAACAAACAAGACCAAAGGAAGTCTCCGGCACTGTTAAGACTGGGCTTCTGTCTCAGACATGTGAGTATGACTTCTTCCTCTAACATATCAGGTTTCTTTCTGAACTTTGGATGATAAATATATGTGCCTTGTGTGATTTGTAAAGTAATGAAAGTTGTGAGCAGCCCAGGTGGCTCAGCGGTTTAGTGCCACCTTCAGTCCAGGGCCTGATCCCGGATTGAGTCCCACATCGGGCTCCCTGCATGGAGCCTGCTTCTCCCTCTGCCTGTGTCTCTGCCTCTCTCTCTGTGTGTCTCTATGAATGAATAAATAAAATGTTTAAAAAATAAAAAAATAAAAAATAAAATAATGAAAGTTGCTTTTGAAGAAAAAAAACTCACATCTTTTCAAGCCTCAGCTCTTCCATCTGTTAGATGGAGATAATAATGCCCACCTCCACCCATACTCCATAGACAGTAGCTGGAGTATAAAATCAGGAACACTGATAATGAATCAGGGAGAAGAAATAGAACCTTCCTCCCCACCTTGTCTTGCCACCCCTGGCACCCAGCTTCTCCAGGATCCCCATGTCATGAAAAGAAGGACGTGAAACACACAGGGGCTCATATCATAACCGAAGCCATGAAGGTCACAATGTGTGCGGTGATCTCGTCCAGAGCCTTCCCCATGACATGGCCCCATTTCAAGATGAAGAGACCAAGGCTCGGAGAGGAGACGTCACATGGCTTGAAGAAGTGACATGAGGATTTGAACTCTGGGACGATCGGTTCCCAAATCCCACTGGAGCGGCTCAGGCCTTCCTGGGACAAGGTGGTGGCAAGGACTCACAGCACAAGCCACCGGTCGGAAGGAGGTGAGCCTGTCGGCGGGGTAGGCTGTGTTTCCACTCCAGGCGTCCCAGGACGGGTACTCGCCCCGCTCCAGCACGTACTGCTGCCCTTGGAAGCCAGCATGCTCAAAGCCTACCCACCTGCGGACAGGGGGTAGAGAGTGCAAGGGGTAAGAGACCCACGTTCCGAGTCCCAGATCAATGGTTATCACTTAGGAGTTACCACTGAGGAGACATTTAACCAATGTCTAGGGGCATTTTTAGTTGTCACACTGGGAGGAGGGAGGAGAGGTTGTTTGCAACTGGCACTTAGCAAGTAGAGGCTACAGATGCTGCTGAACATCCTGAAAGCGCAGGACAGGCCCCCATCACAGAATCATCCAGCATCAAACCCACCATGCCGAGCTGGAGAAACCCAGCCCAGACCGTGTGTAGTTCACCGCCTTGCTGTAGGCCCCGTGGGTAGGGGAACTGCTCCGGGCAGGTGCCTGGCCATCTTGCACGAGGTCCTCTAGGTCACACAGACAAGGCTTGATGGCAGGCTGACCTAAGCCTCAGCGGGATTCCTCGTGATCCTCCAGGAATGTGGGAGGACAGGCAGTCTGGTGAGGAGCAGCCACAGGACCCTCTCACCTACCTCCCTTCCTTGAGGGAGGCTGCCATGAGACAGTAACTCATCCCCTCCCTGATTCCCTGGAGATATGGGACCTCCCCCACCCCACACCCTGGGGGAGGGCGTCCAGCAGGAGCCACAGCTGAAGCACGGAGAGCTCCTCAACAGCAGGGGGCTCACCACTCCTGCTGTCAGCTGGCACCTCTTGGTGTCCTCCTGTGGGACAAGCGACTCTGTGGGACAAGCGACACTACCACCATGATGGCCTTGCCTTTGCTACGTAGCAGACTGTCCTATATGAGTAATAAAGCTGAGCATATTTTCTCCTTCCAGGAAGGATCTGTCAATTTGCTGGACATATCCCTGGACAGGTCACTGCTCCCCTCTGATCCCCAGTTCCCCGCCCACACAAAGCCGAAGCTAAAACAGATTCTCCCCCGGGGTGTGAGGTGCATAAGTACCACCCAAGATGACCTTAGTGGCACTCACAGGCACAGTATAAAGTGACTCCAGATCACGTGGATCTTCTTTCAAGCTACTTCCCAAACTTCTAAAAATTTCTATCCCGTGCAGTAGCCACTGGCCACCTGTAGCTAATTAAATTTAAACTCACATAAAATAAAACTAAAGTAAAAATTCAGTTCTTTAGATGCACCGGCTACATTTCTAGTCCTCAAAGGCTACATGTGACCAGGGATCCAAATCAGATAGTGCAGAGGAACAACATTTTCACCATTGCAGAAAGTTCTACAGAGAGGTGCTGATCTAGAAGTCTCGGTGTGATGTTAGTGTGTCATTACAGTTTCACATTTCGTTAATCTCTCTCTCTTTCTTTTTTTCTTTTAACACAGCTTATCTCATCCCAGAGCCTCCAGCAACAACATTCAACTGAAGATAAATAGCATTATTTTTTACTATATCTATTTTTTTATCTTCTATTTTTGCTTTCAAAGAGGGGCCTTTCAGACCCAACAATAGATTTTAAAGGTCTGCCCCCTACAAGCCCGCCTCATCCAGCAGGCAGGATCTGTGTGAATGATGCTTTCTACATTTGGGCAGTGCACAACCTGCTTAACCTTACACTACTGTCTCGCACACTCCGTAGCACTTCAGACCCAAGGAAGGTCACACTGGTACAGTTAGAGCCTGAAAAGTTAGGGCCTAGAACACCTCTTTCTAGATCCCTCCCTGTCTCCCAGCCCCACCCCAACTCAAATTCTCGCCCCCCCCCCCCCACCGCGCCCCCCAGACTCACGCTCCACTCAGCACTTTCAAAGATCGCACAGTCTCAAAGCCAAGCTCCAGCACACTGGGGCACTCTGCAGTAAACTCATGCCTCCGGCCCTGGAAACCCTCCTCATCCCAAACCACAATCTGTGACAGAAACAAAAGGTGGAGACCAGCATTAGAGTCCTGTGGGGGATGAGGGATTAGGACCTCACCCCAGGACTAAGGGTGGGGCAGGGCAGGTACAGTAAGGACTGCAAACTCGGATGCCCCCAGGGGCCAGGTAGGTAAGGATGGGGGAGGGCTGGAAATGCAAAGCACAGATTCCACAAATGGGTGATTTCTGCTCAGCGCCACCTATTTTTGCCACCTGGGAATGCCAGCCAGATTTTCTGATTTCTCAAGACAATTGCTATATATGGACGTTTCTGTGGACCCTCCAGGTTTTTATAAGCTGATGATAAATTCAGGGAAACAAATTATTTTTAACACAGAGGGGGCCAAAGAAACCACACCCATACACTGTGTGCAATCAGCAGTTTGCCATCTCTGCCAGAGTGTAGATGGTTAAATCTGGGGACCAGGAGACCCAAGTTCAAATTGATACCTTGGGCAAGTCCCTTCCTCTTTCTGAGCCTCGAATGCATCCTCGGCAAAACGGGCCCTCATCACATGCCCCCCAGAGTGAGGTGGGGCTTCAATGGAGGAAGATTGAGGGGGTCCCCTGGACATGGGTTGGACCTCTACACCCGCCCCCTCACTCCTCAGACACCACCCCATGCCTCTTCCTACCTTCCAGTGTCCTGCGGACTTGGTGCACTGCAGGGTCATGTTGCCAGCTCCCTACATGAGAGAAGAACGTGATAGCCTTCCACCCTGATTGTCTGCTCTCCTTCTGGATGATAAAGTCTAGTTTGGGATCCAGATGGGATCCAGATAGGACCAGGCTAGGAGAAAGTGTAGCTTTGGTCCATTCTTCTTCTTCTCCATCTGTGACCTTCGCTCAGTGACTAATGTCGTCTCCCTTACTCTCAGCCTATACACCATCTCAAAACTTACCCATTCTGGGTCCCATTGCCTCTGAGCCCCACTCTGTCTTAATTTATCTGCTCACTATGGGAAAAGTTCTGTGACTGCCAGTGGGCTGGATCACCCTAGCAGGTGCCAGGGTGCTAAGTTTAAGAGAGCCTCCCCAAGACAGCACCAGACACAACGAAGTGACTCTAATGGTGGCATTTGAGGCAACAGGACTATAGGAATAATCTTGTTCTTAAATGGGGGTGACAGGTATTGGTCTTGACGTTGGGGACCTGACCTTGGTAAGGGTGAGGATGACATTCAGGATGGCACAGTGACATCCTCAGGACTGGAGACCTGGTCTCCCCACCTCCCACGATGCTCGCTCAGAGCGTGGAACCCACCCCTTCTCCAAGCCTGGGACTTACCAAGACGGACCCAGAGAATATGCCAGAACATGCTGGGACCAGCCGAGGTCAGGCTCTTATAGGCAGGGAGGGGAGAGGGCCCCCGGGAGACAAAGCTCCGACTCAGCATACAAGCAGCTGAAACAAAAGCCAGTCCTGGCTGAAGTCCCAATGGAGAGGTGTCAGCAGCGTTGGCTTCAGCGGGAAGGGAAAGGGTCAGGTGGCCTCACTCAGGGATCAGCCATGAAGAAGAAAAGAAGGGGAATTTCTACCTTAATCCGCTCTGGGGTACTTCCAATTGGAGCAGGAGAATGAGCACTGGACAAGGAATCCAAAAACTTCACCCTTCCTAGCTGTGTGACCTGGAGCAGGTCTTTTCTCCCCAATTTTTGCCTATAAAACAGGACAAGAATAAACTACATCACGGAGTTGTTGTGAGGTTATGTAACATGCCTGGCACAGAGAAAACATTCCACAAATGCCTATACATTTCCTCCTTCCACAGGCCTTCCTCTTCTAGCAGGGACAATCAAGGTAGGCTTCATATTGGAGGTGCCATTTAAACCAGCCTCCAAAGGGCAAGGAGGAGTTGTACAGAGTGAGATACAAGGGATGCTTTTCCTAAGCAAAATTGCAGAGGTGGGAACTTTTGGGGCATATGTATGAGAAACAGCTGGTAGGCCAATGGGGCTGGAGTTTGGGGACCCTGAAAGAGGGAGCCAGGCAAGAAAGGTGGGCTGAGCCAGGGTCTCCAGGACCCACAGAGTTCAAAAAGGAGTCCAGATGGCTCTGTCGGCAGAATAAAGGAGCTGGTAGGTGTGAACAAGCTGTGCAAACAGTCGCACATCTGTCAGATATCCAGGGTTTGTACAACTCACTTTGAGTAGCCTCTCCCTATGCTCCTCCCCCCCGGGTTGACCCAAGAGGGGCCTCTCACGACATAGCAAAGAGTCTGGCTGGAAACAAGACCACGCTGGGTGGAAGCCAGCCTTGCCTCTTGACATCTGGGTGACCTGGAAGATGTCTGATCTCAGCTCTTGGCCTGTAACATCACAACATGGGCTCCCTCCTGGGCTGGTTACACGCACGACTGTGATGAAGGGCTACCATGAAGATAAAAGGCTGGGAGTGCAACCTCTGGGGCCAGGCGGCCTGGGTCTGCATCCCACTTTGCTGGCTGGGAACCTCGAGCGTATTACTTAATCTCTCTGAGCCTCAGTTTCCTCGTGTATAAAATGGATATAAAAATAAATAAATAAATAGGGCTTAGCCAAAGAGATTAGGGTATTGTGAGGGTAAACGTGAATTACACACGAAAAGCACTTTCTGTTCCGAACAGCTCCTGAAACGCAGAAAGCATTATGTGCCTCTTCATTGTCATCATCATTGCTAATAATAAAAATGATTACCCTTAGGATATCTGCGACTCCATGGTTCTTGCAGTGTTATTCACAATAGCCAAAATATGGGGCAAACCTCGTGTCCATAATGAATGGAGGCATATATATATATATATTAGCCATGAGAAAAAAGAAAATTCCGCCATTTGCAGTAACACAGGTGGACCTCGGGAGCAATTATGCTAAGTTAACCATGTCATACAGAGAAGGACAAGTACCCTATATGGCTGATATATGAGATCTATGAAAGACGAACTCAGAAACAGAGAGTAAAATGAGGTTCCAGGGGCTGGGGGGTGGGGGAAATGGGGAGATGTTGCTCACAGGGGATAAACTCCCAGTTATCAGATTAGGAAGTTTGGGGATCTAGCACACAGCATGGCCATTATACCTAATAACACTACATCATATATTTGAATGTTGCTAAGACAGTAGATCTTCAGTGTTCTCAACCACAAAAAAGAAACAGCAATTGTGTGACCCAATGGAGGTGGAAGCTAATAGGACGGTAGTAATTGTTTTGCAATTTATTATTGTATCAAATCAATGCCTTGTATACCTTATACTTACACAACGGTATGTGCTCATAAAGCTGAAAAAAATACTATTAAATAATTCTTCATATGAAAGCAGGAGTGCGTTGTTTTCAAGAGCTTGGGTTCAGGAGTTAAAAAGATGTGACTCCCGATTCCATTTTGGGGATGAGGCACAAGGCTGAGAGCAGAGAAAGGGACTAGTCTTGGTTTCCTCATCTGCAAGTGGAACTCATCCCAGAGATACCCCCTCATAGTGAGGATTACAGGACCCAAGTCAGTAAAATGCTCAGGGTGTAGCCACCCAGCATGGGGGGCCAGCCCCCACCTCTGCCCCCACCCCTTGGCAAGTGGCCAATAGCCATGGGGGACATGGAACTGCCCCAGACAGCCTGGCCTTGAAGCCCAGACCTGTGGGTGCCCCCCCACCTAGCCACAGGCATCTTGGCCCAGTTTCTAGTGGCTGCCCCATCCTGTGGTTCCCGCCCCCCTTCCCGGGCCTTGGCCCAGGATGAAAGGCTGAGGGGGAGGCTGGGAAGTGAGGGGAGGCTGGCTAGGGGTGGAGAAGCAGACAGACAGCAGAGCTGGCCCCAGGCCATGGTGATCTCAAGGTGGGAGCTGGGCTCTGTGGGGGGCCGGGTCCCTGGACCCCCCCCCCCCCCCCCCCCCCCCCCCGCAAAAGAGGCAGGAACCGGTGCTGCCACTACCACTTGGGGGCCAGGGAGCCAGACTGCAAACCTGGCCCTGCAGGCCCCCCCAGCTCACTGTGAGCTCACACTGTGTGACCGTGTAGGAGTCACTTATTCCCACCGGGCCTCAGTTTCTCCCACTTGTGAAAGAAGGGAATTGGATGGTAAGCCTCCTGGTGTGTGTTCCACTGCTCTGAGTTTTGATTGCTCTATTTGGCTTCTATCTCTGTCTTTTCCTCTTCACTGCCCGTCTCCCCCATGGCTCCTCTGCATTTCTGTCTTCCTCTCTTTCTCTGTGATTCTCCACTTTTCCCAGCCAGTCACCCTACTTCTCTTCCCCCATCCTGCTTCCCCTACCACCCCCTGCACCCCAGGTTCCATTGTGAGCCACTGGCATAACCATTTAGTCCCCCTCAAACTGAATGAAGGTTCACTCTGTGCCAGACCCTGTGTTGGGGTCAAACAGAGCACACACACACACACACACACACACACACACACACAGGCACACACAAAATAAATAAATAATAAAAAATAAATAAAAAATAAATAAAAAGCAGAGCACAAGAAGTGGTAGGGCTCTGGGCTTCCCCCAAGGAAGTCATGTTCCTGGCCACCAGCTCTGTCCCCAGGGTCAGATTATGGAGAAGAGGTTCTACAGGCAGGTCAGGGAAGGGGAGGAGATGAATCTGGGTCCAGTGTGGGTAGAGGAAGAAGACTCAGGCTTGTAACATTCAACTCACCTGAGCACAGCGCTCCCCTCACTCCCACTTACTATCCTGATTTCTATTCTGGAGGCAGAAAGTCAGGCCAGAGCCAAAGTCAGAGAGCCTGAGAATGAAGCATACAGGCCCCCCAGCCAGCCTGTTGGGGGGCGGTTCCTGGCTCTGACCTCTCTGTCAGAGAGCTTGCTTGGCTCATCTGTGAAATGGGTACTCAAAGTATGAAATAGGGGCACCTGGGTGGCTCAGCAGTTGAGTGTGTGCCTTTGGCTCAGGTCATGATCCCGGAGTCCTGGCATTGAGCCCCACATCGGCTCCCCAGAGGGAGCCTGCTTCTCCCTCTGCCTGTGTCTCTGTCTCTCTCTGTGTGTCTCATGAATAAATAGATAAAATCTTTAAAAAAAAAAGAAAATAGTACCAAATAAGGTGGATTGTCCTGGGGCTTGACCAAGACGGCGTGGGGAGTGCATCTAGCGCTGTGGTAGGTACACAGCAAACACTCCGCAGGTAGGGCTGTTGACATCATACCCACATCGGCCTTTACAAAGGCTTTCCCCATCTGCTGTGCTCCTTATCACCCAAGTATCCCCCCCCCCCCCCCCCCCGGGGTTCTCCTTTCCTCTGTCCCAGGACCTGTGGCCAGCAGGGACCCCGTGGGCCCGGCACAGCTGGGGTTCTAGAGAAAGGCCTCCGGCTAGGGGCCAGGCCTGGGATGAGGTGAAGTGGCAACTGGCCAGGCTTTCTGCTGCGCGAGCTGGGCTCACAATGGAAAGTGCTGTCCTCCACAGTAACCGGGGCAAGATCAGGGCCCCGGGGGCCGCCCCCTGCCCAGAGCCTGCTGAGCCAGCTCCCGCTTTGTGCCACAGACCATGGGCCCTGGTGTCTGCCAGACTATAAAATGGGGGGTCGGCCCCCAGTCACCCACTGCACCGGCCCACCTGCCCGCCTGACCGCCTGCCTGTCCTTCAGCAGGAAGTAGCAGGTCCCCAGGTAAGAGGGGACTCCGCAGCTGCTGAGAGCCCCAGGGAAGGCAGAGAGGGGGGAGCCAGAGAGACCCATAACCAAAGAGAGAGAAAGGCAGAGGGAGAAAGAGGAGATAAAAATAAACAGAGAGGGAGGAGAAACAGACAGACAGAGAGACAGAGAGAGAAGAGCAACGTCCCCAGGAAGGAAGAAGCCCAACTGCCAGCTCAGGAGAATGTTGCTTCACAGAGTGACATGGGGGTTGGGGGGGGGGGGGTTGGTAAGCAAGAGCCTGCAAGCCCCAGATGTGGCCCAGATGTCTGGCCTGCCCAGAGAGGGCAGTCCTTGGGGGGCGGGGGGAGGGAGCTGCTTGCCCTGACTGGTTCCTTTTTTACAGAAAGTGTTCAGGAATCAGCTGGACCAGAGGGTTTTAATCTGTACTGTCAGGTGGTCCTCAAATCCCCGGAAATTGCCTCCAAAATGAAAGGGAGCCCGGGACAGGGCGTTCCCCAAACACTCAAAGGCACCTGTGCCCCCGAAGCAATGAGGAACCGGAGGCATTGACCGGAGCCCGATCCGGCCAGTGCCCGTGCAGTCCCTATTTCAGAGCCCCCCACACTCACGGAATCCATCCTCTCGGCTCCCCTTCATGCCCCAGTCCCAGGCCTGTGTCTGCACCCACACGCCTGTTCCCAGACAACGCCCCAGGCCGCAGCTCAACTGAGGAAGGAGTCAGGAACCAGAATTCAAACATTGGCTGAACAGGTGTCAGTGGAGAATCTCCTACGGGAGACGCTGCTGGGCCAAGCGCTGGGGACCACGAGTCAGCAGAGCGATGATAACCCTGTGGCTGGATCCTCTGCCTAAGTTGAAACTGAGTCCTAACTCTTAGCAGTGGCCAGTGGCGGTGTGCTCCTGGGCCGGTCACCTCCCCTCTCTGAGCTCCGAGGGGATACGATGGCACGCACTGCATATGGGATCAGCGTTCATTCATGGGCGTAACAGGCCTGGGGTACCCTGAGTCCCAAATGGGACAGGGTGCTGTTAATGCGGCGGGGCCAATTGCTATCACACCGGCGGAGAAGCCCAGAGAGTGGAGAGCGGTGTGCAGAGCTTCTCGTTGCAGAGGAAGGACACAGCAGGGGAATAGGGGGTGGAAGGGAGGGCATGACAGGTGGAAGGACATCAGAGATGCATGATCTCCAGAATTTCCAGAGAGAAAGAGAGAGCGAGAGAGCAATGAGTTCAAGGAAGGCTGGCGAGATGTGAGACTGGGGGACAGCTTGCGGGTGCCATCCCTGAGTGACCTAGGCCAAAGGTTTCTTTCCAGAGGTTTGCAGGTGGGGACCATGTCTCAGGCTGTGAAGGCCTCAGCTACGGCTGCAGTGAACCCGGGGCCTGATGGGAAGGGAAAGGGCACCCCGGCCGCAGGACCTGCCCCCGGCCCCGGCCCTGCCCTGGCCCCAGCCACGGTGCCAACGACCAAAGCCGGGGACCTGCCTCCCGGCAGCTACAAGGTAAGCACCCTGAGGTGCGGGGGCTGGGCTCCACCCCTGCACATCCTCTCAGCTCCTCCCCTCTCTCCTCCCTTGCCCTTCCCTTCCTCCTCCTCCTCCCTTTACCAGAAATCACCAGCCCCCAGGAGGTACTCTAGGAGCAGCAGGTGGCCTCAGACCTTTTTGAAAATTCTTCAAAGCAGTGAGGACTGAAAGAGCTTCTCCAGCCCTCTTGGCTTGGGGTTGGTTTGGTCTCAAACCGGTACGCGGAACTGGGGTCATTTCACATTGCCAGGTTCACGGCATGCGCTCACACGCTCCTCCTCGCTTGGTCGGCTTTTGTCATGCAGTTGCTTCATTAATCGTTCCTTTTTATTTAACTTTTAATAATGCAGCAATGCCTGCAAACTCTGCCCCACCTCAATTAAGAACCAGAACCCAGTAAAATCCTCTCCCTCTAAAGTATCCCTCATGAGCCCATCAACCTTCTCCCCTACTCAAGGCACCTGACAATGTCACCCCTGCCCACCATCGGCCTGCATGCATTTTTACCCCTTATTCCTTTAAAAGAAATTCCTTTCTTTATGTTTTATGTGTTTTTAACTCATTGGAAAACGCTCTGGGCAATTATTCTGGGTTTATATCTTTTCTTGTCACCCACTCTGAGATCCCTAAGAGTCATCAGCACTGCTGTGTGTTGCTGTGGGTCCCTCATTTTGGCAGCTGTCTGATATTTCAGAGTGGGGACCGTCACTCCTGAGGACCATCAGGGCAGCTGCTAGCTTTGCTCTGGTGCACACTGTGGCCAGGATGGGCCTTCTCTTCATCTCTTGGGGTCCACATACCAGAGTTTCTCTTGGGAGGACAAGCATAGGAGTGAAAGGGCTGGGTCAAGAGTATGGGAACCTCCTCCTGGTATAGCTGGGGAAACAGGCCTGGAGAAGGAAGACATTTGCAAATGAAAAACCAAACTGCTGGAGGCTCAGTGAGGTGAGGGATTAGCCCAAGTCCAATGCAGAGGCTCCTACGTGGAGGCAGGTGGATGGGCAAGCATTTTCTGAGCATCAGCTCTGTGGCAGGTACTGAGGCTGAGGTACAGAATTAGATCAACCCCACACCCCGCCCTGGGGAAACCCTTGGTCCTTGGAGGCTGAATCAAGGGAGAGAAGGGGGCACTTGAAAGCAAAGCAGCAGTGACTGTATTGCTTGTGCCAATAATGGGCTGAGAACAGTGCAGGAGCACTCGACCAAGCCCACATGGGGCAGAACATCAGGGAAGACTTCCTGGAGGAGGTGACATCTGAGCCTAGAGCAGGACAGGGAACATGAACTCCAGGATGAGGTTGTATGGTGGGGAAAGCATTCCAGGCAGAAGGAACAGCACAGAGGAAAGAAAGAAATCCATAGGAGCCTAATGATTGTGCAGATACTAAATTCAGAAGTAGAAGGAAGGGGGGACAGGATTGTTCCACAGAATTTGGCTCATGGCCCACTCTCATATGATCTGTGCAGGCCTGCTTTTATTTATATAGGTATTTAATGAGGTTTTGGCCTGGAGCATCTCCAGATGGGAGGTATACTGCCCCCCTCATTCTGCACCCCTTTCCCCCTGGGATGGGGGTTCTCTCCTGCAGCTGGTGGTCTTCGAGCAGGAGAACTTCCAGGGCCGTCGTGTGGAATTCTCTGGGGAGTGCTTGAACCTGGGAGACCGTGGCTTTGACCGAGTGCGCAGCCTCATTGTCACCTCGGGACCGTGAGTGTGGGACGAGGGAGGACATTCCTAGCACTGTGATAAAATAATAATAAGGAAACATAATAGCTGCATTTACGGGGCACCTGCTCTATGCCTGCCACCATGCTAGCAGAGACACACATATTTCTTTTTTTTTTTTTAATTTATTTTTTATTGGTGTTCAATTTACTAACATACAGAATAACCCCCAGTGCCCGTCACCCATTCACTCCCACCCCCCGCCCTCCTCCCCTTCCACCACCCCTAGTTCGTTTCCCAGAGTTAGCAGTCTTTACGTTCTGTCTCCCTTTCTGATATTTCCCACACATTTCTTCTCCCTTCCCTTATATTCCCTTTCACTATTATTTATATTCCCCAAATGAATGAGAACATATAATGTTTGTCCTTCTCCGACTGACTTACTTCACTCAGCATAATACCCTCCAGGTCCATCCACGTTGAAGCAAATGGTGGGTATTTGTCATTTCTAATAGCTGAGTAATATTCCATTGTATACATAAACCACATCTTCTTTATCCATTCATCTTTCGTTGGACACCGAGGCTCCTTCCACAGTTTGGCTATCGGACACACATATTTCTAGTCCTTATTTCAAACTTGGGAGGAAGGTATTATTCCCCTTCCCATTTTGCAGATAAAGAAACTGAGGTTCAGAGAGGTGATTTGATCAGCATAAGGTCACACTCACAGAAAGTCATAATTCTGGGGGGAGAAATGCTTTTTCTCTTGACCAGAGGGCCGAGTGTCCACTAGCTACCCGCTCTCCTGGGTATCAAGCAACCCTATAAGACATTCATAGTGGCCATACCAGCTCCAACCCCTGTGGGCTGAGGTCAGGGCGCAGGACAAGACCCACAAGGCCCCTTTGCCTTTTGTCTCACCAGCCCCAAATCCCCCAAGGCGTATGGTCAGCTTGTATGCCCAGCATCATGAGACTCACTTTCCCAACTCTGAAATGGGGAGAGTCATGGTCCCCACTCCCCTTCACTGGACTATGCTGAGGCCTGAAGGAGATGATGCGGCGTGGGCCTGGCACTGTGTGAGTGCCCCAACATAGCAGGTGACAGTGACCATTGCTTACCCTCTCCACTGCCTCATGAGTTCAGCCAAGTCACCCTGATCCTGGGTAGGTGGTGGGGAGGAGTGCACTTCTACCTCCTGCTCCCACCCCCACCCCTGGTGTGGTCAACACAGCCTCAGCCCCACCCTCAGCCCCAAAGCCCAGCTGGGAACAGAAGCTGCGGATGTGGCCAATTTGGGTTTTCAGGCTTTTTTTGGTGACAGTGACTCAAACCCAGAGTATTTCTCCTCCAACAAAGATGCAGCTGGTCTTTGGTGTGTGGTGTGTGCTCTGGGGCTGCGCCCAATGGGGAGAGAAAGGGGCTGTGGTCCAGGGCCCTGGGTCTGTGTCAGGCCCCATAGGACTATAGGAGAGACCGTGGTGGAAAAAGGATGGAGAGGATGAAGTGGGCAGGGGAAAGAGAGGAGCAGGGTGCCCTTGGTACAGGGGTGGGGAGAGAGGCAGGGCATGCCTACCTGAAACTTAGGAACCTTCACCCTGAAACCTGATACCTGACACCATCCCGGGACCATAGCTGGTGACTTAAGCCCTCTGAGCCTCAGTTTCCATATCTGTAACTTAATATCCCTGCCCTCTTTCTCTACTTGCACATAAGGCTCCAGTGAGGAGATGAGAAAAGATATTGAAATAAATACTTACAGTTCCTCAGTCTTATAATAGATCCTCACTGGGTGTTATAATTCCCAGAGCTATGACAGGGGAAGTTTGGGGGAAGATAGACAGGGTGGCCAAACCACTTCAATATCTATCCTTCCATAAGCTCAGACCCCCAGCAGCTTTCCTCCCTTTCCAACCATAAAAGATAGTATTCATTGCATTTTCTCTGTGCTGGATTTGCTCTGCACATTCCTTTTTAGACCCTCATAATCTCCTGACAAGGTAGATGCAATCTTTCCTCTCTTCTCCTGAGGCTTAACGAGCTTGAGTGGCTTGTCTGAAGTCAAGCAGCAAATAAATGATGAACTGAGATTAGAATTTAGGTCTATTTACAGAGTCAATGCTCTTAACTCCTACAAGAACCATCTTCCAAGGCTCCCTTCCCATCCATCCATCCATCCATCCATCCATCCATCCATCCATCCACCCATCCATCCATCCACCAAGTCATCTGCCCTTTTACCCATCTACCTACCTATCCACCCACCTATCCATCCATTCATCTCCCTATCCACTCATCCAACTATCCATCCATCCATCCATCCATCCATCCATCCATCCATCCATCCTTATCTACTCCAGATCAATCAGGGCTGAAGCAGATTCCCCTCTATTCTAGGAGCACAACTATCACTCCAGAGTGGGTTGGCTCATTCCTCAGACAAAGACTTGAGGCTCCTAGGACTCATTGTGCCTCCATCCATGGTGGTAGCTCATCCTCCACCTGCCACACACACCACCACCCCCATCTCCTTCTAGGTTGAGAAAGATCCCAGAGAGACAATACTAACGTCAATGTCCCTCTTGTTTCCTGAGAACTCCTGAACACATATAGAGCAAAGGCTAAGGGGTCCCTTACTCTTAAACTTCTCATCAATCTCCCCCAGAAGCAGGGGTCTCTTTAACACAAGTTCACTTCCCATCCTTAACCAGGCTGCCCTGGGAAAGCCAGGAAAAGCCCCATTGGACTTCAAACTTGCAATCAGTTCTCCTGGAGGACTGAACGGCTTCAAATGCAGTCACATTTCATTCTCAGAGGTATCTGAGAGGTAGGTGTTACTACCAGTCCCCTCCCACTGCCTCCATAGCAATTACCGAGTGAGTTCCATATTCCAGGCCAGTCCTTATCAAACCTGATTCAAGCACCTGTATCAACTGTCCCCTTAGTACATCCAGGACTATTATTTATTTAACATATTTCATTTTAAATGACCCTTTCGAACCCAGATATATTTTCAAGAACCTTTACATCACTGGCACAAAGAGAAGGCAACATCACTTGCTATAAGTAATAAGTAAGATTGCCATGCTGCCTCCTGAGCAGAGGCAGAATATCCTAATCTTAAAGGAACAAATACAGAAATCCACTGGAACACCTTGAAAGGTTTTCTTTCTTTCTTTTTTTTCTTTATCTATGATAGTCATACAGAGAGAGAGAGAGAGAGAGAGAGAGAGAGAGGCAGAGACACAGGCAGAGGGAGAAGCAGGCTCCATGCACTGGGAGCCCGACGTGGGATTCGATCCCGGGTCTCCAGGATCGCGCCCTGGGCCAAAGGCAGGCGCCAAACCGCTGCGCCACCCAGGGATCCCCCTTGAAAGGTTTTCAAAAATACCTGGCAACAAATCGGGACACTAATTCCATAACTTTGTTGAAACATTGCAAAAAGATGACTTCTGCATCCTAACCCTTGAATGACCCAAATTGGTGCCAAGTGGAGGATTCACATCACCTCTCAGAACAAAATCAGTTCATTCTATTGTCTTAGTTTGTATATTTTCTGTGACTTGAAATAAACTTTGAACACACACACACACACAAAAGAAAATGGTATCCATAAAAAAAATGAACACAACGAACACAAAATAGCGCTATCCCACCGTTGCCTGCTCCAGGCTCTGGGCGGGCAGCTGTTGTTGCCTTGTTACAGAAAAGAGAGACTAGTGAGTGTTAAAGGTCCGTTAGCATCCAACGGAGACATTGTCCTAGCTGTCCTCAGGGCTAAAATAAAATGTCTTCTTATGTCTATTTTACTGCAGGTTCTTTCAGTACTTAGACCATGTGCATCCCACAACTGGGGAAACATTTCGCTCACATAATGATACACACTGTCTCATACAATCCTCCACCACCTGCCAGAAAACAGGCATTTTTATTTTTTTATTTATTTTTTTTTTAATTTTTTATTTATTTATGATAGTCACACAGAGAGAGAGAGAGAGAGAGAGAGGCAGAGACACAGGCAGAGGGAGAAGCTGGCTCCATGCACCGGGAGCCCGACGTGGGACTCGATCCCGGGTCTCCAGGATCGCGCCCTGGGCCAAAGGCAGGCGCCAAACCGCTGCGCCACCCAGGGATCCCAACAGGCATTTTTAGATGAAGAAACCAAACCTCAGAGAGGTAAAGCCACTTGCCCCTGGTCACACAGCCAGTAAGTTAACATAGCCTAGGATCAAACTCACTGGCCTCAGGGCTACCTTGCAAGGGTGTGTGTTGGGGGGCTTCTGCTAACGGTTTCTCTCCTTCTGGCCTTTGCTTCTCCCGGTCCTGCCTTGTCATTCTACCCATCGCTGTCACATCCAGCTGGGTCGCCTTTGAGCAGTCCAACTTCCGAGGGGAGATGTTCGTCCTGGAGAAAGGCGAGTACCCGCGCTGGGACACGTGGTCGAGCAGCTACCGCAGTGACAGGCTCATGTCCTTCCGGCCTATCAAGATGGTGAGTGGCTCCTGAGCTGGTGCTGGGGGACTGATGGGGAGGGCAGGAGCAAGTGTCAGGTGTGATGGCAGGCAAGGGAATGCGGGCGGGGGGCAAGCAAGGAGGAGGAATGGCAGGCAGGGAGGCGTGACGACCAAGGGCACTGGGCGCTGGTGCTCATTGATTCGTGAGATGTCCCTGGGACCCAGCCCCTGCTAGGAGCCCTGGACAGATGAGAGACGTGAAGCCTGGTTTCTGCCTCCCCTGCTGCTTTAGAGACTCATTATCCCAGTTGTCAGAGCTAGACACTTCGGTGTCTTCCTTGCTTCTGTTTGTGGATCATTTCTAATTCCTGACTGCAGGTTAGACCCTCCTGAGAGGTTTCGCAAATCCCAGTGCTCATCCCAAACATCAAACAGGCAGGTTCAAGCGTGTGTGGGAGCTGAGAAGAGGCATGTTGTAGAAAGGTACCTTGTGAGGATAAGACAATATATGTTGCTCAACCATCTTGAGCCCTCTGAGCCTCTGCATCTTGGGCCATAACAATAACAGTCAAAAATTAATGTTTTGGTGGCACTTGTCATATGCCAGGTGTTGTGCTAAGAATGCTGTATGGACAACATCTTAAAATCAAGGCTGTTATCCCCCTTTCACAGGCTGGACGGTGGCAATCCCGGGCAATTCCCACGGTGGCCTGAGCACCCCCAGCTCTCTCTCTCTCTCCGCAGCCAGGGGCCCCCCTCTCAGTTACTTCTCTTTGCCCGTTCATACTTCACATGCCTGAGCCAGTCTCTCCCTCCCCAGGACTCCCAGGAGCACAAGATCTGCCTGTTTGAGGGTGCCAACTTCAAGGGCAAGACCATGGAGATCCAGGAGGACGATGTGCCCAGTCTTTGGGTCTACGGCTTCTGTGACCGTGTTGGCAGCGTGAGGGTCTCCAGCGGAACGTAAGTCACCCCTCCAGCCCGGCCCTGGGCTTCTGTTTCTTCTTCAAGCACAGACAGACTCAAAGGCTGTCCTCCCTATAGGATATAGCATCGGGTGCAGGGGGAAAGGCTGCAGAGTCCCTCCTGAATTCTCCTAGGGCTGATCCCTGGGACTCCACCCACAGAGCTTTCTTCCTCTGGAGAGGGGATTCGTACTTTGATGAATATACATGTTGATGTAAACAAACCTGGCAATTGGTTCTAAAAAGATGGAAGATGGAGAGAGTAAACCCTTCTAGACCTAGTTTGGGATTGGAGAAATAAGTGAGAGAGGCAGAGCTGATGCAGGTAGATGAATCTAGATGCGTCTAAGAAAAGAGCATGTTCGGGGACATCCAGAGCCTCCAGGGGAAATGAGCAGAATGACTTCAGAGAGGCAAGCCTGGGTAGTGCAGGGGCCTTGACCTGTCACTGAGGTGCTGTGAAAGCCGGGTGAGCCCCGAGCCCATCTGCACATCTTAGCATTCCCATCTACACAATGGGCACTCCAGGTTCCTTGATCTAAAAGGGCCCCTTATCCAAACTCTTCAGATTTGAATCTTTTGAAACAGAGCCCTGGGACCTCATTTCTGTGAGACCATAGAGGACTGGATGCCCTGAGGAGATCACTGTATCCATGTATCCATCCCACTGCCTCTGAACTACCGTGCCCGACACTCCTGGTCTCCTCTAGGCAAATATAGAGCTTCTGTCTCTCAACTGGACTCTTTCTGACTTCCTACAACAGCATCAGGGTTCTGGATTTTTGCTTGGCTCTTCCTCTTCCCTGAAACCTGCATCCCTGCAAGCCACCTGAAATTTCTAAGCATCGCCTGTGAGCCGGGCACTGTGCTAGAACCCTGGGGTCCCCCTATCATTGCCAGCATGTGACTTCCTTAGTCTTGTCTTTTTTTTTTTTTTTTTTAAGGAGGCAGGGATGAATAAGGCTCAGTTCTTGCCTTCAGGGGGGCTCACTCAGCCCAGCAGCAAGGCCCATGTATACCCATGAGATGATGTCCAACATCACAGGTCAGAGGAGGAAGGGAGGTTTCTGGGACCTGGCTGTGCATGTGGGAGTGGAAGGCAGGTCAGAGGTTTAATCTGAGGAGTCTAGAACTTAAAGCAGACTCTGCAAGATGGGCAGGAGGTGTGGGAGAGGCCTGGACAGACCCTCCCAGCACAGGGAAAATGGCAGAAGTCAGAAATGATTCATTGATGATAACCATGTACCAAGCACTGTGCTAATTCATTCTCAGTGAATAGCTTACGGGATCTTTGTAACAAACCTATGAGGTAGGTGCATTAGCATCATTGCCAAGACAACAAGCTGAAGTCCTGGTAAGTCATCAACTTGGATTCTCATAGCCAGTAAGCGGCAGAGCTACGATCTGAACCCAGGTGTTGCTGGCACCAGAATGTGCGTTCCCAATCACTACACGTAAATTCACTTACATACAAAGGAAACCATTATTTGAAAAGAGGCTCCTCCTTCTTCTCTGCCTCATTGCTGACCAGTCCCCACAGCTTGTCTTCATCCCTTTGATCTTGTTCCGTGAGCCCCAAGCCACCACCGTCAGTGGGATGTGCTTCGGTTTCACTACCAGGCACATACATCATATACTCAGTAAGCACTTCTGGAACATTTTCCCATTTGGCCCGGACCAAACCAGTCGTAGTGACCACTCGCACTTTCTAGAAGGAGAAACCAAGGTTTTCTAGAGAGACGGAGTCACTGGCTAAAGCCGGTAGGAAGCCCCAGGAAGGGACAAAGCCAGGGCAGAGGAGCTGCACCTGCTTCCTGTGATCCAAGCCCATGAGGGATAAAGAGCAGATGGCAGGGATGGGTGGAGAACTGGCTGGTCCGGCCTGGGGTCCGGGTGCCAGGCAGTGAGGCTGGCTGTCTCCACCCTGACCTTCTTGCTTCCTTCCCAGCTGGGTCGGCTATCAATATCCCGGCTACCGTGGGTACCAATATCTCCTGGAGCCAGGTGACTTCCGGCATTGGAACGAGTGGGGGGCCTTCCAGCCGCAGATGCAGGCAGTACGTCGCCTGCGTGACAGGCAGTGGCACCGTGAGGGCTGCTTCCCGGTCCTGGCTGCTGAGCCTCCCAAGTGAATCCATACCTTGCTCTTCTTCTCACTCATTACACCCCTCCCTCAGACTCAGTTTCCCTGTCTTTCCTGTGCAAATAAAAGTTCCTAAAGCCAAAATGTCTCCTGGATCTGTGTATAGATGTGAGCTTTGGGGTCCCCCATCATTGCCACCATGTGACTTCCTCAGTCTTGTCTTTTTTTTTTTTTTTCTTAAGATTCATTTATTTATTTGAGAGAGAGAGAGAGTGTGTGAGCGTGCGTGTCCACAAAAACATGTGACCAAGGGGGAAGGGTAGAAGGAGAAGGTGGGAATCCCAAGCAGACTCCCCACTGAGTGTGGAGCCAGACACAGCACTCAACCCCAGGACCCTGGGATCATGACCTGAGCTTAAATCAAGAATCAGAAACTCCACCCACTGAGCCTCCCAGGCACCTCATCCTTAGTCTTAATAATTATGTATACTGGTAACAAAAACAGCAAGCACGGCAAAGTTCTTTACACACAATCACTTAGTGTATCTTTTGGACTACTTTAGGAAGCTGACATTATAATCATTCCCATTTAACAGGTGAGGAAATGGAGACTCGGAGAGGGGAGAAGTGACTTGCCCAAGGTCACACAGCCCATCAAAATTTGAACCCAGGCATGCAGGCTGGCTGCTGAGCCTGCATGCGCTCTTAAACAAATCTTTGTTTTCAAACTCTACTCCTTTGTGCTCGCTCATGATTTTTTACCTTCTTGGCTTAACACCTGTTTTGTTATTTACTTAATATATATATTTTAAATAGGCCTTCTATTTTGTGCTCGGAGGCATTCGTTTGTCAGTAAAGCTTCATAACACTACGGGAAGTGGAAAACCAGCGTCATATGCCATAGATAGAAACCAATTGTGTAAATACAATTTTAGGAAGGCCAAGTATCGAATAGACACCACCACCTGCCGAAGACTCTAAGGCTATAACCTGTGTGCTCTTTGATAAAATGGGTGATTAGCAAGTGTTGGAGAGAGATATGAAAGACATGCTTGCTCCAAACATATTTTTCTCTCTGATATAATCAAAGAAGATTGAAAAGAGCATTATTCTCTTGTATCTGATGCAGTGTTATTTAATCCTGGGTCCAGGTTCCACTAAGAATCATGTCTCCTACTACAAGTGGTACATGCTCTGCTCTTCGGAAACCTGCACCGGGTGATATCGACTCCCATATCTACAGTTATTATTGATTGATGTTATTAACCTTTAATCTGCGTAGGAAGCCTCGGAGAGGTATTGTCATGGAGGAAGGGAGGCGTTGAGGGATGGGATAGGAGTTTGCTTGGTGGGGAAAATAGGAAAGTTAACATTCTAGACAGAAGAAACAGCAGGGACGTTACTACCCCACATGGCACCTTTGTACAGAGGATCAAAAGATGCTTCGTCCTCAAGACATTTGACTACCATTTGCCAGAATTTATTGGTATAAATCTGTGATGGCTGCAGTTTGAATGCGATACCCTTGTGCTATGCCCAACTTTCACAGCGGTACCTGGCAGGCCTGGAGCACCACGGGAAAGGCACAGAGGTTGAGAGAACCGTGGTGGAGACAAGCAAAGCTCATTGACATGAGAGCATTAGCTTGGTGGTTGTGTGGGCAGAAGCAGGGGATGGGAAGAAGTTGCAGAACGTGGCAGGAGATGAAGCTGGAAAGAAATGTGGGGCCTCATGACACCCCACTCTGTGGTTTTGCTGACTGTAAAAGTTGAGGCACCACCTGACTCAGAGGGTCTTGCACTCTGGGGCATGCAGTCTCCCTCTCCTTCTCGTTCTCCACACCTCCACCCTTCAAAACAACCAGTGTCTTGCGTTCAAAGACAGGTTGTCCTGTCTTGGACTAGAAGACAGGATTCCCAGGCAGGAATCTGTGGTTGTGGGTGTTTGTCCTGCCTTACTGTTAGAAGCTGCGAAGTGTTGGGCAAATTGCTTCAGTTCCCTGGGACTTCTTCCTCCTGTCTCCACAGGGGCAGCTCGAAAGTCCAACTAGCCCCAAGATTCTATCTGACCTTGGGATTCCATGGTTCCCTACTTCCAAGATGCTCCAAGATTCTGCAAGTCATCTCTGAGCTTCCATGATTCTTTGACTCCCAAGTCAAGCTACATAGACTCCCATCCTCAATTCCCAAGGTTGTTGGGTGCAGCTCTAAAATTCTACTACAGTGGAGTCAAGCTTTCCAGTCACATGGGCCATACAAAGTCAACTCTGAGGCTTCAGTGACCAAAAGACACATGATTTGATGAGAAAGAGAAAGGAAAAGAGAAACATTCTCTATTCAGATATAGCACAACTGCTCTCTGATCACCGAGAATTTGTATTTCGTACTTCTTGAAAGAACTATTTTGGTCATAGCAGGTGTTTTGTTTTGTTTTCAGTGTATCCATCTTATGAGTCCTATAAAAGGCACAATTAACAGAAATCCATTGGTTCAATTTGTGGTAAAACTTGCGTGCATTCATGATCTAGATTTTCCAAATTGCTTTAACTCAAAGAAAGGTGTCATTGCCCTCATTTTCTCATGTTTTTTTTTTTTTTTTTTCTTTCTTGAAAACAATGTGAATGTTAGTGCAAAAACATGAGATAGACATTTGGCAAAACCAACCAATAAAGACTAGGAAGGAAATAACAAAGTGATTATTTTATATTTGATTTATCATTATCTCCTTACATTCATTTACCTTTTTTTAAAAAAAGATTTTATTTATTTATTTGAGAAAGAGAGCAAGCATGAACAAAGGCGGTAAAGAGGAAGATAGGGGCTGAGGGAGAGGAAGAAGCAGATTCCTCACTGTGTGGGGAGCCCGATGGGGGAGGGGCTCAATCCCAGTACCCTGGGATCATGACCTGAGCCTAAGGCAGGCACTTAACCGACTGAACCACCCAGGCGCCCTATTTAGCTTTTGTTAACAAATTTATGAATAAACACAACATGTATTAAAAATCAGAGCAAATACAAAGTACAAGCAAGTCAAAGACCGGTACATGTAAAAAGACTGGGAGGGAGTGTGACATAAGAGTTAGGGACCTGTTTCCTCTGCTGTGGGTCCTACTTCCAACAAGATGTGAGCTTCTCACCACCAGGAACAGAATTTCAGAGCTTAAAGATAAGCCCTATTTTCTGCCTTGAGACTGAAACTTAGAGTTTTACTTTCTCAGGTTGCTCAACAGCAGAAATGTTGATGGGCACAGTGCTGGAGGCGACCAGTGGAGCCGGACTTGGCCATGTGGGTATCATGTCCACAGCTTTCTTGGAGTTTCTCAGGACTCGTTTTGACTCTGCAGGAGCTTTGCCCTAAATGCTGGCTTCCAAACGCAGTGCCAGCTGGGATGTCATCATGTTTCAACATTAGATCCCAGCTCATGAATCTCTGAGTCAGAGGCCTTTGGGAAGACAAAGCACCTTGGTTATGGAGTGTTCTCTCCCATCCAGGGCAACAGGAGGTAAACTACCATCTTTTGAGCAACAGGGCATGGATACAAAGTCAGCAATGTGGGCAGTCCCAGTGGCCCAGAGGTTAGCGCCACCTTCAGCCCAGGGTGTGATCCTGGAGACCTGGGATTGAGTCCCACGTCAGGCTCCCTGCATGGAGCCTGCTTCTCCCTCTGCCTGTCTCTGCCTCTCAGTCTCTCTCTCTGAATAAAATAAATAAATTAAAAAGAAAAGAAAACTATTTGTGAACATTGAAATCTGAATTTCGGGACGCCTGGGTGGCTCAGTGGTTTGGTGCCTGCCTTCGGCCCAGGGCGTGATCCTGGAGTCCTGAGATCGAGTCCCGCATCGGGCTCCCTGCATGGAGCCTGGTTCTCCCTCTGCCTGTGTCTCTGCCTCCCTCTCTCTCTGTGTCTGTCGTGAATAAATACATAAAATCTTAAAAAAAAAAAAAAGTCAGCAATGTGTGCGGCGTGGGGGAGGGTGGGGAGTGAGTAGAAGGACTACCCAGAGGTGTGATCCCTTGTAGTCAGCACCAGATGCTGACAGACACATAGCAACCAATTTTTGGCAAAGGGACATTGTGTCAGGCAGGGTGTCCTGAGGAGCTTCTGGAGAAGTGAGCATCTCTTTAGAGCCTCGTTACCATGACAGCCAGGCACCTGGATCAGATACCTAATATCAGAGTGCTTTGTGAAGCTTGGGTACCAGGGCAGGAGTGGTATACATCCTTCCAGTGGAAGAAAAGTACCTGTCCTCTATCTTAGGTTCCTCCCTGCCCACTGCAGAGGCTTCCTTCCTGTCCACTCCTTCTACCACCATGCTGAGTCTACATCTCAGCTCTGACATTTACAAGACAAATTACCCGATGGAGCCTCTGTTTCCTCATCTGTAAAATGGGAGTGATGAGGTTGTTGGGAGGAGTAAAGGATCATTTTGTCTGTTACAAATACAAGGAGCCTAAAGCGCAGTCAGTCCCTGAATCATCATGAGCATCATCATCTCCAACGTCAGAGCTGGAAAGAGTTTTAGAATCGACGTGTTTTGTGCCACATTTATTCTTCCTGCTTCTGACAAGTATTGGCTGAGGGCCTCCTGAGTGCTGGGGAAACAGGTTGGGGGAGAAGACAGAAGAGGCCCCTACCCGGTTGTTCAGAAACTGGTGGGGCAGACAGGCCGGGATCTTTCATTTGCTTGCAAAAGTCACATCAAATTCCTGGGTGGTGTGGTCTGGTGTCCATCTCATCAGGATCTCCTGGGGGCAGGTAGGCTTCCTCAAGGAGGGGACAGCCAGCTCGAGACCTGGAGGGGTTTGCTGAGTTAGAGGGCTGATTGGGGAAGGTCCAACCTAGAAACCAGATCTTCTGGCCCCCTTTAGCCCTGCAACTGAGATCTGCTAATTCTGTCTTCCAGACATCTCTGGAACGTGAACACTCCCTCCATGCCACTGGCCCTGCCTGGGGTTGCCTGCCTCCTCCAGAGGACTTCAACAGCCTCCAAATCATCTTTCCTGCCTGTCCTGCTCCACAGAGTAGCCAGTGGGTCTTTGCAGAAAGCAAAGCTAACCACGTCCTTCCCCAGCGGAACACCTTCCGTGTCTCTCCATGCTGTAAGATGAAGTCCTGACTCCTTTGCACAGTTGTTGAAGCCCTGTAGCATCCAGACCCTGCAGACCCCTCTGACCTCCTATCTCTCCCTTGCCCCGCATCCCATCCACTGCACTGCACACCAGTCTGCATCTGAAAAGTGCCTCCTGCTGGACCTCTCACCTGCTGATCCCTGTGATTCACACAGGCTTCCATGCTTCAGGCCTTAGTGTAAACACTCCTGGCCCTCCCTCCCTGGTCCCAGTTAATCCCCTGTTTTCTCTTCCCCATAAGAGGTGCCTGCTTTATCGTGCATGCTTGTTAAGGGTCTGGTTGGATGCAGGGGTCTTGTCCTCCTGTCACCTGCTGAATCCCGGTGCCTGGCACAAGGCGTTCAGGAGATGCTGTTGCTAGCTAGAATGCGACAAAACAAATGATCCCCATTCAGATCTCTTCTCTTGATCTCCATCTCTCCACCCACAAAGGGGCCTTATAAGGCACCCAGCAGAGTTACTATGCAGTTAGTCATACAAAACCTCTAATATGTGTTTTTCAGTAATAGCCGGCTTCATGGAGACGGGGGATTTCACAGTGTCAGTCCCAACACGTTCTACATGGGGAGGCATTCTTTACTGGATCCATGAATGAATTAGTGAAGAGCTATGAATGAACGCATGGCTAGCCATGGGCAAATTACTAAATATCTTGTACACCTTGGTTTTCTTATCTGTGAGATGGGGATGACAATAGACCTATCACACAGGCTTTTAGTAGTTTAAATACGTAAATATAGAAATGTTTAGATAAACGTTTCCTACTTAGTGTGTGTGTGCGCGTGTGTCTGCTGTTATGGTTGCAATTATTACGGAAATGTATAAAAACATACAAACAAACATAGAAGCCTGGGTGGCTCAGTGGTTGAGCCTCTGCCTTTGGCTGAGGTCGTGATCCCCGGGTCCTGAGATCGAGTCCCGCGTCGGGCTCCCTGCAGGGAGCCTGCTTCTCCCTCTGCCTGTGTCTCTGCCTCTCTCTCGGTCTCTCATGAATAAATAAATAAAATCTTTAAAAAAAATAAAAACAAAGAACAAAGGTTCCCAATGAAAAGTAAGCCCGCATCCCTTTCATCCCCTTCCTTCAATGCATATGCACATAATGGCTGTATTACACACCCATTTCACAGACAGAGAAACGGAGGCACAGAGAGGTTAAACACCTTGAGGCCTGTCAGCCTGGAGCTTTGTCACTCTTGTATGTGGAGGTTTCTCAACCTCAGCACAACCGACCTTGAGGCGGGGCGGGGGCTGCGTCATGGCACGACGTTCAGGAGCCTCTGTGGCCCGTTCCCTGGAGACACAGTCGGACAGCCTCGTGCCCCAGGTGTGTCTCCAGGTGCTGCAGAATGTGCTGGGGCCGGGGCCGGGCGGGGCCGGGCGGGGCCGGGTGGGGCCGAAGCGCCCCTTTCTGGAGAAGCCCCGCTGTCTGCGCGCGCGGCCCTCCCCCGACCCCGCGGGGCACACGCGGCAGCCCGAGGCCCTCGGCCCAGCGTCTCGTCTCCACGCCGCGTCCCGGCGGCCGCGGCGCTTCGCTGCTCACAGGCGGGCGGAGCGGCTCCCGCACAGACGGCCCCGCCGACCAGGACTTCCGGGGCGGGGCGCGGCGGGGGCGGGGCCGCGGCGCCGTGACGTCAGGGGGCGTGTCCGCGCGCGGGCCCTCCCCCTCCCCGGCCGGGGCGGCTGGCCAGCCCGGAGTCGCTGGGCGCGCACGGTAGGTGGCCGTGGGGGGCGCGCGGGGCGCGGGGCGCGGCGCCGGCGGGGCGGCCGTGGAGGGCCGGCGGGCGCCGAGGAGCCCCCAGCCCGGGCCCGCGGCGGCTGGAGGCGGCGGGAAGGCGGCGCGCGCGGCCGGTCCGCGGGGTGCGGGGTGCGGCAGAGCCCCGGCGCCCCGACCGCGCTCCCCGCCGGGGGCCCGCGCGGCGGCGCTCAGCGTCCGTGGGGGGCGGGGCGGCCGCTTGCCGGGGTCCCCGCCCCCCTCCCGGCCTGCGGGGACCTCCGGGCGGGCGCCGGGACGCGCGGGGTCGCGCGCAACTTAACTTGCCGAGCCGTGCACTGGCGAGGCGCGCCCGGAGCGGAGGCGTCGGGGGGCGCGCACCGCCGGGGCCTGGGGTCACCGGCGACGAGGGGTGCTCGTCCCGCGGACCCGCCGCCCCGCTGCCCCCGCCGCTGGGTGGGCGCAGCCGGGACCGGGAGCGGCAGCCGGGGAAGGGGGCCTGGGTCGCCGGGGCGGCGTGGCGGGACCTGGGGGGCACAGGGCAGAGCGCAGGTCAGGCTCTCGCACCCAACCGCCCGTCACGCCCTGGGAGGGAAGGGTGGGCACCGTCCAGGGGACTGCGGTTGTTACAAGGCACTGTGCCCATCACTTGCTCACTTCCCCTTTTGCAGATGGGGAAACTGAGGCTAAGAAAGGTCATGCGCCCACGGGCCTGGTAGGCCCCACAGGTGGGATGTGGCTGAGCTGAAACCCTCCCTCCCAGGCCTCCCGACTGCGTGTACGGGTGTTGGTGAGGCGAGTTGGCAAACTCCTACTCATCCTTCAGAAGCCTCAGGCAGCGCCCGGCCTGGAAGCCTCCTCTGGTCCTCTGCAGGCATTGTTGGGCGCTTCCTGTTCTGAAACCCACAGGGGCAGCTGGCGCGTTCCCTCGCTTACCAGCCTCCTTGCAGGTCTGTCTCCCGTCCTGGGCTGTGGACCCTTCTCCTTGTACCCCATCGCCTATCCTTTATTCAGCTGGGTGGCCTGATGACAAGGCCAGGCCTCTGGAGTTGGGCAAATCTCCGGGTGACTCGCTCTGGTTCAGTAGTGATGTAGTCTGTGCCAGTCGTTCCTCCTTATCCTGCCTCAGTTTCCATGATTGTGAAATTGGGTGTGTTGAGTCATTCGTGAACCAGTTTACCCTACTGAATCCTGTTGTAGTATTCTATTATTTACCCAATGGATGTGTTTTTATCACCTCATTTTTTAGAACTTCATGTAATCTCTTTATAGCAGCCTCACTGAGATAGAATTCATATATCCTACAATTGACCCTTAAAAAAAAAAAGCATTCAATTCAGTGTTGTTTTTTTTTTTTTTTTAGATTTTTTTTAGGATATGCAGAGATGTTGCAACCACCATCACTAACCTAATTCTAAAACATTTCATCACCCAAAAAGAAACCCTGGGCCCATCAGCAATCACTCCTCAATCCCTCCATCTCCAACCCCTGGCAACCACTAATCTACTTTCCATCTCTATGGATTTGCCTGTGCTGGACGTTTCCTGTAAATGGAGTCAGCACAATGTGGCCTTTTGCGACTGGTGCTGTTCACTTAGAACAATTCGGAGGCCGATCCATGTGGTGGTTTATAGCAGTTCTTCATTAGACCTTTTTTTTTTAAGTATTTCATTACTTTTCTTTAACAGTTTTTTTCTTAAGATTTATTTATTTATTGGAGAAAGAGAGAGAGTGAGAGCATGAGGAGGGGGGACAGAGGGAGGAGGAGTGGGGAAGCAGACTCCCTGCTGAGTATAGAGCCTGAGCCTCAGGGCTGGATCTCATGACCCTGAGATCAGGACCTGAGCCGAAACCAAGAGTCAGACGCTTAACCCACTGAAGCACCCAGGTGCCACAGTATTTCGTTACCTTTTTTTTTTTAAAGTTTTTTTTAGGTTAATTCCAGTATAGTTAACATACAATGTCATATTAGTTTTATTAGTTGTATTTCATTACCTTTTAATGGTTGAATAATATTCCCTTGCAGGGATATAACTCTATTCATCCAGTTCTCAGCTGGTGGACATTATTTCTACTTTTTTTGGCTGTTGTAACACTGCTGTGAACATTCGTGTACAAGTCTGCGTGTGTGCATATGTTTTCAGTTCTCCCGGGTATATCCCTGGGAGTGGAGTTGCTGGATCGGATGGTAATTCTATGTTTAACCTTTTGAAGAAGTGCCAGTTTTCCCAAGCAGCTGCCCCGTTTTACAATCCCACCAGCCATGGATAAGGGTACCGATCATTTTAAGTAAATATAGTCTCCGGAGCAGTCATAATCTTTGAAATCACTGGCTTCAATGTGCTTGTTAAAAATTATTTTTCCAATATGCATTGGATTAAATGCCTCATTAGCAGAATAAGGAGTGTCCTTCAGGTCACCCAGGAACATCTCTGGGACCATCAAGAAATCAGAAATCAAGCCCATGGAGCGCTTCGCCCAGGTGTGTGTGCGCTTCCGTCGTTTCTGTAACAGGGACTTCCTTGCTGAGGGCCTTCAACCAGACCCTGTGCAGGACAGGGGGCAGTGAGGAGCCCAGGGGCTTGCAGTGCCCACCTCAGGACCTGGTGGTGCTGATTAGGAACCTGTGCAGAGGGGATAGGAAGAGTGAGAACCGCCCAGACCTTCCCACCCCACACCAGCTGGGTGGCCCTTCACAGTGAGGACCTGCGGAAGCCAGTCTCTCAGCTTCGAAAGGGAGTCTGGTCCTGCCCACCATCCCCCCCCCCCCCACCCCCCGGGCCACCCATGCTCACTCTGAAGGTGACCTCCTCCCCCGGTGGCCAAATCTCCGGGTGACTCACTCTGGTTTAGTAGTGATGTAGTCTGTGCCAGTCATTCCTCCTTATCTGGCCTCAGTTTCCATGACTGTGAAATTGGGTTTCACAGGTGGGCCACCTGCGCAACCTCAGTGAGTCACTGCTTCTTTCAACAAGTGCCACCCCCTCCTCATCTCTGCCCCCAGACTAGAGACCTGCAGTCTGGAGTTATAGGTGCCTCAGTGGTGCCCCTCAGGATGACACACAGACATCCCCTCCCTCCTCTTGGCATCGCCCCCAAGTCTGGGACCCCTCACCTCTTTGCCTCTGTGAGGTGGAGCCGCCCAGAAAGCACCCAGGTCAGAGCACGGCATTTTCATGAAAGAACCAAGTTTCTTAAAAGTCACCAGTTCTTCCTGATGTTCTTAACCCTGTCATCTGCTAGTTCTGGAACGGAAGGCAGCATTCCTCTGTGCGTTCTGGGTTTGCATTGAGCAGCCTCGTCCTACCTGGGCGGCTGCTATTCCAAAGGGCCATTGAGACAGGCCTCTGGCATCTGTAGCCAGCCCCTCCCGCTTTTGTTCATCTGTAACTACTTTCCTTTCCTGGTCCTTTTAAAATCAAGCATTCCTGTGTAGCCTGGGGAAATGGCAACAGGGTTCAAGAGGCTCAGCCAGGGTCTCTGAGCCTCGGTGTGTCCTGCTGGGGAGTGGGCGTGGACTGAGTCAGAACTTGGATGCGGTGCCACCTTGGGATTGGGAGAACTGTCAAAAATGTGTTATCGGCATGACTTTGTGAATTGTTCCGTAGTAAGAGAGGCAGAGCAGAAGTGGCTGGTGTTAGTGATTTGAAAGTCCAGGTATATACCTGCTTGGCTGGCTCTGATTTGCCTTGTGGCACTGCAGAAACTTGTCTGTAACAGCCGCTCCCGGCCTCCCCACCTGCCACCTGTTCCTGCCATCTGCAGTCCCCCTTCTCTGCTCTCGGCAGCCACACATTCACCCTGTCTGGAGCTACTCGAGAGAAGGTTCCAAGATGCCTGCCCTTCCCATGGCCCTTCTCTGGTCTCCTCCACTCTGGGCTGTGGCACGAGGTGGATTCATGGGAATGATTCATTGAGACCAGCTCATGAGGTGGGCCAGACCCCAGAAATTGCAGGGCAGGGCTGCTGAGGACAGTGCCCACATGCCCTGGGGAGCCTCTGTGCCTGCCACGGGGGGAGGAACTTTGTGTTATCCTGCGTGCTCAGATGGTGGAGGCAAACGCAGGCCAGCCAGATTGTCTGCCAAGTGCATTCTTGCACCAACCAGACTTTTGACCAGTCTGCTGTGGCCAGAAAGCCAGCTGGTGGCCAGAAAGTGGGCCTGGTGGTAGCATGCATACTCCAGGGCTTAGGCCTGCCTTAGAATCTAGTTGTTCCCCTCAGTGGCTGTGTGGTTGTATTCTTTGGCTGCCTTCCCAATGCATCCGTTTTCTAGTCTGCAGAATAGAGGTACAGATAGGACCTACCTCCTGGATTGGACCAGAGGGGATGGGGACGGGGGTGGGGATGGGGGTAAAGTGCTCACCTTGATACAAGGCAAAATGTGACAGCTCAGGGTCAGACAGGCTGTTGGGATCTTGAGCATGTCCCTTTGGGAGCCTCGGCGTCCCCATCTGTCAAAAGGCCATGATTACAACTGATATCAACAGAGCTCACCAGGCATGGGGCAGTGTTCTAGGCGCTTTATTTACCTTAACTCATTTGATCTGCTCAGTGGCCATATGAATTGGACAAGCCGAGGCACAGAGAGGTGAAGTAATTTAGCACAAGGTCACCCCACCAGGAAGTAGGAGAGGCAGGATTTGAATCCAGAGTCTACACTCTTAATTACCATCTTATCCCTTCTTCATACCCTACCTTTTTTTTTTTTTTTCTTTTTTTGATTTTATTTATTTTTTGAGTGAGAAGAGAGCACATGCAGGGGGGAGAGGGAGAAGCAGACTCCCAGGCCAGCCGGGAGCCCAAGGTGGGACTCGATCCCAGGACCCTGGGATCATGACCTGAGCCAAAGGCAGACACTTAACCCACTGAGCCACTCAGGTGTCTCTTGATACCTTATCTTAATGCCCAGCACATAAGAAACACTCAGAAGGTGTCAGTTATTATTACTATATTACAGTGTTATATATTATTACAAATTATCATGTATTATTAATGCATGTTTATCCCATTCCCTGTCCGTTTGTCCACACTCCATCCTGGATGACAGAACAAGCAGGGCTCTTGGCTTCTTACCCCACAACACTGATCCCTCTACTCCCTCCCATTCCCCCACACTCCCGAGCAGATGGGGCTGGGTAGGAGCTTGGAGGCAGCTGAGTCCTATTTGGGCTTCTGAATCACGGTGTGACACTGGGCAAGGTGCTTTCCCTCTCTGAGACTCAGTTTCCTCACCTGTGAAATGGACAGGTTGGACTTGTAACAAGCTGCCAATTGATGCCTTTGACCCAGACGATGGTTTTTGTTCAGTTTCCATTGGGTTTTACTTTATTTTTTTAAGATTTTATTTATTTATTCATGAGAGACACACACACACAGAGAGGCAGAGACATAGGCAGAGGGAGAAGCAGGCTCCTCGCAGGGAGCCTGATGTGGGACTCGATCCCAGGACCTGGGATCCTGCCCTGAACTGAAGGCAGATGCTTTAACCACTGAGCCACCCAGGAGTCCCTGGGTTTTATTTTAAATGGAACCGACGTTCAGTTGTTTTTTAGAGAATAATCCAATTTCCCACTTCTTTTGGGAACTCAGGAGCTTGGGCCAAACTGGAGTGGCCTGAAGCTCCCCCTCAAATGCCCTGGGCTCTCCTGGTCATCATAGTCTTCACCATTCCCCACCATCGCATGAGTGACCTGTCTGCCCCAAGGGCTTGCTGGCCCGGTACAGGTCTTCACTGCTCTGAGGCCACCACGGGCCTGCCTGGGTGTACTTGAACAAGCAGTTCCATTGCTTTAAAAATAAAATGTTTTAACCACTGATTTCCATGTTCTTCAAGAGTCCTTCCAGTTCTGCTTTTCTAGGAGGTTGTCTGAGGCCTCCTGATACCTCTTCTGCCACTAGGAGCCTCAAGGCTTTTAACACATCAGGAGCTTGCCCCCATTTCACACTCCCTGCATGGAAGGCTCTGTCTCTGGACCCCAGGGTCCCACCTTATTTGGTTCCGGTCCCCACACAACCCACAGTGAGATATTCAGGGCGAGCTGAGACCCCTCTGCTGTGAGTACTGACGAGTATGTCTGTGTCCCAGCACATCTACATCACCTGCATGGCTCTGGGGACGCTTTCTCTGTCCTCACAAGGGATCAGGGGAGGCATTGGTTATTGACCACTCCATTTCCTGGAAACTGAGGCTCAGAGACTGTCGAGTCACTTTCCCTGAAGTCACACAGGTCTGATGTGACAGCATTGGAATTTGAACCCAGATCTGCCCAACTCCAGAGGCTGCCTGTGGGGTCATCCCTCCATCCCATCACGGCACAGATATCCGCTGAGTGACGCCCTCCGCTAGCCTCTATAGGTACCACTGTGTCCATGGCACCTGGCCCCGCACCTAGGTCAGCGGAGGCACTCGGTAAAGGCTTGTGGGATAGAGGCATGTGGCAGTTTTCAGCTAGATGCTGGGGTGCGGGATTTAAGAAGCCACCAGGTCCCCATTTTTCCTGGAGTGTTTACCCTCTGGTGGAGGAATCAGACAAGAAAAAAGTCAACCACGTCTCTGACCCAAGATGTCTACCTAGAATGTTGGCAAACGACAGCCCCCAGGGCCCTATCCAGCCCGCTGCTTGTTTTTATAAATAAAGTTTTTTTGGAATACAGCCACACATTTATTTCCATTTTGTCGGTGGCTGCTTCTGAACCAGGAGGGCAGAGTTCAGAGACAGAGACCGTGTGGTCCACAAAATTGAAAGTATTTACCGCCAGGCCCTTTACAGAAAATCTGGCAACCCCTGATCTAATCATCTCTTGGGTCCCTTTAAGTTATAATCTTTGGTAAGGTGATAGTAAAATAATGATTGCCGTTCATATTTGAGTGCCTGCTGGATACTTAGCTCTTTACGTGTGTTTTTCTGAGCTCAACTGTTATCATAAGTGACACTCTTTTGTCTTCCTGTTATAGGTGAGAACGTGGAGGCTCTTAGAGTCTGTGGGTCAGGGCGTAGGTGAGGCCCATTGGAGCGAGGGCGTCGCCTTCTTACAGGGTCTTTTGCCAGAAACTTTCCCACACAGCTCAGAGAAGGTTTTGATTTCGACTGTCCGTGAGCATTAGGCTGCCTTCACTTCTTGATTGTCTGTTTCTGCATTCACTTCACAAATAGGGGGCCATGGGTAGCCTGGGTGGCTCAGAGGTTGTGCACCTGCCTTCAGCCCAGGACGTGATCCTGGAGACCCGGGATCGAGTCCTATGTCGGGCTCCCTGCATTTATTCTTTGTGTCTCTCATGAATAAATAAATAAAATCTTAAAAAAACCCCCACAAAAACCAAATAGGGGGCCTTGCTAGGTCCTGTGAAGATATGGGGAAAGATCCAACTCTGCATTCCAGTGGAGGAGACAGCAAACCAGAGAGGCCACACAGGGTGTTGAGTGTTTTGGGGGATGCTGATACATGGATGGGAGGCAGTCAGGGAAGGCTGCCTGGAGGGGGTGGAAACTGGTACAAACTGTGCCAGTAGGAATTAGCTGGGTAGAAGAGGACAGGAAGGGTGTCCAAGGGGGAGGGAGCCACAGATGCAAAAGTTTGGAGGTGTGTGACTAGGCCTGGTAGGTCTGCTAGTGTTCATGGCCCAGACTTCCAGATATTGGTACGTGCAGGGGTGGAGTGAGGTGTTAAGATTAGAGGTCAGCAGAAGTTGAGTCACAGCACAGTGTCCAGTGCCATCCTGGAGGGACTGGATTTCCCCCTGCAGAATGAGAGGCTTCCTCTTCAAATCCCCGTCTACCCTTTGCTGACTCCCAGGAGAGTCACTGCTTGGTGCTAACTGAGCACTTCTCTCTGGGCTCCTGTTGTTTAACACAGAGCACACTCCTGCTGGCTCCTCCTCCCCACCCCACCCCACCCCGGGCTCCCTGGTCCACCCCCACCCCCAGCCTAGGCGGAAAGATCCCTGCCTTTGCATTTATTTTTGTAGTTTCTTTTTGATGAGGGCATGTTTTTCATCTCAGCCGGTGGGTTCTAGTTTCCTTTGAAAATGTTCTAGCAATGTTCATTGAACAAATATATGAAACAGGTGAGAGTAATCAGGAAGGTGGTCCTCAGTAGGCGGGAATTTGGGCAGCCCCATGACGGGGTGGGGGGCTCAGAGGGGGCCAGGCTAGCAGGTGACCTTGCCCTTAAGGTCAGCTCCCTGAACAAGGGGTGGGAAAGGACTCCTTTAGTTACAGGGTAGGAGGCAGGTCACAGGAGCCGAGGTCCCAGTTCCAGGCTCTTCTGCTCCCCCATCTCGCTCCTGCTCCCCACATCTGGCAGGGTCTATTTTTGTCTCTCCCTGTCTCCTTCCCGTCTCTATCTCCCTCTGTTCAGGTCTCCCCCTGACTCTGACTCTGTCTTCCCCCATCTCTATACCTCTCTATCTCAGGCCATCTGGCTCTCTCCATTTGTTCCTCTGTCTGCCCCCTCCCCCCACGGGCACTACTTCCCCTCCACAACCCCCCCCCCCCAGCCCTTCCTTTATCTCATTAGAAACGCTCTGTCCCACTTCCTTTGACTGTGAGTGACATCCTGCCCCCCAGAACCTTCAGAACCGAACCTTCACAGAGCCCAGGGACTGCGCGACCACCCTCCTGAAGGCCTGGGAGATGGTGGTGGGCGCCTTCTGGCCTGGCCCAGGGAGGTTGGGAGCCCAGCGGAGGCAACACAGCACTGCAGGGGTTCGGAGTCCACCCCCTAGGGCAGCCCCGCCCCGGGGCCCCCGGTGCAGAGGTGGGCGGGGCTGGTGGGTGGGGGCCAGGAGGGCAGGCCCCAGGGGCGGGGGAGGCAGAGGAACCGGAAGCCTGGGTTGGCAGCGGGGGAGTGGAGTGCAGCTTTGGGTCTAACTTGGTTTGGAAGCTCACCTGGGCGGAGGTGCTGGTTACCCTGCCTCTGGGGATCCCCCTGAATCCGCACAGGGCAGGTGCGGGACCCTGTGGGGTCGTTCGCCTCTCCTTCTCTTTCAGTGGCGCTGAGCTCCCTGGGGAGGCCCCAGCCTGTTCACAGCTCCGCAGTACACACGGTAGGCCAGCCGTGCACATTTGCTGGCAAATTTGGGGGGAGAATAGTGATATTAGAAAATGAGACCAGCCTTTTCCTCTCACAGAGGGGGACACTGAGGCCCCATAGGTGATTTGCTCAGGTCATGAAAACAGGCTTGGAGTACAGCACAGATCTGGGTTCCCCAGGGTGGATGCAGTGCAGGGAGAGCCTTTAGCTGGTAGGTTCTCTGGTGGCCCTCTGTGGGTGTCAGGCGAGAACCCCCTCCTGGGAGGTAGGGCACTGGGGTTTAAGGCTGGCTTACCCTCCCCCCACCTGCTGGGGGAGTCCTGGTAAGTTCCTCCCCCCATCCTTGGCAGGGGGCGGGTCTCTCCTTACCCTCCCAGTGATGAAACACAAGGCCCTGAGAATAGCAGAGGGGGTCAACGGGGTCAGAGGTCACTGACCTCACTGTGCTTCCTCTCAGGCAGGGGCTATGGCTGCCTTGGCCTTGGGCGCCTCGGGCCTCTGGTTAGATGTTGCTTGGATCATGAGGATCTCCTTCTTTCACAAGGTCTTCTGCAACTTAGCTGGGAAAACCCAAAAGGAGAAGATGTGGCTCCCCTTCTCAAAAGCATTCACTAGCTCCCTATTGCCTATAAAGGAGTGGGGGGAGCCCCTTCTTATGGCACTCAAGGCCCCAAGGTCTGCCCCCCCCTTCCTCCCTCTACTCTTAAGCAGGTATGTAGCAGGGCAGCACCTTTAGGCAAGCAGCATCCCCTGGAAAAGGAGCCTGAGAATTTGCATTTCTAATGGGTTCCCAGGCACTGCCCCCGCTGGTAGTCTGGGAACCCATTTTGGGAACTCCTGTAGTGGGGGTTAAGCGTGCTCTAAAGACCAGACCATGTCGGAGCGACACCCTGCCCTGCCACGTGACTTCTGTGAGCTCTCGGGCAAGAACTTGAACTGCTCTGTGCCTCAGTTTCCTTGTCTATAAAATGGGATAATAATAGCACCGTTGTCATAGATGAGTTGTGAGGATCAATTGAACTAGTACATGTAGATGCCCAGGAAAGCATCTGGGCACGAAGTAAGCAGCACGTGCATGTTTACTATTATTACTATTCCTGCTATTGTTATTTTTATGACCATTAACCTTGAGCCGCACCGTGACCCTGACACTGTTGTGGTTACAGTGAATCCTTTTGCTCTTCGTGATTCTCAGCCCGCTTGTCCACCTCGGGCCTCTCTGCTCACAAGCTCCTCCCTCCCCCGACACCTCACCGCCCTCTGCACCTGCGCCCTCTGCACCTGCTCCCGTGCTGTGCATCCTTCTCGTGCTGTGCATCCTTCTCGGATTCCCGTCTGACCCTCCCCACCCCCTGCCCCGTGCTAGCCAGAACCCACAGCCTTTCCTCGGACCTCCTTGGTCACGTGACTTATTTATTCCCCTGATCGGGCTCTCCTTTCATTCTGCTCATTATCCAGTTGCTCCAGCATCAGTTTCTTGTGCTGGTGCACGAGCTCCTTCGGACCTGACTTCTTAGGGCTGCCGGTGGGTGGCAGGTTCCTAGTGGAGCTGGGGTCATGGCAGGGAGTGATGGGCACAGCCAGATGCGTGGTCGGGAGCCCACCTTCCGGAGGACGAGGACGCCCAGGCATGTGCTCCTTCGTTGAAAGGTGATTACTGACTTTATTGTCTCTTTGTCCAGCTCTGCTCTTTGGGGACCTTCTCCACTTGGGACAGGGGACTGAGGGCCCAGGTGAATGGAGTAGTGAGGATTCCAGGGCGCTGCGTCTCCCTCCAGCCATTTGGTTCCCAGATCCCTAAATATCTAGAACTTGCCAGTTCCTGAGCAAACAGGTGCACAAATATGTATCTTTTGTGTGTGGTATCACTGGAACCTCAGAGTGATGCGAGGCACCTTTGAGAGGAGCCCTGATATGGTGGAAAGATGGGGTCATTTGAGTCGGACACATGGGAATTAGAATGCCAGCTGGCTGGTGCTGGAGCTGTGGAACCTCAAGCCAGCCACCTCCCCTCTCTGGGCTTCAAGTTCCTCATCTGTAAAGTGGACATCATAGTAGTGACCATCTCGGGTTGCCAGGAAGATGGCAGAGAAGGTTTTCTGGTGCCTGATGCATAGAAGGTCTCAGTAATTCATAGCAGGAAGGATTATGTTGTTCACCCATTTCACAGATGAGGAAAAGGAAACAGGCTCAGAGAAGTTCAGGGACTCTCCCCACACCTGGCCCTGTTCCTTGTGATGTCTAGGCAAGTCTGCAGATGGAAATACTTTCTAGCAAGGTCCCTGGCTTCCTAGGGGTCCAAACCATTGTTCTGTAGGAAGAGGCTGCTCATTCACTCACTCTGGAGCAGCGCCCCCAGACGTCAGTGAGCCGTGAGGAGATGCCCCTTCTTTCTCAGGGCTTTTGATATTCGAAGTGTTCTGAACAGCTCTTGAGGACTTTGAAACCCTTGCTCTTATGCCTGCTTCATGAACAGGTGAGGGAGGAAACTGTCCGAGTCCCAGGCTTTGTTTGTCTGAGATGGAGACGACGGGGTGGGGGGTGGGGGGTAGAAGGGTGGCAGGTGCCTCTGTTAACAAGATGCCCAGGTAGGTGCGGCCCTGGAATCAAGCCTGCGAATTGTGCTCTTAACCCCCTGCCCATAATCCTACATCTGTCCAGACCCACATGCCCACAGTATCACTGGGGGATGAAAGCCAAGTGCCGTAGGGATGAACCATAAAAAAAGGTGTAGGCCTTCTTATCTGGGGACATTACCTCCGGCAAATATTTATTGCTTGCTTGCTTTGTTCTTGGGCAGGCATTTCCACTGTTTGGCCATCGGCCATTGCAAAACCACCACAACAAAGAAGTGGAAGGTAATGCAATAAAAAAGCCATAAACTGCAACTGGGGGCAGGGCGAGGGGGAAGTTAGCCAAAGGCATTCTAAGTGAAATATATGGGAACAACCTGACTGTTTTGTAAGCAAAATACATGGGAACAACCTGACTTTTATAAGAGCTGGCTTCCCACGTGGAAAACTCATTTCTACACCCGTGGGGCAGAAGTGTGAGTGGTTAGCTGGCTCCAGCCATCACCCTGAGTCCTGTCTGCACATTAAAAGAAGAAAAATCATTCTAGGGCCTGGGAGAAGACCGCTGAGTGGTAAGCATGCAGAGGTCAAAAGAGCCTATTGTGTGTCTATATTTTGGGGTCAGGTAAATGGAAAATCTGGAGGTGTATCGCCTTCTGGTACAGCTGGATCCAGGTACCCCGGTGTATCTGGACATGTCTCTTAGATGGGCTTTCTTCTGTGGTAGCCTCATTCTCAGGTACGCTCTCCCCAATAGCACTTTCCCTTAACGTTAGCAGTCTCGGCTACAAGAGAGCCATTTCTCTAGTGGTTCTTGCAAATGCTGGGATTGACTCCTCTTCGCCCACCCAGGGTCTCCTGCCTATCTGTGAACGTCTGTACCCTTTTACTGGCCAGCCCTCCATTGCTGATCCTGGCATGGGATCAGCCCTACACTGCTCACAAGGACTGATCCCAGAAGATCAGAGAATGCGTGCTTGGCAGGCAGTTTGACAGATATCCACACCAGTGGTGGAGCAGAAATAAAAGGGAGCAGCAGGATTTCTGTCTTGGAGAAAGAAGTGGAGACAGGCACTGCCATTCATTGAGCATTTACTCTGCTCTGGTATGATATTGAGGCCTTTATGTGTACTTAGTTGCTGTTCACCTTTTACAAGTAAGAAAATGAGGTTCAGAGAGGCTAAGTGACTTACCTAAGGTCACAAAGCTAATAGGGGAAAATTCAGACTAAGGTCCATCTTCCTGCAAAACCTGTTTTTTCACTGCTCCCTGATACCTGAGGACACTTAGCTGTCAACAGAGTGAGCTCTAAAAATAAAATACGAATGCCTGTGGGCATCCCAGTCTCTGTATTAAGGGTGGGAATACAAAAGGGAAAAAAATTTAAAAGACTGCAGGGCCCCTCAGCCCATGAGCTCTCCACAGTCAGGTAGGTTTGGGAGGTGAAAGGGCAAATAGCAATTACTATAGAGGATGGTGAAGAGTAGGCATATGGTTCTCTGAGACATAGGGGTATTTAATCTAATCTGGGTGCTCATGGGAGGTTTCCTGGAAAAGGAGCTGCTTGAGCTGAGGTGATAACAAACAAGCCAAGATAAAATTGGGGAAAGGGCATATAGGTACCTACTAGATAGGACTCTTGATTGACAAACACAGAAATCCAGCTCCCGTGAAATTAAGCAAAAAAGTACATTTATTGGCTCATGTCACTAAAAAGTTGAGGGGTAGGAATGGCTTCAGACATGGCTGGATCCAGGAGCCCAACTAATATCAGGGAGTCATGTCTCCCATCTTCTCAGGTTGGTTGGGTTCCCATGTCTCCCATAGCTCCATCTTCTTGGGTTGGCTTCTCAGGCAGGCTCCACTGGTGGTGACCAGAGATGTCCCTGTACCTCCAACCACATACCCTTTTCCATAGTTTCCCTAGAAGTGCTGCTAAAGTCTCTAGCTAATTTTCAATAATCTAGATGGAGTTATGTATCCTTCCTCGAACGAACACTGTAATTGTTTGGGCCTGGGGCACGTGTCCACACCTAGGGTCTGAGGTAGACTGGGAAAGTGGTTAGGAAAATCAGGAGTATGTGGCATCTGTCAGGTTGATAGATATTCCATTGGTCTGGAGCATGGGGGGCTGATCATGAGGTCCCCACAAGCCATGTGAAGAGTTGCATCCTGGGGCACCTGGATGGCTTAGTTGGTTAAGACTTCAACTCTTTTTTTTTTTTTTAAGATTTTATTTATTTATTCATGAGACACAGAGGCAGAGACACAGGCAGAGGGAGAAGCAGGCTCCCTGCAAGGAGCCCGATGTGGGACTCGATCCCAGATCCTGGGATTATGCCCTGGGCTAAAGGGAGACACTCAACTGCTGAGCCACCCAGGCGTCCCAAGACTTGAACTCTAATTTTGACTCAGGTCGTGAGATTGAGCCCTGCGTCTGGCTCCATGATGGGTGTAGAGCCTGCCTAAGATTCTCTCTCTCTCTCTCCTTCTCCCTCTGCCCATCCCCCTGCTTAAAGAAAATTGCATCTTAAGAATAGTGGGGAGCCTTGACATGCCCACTGTTGGAAAGCTGCAGGGTTGAGGCAGGAGGAGCAGATGGGAGGGGAGGTATTCACATTGTCCTTGAGGGGTGCCAAGTGCTTTCTCATTGCAGTTTTGATTTGTGTTTCCCTGATGGTCAGCAATGTTGAACGTCTTTCCATGTGCTTGTGGGCCATCTGTAGATCTTTGCAGACATGTCAGAGTTCTTTGCCCATTTTTGAATCAGGTGGTTTGGTGGTTTGTCATTAAGTTTTAGAAAGTCCTTAACACATTCTGGTTAGTAATCCTTTGTGAGATAGGGGATTTGTAAATATTTTCTCCTGTTCTGTGGGTTGTCTTTTTTACTGTGTGGATAGTGTCTTTTGATGCACAAAATATTTTTAATTATCCCGACGTTAATTTGTCTATTTTTTTTAAAGATTTTATTCATTTATTCATGAGAGAGAGAGAGAGAGAGAGGGGCAGGGACACAGGCAGAGGGAGAAGCAGGCTCCATGCAGGGAGCCCGACATGGGACTCGATCCTGGGTCTCCAGGATCACGCCCTGGGCTGAAGGCAGGCGCCAAACCACTGAGCCACCCAGGGATCCCCCTGTCTATTTCTTTTGTTACCTGTGCCAAGAAATGGTTGCGTGGCTGTACCTTAAAGGTGAAGTTGGCAGGATCTGCTGCTGGATTGGATTGGGGTGGGGGAGAGAGAGGGGAGTCTTGCTTTTGGCTGCCTTCAAGCCTTATCGCCTGAGCGTAGTGCGCTGCCACCAAGTAAGGGTGGGAGGTATTTGAGGGGGAAAACCAGGAGATCAGCTTTGGTTGCGTTAATTTTGAGGTACCAGCTTAACGCCCAAGTGGAGGTGGTGAGGAGACAGCTCTTGCCCCAGTCTGGTGTTGAGGGAATTTGGGGCTGGAGGTGTTCATCCAGGGGGAACAGAGGAGGCATGGTGGCAGAGACGAGGAGCAGAGGAGTCACCTGTGCCAGAATGTTCAAGTGTGGCCCAGTGTCGGGAAGGAAAAAGCCTGAAGCGTGCTCTGGGGAGGGATGGAGAGAGAGGAAGACAAGCAGACATCACCCCCTTGGCCCCTCATCAAAAGCTACCCTAGCCTGGCTGCTCCCTTATTGAGTGTGGGTTTGGGGGTAGTTGTGCCAGGATCTGGGCTGTGGGTGGCACGACCGGAGGCCTCAGCTCTGTTGACCTTTCTGTTCCTGACGCCCAGGCCTGGCCCTGGGAGAGTGCCTGCCAGCGGGTGTTGATGAGGGGAATGAATGGAGTCCTGTGTGTTCTCCAAAGCTGACAGGAAGGTGCGTGGGTGGGAGGGCCGTGCCCCCCCCCCCCCCCAGCACCACTACTCAGCATCGGACCACTTGGTGAATTTTCCAAAGGTGTGATGGCACCAGCTCAAGAAAAAAAAAAGCACATGCCTGCACCCCCTCCAGCAAGGTGCCTGGTACTCCTTGCATTCAGGCCTTCCCAACCACCATCCTTAAATCTCCTAATAGAGATTAATTTTGCCCGTCTTGTGCTTTATAGTTGGATAAAGTACTTTATGTACGTAAAAACGCAGATGCTCTCTTTCGGATTGGCTTTTTTTTTCTTTCTTTTTTGCTCAGCATAAATCTGTGAGATTCATCCAGATTGTTGTGTGAAGTTCTGGCTTCTTTTGCCTGGCTGTTAGGTGTGTATGTATTTATTTACCTGTATTTACATATTCATTAATGGGCCTTTGAGTAGTTTCTAATGAGGCGGGGGTTGCAAATAGTGCTGCTGGGAACATTTCATTTGGCATGTGAACTTTGGTGAAGAGTTAGCTACATTTCTTTATTTCTTTCCCCTTTCTTTTCTTTCTTTCTTTTTTTTTTTTTTTTTTTTTTTTTGAGATTTATTTATTTGAGGGAGAAAGCGTGAGGGAGGGGCAGCAGGAGAGGGAGAGAGAGAACCCCAAGCAGGGATGAGTGCTGAGCCCAATGCATGGCCTGAGATCATGATCTGAACTGAAATCAAAAGTCGGATGCTTACCTGTGGAGCCACCCAGGTGCCCCAGTTAGATGCATTTCTGCTGGATGTCTACTTACAGTAGAATTGCTCAGTTACAGAAAAGGTGCGTGTTCAGCTTTTGTCTCTATTACGCCAATTTCTCAAAGGGAGTTGCCAGGTTCCCCTGTCACCTGAATGTGAAAGTTCTGGTTGTATCACATCCTTGCTAACACCTGGTATTATCTTTTCTTTTTTTTTTTTTTTTTAAAGCTATTCACACGTATAGTGGTCTTATATTAGACTTTTAATTTGCATTTTTTTCCCTGGTGGATGGTAGTGAGTGTTCTTTCATATGCTTATTGACCATTTAGATGATCTCTCCTATGAAGTGTATCTCTTCAGATTTGCCCATTTTGTTATTGGGTTGCCTGTCCTATTCTTACTAATTTAAGAGAGCTCTTTATATATTGTTTACACATACCTTATGTAATTTACGTATTGCAAATGTCTTCTTCCGTTTGTAAATTCTTTTGATCAGTAAGAAGAAGAACCAGGCATTTCGAGCCTCAAAGTCATTGATTTGAAGCCAGGGCAAGCCCTTTACCTGTGTAAGCCTCAGTTTCCCTCTCTAAACCCTGCAGAGTTTTTACATTTAGCCCAGTGCTTGCTGCGTAAATGGAGCTGTACCTTTTTTAACACCTTTGCTGGGATCAAAGAACTCTGAACTAAAATAGGCAAAACTCACCCTGTGGGGGTTTCTCAACCTAAGTCATCCCTGTTTCTCAGGTCAGTTCTGCAAATATCTATTAAGCAACCACTACATATCATCCGCCAGGTTAGGCATTGAAAGTACAGCAATGAACAAGACCCAGTTCCTACTCTTAGAGGATATTGCTCGGTGCGGGGGTGGGGGGGGGCGAGTGCAGGGGACTTTGGGAGCCCAGGGGAAGCACTGACTGCGCTAGAGCATCATGGAAGGCTTCCTGGAGGAGGCAAGCCTCATGGGGTTGAGCACAGTTGAGTGCACCTCCTGTGTTTAGGCACATGCTTGGGTGCCTTCTGTGTGCCAGGCCCTGGTTCTCAACCAGAGGGGATTGTGCCCCCAGGGAACACTGGGGATGCCTGGAGGTATTTTTGGTTGTGGCAGCTTGCTAGGTGAGGGGATGCTACTGTCAGCTAGTAAGTAGAGGCCATGGATGCTGCCCAAATGTCAGTAGCACTGAGGTGGTGAAGCCTTGAGATGGACAGTTGTAATACCGTTTGATGTCACAGTAGGAGGAATGAGCAGAGGGACTGGGAATGTCACCCCACCCAGAGGATGTCAGAGAAGCTGTCATAGGAGGGAAGAACCTGGAGCTGACTTTTGAAGGGCTGAGTAAAAACTGGCAGGAAGCAGGGGGTGCTAAGGGAGGGCACTGGTGAATTGTGGAGATGGAGATAGGAACTCAACGTGCTTGGGGATTTCACCCCCAAGGGCAGGCCTGGAAATGAGATGGAAGAGGGCCGTGAGGACCAGTCACTGTGTGTCATGGGCAGCCACCCTCCCCCCAAGGAACTGAAAGCCACATGTGGCTGTTGAGCCCTTGCTACGTGGCTAGCACAGCCGAGGAGCTGAATTTTTTATTTCAATGTAATTTAAACGTAGATCTCAAAACAGACACTTGATTCCGTTCTTGGGAGACTTTTATGCATGTGTGGAACTATTTCGGGATGCGAATGTATTTTTTTAACAGTAAATTTTATGAACTCTAAATACAGATCTGATGCGCCTACCGAGAAGTCAAATATACTCCCCAGATTTCAGAGACCTAGCCCTAAGGGGGAAAGGAGGGGGCAGTGTCTCATTAATCTTAATTTTTGTATTGATTTTGAATGTTACCTATATTTTATGTTGACTTTACTTGAATTTTTTTATTGATTAACAGTAATATTTTGGATAGGTGGGGCTAATTGAAATCTAGAAAGAGATTTAATTTCACCTTTTTCTTTTTCATGTGGCTTTTTTTTTGTTTTGTTTTGTTTTTTTTATTTAGCTGTGGCTTCTGGAAAATTGAATTCCACTTGTGGCTCCCCCTGGACATCATCTGGATGTCACTGTTATGAAGCCTGGGGAAGAGCTAGAATGTTAGGCTGAGGCTGAGGACTCCTAGAAGGGCTTAGGGAGGGGAGCAACATGGTAAGGTTTCCATGGTAGATACACCCTCTGGCCGCAGTGCTGAGAGAAGATTCCAGAGGATGGGATGCGTCTGGCCACAGGGCGACTTGAGCTGCAGCCACAGAGAGAAGCCCTGGTAGACAGGTAGTCGATGTGCAGGTGACCAGACTGGGCCCAGAGGGAGGAGGAGCCTTTGGGAAGGGGGCGGGCACATCCCTGGACTGACAGATCCTTCAAAGAGGCCTCCCAGGTCAGAGACTGCAGGTGTGATGTTGGCCGCCTCACATGGGCCTGCTTCTGCTGGTCTCTACTCCAGGCACCTGCTAAACCGACCTGCCACCTTGACTGTACCCGCATCCCACTCAGGTTTGACATCCTACCTCCTGCTTCCCTGCTCTGCTCTCCACTGCTCAGCGGCTGTGTGACCTTGAGTAGTGGCTCTCCTTCTCTGGAGGCTGCCAGCTTTGCATGGCCTCACCCATGTCGCACCTAGGGCATAGGAGAGATCTGCGATGCCCACGGATGATAGGTCTTCCTGGGCTGGGTCTTTTGAGGGAGAACAGTGTGGATCCCTAGGGGAGGGTGGGCATGGCCCTTGCCCGTTGGCTGGGTGGCTTCCCATTTCCCATCTCTGGATCATGTCCCCACTGCACAGCTTTGGAAACTGAGGCTCAGAGAGATGATGGGGCTTGCCTAAGGTCACACAACTCAACAGAGGCAGAATCCAGGTGGGGAATGCAGACCTTATCAGTGCAAGGCCTCTGCTCCCCTGACCGTGTCTCAGTGTGCCATCAAGGGGCAGGGCGCTGAGCTCTGTTTCCTCATCTGCGTGGTGGGGTGGAGAGCAGTGCTGACCATGGCTGGTGGCCGTGATGAGGGAGTCATTGAGTGAAGTAGCATGGTGCCAGCTCCAGAGGGGAGACAGGCCTCCAGATAGCGCCACTGTTTGTTGGCTGATGCGAATGTTCCGCTTGTTGCAGCAACTCTGCAGCGAGTGGGGTGAGCCCACTTTCGGGGAAGAAACCTGGGGCCAAATCCGGGGCCCCAGCCAGCACCATGGCTCCGGGGCCCTGTCCCTCCCCCATCCTCCAGGTCACCGCACTACCCTGGCATTGCCTCTCGTGCTTGATGAGGGTGCCCTGTCCCCCAGCCTGGTCCTCTGTCCCGGATGACTGGACATGAATGGGCACAGGGCAGCCTTTCTGGTGGCGCTCACAGGTGCCCAGCCCACGGAGCCTGCTCCCTCCCTTGGGAGCTTTCCTTCCTTTGCTAGGTGAGCTGTCTGCCTTCCTGCCTTGAGCCACGTTCTGATGGCCAGAGTGGGTGGGCAGGAAGCTGGCCTAGAACATGCTCTGGGCATGGCCAAATTCTAAAAGCCAGGCCATTGACCCTGGGTTCTGGTTGTCTGGACACCTTGTTCAGCCTCATATCTGGAAAAGGGGAGCAGCTATCACCCCTTATGTCAGCGGCGCCTGACATACAAAGTTGGTACAGAGAGGAACTTGTAGACCATCAGCTGGGGGGATGTTCTGGGGGTGCTTTGGCAGTTTCTGCTGAGAGCTAAAGATGCCGGTCCCCCCAGCCAGCCCACCCCTTTTACACAGCTCCCTAGATCTGTGCTTCTCAAGTTTTAATGTGCATGGGGATCCCTGGGGTCTGTTAAAATGCAGATTGTATGGGGAACCTCCAGGAGGGACCAGCAGCTTCCAGGGAACCCCTGCGCTGTGGCAAAGATGAAAACAGCCTAAATGTCGCTCAGGGAGGCTTTGGCCCTGAACCGTGGGCCATCCCTGCAGGGGGGGCATGCTCTGGTGCAATTCAGAGGAGGGAGGACAGGACCATCCCATGTACATCCCATCCATACAGGGGTCCTGTCTTCTGTGAGGATGAGCATGCTCTGAGTGCAGGGGGCAAAGGGAGGGGTGTCTTTGCCTGAGTCATTAGCTGATGTGACCCGTGCTAGACTGCCTCTGGCTGGGCTACAGGCCACACAGCAGGTGCTCAGGCAATGTTTACTGGGTGGCAGAATAAATGTGCTGGCATGAGCATACCTCCCTGACTTGGTGTGGGGTGGACCACCCAAGTTTCAGAAGGATACCTGGGATCCAGGGCTTCTTAGGCTCAGCATCACTGACACTTGGGGCCAGGTGATTGTTTGCAGTGAGGGCTGACCTCCTGGACTCTAGGATCCTTGGCAACACCCTCCCCCCCCCTCCTCGTGAGAGGACCCCTACTCTTGACAACGAAAACTGCCTCCAGAGATTGCTCCCGTCAGGGACAGAATTGGTCCCTGGTGGGATATGATAGCATGTGGATGGGAGGATGGGTGTTCACGAGGTGCGGAGAGAGGCCCAGTGTGATGTCCATTTAGATACGCATTCCACTGGGATTTCATAGAAAGAAGGGCAGGTGGCCCATCCCCGGACTGATCAGCAGTGGTTACCTCTTAGAAAAAAGGGGACAAGGAGAGCATTGGAGATTTTGCTCCAAAGAGACTTAAGCTTTCTCTGTTTTTTTTTTTTTTGTTTTGTTTTGTTTTGTTTTTGTTTTTCAAATATGGAGATTATACCTGTGACTTGACTGCTTAAGTAAATTTTAGAACTAGGAAAGATACAGGGACTTCTTCTGGAGTGGTGAGGGTTTAATGAATGTTTGCACCTGAAGCCCAGCACAGTGTGTGGCACACATGGAAGGATACCACCATTGCTTTATGTCGTTGCATGCATCCCCTTCCCAAGCATATGGAAACTGTAAGACCCTGTCTGCATATGGGCAGATTATCTCAGGGACCGGGAGGGACTTTCTCAAGGTCACATAGGAAAGTAGAAGGGAACCAGTCTTCATGGTTCTGAAGTAGGGGCTGTTTCTCCTCTGTTGCCCTGGGGCCCCTGCCAGGTGTTTGGACCTCCTGGTCATCGCACCTGTGGACTGAGGCCACCGGGGCTGCTTCAAGTCCCCCAGCTTGTTGATCACCTGACGGTCACCAGCCCAGCTGGAGCCCAGGAAGCAAGCAGAGCTGGAAGTGGCAGGGGTGTGGCTGGTGGGGGTTGTGCTGTTTTTGCCCAGTAGCCTTAGGAGGATGGCCTAGGACGTGGAGCCTGTGACAGAGGACCTTGACAGAGAAGGCTCCTGTAGATGAGTACTGGCTGCCAGCCCCATACAGCTTCAGAGTCATAGGCACCTCTCTTGCTCAAATACTTGCCATGGCTCCCTACTACCCAAGTCTGAATTTCCTTCCCGTGCCTGCTGGGTTAGCATTGCACACCCTTCGAAGGATTCTCCATGACATAACTAGATCCCAGATACTAATAATAATGATAACTATAATAATGGGACCCAGAGTACCAGCGGTTTCCAGGAACAGTACAAAGTGCTTTCCGTGCCTTGTATTTAATCCATACAGAAACCATCTGGCACTGCTGCAAGTCTGATTCTCATTTTACATATGAGGAAACCGATGCCCACAGTAATTGAGTGTGTTGCCCAAGGTCACGTAACTCCTGGCCCTGCTGGGATCTTCAGCCTGACTTCAGAGCCAGACTTTTATTTTTTATTTTCTTTTAATTTTTATTTATTTATGATAGTCACAGAGAGAGAGAGAGAGAGAGAGGCAGAGACACAGGCAGAGGGAGAAGCAGGCTCCATGCACCGGGAGCCCGACGTGGGATTCGATCCCGGGTCTCCAGGATCGCGCCCTGGACCAAAGGCAGGCGCCAAACCCCTGCACCACCCAGGCATCCCCAGAGCCAGACTTTTAATCAGGAGGCCAGCCTACCTAATCTTGTTAGGAGAATGAGCCAGCACAATGCCAGTAGAGAGGAGTCCAGATCTGGGTGCATGGAAAGCTGGGCCCAGGCCTGGCCTGCTCCATGACCTTGACCAGAGTCTCTTCTCTGGGCTTGCCCTGGTCTTTCTCAAAGGCTGGCTCTGTATTCCAGGCCTGAAGGTCTCAAAGTTATGCAGCAAGCCTAGAAATCACCCCGATTTCATTTTTCCCTTTTCTTTTCTATCACGCCATTGATACATATCCACTGTTGGAGAGTTAGAAAATTCAGGGGGAGGAAAAGGGGAAATAAATGAAGTTCCAGTTAGCATTTTAGGGTGTACCTTTCTGGAGTATTTTCCCAGCATAAATATTTATCAGCATGGGATCAGCTAGCCTCTGTCACCTAACTTATCTCGGATGTCTTGCAGAGTAAGATTTAATTTATTTGAGAGAGAGAGAGAAGGGGGGAAGAGCAGAGGGAGAGGGACAAGCAGACTCTGAGCGCAGAGCCCGATGCAGGGTTTGATCCCATGACCCTGACTGAGATCATGACCCCAGCTGAAATCAACTGACTGATACTCAACTGACTGAGTCCCTGTAGGCGCCTCCAGGGTAATGAATTTTTATAAGGTCACATCCAGGTCTGTTGTGGTTGTACTGTGGAATGTTTAATGAGAATATCTAACTAGAGATGGTAATTTAATTGCCGGCATTTACTGGAATCCTCCTCCTGCTGGGTCCTGCCCTAAGCATTTGCCTCAGTAGTCATCCCGGCAACTCTCCAAGGCAGGCAGCTCAGCCCATTTTACAGATGAAGACACTGAGGCTGTTGACGTTAACTGGCCCCCACGTCTCACGGCCCATCCTTGGCAGAGCCAAACGTGGACTCGGTCCTTTTCGGGCTGTCTACTCATGCCCCTAACCACTGTTGGGCCACCCTGCCCCTCACCTCATCTCCCATGTTCTCTTTGAGGCAGACAAGTTAGCTGGGTGCTGGCCAAGGAAGGAAGGAAGACCAATTAGGAGAAGCCACGGTGGTCTGCAGTGGCCCGATCTGCAGCCCTGGCCAGAGAAAGGGTGAGTGTTCCTGCTCAGCACAGCCCCTCCTCCTGGGCCAGACTGGCACTTGCCTGTGGAAATTTGCCAGAGCCACATGGGGTGAAACCCAGACCAGCTCAGCCAGATAGATTTCCCAGGACTTGAGAGTGTGGGTGGCCTGAGCCTCTCCCTGGGGTCCGTGGCTTCCAGTCCTTAAAGAGTGTCTGGGATGCCCAGTGCCCGGCTGCCTGGCGTGGCCATCCTGAGCAGTGGGGCCCTTGCAGGAATCTGGAAAGCTGTTTCCATCTCAAGGTTCAGGGAGGTTAAGAGCCTCGCCCAAGGCTGCCTTCACAGCTCTGGTCCTCGAGAGCCGGGAGCATGGGGGCATCCAGGACTGCGTGCACTCAGGGCCCCGCGCGAGTCCGGGGATTTGTAAAACACTTTGGATGTATTATCTTATTCCCTCTCTGCAGCCCCAGGATGCAGGTGCTGCCTGTTCTCATTCTGTAGATAAGGAAGACTGACCTCTTGTTTTTTTTTTTTTTAAGATTTTATTTATTTTAGAGAGAGAGCACTGGAGCAGGAGCAGTGGGGAGGGGGAGCAGAAGCAGAGGGAGAAGCAGACTCCTCGCCGCCAAGCAGGGAGCCCAGCCCAGCGCTCAGTCTCCCAGGACTCTGAGATCATGACCTGAGCCAAAGGTGTCCTTTTTAAAATGCTAAACCTGAACTCCTTTTTCAAGTGAAATCTTACAGGGAGCACCACCTGAAATGTTGAACAAAGAAGGTTCTAGCCATTGAAATTGGATCAAGGAAGGGAGACTCGGAGGTCAGCCACCACCTTCTCTCTCTGGAGGTCATTGGTGGGGAAACTGAGTCCGGGAGAGGGAAGAGGCATGTCCTGGTTGCATGGCGCTTTGGCAGAGTGTGTAGGACTGGAAGCTCCTTCCTGTCGTGGGGTCAGGGAATGTTGCTCTTTGCTCTGCCTTCCAGGCTGGCAGACCCTGAAGGCCACAGACTTGGTGTCTAAACTTTACATGTGGCCATGGGGTTTGGATAAAGTCAGCCTGGGGTGTGCCCACCACCTCTCAGGACAGCCAGGGGGCAGGCTGGGGGTTTCTGAGGTGAGGTTTTGTACCACAGGGAGCTGCTCTTTTGTGTTGCTCTTTTGTGTCTTCCTCCCTTAAACCCAGAGTGACCCAGAGTGGGGTCTTTGAATAAAGGAGCCTGGCATATAAAAAGGCAGATGAAGCCAGCTCTATTTCTAAGACCCAGTGTTTGGGAGTCAGACCTTAATGTAAATCCTGGCCAACACCTGCCAGCCTCGTGGTGGTGGACAAGGTACTTAACTCCCCTGAGACTTTGATTCCTTGTCTGTAAAATGGGATGTTGTACTGCCTCGCAGGTTGAGTGGGAGCATCAAATAGTTCCATGCTCACAAGGCCCTCAGGTCGATGCCAGCTGAGTGAGCCTGCATTTGCTGCTTTCATCAAGTGACAGTTCACCAAGGACTTGTCTCCTCTCTGCAGCCCTGTGAGGAAGTCTTCCACACCCCATTCAACAGATAAGGACGCTGAGGTTCAGAGATGGTGGATGTCTTGCCCAGAGCTTCACAGCCAGAGAACAGCAGAAATGACCCCAACTCCTGTCCCCTGTCTGTCCCCTGGGCATGCTGTCTGCCTTGACGGGTGTGCCAGGACTAAGTAAAACTGAGCTCAGTGTGTCGGCAGGTGACACATGGTCACCTAGAGCTCAATAAATCTCAAGGCAATAGAATATCTCAAGGCAAGTCAAGCAGAGTGGTACCAGAAGGAGCAGGGCTTTGTGGGGAACCTCTTCCTAGTGCTCTGCATAGATTTCTTGGAGACTCTCCCAGCAGCCCCTGCCATCTGGGCCAATTTCTGAGGGCCCCATGCTCCCTGGCTCTTGGGTACAGGTGTGAACAGAGCCATGCATTGATTTATGGTTCATAGAAACAAACCCAGGGGCCGCCTGGATGGCTCAGTCAGTTGAGTGTCTGAATCTTGATTTCAGCTCAGGTCGTGATCCTGGGATCAAGTTCGGCATCAGGCTCCCTGCTCTGTCTCTCTCTTGCAAATAAATAAAATCCTTAAAAGATAATGCTGTGATGTAAATTGAAAACAAATCAAAACTAATGGGTAAGCCTTGAAAACATGGCAAATGAAAGAAGCTAGCCACTAAAGACCACATGTTGTGCTAGTCTCTTTACAATTGACCTTGAATAACACAGGTTTGAACTGCATAGGTCCACTTTATACATAGATTTTTTTTTAATATAATGTAAATACAGGACGGTACTGCAAATGTATTTTTTCTTCTTTATGATTTTCTTAATGGCATTTTCTTTAATCTAGGTTTTTTTTTTTTTTTTTTTTTTTTGTAAGAATACAGCATATAAGTGCCCCTGTGCTGTTGATGTTATCAGTAAGGCTTGTGGTCAACAGTAGGCTTTCAGTTAAGTTTTGAAGGAGTCAAAGGTTGCCCGCAGATTTTCAACTGCATGGTAGGCCGGCATCCCTAACCCCCGTCAATGGTTGACTGTATATGAAATGTTCAGAAGAGGTCAATCCATAGAGTCAGAAAGTAGATTAGTGGTTGCCAGGGAAGGGGAGATAAGGGATCAGGGTGACAGCTAAAGGTTGGGGTTTCTCTTCAGGGTGATGAAAACATTCTCAGATTGATTGTGGTGATGGTTGCATAACTCCGGGCATTTACTAAAAACCATTGTATTGTACACTTGAAAGTAGATGAGTTATAGGGATGCCTGGGTGGCTCAGTCAGTTAAGCGTCTGGTTTCGGCTCAGGTCATGATCTTGGGGTCCTGGGATCGAGCCCTGCATCAGGCTCCCTGCTCAGTGGGGAGTCTGCTTCTCCCTCTGCCTCTGCTCCTCCCTGCCCTCGTGCATGCTCACATGCATGCTCTCTTTCTCTCTCTCAAATAAATAAATAAAATCTTTTAAAAAGAATAGATGAATTAAATCTCAAGAAGGCAGTTACCCTCCCAAATCTAAATCAAAGCAAAACTTTCCATGCTGAAGAGTGTGTCAGAACTAAATAAAGACAAGATCAGTGTTACTGACATTTCCCTTCTGCCCCAGGCTGCAGTATGGCTTGACACAGCACCACTATTTGCCCAGGCTATTAAAACATTTTTTTGTGTGTCCTAGTTTGCGCAGCATTGTGTCAAAGTGAATGCTCAGCATTCATCTTAAAACATTGCGTTGAACTTGCTGATCTTGAGTTCTGGGGAGGGGCACCCGCTTGAGGTTTATACTCAAGGGTAGTGCCTCACTTGCCCCTCATCCGCCCCCTGCCTGATCCCAGCCCTACCAGGTAAACCTCTTGCTCTCTTCTAGCAGCATCCGCCCATTTGACAGATAATGCCAGCAAGGCCCACCCTAAGAAAGGCTGGGAGTTGTTTGTTCAACCTGAGGAGTGGGGGTCTCTGTCCATGTCGCTTTCTGCTGTGGCCCAGTGCATTTGGGCTCCTTGGCCACCTTCTATCCTCTGTGCCCTGTTCTGTCTCCTCTCCCTTGGGGCAGCTCCAAGGATTCCCCAGTGGCTCTTACCCAGCCACCTCCCCTAGTCCTCTGCTCCTCACTTTCTCACAGCAAAGCCTCCACCTCCATGAATCCTCATGGCAACCTTGCTCATAAGAATTGTTGGACCCATTTTACAGATTAGGAAGCTGAGGCGCAGAGGCAGGTGCACACCCAGGCTAGCTGCCTGACCCCTGGAGCTCTGCATCGTTGGTGACTGATCCACACAACTTGTTCTGCTTCCCCACAGGGCCACATGTTTGGTTCTGGGGAACAAGGTCACAACGACTCCGGTCTCACTGTCCTCCACTCTCTTCAAACTTGAGTTCATATCCAAGGTCAAGTGCTGGCGTGTGTGGCCAGCATGGGTAGAGGTCGCTTTTCTTACTGAGAGTCCTGTGGCCTCCTACTTTTATTTTTTATGTAAAATCAAAACACCTAGGCCACACCCTGGACCATGCCCTCAGGCTTTTCCTCATAAAGAACCCTGTTGCTCTTACTGTCTGATGGTGGAGGTGGCAAGAGGAAACAGGGAGGAATGGACCCAGGCCCCTCCCCAGTAGGAGTGTTGCCCTCTGGCTCCTGAAGGCACAGTCCTTGGATGGCCTCCAAGGGGCCAGGGAGTTCCGATGAGAATTTAACTCTAATGTAGCATCTTTTTTTTTTTTTTAAGATTTTTAAAATTTTTTTTGAAGATTTACTTATTTATTCATGATAGACATAGAGAGAGAGAGAGAGGCAGAGACACAGGAGGAGGGAGAAGCAGGCTCCATGCCGGGAGCCCCACGTGGGACTCGATCCCAGGACTCCGGGATCAGGCCCTGGGCCAAAGGCAGGCACTAAACTGCTGAGCCACCCAGGGATCCCCAGATTTTTATTTATTTGACAGAGAAAGAGTACAAGCAGGGGGAGGGGAGAGGGAGAGGCAGGCTCCCTGCCAGACAGGGAGCCCTATGTGGGGGCTCGATTCCAGGACCCTGGGATCATGACCTGAGCCAAAGGCAGACGTTTCACCGACTGATCCACCTAGTGCCTCTAATTTAACATCTTGGTTGACTGTAATTTAACATTTCTTCCAGGTGACTATGTAGGTGATAGATCCAGGCAGGAGGGCCTTGGTCACCAATAGAAACCACATATAAAAAAAAAACAAAAACAAAACAAAAAAAAAAACCACATATATTTTTATATTGCTTGCCAGTAGCTACAGATACCTCTTCTCATTACTGCATGCACATTATATTTGTTATAGGGCCTGCCTCTAGATCTTTTTTATTGTTTTAATAAACGAGCACATAGTTTACTTTATCAGAGCATTTTTTGGTAATTCTGCCCTTAGCCAGATTTCACTATAATTGGTGTCCTTTTGATCCTCTGTATTTTATTCTATTTAAAAATAACCCTTGGGGTGCCTGGGGGGCTCAGTTGGTTAAGTGTCCAGCTCTTGATTTCGGTCCAGGTCATGATCCCAGGGTCGTGAGATCGAGCCCCACGTCGGGATCCGTGCTGGGCATGGAACCTGCTTAAGATTCTCTCTCTCCCTCTGCCCTTCCCCTACTCCCTCTAGCTGCTTGTGCACGCTCTCTTTCTCTCAATAAGACAAAACAAAAACACTTCTCAGAAGGGGTCTGTGGCACAGAAGGGTCATAGGACCCGCTAGATGTGGGTCTGTGTCCTGAGGTCACCCTGCACCACTGTGTGGGCGCCTCAAACACTGGATCCAGTGCCCTAAGCAACATTTCCTCGAGTGGTGGGGCAGGGGCAGTGGCAGTAGCATCTGGTAAAAGCAGATCCCTGGGTCTCCACAATCACATAACTTTGGAATCAGAATGTTTGGGTGGGGTGCCCTGGGGCCTGCTGCGCGGGGTTTTGCAAAACAAGTTAAAGGGGAGAAATCACAGTGGTAGAGGCATAGAGCCTGCTCCGAGTGCTGTCGGGTCATTTGTTTAATCTCCACAGCAGCATCCCCATTTCACAGATGAGAAAACCGAGGCATAGAGAAGTTAGGAACTATGTCTTGCCACCCCTCCAGCCCCTACAGGGACTGCATTGCTAATAATCGCAGAAGTAGGACTCGTACTCCAGTGCTCATTTCCCCACCTCTAGCGGCTTCTTGGCAGAGGAATGGAGACAGGGTCCCCTGTGGGCCTGCATGCATGTGTACGTGTGTGTGCAGGAAGCCTCAGCCCCGCAAGGTCACCCTGGCCCTCTCCTGTTTGCATTGTTTTCCAGGCAGGGGCCTCGTGTGTTCCCAAGCAGGAAGCCTGGAGCAGGGGCCATGCCAGGAGCTGGGGGCGGGGGACAGGGGCTGCGAGGGGGGGTGAGGCCGGGAGCCAGGGGTCAGGCGTCCCTGTTGGTTGCTGCCTTGAGTGGCCACATGACAGATAGCTTCCCCATCTGTGTACTGGGTGGGGTAGGGTTTCGGGGAAGTGATTCAGAGCTTGGGTTCTGATGTCCGACGGACCTGGGTTCCAGTTCAGGCTCAGTTACCATCTGTGTGACCTTGAGCCAGGCACCTTGTCTCTCTGAGCCTCCTCTACCTGCTCCGTACAATGAGGCTAATAATAGTGTCTACCCCCAGGGTGGTTGTCAGAGGCATGATGTCCGTAAAAGACCAGGCACACGCGAATTTCTCTCTCTAAGTCTTTACTTGGCGACAGACCAGATGCTAGATGATTCTGTGCGTGTGCTTGTGCTCCTGCTGCCTTTTTTTTTTTAATGAGCTATTTGTTTTCCTGAGTTGAACATTTTTCTCTCACCCACCAAAGGCTGGCCACCTGAGGCCTCCCACTGGCCCTTCTGGGATGGAGCCCAGAACCAAAACAGACACCAGCTCCCACTGGGTCTAAGTGCATTTGCATTTCCTGGGCTTGTGCAAGTCCCGCTGGGGGCATGTGCTGCCCATACTGTGTTTTCAGCACAGGGACCAGGGGGTTGGCAAACCATAGCCTGTGGGACAAACCTAGCTCACCGCCTGATTTTATAGAATGAAACCCAGCCACGCAGCTTCCTTGGTGTGTTGTGTAGAGCGGCTTTCGTGGAGCTGCCGTGTCAGAGACTGTGTGACCCACATTGGCCAAGATTGCTGGCTTTCTGGCCCTAGACAGGAGATTTGGTGATCCCACCTTTCTAGGCCACTTGTTTCTTCGTGTATACACATGCTGTGAGGACAGTGCTCACAAGATTAAATGCTAACATTTTTTCATGTTGACTTTGTGCCAGGCTTTGGTAGAAGTTACATAGCTCCTCAGGACTCTGGGTGTTATTCCCATTTGTCAGGTGGGAACACTGAGGCTCAGGGAGCCACACCAGAGTGACCCAGGACGCTCAGCCTCTTAGCGGGGGACCTGGGATGTGACCACGGGCCTCATTACTCCCTAAACCTGACGTGCCCAACAGGGGGCTGAACTGGGCCTCTTGGCCCAGAGTTCAAAGACTCTGCTTTGGTCATTTTTTGGTGCAAAATATGAAGATTTGGGTCTTCATCCTGGTTCCCGTGCTTCTCAGCTGTGTGGCCTTGGGCAGGTGATCCCACCTTTCTGAGCCCCAGTAAATAGTGAAAGAGGGGGGTGGGGGGTGGTCACGAGGACAGAATTTAGTGATCTGTGTAAAACCCTTAGCTTTATACCTGGTATACACTAAGTGCTCAATAAGTAAGAGCTCGGGGCACCTGGGTGGCTCAGTCCATGACGTATCTACCTTCAGCTCAGGTCATGGTCCCAGGGGCCTGGGATTGAGCCCCGCACTGGGCTCCCTGCTCAGCTGAGCATCTGCCGCTTCCTCTCCCTCTGCCCCTTCCCACTGCTCATGCTCCCGCGTGCTCTCTCTCTGTCTCAAGTAAATAAAATCTTAAAAAATAAGTTAGAGCTAATACTTTTAAAGCAGTGTGCCAGCCCACCTTCTCTTCTTCCCCTTTTAAGCACCAAGAATGCTTTTATGCTCAAGAATTACTCTTTTACCTCTTCCTCTTGCCTTGGGTTCCCTCCAGAGTGGGTAGGAGGTCTCTGCTCCTCAAGAGCCCGGCCCTCCCGAGCACCTGTCTCCTGTCTCCCCAGCTCTGCGTGGGAGGGTTAGAGGTTGGGGTGGGTGGTACCCATGACGATGGAATGTTTGGGAGCTGGCTCCCAGGGGGAGAGTTTGCAGGGCTGATGCTGAGCCTGGGCACAGGGGCACCAGGCACCCCTCCAAGGCCACTCTGTAAGTGCAGCCACTTGCCTCCTTAGCTGGTATCATGTGCTCAAGCCCATACTCCCCAGCCCAGGGAACCCCTGAGCTTAGAGAAATCATGCTGAGTTAAAAAGCTCACATGAGTTTGAACCCAAATTGGTGTGGTCTCTCTAAATGTCACCTCCTTCTGTGACACCTTATGGCATGTCTCCCCGTCCCACTGTGGGCATTTCCTTCCAGGCATTTATCCCAGGCATCATTATCCCACACACTGTTTTCCTTGCTTCCCGCCAGGGTGCCAGCTCCGTGAGGGTAGGGCTGTCTGTCTGCGGCCCTTGATGTGTCCCAGCGTCCTGATCAGTGCCTGGCACACAGTAGGTGTAAACATGCGTGAATGAATGTGGGTCTAAAGGGATCTTGAGTACTGAACAGCCCTCCCCCCCTTCCCTGGCCCTCCCTTCCAGTGGTCATGCAGGGAAACCCATGGGTCAGTGCACAGAGAGAGCAGAGCCTCTCCTGGCCTCCCTTGCCACCCCCATTTTATGAACCACATGACATGATGCCCAGGACAGCATCTTGGGGACACAGCCAGCTTTGGAAACTGACTTTTCTTTTTGCCTAGATGGGTGGCTTCTGCAAACCACCTCAACTCTCCCTGTTTCAATCTCCTTGCCCATCAATGGGATGAAAGACCCCACCTTAAGAAGTTCTGCCCAGCATGAAATGAGAAAAGGAAATCGCCGTTTGACAGGTGCTGGTCCAGCATTTTCTAACTTACCAACACCTCCCAGCACCCTTAGTAGGCGAGTTCTTTGTTGGCCCTGACCACACGACAAGGGCCCTATCAGGTACTGCTGGCATCCTTATTTTACAGATGCAGGAACTGGGGTTCAGAGAGGCTAAGGGATTTGCCTGAGGTCACACAGCCAGAAGCTGGTGGAGCCGGATCAGAGGCCCAGCGTCTTGCCCCCCCCCCACCCCCCGCGCGCCACTCTGCGTGGAAGAGAATTGAAAGAATGCTAGTCTCTCTGTTATTTTATTATAGAGAAAGACAAGATAACAACCCTCTGAAAGTGTCTTGAGGGGAAAAAATGTCACACTAAACACCACTCCTGCTGGCCTTTCGAGTCAACGTATTTCCTTCTTGTCTTTTTTTCTTTTTGTGGTTTGTGTTTGCTGTTTGGCTTGGCTGGTGTGGCCGTTTTGCTTTGGGGCCTAATTATGCATACCCTGCTCCCACAAGGGCCTCTGAGATCCATAAACTGGAGAAAGTAGAGGTGAGGAGGGCCCTCCTCACCCCACCCTGCCTCGGGGCTCTTGTGAGGATGAAATAAGTTGGAGCATGGAATGCCCTGCTCTGGTACACAGTGATGATTAATCAGTGCTGCCATTCCTCCTACAGAAGAAGGGGGGGGCTCAGTGACCCCCACATCCATGCATCTCATTTGTCTTCCAAGTCAGCGCTGTCCAGTAGAACTTCCGGCCAGTGACGGGGAACGTTCTAGAGCAGGGCTTGTTCTAGAAAGGTCCAAATAGTAACTATTTCAGGTTTGGTAGGATGGCAGGTTTTTGTTGCTGCTTCTCACCTTTCTCCTGGCGCCTTCTGCGCCTCCTCTCACTCTTCTCTTTCCCTTAAAAAAAGGTAAAAGCTCAAGGACTGAAGGCTGGATTTGGCCAGAGGGGTGCAGTTCGCTGACCCCCATCCCAGGGTCCATGCTGCGCTGTCCAGCACAGTAGCCGCTGGCTGCCATCTGGCGACCAGGCACTTGAACTATGGCCTGTGCCCACAAGGAGCTGAATTTAAAATGTTCTTTCACGTTACTTATTTTAAATGTAAATGCTTGACAAGTGGTTAGTGCCCGCCCTGGGCACTGGCTGTGCAGCTCTAGACGGTGAGAAGCTGTGTGCCGGCCCCCACCCCGTGGGCCTGTCGCTGGCAGGCCTCTCTGAACACCATGGCATTTCAAGGGCTGCCCCAGGGCAGCTGGGCCCCCAGCCATCTCATCTCTGGAAGAGTGTCCCTAAGTGTATTTGTTCCAAGAGGCAGACCTCTGGCATTGGCTGTTCAGGCCCTAGGAGTGCCAGGCCTTCATACTCAGAGGCCTGGAGGCGGCGGACAGTGGGGGGGGGGGTGCTGCTTGTTGCTATGGTTACACCTGGGACACCCCCCCCCCCCCCCGCCATCTGTGTGTAAGAGAACTCAGAAGACTGCTTCTCCACTTTTTCAAGGATAGGCACAAACTATAGAGGTGAGGAGTGAGTGAAGAGGAAGGCAGAGAGAACAAAAATGCAGTGAAGGCCTACACCCATTTCATCTCCAACATAGCACAAATAAAATAACTAGAGATTTCTGAAATGCTTGCTGTAAACGGGCCATTGTAAGCTTTCAACAAACAAACAACAACCCATTTTATAGAAGAGGAAAACTAAGGCCCAGAGGAACAATGATTTATTGTTGGACTCAGGGAGTCCAACTGCAGGGATGAGTTCTTAACCACCCCCACCTCTGGGAAGGGACTGAGAGCCCCAGACTCAGCACGTGAGTGTGTGACCTGATTTCCCTCATGAGCCTCAGTCATCCCATCTGTAACATGGGGGAAGGTGAGAACCAGACTAGAACTCTTCTCCACCCTGAACAGTAAAGACACAGCAGTGGGATGTACACCAGGAGCCCCCTTGGTTCCACATTAGTCCTGGCTTCCTGCCGGACCCCATTGTACTCATGGCCCTGTTCCTTTAGTGCAAAGATTAAGAGCTGGGTATCTGGGGCACCTGGGTGGCTCAGTCGGCTGAGTGTCTGCCTTTGGCTCAGGTCGTGATTCTGGGGTCCTGGGATGGAGCCCTGTGTCAGGTTCCCTGCTCAGTGAGGAGCTTCTCCCTCTATCCCTCCCCGTGCTCATGCTCTCTGTCTGAGATAAATAAAATAATAAAATTAAAAAAAAAAAAAGAAGAAGAAGAAGAAGAAGAAGAAGAAGAAAGAGCTGGGCATCTGAGTCTCACAGATCTGGATGCGGATCCTGGTTCTTATAGTTCCCTGGGTCGATTGCTCTTCCTCTTGAGGTCTTTTTCTCTTCTCTAAAATTAAGATCATTACACTCTCATAGGGGGACTAGATGATACCAAACCCTCACAGAGTGGGCATTTGGTCAGTATTAGGTGGCAGCTGCAGGACATTGTCCCACTCTGCAGGTGCCGTATTTAACCTAGGTACATGGTATGCTTTTGAAGTTGGGCAGTGCGCAGCCTGTTCAACCTATCCAGCAGTTCCAGATAGTGATTAGTGATATAGTGGTGGTGGTGGTGGTGGTGGTTACTTATCTTTCAAGACTTTTCTTGAAGTCTAAGGTCCTTGGGCCGAGAAGGGAGAACCCTGGTTGGTAGAGACCCAGGGGCTCCCTAAGGCGGCAGTGCCTTAGCTCAGATTCTCAGCTCACACCACTCTTCCTGAGCAGTGAGCCAGTTCATTCCCTGTAGGGCCAGGTGAGCTTAGCCCCCAGGCATTGCATCTTGGGCCCAGAGGCCCTCCTGTTGCACTCCAACTCGTCCCCCAGAATACTTCCCTCCCAAATCATTGCCAAATGCCCCTGCGGAGCTTGACAGCCTCCTCTGCTCCTCTGAGGCAGCTCGGCCGTCCCATAGCCCCCACCTCTCACGCAGCATCTCCTTTGCCTCTGCAGGGGTCACCCAGCGCACAGTCTTGGCGAGCAGCCACAAGGGCTGGAACCCAGAGATGAGAGTGCCCAGGGGAGGTAAGTGCATCCAGAAGGCCCCCCAGAGTCTGGGCTCCTCCACAGGCTGCCCTAGAAAGAGCCGCTGTGCTCCCTCGGCCTCTGTTACTGGGCAGCCGGACTCCCCTGGCTGTTAGAAATGCATCTGGGCAAAGCTGGATCCCAGCAGTGCAGGGGCAGGCCTCTGCTGCTGTCTGTCTCTTAGATGATTATCCTGGTGGTAGAAGACCGAATCCTGCAGCGGGCTGGTGCCCAGCTTCACTGAGTGGATTCAAGGTGTGGCCAGAATCCAGACCCTCTGCGTCCTGTCTGCTAGGGTTTCGGTGTGCTTGCTCAGCACGTCCCACAAAATTTCCCTGAACCACATAATAGCTCCCTGAGAAAGAGTTATTATTATGCTCCCTCCCCTTTTTTGAGGGGAAAAGAGAGGTGGGGGGGGGGGTGAAGTCCCTTGTCCGAGTCCCCGGCTGCCAGTGGAGGCAAGATTTGAACCCAGGGCTGTAAGATGCCGAGTCTGAGACTCTCACCCACCATCCTCACTGCCAGGACACTGGGACAGCTCCCTTGACAGAGTCCAGCAGGGTAGTGGGGGTAGAAGCCTGGCCCGAGTCCCCAGGCTGGGCACTCTGGCCCCTTCAGAGTGGGGTCCCTGGCTGTGGATGGCCAGGATGCTGCCTTTGGCTTTGTGGGCCCCCAGCTATTTCTCTTTGCTAGGTTACCCTACTTTTTCTTCTCAAAGTGTTCCCCAGGTCTTTGCTGTCTTTTGCTCCGGGCTGACCTGTCTGCTTTGAGCTGTTTTCTTCTGGTGGCAGAAACAGACGGGCCTTTTGCCGCACGTCCTGTCTGAAGACAGTGAACAATTCGGCCTCAGCCTGGTCATATCCAGGCCTGTTGCTCGGGCTGTGTGACCCTGAGCCAGTGGCTTCTTCTCTCTGAGCTGCTGGGAGTGATGCTTCTCTACCCCACGGGTGGTAGAGATGGTCCCATTATATGATGCATGGTAAAAGTTTAAGCCAAGCAAGTGCTTCATGAATGTAAAAACACAAAAATCGGGTGCTTTGTTTTAAAATGTATTATAGCCATGGGTGCCTGGGTGGCTCAGTCAGTTCAGGGTGTGACTTGATCTCAGCTCAGGTCTTGATCTCAGGATCGTGAGTTCAAGCTCTGTGTTGGAGGGCAGTCCCAGTAGCGCGTTGGAGCCTACTTTAATAATAATAATAATAATAATATAATAATAGTAATAGTAATAATAGTTGGAGCTTACTTAAAATAATAATAACAACAACAACAACAACAACAATAATAATAATAAAGTGTTGCAGCCAAATGAAATGTCAGTATTAAGCACAATTGGTATGTGGATAACATTTTCCTTATTCTGCCTATCCATTCTTGGGGGCTTTCCCCCCTGAGATTTAGCATCCAAGTCACTTCCAACCCTAAACATAAGCTAGAGGGCACACACACATGCACGCGCACACACAGTGGCGGGCTCACTATTACTGTGCTTTCTGAAACTCCTTTCCCAAATTACCCCTTTTCTTCCGTTTCTGCACCCCACCATTGGCTTCTCTTCCCCCAAAGCTCCATCCTCTCACTCCCTGCCAAGTGTCAGGAGGAAAGGGTAGTTGCTCTAATTCAAACAGTAGTGATTGTCCCCCAGGAGCACCAACACTGAAATAATAAACAGAATTCTAGTCCAGAGTCTGAGAGGAGGATGTCAGTGAGCACTTGAACAAGTTGACAGGCCCCTGGAGGGATTTCTGGGTGGCTTTATGTCCCATCCAGTCTGCCTTGGCCCTTGGAGCTGCCCTGGATGCCCTGGATTTAGATTTACCCATCCCAGAGCCTGAATTCAGGGCACCAGTGAGCCCCCACCATGGTCAGCAGCATAGGATAGATGGGGTTTTCTGGGGAGAGGGTCCCCAGCTATTTTCCAGTGCTCACAGAGACTAGGGACCCCAGGATGAGATTGATCTTTGCTGTGTCAGCTGCTTCTAGAACCCTCAGAGCAGTGTTTGAGGTCCGTGTACCCCACCCCTCTTTGCAGCCAGGAAGCTGTGGTTTACATGGCGGAAGTGACTGTCCCAGAGCCACACGGCCAGGAAATGCTGGGGCCTCTCAGCCGTTTGGATGACAGGGCTGAGATTGTGCTTTGCCTTGGCTCTCCTGTCGATTTGCCACTTGCTACAGCCCGAGGGGCCCCGGGCAGCCCGGGCCCGTGTGGGTGGATTGGTCCAGCTGCAAACCTGGTCCTTTGGTGCTTTCAGCTGAACCTCACGCCCGTAGAGAAACACTCGGTTCCTGCTTCCTTCCTGCAAACCCTGCCCCACGCACCGTGCTGCCTGCAGCTTCCCAGCCATGTTGCCTTCTTCCCTGGCTGTGCCTTCTCACTGGCTGTTCCCTTTGCCAGGAACACCCCTCTCTTTTCCCCACCTGGCTGTTTGAAAACCACCTGTCCCCCACCCCCCACTATTCAGACTCAGCAGGAGGCCGCCTCCTGCAGGAAGCCTTCCCTCACCTGTCACCCCCTCCCAGGTGTGGGTCCACAGTGTGAGTAGACTTGGGGGTGGAGGCTCTGTCTCTGGGCTCCATAGCCCAACTCCCAGCATGCAGGAGGCACCCACTGAATGTGGAAATCAATGAATAACCCATGGTCATGGTAGAGGCCACTGATAATATCCTTGCAAATGCTCCCTGCATGCCCGATGGGATCCTGAGTTCTCAGGGGAGTCGTGGAATGCTCATGCCAGCCCTTTGAGGCTGCTACTCTTAGACCTGTTTTACAGATGGGGCTCAGAGAGGTAAAGTGTGTTGGCCAAGCTCGCACAGCCACAAAGGAAGGGGCAGAACCAGGATTTGAACCCAGGCCTGCGTGACTGCTCAAATGCCACAGACCTCAAGACCTCACTCTGATTCTGGAAAGATGTGGAAAGGCAAAGGAGGCTCAGAAGTGCAGTGGCGGGGAGGCAGGGAAGGGCTGCGGTGGGCAGTAGGGGTTGGCTTGTGTGTCCGTCTGGCATCTGAGTCTGCACTTCCTGTATTGGCTTCTTGTTGCAAAATGGAGAGGCCTTGAGGATAAGCCAGGGAGGAGGGCAGGCCTGTCACTCGAGGTGGCTGGAGAAGGGGGCCGCTGGGCTGGGAGGGCCCTGCTTTCTGAAACAAGCCCCTGCTTGAAGAATTGCCACTGAGGTCTGATCATTGTCCCTGGGAGGCGTGAGGAGCATAGGCTCAGGCTCACGGTTTCTGTGCTCGGTCACCCCGTGTCTCCATTCCCATGTCACCCTCACAGTCCCGGCGTCCCTGAGTTTCCCGAGGACCGGGATACCAGCCAGAGCCTCCTCCTTGACCTCCCTGCCTCCATTCTCCCCCCTGTGGGCCCTCTCTCCCCAGCAGCTGCCCTGAGAGCAGGTCCAGCTCTCTCCCCTGGCCCCTGAGGCCCCCCAGTCTTTCCCTTTCCTTCCCTTCTGCTCCACTGCCTCCTGAGGTTCTCAAACACCCCACACCCTCTCCCATCTGGGGATCTTGGCATTCTCTGTTTCCTCTGCCTGGCACACCCCTCCCACACAGCTTCATACCGCCAGCTCCTTCTCATCATCGGGGACTCTGGCTTGGATGCCACCTCCCCTGAGAGGCCCTCCGGGACCTCCCTCCTCCTTCCCCTACCTGATGCCTCGCCCAGTGTAAGCCGTTCCTACGCTGTGGCTAGAGCTTGTGTACTGTCGCTTCCCCCACTAAGCCCTCCGCTTCTTGAGTTCAAAGGCCCTGCTGTCTAATCCGCTCTCCTGCCCCCAGCACTGAGCACGGTGCCCGGTACCTTGTTACACTTAATGCCCATTTACCGAATGAAGACTGAGTGAATGGGTAGTGATTCCGGAAGCAGCCCAGGACAGGACGGGACGCTCCCCGCTGTCTCCCATGTGACAGTGTGGTCCTTCAGAGCAGGCGCCAGGGCTGGCTGGCCTGGGCTGGAATCTCAGACTCCGGCTCAGCTGCTCCCCTGCTGGGCAGCCCTTTGCTCCCCTTGCTACTGCCCTCCCTGCCCCGTCAACCAAGGCACGCCCCCCAGATACTTACGGTGCCCCTGCTAGGTGCCAGGCTCTGTGCCAGGCTCTGGAGGGACAGCCATAAGGGAACACGCAAAAACCGTGCCCCCAGGCGGCAGGTGCTGCGGGATTCGGCCGCTGCCGTGCGCGTTGTTGACCGTGGAAACGTTGTGATGGTCCATGGCAGAGGAAGCCTGCGGGGGGAGGGCCCCAGCTGCCCGCCTGCCTGACCCCGGCCCCTCTCTCCCCAGATGCAAGCCCCGCCGGGCCCCCGCTGACCGGTCGCTGAGGCAGGCCCGCGCCCCCGGGCCCAGCATGCGCCTGTCGGCGCGGAGGGCGCTGCTGGCCGCCGGCTGCACCCTGGCCCTGCTGCTGGCCGTCCAGGTGGGCCAGCAGGTGCTGGAGTGCCGCGCGGCGCTGGGGGGCCCGCGCAGCCCCCGGCGGGCCATGCGGCCGGAGCAGGAGGACCTGGTGGTGGTGGGCGCCGACCGCGTGGAGTACCGCTACGGCAAGGCCATGCCGCTCATCTTCGTGGGCGGTGTGCCCCGCAGTGGCACCACGCTCATGCGCGCCATGCTGGACGCCCACCCCGAGGTGCGCTGCGGCGAGGAGACGCGGATCATCCCCCGCGTGCTGGCCATGCGCCAGGCCTGGTCCAAGTCCGGCCGCGAGAAGCTGCGGCTGGACGAGGCGGGCGTGACGGACGAGGTGCTGGACGCCGCCATGCAGGCCTTCATCCTGGAGGTGATCGCCAAGCACGGCGAGCCGGCGCGCGTGCTGTGCAACAAGGACCCCTTCACGCTCAAGTCCTCCGTCTACCTGTCGCGCCTGTTCCCCAACTCCAAGTTCCTGCTGATGGTGCGGGACGGCCGGGCGTCTGTGCACTCCATGATCACGCGCAAGGTCACCATCGCCGGCTTTGACCTCAGCAGCTACCGCGACTGCCTCACCAAGTGGAACAAGGCCATCGAGGTGATGTACGCCCAGTGCATGGAGGTGGGCAAGGACAAGTGCCTGCCCGTGTACTATGAGCAGCTGGTGCTGCACCCCAGGCGCTCCCTCAAGCTCATCCTGGACTTCCTGGGCATCTCCTGGAGCGACGCCGTCCTGCATCACGAGGACCTCATCGGCAAGCCCGGGGGCGTGTCCCTGTCTAAGTGAGTGGAGCCCCCTCCCTGCGCCCGGCCCCCTGGCCCCGCTCCGAGCTGTAGGTGGGAGAGTACCGCTGTCTCTCCAAGCTGTGTGGCCTCTCTGAGCCTCAGCCTCCTTTGTGGTCACGGAGGAGTTCAGGGAAGACAGTGGTAAAGAGCAGAGCCTTGAACTGTGCCTCCCTCCTCGTAGTTCTGTGGCACTGACCACGTCACTGTACTTCTTTGAGCCTCAGCGTCATTATCCACAAAAGTGGAGCCATCGACTCTTCCATTTTCTGAGAGAATCAGCAGACTTTGAAGGTGCTTTGTCGTAAGCCGTAGTGGGTAAGGGTTAGCTTAAGGATGCTGATCTGAAACCAGGTCACCTGGGTTCCCATCCCAGCTCCACCCTTCCAGGCTGTGTGACCTTGAGCAAGTGACTCAACCTCTGTGTGCCCCATTTCCTTACCTGTAACACAGGGGTATAGTCTATCAGGCTTCTAGCTACCTGTGAGCATCAAATAGGTTAGTACGTGTTCGGTGCTATTCTTATTATCGTGTTAGCATTAACATTGATTTTATTGGCACACACATTATCCTCACCCTCATTACCATGTAGGGAGTCCCTGAGGTGTGGTAAGCGCTCAAGCCCTCAACACACATTAGTCCTTTAATCCCCACAGCAGTCTCAGGGCCAAAAGAACTGCTCTTACCCCATTTTACAGATGAAGAAACTGAATCTCAGAGAAAAGTTGCCTGAGGCCACAAAGCTGGCCACGTGTGGTGCCTGAATTTGAACTGAGGTCCGCTGGGGACTCCGGAGCATGTGCTCTCAAGCTCTCCACATCTGGAACCCCCTCTCTTCCCCTCCTTCACTCTCTTACTCTCCACCTTCCTCCTCTGGGGAGGCCGAACCTCTCCTGAGATCCAGGGTATGTGGTCAGGATCGGGGTGTGCTGCCTCTCTGCCTCATTCCTGAGCAGGCCCTAGCAGGCCTTTCTGGGACCACACCTCCTCCTCCTTGCCTTCTTGGCTGTGCCCTGGCAGGCCCTTTCAGACCCCTAACAGAGCAGGAGACATAGGGGTACCTCTATGCTCCCTCTGGGCAACAAGGTACCCATGTGTCAGGTACCCCAGGCAGCTAGTGCTGGAGCTGGGATTTTGTGAATTAACATGACAAAAAAAAAAAAAATCAGGAAGTGGGGATGATGTCCCTGTGAAAGGAAAAACCTGCTACAATCCCACTGTTTAGACTTTGGCATCAGACCTGCTGGTCCTTTGTCAGGGGCTGTTGAGAAAGCCAGAGTCCTACTGAACATGAACATGTTTCCCTGTAGCCTTTGTGCACTTTGTGTCTGGGACCACTCGCCCGCGGCCCCCTGCCTGCCACCGCGATGTCATTTTGGACAGCTGTGTAATATTCCCCTTCATAGGGCACAGCATTCTATTTGACATACCCTGTTAGTATTTCCACCTTTATTTACTTCCATCAGGCATTCCTCCCGTTCATGTCCTGGGGAACCTCTGTGTCATTACTGCCTTGCAGTTTCCTGGAGATCCGATAGCGTGGTAAAGGCCATGCGCGTACTTGAGATCTTTGACACAGTGGACCGAATTGGTCTGCAGACTCCAAACCATCCCACCTTCTTCATTCCCATTCCCTCCCTCCTGGTCCTGTCCTCTTTTTGCTATGTCTTTCTTGTTTCTGTTCTTCTACCCAGTTTATCTCTTAGTTGGGCTGGAAGCGGCTAGAAATAGGCCCTGGATCCCGGGAGTTTCCTGCCCTCCATCGGACAAGGCCCTTGACCTGTGATCAGTAGGGTCCTCGGGATTCAGATGGCTGGGTGAGCCTGCCACAGAGGAGAAGAGGAGAGTGGAGGAGCATATACAACACGATGGTGGTTTTATTGTTGCAGCCGAGGGCAAAAGCAACCAAAATGGCCATCTTTAGGGGGATAGGAACGATAAGCCGTGGAGGACCGCTGTGCAGCTGGAGAACAGAATGAGGAATCGGGTGCAAAACAAAGTCATAAACCAAAACATGCAGCGTATGATTTCTGTTTTAAAAACTGCAAACGAAAGCATAGGTTTTTTGTGTGCATGAGAGAGAGAGAGGAGAGAGAGAGAAAGCTAACACTTACTGAAACCTCACAGTAAACTATATACTCTTCTTGGATGAACTCATTTACTCCCCAGAACAACCCTGTGAGGTGGGCTCTATCATTATTCCCATTTGTAGATAAGGAATGATAGGGGAGGCTCATAGAGGTGAAGGAACTTTCCCAAGGCCACACAGCTGGTGTCAGTCCAGCTGGCGTTTGAAGCCAAGAGCTCTGACTCCTGAGTCTGCCCTTAGCCACTCTCCTGTATGAAGCACAGAAAGAGATTGAGAGAGAGGGTGGGCCCCCAGATACTAAGACAAGGTCCCCATAGGGAGCTGATGGACCGGGAGTGGTGGCTGCTTTTAGCCTTACCATTAGTGTTTCATATTTTTTCTCAAGAACAAAATACCCATCTTAGCCACAAAAATAAAATGTTATTTTTAAAAAGTCATGACGTCATGGAAGCAGAATTTTAACCATGCACTGCCTAATACTGTCTTCCAGTTTTTTGGCACCCACTCTTAAGACCCCCCTCCTCCATTGTATGGAAGACGTATGAGGAGGCCAGGTGACTTGCCTACAGCCTCACAGTCGGGGTGGGGGGGTCACAGCTGCCCCAGGGACAGGTACCCCCAGCCTGTCCAGCTGCCCGGGTGCTATCTGGGTCTCTCTGTGCCCTGCACAGCCTGTTCTTTCTCCCCAGGATCGAGCGATCCACTGACCAGGTCATCAAGCCTGTGAACCTGGAAGCACTCTCCAAGTGGACCGGCCACATTCCTGGGGACGTGGTACGGGACATGGCCCAGATCGCCCCCATGCTGGCTCGGCTCGGCTATGACCCCTATGCAAACCCGCCCAACTACGGCAACCCTGACCCCATCGTCATCAACAACACGCATCGGGTGAGTGCATGTGCATTCGCAGAGATGTGTGCTCAGCCTGCAGCGGGGTTGTTTGGCCTGTGTTAGGACATGGGGAATTGTAGCATCGCCTATATTTTCATTTTCACTTGGGCCACAGGGAAGCTCAAATCTACCTGGTAGTCTGTCTCTCATACTAGAGCATCTAACAGCAGCTCCATTTGTGTACTGATTGCATCCTATTTCTCTGTTTTTTTTTTTTTTTTTAAGATTTTATTTATTCATGAGAGACACAGAAAGGGAGCAGAGACATAGGCAGAGGGAGAAGCAGGCTGAGCCCTATGCAGGACTCGATCCCAGGACCCTGGGATCACGACCTGAGCCAAGGGCAGACGCTCAACCACTGAGCCACCCAGCTGCCCCACCCCCATAAATTTTAATGTTGATTTCTCAGACCAATGTAAGCTTGGGGCAGTTTAAATAACTTCTTAGCTCTCCTTAGTTCAGGCAGTCGAGGAAAATGACTTTGATGAGATGGGTTTTTTTTGTTTTTTTGGGGGGTTTTTTTGGTGTTTTTGAAGCGTTAAAAGTCAGCTACTCCTGTGTAAAGGAACAGTAAGCAGGTTCATGGGCTTATTTACATGTTGCTGTCACAGCATCTAGTCTCCTTTGGGTGTGGTGTTCTGACTTCCTTAGAGGCACTAAGTGAACAAAAGTGTGAGAGCTTGGGGCCCTGGCCTGAGACGAGCCCCGCCAGCCCTTATACCATTAAGACCCAAAGTCTTGGGATCCCTGGGTGGCTCAGCGGTTTAGCGCCTGCCTTCGGCCCAGGGCGTGATCTCGGAGTCCCGGGATCGAGTCCCACGTCGGGCTCCCTGCATGGAGCCTGTTTCTCCCTCTGCCTGTGTCTCTGCCTCTCTCTCTCTCTCTCTCTTTGTCTCTCATGCATAAATAAATAAAATCTTTAAAAAAAAAGAAAAAGACCCAAAGTCTTGTTTCCAGCTACTCTCAGCATTTCCAAACACATGCTGATTTTAGAAAGTAAACCCTTCTTTTTTTTTTTCTTTTAAGATTGTATTTACTTGAAAGAGAGAGAGAAAGAGAGATAGACAGACAGCATGAACACGGGGCCTGACATGGGCCTTGATCCCAGGACTTTGAGATTGTGACCCGAGCTGAGGACAGACACTGACCCAACTGAGCCTCCCAGGCGCTCCAGAAAGTAAACAGTGTTTGTGTTGAAGAGCCAAGGAAGGAAGTCATAACTTCTGTCACTTCCCCTTTAATTCTTCAATGACTCAAGGAGAAAGACCCAATTTGGTGCTCACAAGGCTTTAATAAGCATCTCACACACGGGCAGGCTTCCTTAACCCTGAGCTCTGAGGGCTCTGCCCTTGTGATTGAAGAGGGTCTCGGAGCTCCTCCTGCCCCTTGACATCTGTGGATTTTGCAAACACTATTTGTGGAAATCCTCAGATCCACTGTAGATGCATAGAGTTGACAGTGTGAATGTTCGCAACCTCGATGTGGTCTATTTTTTCATTATTCAGTTGTTTTAAGTCTTTATTATTTATTATGCTTATTTTTTTAAAAGATTTTATTTATTTATTCATGAGAGACACAGAAAGAGAGGGTGAGACACAGGCAGAGGGAGAAGCAGGCTCCATGCAGGGAGCCCAATGCAGGACTCAATCCCAGGATCCCGAGATCACTCCCTGAGCCAAAGGCAGATGCTCAACCGCTGAGCCACCCAGGTGCCCCTATTATGTTTCTTTTTTAATAGAGTATTCTTTAGGCTGTACTTATGTGTTTCATATACTTTTCTCTACATATACTCTTTCATATAATATTTTTATATATATTAAATATATCTTCATATAATAAAAAATCAATTAACTGGATTAAGAAGAAGAAACAGCAGCTGGGAGTGATCTTGACTCCGGCCTCCAGGAACTTCTCACAGACAGTGGCTGGGCCAGGGTGAGGACCGCAGTGACAACGGGCTCTCTTTACCCTGTGTTCTTAGCCAAGGGCCCAGCGGCAATTACTCTGAAGTCTCTTTAAAAGGCTGAGGCCCAGGGCACCTGCATGGCTCAGTCAGTTCAATGTCCGACTCCTGATTTCAGCTCAGATCATGATCTCAGAGTGGTGAGATTAAGCCCCATGTCAGGTTCCGTGCTCAGCGGGGAGCCTGTTTGATGATTCTCTCTCTCTCTGTCTGTCTCTCTCTGTCTCTCTCTCCCTTAGCTCTTCCCACTGGCTCTCACACACACTCTCTCTCTAAAAAAAATAAATAAATAAGTAGTAAAAAAAAAATAATAAATACAAATAAATAAATAAAAGGCAGAGGCCCCTGGCTTATCCCAGGATGCAGGTCAGAAGCTCCCAGAGTAAGATCTGACCTTGTATATTGCATACAAATTAAAAAATTTTGGTGAGCGAGATCACTGCTCTAAACTTCTGGTTTTCATTTGTTTATTTATTTATTTTTTAAATTTTTATTTATTTATGATAGTTACACAGAGAGAGAGAGAGGCAGAGACATAGGCAGAGGGAGGAGCAGGCTCCATGCACCGGGAGCCCGACGTGGGACTCGATCCTGGGTCTCCAGGATCGCGCCCTGGGCCAAAGGCAGGCGCCAAACCAGGGATCCCTTCATTTGTTTAAAATGGAAGATGTCCCTGTTTTTTTCCCAGGGGGTGCCAGACTTTATTGTAGTTTTGTTTAGCTTTTATGGTAGTTTTGCTGTTACCACAGTGATATGTTCTCTCATTGAAAGCCGTGTGTGTGTGTGTGTGTGTGTGTGTGTGTGTGTGTGTTTCTCTGTAGACTCTGTATGTTCCTGTAACAGATCCTGGGGTGCAGGACACACAGGCACTGAAAGGACCCCAGAGCTAATGAACTTGTCTGTACCTGTGCTGTCCATTACAGCTACTAGCCACCAACCTCCCGTGGCCACTGGATGTGACTAGTGAAATCTGACTGGTCCAACTTGAGAGGCATTGTTAAGTGTAAAATATGCACCGGATTTTGAAGTTCTGGTATCAAAAACAGTATGTCAAGTTTCTCATTACTCATTTTCATATTAATTATAGGTTGAAGTATGAATATATTAGATATATCAGATTAAATAAAAGATATAACTGGAATTATTTCACTTGATGTACTTTATCCTTTTTCAAAAATGTGACTGTTAGACAATTGAAAATTACATAGTTGGTTCACATTATATTCTATTGGACGGTGCTGGTCTATATGGTGGCTTCTATGTGAAGAGATAGTGGAAAAGCCTGGGATTTTCTTTGCCCCAGCTGTGTCCTCTGCCTGGCATGCTTTTCCTTTAGAGCTCGGCTTAGCTGGTTTTCCTTGGCATTGAAGGGTCGCTGAGAGGTCCTTTGTGACCCCCCTGCTCAAAAGAAGCCCCTTAGTCACTCCTGATCACTTCCCTTTGTTTCACTTTCTATATAGTACTTGCCATGGTTTGATATATTCTTGTTTATTTGTGTTTATTACTTGTGGATCCTCTGGCTCCCCCTCTAGAAAGGATGCTCCAGGTGAAAAGGAATTTTAATAGTCTGATTAATATTGTGCCTCCAGAGCTTAGATAATGCCTAAAATAAGATGAGCTTGATAAAAGTGTGTTGGATGGAGGGATCGGTGGATGGATGGGAGGATGGATGGATGAATAGGTGGATGTGTGTATGGATGGATGGATGGGTGGGTAGATGGGTAGATGGGTGGATGGATAGGATAGTGGATGGGTGGGTAGATGGGTAGGTGGTTGGGTGGATGGATGAGTAGATGAATGGGTGGGTGGATGGATGCGGAGTGGATGGATGAAGAGGTGGGTAGGTGGATGGGTGGATGGATGAGTGGGTGGATAGGTAGATGGGTGGGCAGGTGGGTGGATGGGAGGGAGGGTGAATGTATAGATGGGTGAATGGGTAGGTGGATAAATAGGTGAGTGGTAAATGGGTGGATGGGAAGGTGGAGGTGACAGGATGAATTTTATTTTTTGATCATTTCCATGAGAGTGATACTTCGTTCCTCTTTCCTAGGTCTTGAAAGGCGACTATAAAACACCAGCCAATCTGAAAGGATATTTTCAGGTTAGAAACCCCAAGGGGAATTCTGAAATCTGTTTATTGGGCTGCCCCATTACCTTGCAGATGCCCTTGGACACTTCACTTCTCTAATCTGGCTGGTCATTTCCTGGTCTGAAAATTGAGAGGAGGGGGGTGTCAGACCAGGGACCAAACAGCAGCCCTTCTGCCCAAGCCTCTTCCTAATCATTGTCTCTCGGCTTGAGAGCAGTTGGAGGGATTGGGGGGGGACTTTTTGTCAAGCTATCTGCCTTTAGCCTTAAATCCAGTTTTATTTAAAGTGGCAGTCCCCAAACACGACCCAGCCCAGAATTTTTAGTCAGCCAAAAAATAAGAACCATAAGGGTCATGTGGTATGGATATCCCCAAGGGTGTAGACCTACAAACACCCCTGCCACCCCACACCCACCTCCCTGGCTGTGCCCCCCACCCCACATCCTGGGTATATCCACAGGGTGCAGGGATCATGTCAAGGACTGCCCCCTTCCACTGACATGACTGCTCCCCTTTAAATGAGGTGTCCTTAGTTTGTGTATGTGTGTTTTCTTTAATTTGGGAGAGAAAGGGTGGATCACCCTATGCCAGTCTCCAGCATAATGATCAAATTGATGAGTGCTCATTGTCCGGGGTCCATGGCTTTTGCACACAACTTAGTTCTTTGGCGAGGGCTCCACGCTCTTTTTCTGGGAGTCAGAGACCCATCCCATCCTCTTGCTGCTGTGAAAAAAATGTCCTCAGGATTAGTCAGCACTAATTATTGCCTGCTTTAACCAAAAAGATGATGTAACAGGAGCAAGAAACAGAAGTGGAGGTGAGGGGAAATAGTTACTATCCGGAATGCCTTTCATTTTTGAACAGTTATCCTTTTTTTTGCCCGCCTAAATATGCACTTTGCATTCCTTGCAATTCTATCATATGAGCTGCTTGGTTTTACATTCTTAATGTTTTCCCATCTTTTGGGTTTCACTCTTGCCATTTGGAATGGTGACATAGTATCCTCTGGAATGCATTATGTGCCACCAATGAACTGTTGCCCTAAGATCGTGTCCAGTTTTTGCAGTATCCCGAATGATGGCATGTACATGTCATCCTGTTTTTGCCTCTCTTCTGTGGGGTGGGGGCAGGAGGCTCTACTAACCATTCCCTTAGAATGCATTGTTACAGTGGCGGAAGGGTCCAGTTCTTTTTAAGAGTCTTGACCCCAGAAGGCTAACTTTATTTACCGAAGAGTTGGACCCAGTTTATACTCTCTTGCAGTGTAGGACATATTCGAGTGGTTTGGCTGGCCTGGGACTATTTCTTGTTCTGTTAGGGGCAAAAATGCTAAGGAATGGCGTATGTACTGTCATTGCAAACACTGCCACGCTCAGGAGAGGTGCCCTGCAAACTGCCTCCGATTCCTGCTTTCTGCCCTCATCTCCCTCCCTGTCCTCCACGGGGCGCATGACTTCATCCAGAGTATTGCAAAAATTGGAAAGTGGTCCTGTGGCCACAGTTACGTGCATGATGGCAAGTGCATTCCACAGGGCGCTCTGTAGCCATCTAGAGTGATCATCCTGAAACGTAAAAGATGGAAAAATATTAAGCGAGCAGAACACAGCAGCTCACACATTTGAATTGCAGCAAATGCAAAAAAAAAAAAAGAATACTCGTTTGCTAGGCATCAAACCTCCTACCTACCCCATCTGCCTTGTTCCAGGTCTTTGCTATTCCCTCTACCAGGAATGCTTTTCCAGCCAGACCTTTGTGTGCCTTGCCTTATTTACATCTTTTAGAGCTTGGCTTATGGGGTGCTTTCCAACACCAACAACCAGTTTCTGAATCTCCAGACACCAACTGTGTTTCAGCTCGCACAGTGACGCCAGAATTAGTGTCAGACCCTGCAGGTTAAGGGCCCAGGTCCTAGGACAACTCCCTGCCCCCCACCCCCCACGTCAGATGCCAGTACCAGCGGGGTTCCCAGGCTACCCACATTTCTGCCCAGCTAACTAACATTTGGGGGTTCCCATGACTCCCTTCCTCATGATGTTCTAGATCAACTCACAGGACTCAGGATATTCCTGTCTGAGTGGTGGTGTTTTTTTGTTGTTGTTAAAGATTTTATTTATTTATTCATGAGAGACACACACAGAGAGGCAGAGACATTGGCAGAGGGAGAAGCAGGCTCCCTGTAGGAAGCCCAATGTGGAACTCCATCCCAGGACTCCAGGATCATGTCCTGAGCCAAAGGCAGACGCTCAGCTACTGAGCCACCCAGGTGCCCCTAGATGAGTGGTTTATTATAAAGGATATGACCCAGGAGTAGCCATGGAAGAGGTACACGGGGCAAGGTATGGAGTAAGGGGTGTGGAGCTTTCAGGCCCTCTTCGGGCATGCCACCCTCCTACACTTCCATGTGCCCACCAATCTAGAAGCTTCTTGAAGCCATCTTTTGGGGGTTTCCGTGAAGCAGTCATGAAGTAGATACGACTGAATGACATTATCGGTTATTCACTTACTCTCCAGCTCCTCTCCCCTCTCCAGTCATGCCTTGGTCTTTCTAGCCACCAGCGCCCATCCTGAAGCCAGACAGCTGTCATCTCATTAGCATACTAGAGATGCTTATTAGCGCTCCTGAGATTCTAGAGTTTTAGGAGCCGTGTGCAGGAACCCAGGACAAAGCGCCTATGTTTGTTTTTTATTACACTACAGCTTAAATGTCATCCCCTTACAGTGGCCTCCTTTCCTGACCACCTTCTCCAAAGTAGCTCCAGAGTCCCTCCTGACAGCCCACTGTATTGCCTGGAGGTGGGACGGGATGTTATCTCGCATATGTGTTTGTAAAGGTTTTCCTCGCTGGCATAGACGCCGCAGAATAGGACCAGGCAGGTGCGTGTTCACAGCATCCTCAGCACCTGGCGTGTAGCAGGTGTGCAGTAAATACCCCAGGAGTGAGTATGTGCCTGCTCCCAGGATGCTGAGGCTCAGCCTCAGGGCAGTGAGATCCTGGCACCCCAGCCTAGCCGTGACCCCTTCCTCTCTGTGTTGTCTTCCTCCAGGTGAACCAGAACAGCACCTCCTCCCACTTAGGAAGCTCATGATTTCCAGGTACGCCTGCACTCTCCGATTCTCTCTCCCCACTGCTGCCTCCCGCTCACTGCTTCTGAGCCCAGGAGCCACTCCCCTGAGCAAGCTTGCCCTCCCAGAGCCTCCTTGGGGAGGAGTGTCCACCAAGGTGGGCTGACCCAGCCCCAAGGGGTTTCCATGGCGACAAGCTGGGGGAGCTATTTATAGAATCACCACTTAGTCTCCTAGCTCTGGATCAGGTGGGGGCAGGGATCTTTGCAGAACCAAACAGAAAAAGGTTTGTCTGACTTTGAGGACCAATGTGATGGGGGGAGGGGTGGGATTCTAGAGCATGTTTGCACAGAATGCTGTCTGTTTATCCTGCTTCTATAAACAGCATCGAGTTGGCTCAAAGTAATTAATATTCTAAGAAAAGCTCCAAGCAGGTCTCTCTAAGAGTAACCCCCAGGGCTTTGGACCCAGTGCTTCTCCAGGGTTACTGGTGTAACCCTGGGATCCCTGGCAAGGCCACGGACACGGGCAGAAAACTAGAACCCAGAGAGTGCTGTGATTTGCCCAAGACCACACAGCCACCAGATGGCCAAATTCCTCCTCCCAAGGCCATCTTCTTCCAGAGTTCACTCACGATTTGAAGTGCCTGCCTGTCTCTTCACTTTGCAAAGGGGGAATGGGGACACATTTTGACCTTGAACGTCAAAAGATTTAGGAACCCACTTCAGACTGGTCCTCTCCCAGCCTCCACTTGTGATGTCTGGAGAATGGGGATTCGCCTGTGTCGGCCTGCAAAGGCCACTGGGGGATGAAGTGAGCTGGCCCAGGTGGGTGCGTGGGAATCCAGGAAGCCTCGTGCCCTCGCTGTGCCTGTGGGCCCTGGAGTGAAGGCTCCAGGAAGTTCATTTCCTGTCACTCCGGTAACCCACAGAGAGGCCACAGTCAGCCTGCCTGGGTGTTCTCCCTCTTGCTCCAGCCTGTGAAGAAGCCTCCTGCCTGGACTGTATTTATAGTTTTAGTCTCCTGATCTTATTTTTAAATAATCAGCGTATTTTCTATTTCTTTCTTTTCTTTTTATTATCTACTTTGTCCCAGCTTCTAAGGCCGGAGGCACTCAGGCCCTGTCCTTATCAGGGATCCCATCCCAGGTAGTGCCGAGATCCCAGAGTTCTGGTGCATTCCAGAGGAGAGAAGCCTCCTATGGAAAGGCTCCTGGCTCCAATGTTTCTCCCTGACACCTTCCCCTCATTCTCCTTCTGCAGATTCTTTAGTAGAATTTCAAAGCTTCCTGCTGACAAAAGCCAGATACAGTTCTTTCTGTACTGTTTAAATGAGATACCGTATACAGGGTGCTTTTGCTCATCCCTGGTAAACAGTTGGCCTTAAAGCAAGTGCTCATCCTCCCCTGGCCTCCAAAAATCCATTGGCATTTATGACGTAATCACCACCACTTTGTCTTCCTAAGTAAAAAGAATCTATCTTTGAGGTCAGGCGGATGCAGGTTGGAATTCAGGCGAGAACCCCAGGAACGCTTCTAAATTTAAACTCTCTGGCCATCTGGGGTGCGCTGACACCTCTCCTGCTTCTGTGAATCAGCATGAGGACCATAGGCTCCTGGATCACACAGACGAGTATGAAAGGTCTGTCTGCCTCTGGCCCTAATGCACTTGTCTCCCTGTTCAGATCTCTGCAGATTGTTGCTGAGAGAAGACACTTTGCATTCGAGTGGAAATCGGACCTCTAATCCAAGCATATTGCTTGCTATTCACCGCCAAAACAGGACTGCTAATGAGGAATGTATTTGCATCTGTTTGCAAAAGCTGAATCACTGACAGCTTACCTGGAGACTCCCTCCCTACCTTTGGGCACTCCTAGGGGTGGAGAACCAAGAGTGTGGCAGTAGTCCAGCTTTTGAAACTTAGGTATTTTTTAATCTTTCCCCTCAAGAACTTTTTTTTAAAGAAATGGATTTGCCATTTTTCTTAATTTGCAGGACTGCCTTGGTGGCTTTGTTTGCGGGGACAAGACCCACACCTGTGCCTCTCCTATTGACCCTTTTAAATTCAAAGGATCTATTTAAGAATTTAATATATGAGGTTTTCTTTGATTCTTCCTCGGTTCTACTCAGATTCAGAGGGAAAAAATTATTTGAATAAAGTGAACAGGGACTTATTTGTCTGTGCCTTGCTTTACAGAATGAGCAGATTTTTTTTTCCCCTCCGTCCTGGATTTTGTCAGGTGGTTTGACGACAAGCAAGCAAGGTTCCCATCTTGGGTGCTCAGCAGGGTACTCTGAGCTGTGTCGCGTCCCCTGAGGCTACCCTTGGGATTGGTGGTTTGCTAGAGGGACTCCCAGATAACCTGCTGGGCTCACGGTCGCATGGTTGGTCATGGTTGGTCACAGCGAAAAGATACAGATTAAAATCTGCAAAGAAAAAAGGTGCAGAGGGCAGGGGCAGGGAAATCAGGAGTGAGTTTCCAGGCATTCTCACCTGGTGGAGGCTACGGGCACATTTAATTCTGACAAGGCATATCAAGTATTGCCACTGGGAAAGCTCGCCTGAGCCTTGGTGTGCAGCCTTTTTATTGGGAAACAGTCATAGGCACGGGACACCCGTATGACTAACCTTAATTACGGAGTCTCTGGTTTCTGCAGATACAAGGGATACAACACGATTCCAGGGCCCCCCTCCCTCGTAAGTCACATTGTTAGCATAGACAATAGGCCTGGTGTGGCCCAGGGCCCCTGGTATGCAAAGACACTTACTAGACAGGGTATCCCAAGGGCTTAGAGATCATCTCCTAAGAGCTGGTCGAAGGCCAGTGTTTTCTTTGACACATACAGGATGTGAGCACTCCTGGCCTGCTAAGTTTGCTGCACAGGCCCCCAGATGCAGAGGGACCAGCTGGGCCCAGAGCAGTTTCACATCTTTAAGGGTTAAGGTGTTTTATACACACTCCTTGGCTCACGGGCTTTGGGAACGCAGTGACTCCCAGTGGTTTGGAGCATAGATTTTTTGGAGTCAGGCCAACTTACTGCCTGTGTGGCTTGGGCCTTCATTTCTTCATTTGTAAGATGGGGAAGTTAAAACTTCATGGGTGTATTGGGAGGGGCCAATGGTTGATAGAGGCAGTGGGGCCTGGTGTGTGATGAGCCCACAGTGTGAGGCAGCTCTTGTCTCTCCTGATCTTGGACTGAAGTGAAATGGGGAGTTCATGGAGCCCCAGACACTGGAGGCTCATGATCACCACTTACCGGGGAGCAAAACACATCCAGCCTTATCCAGTGTTCCATTCATCTGTTGCTCTAAAACCAGCTGGCCCCACACTTGGTGACTTACAGCAGTGTACTATTAAATATCTCCGTTGGGGAAGTCAGCTAGAGTGAGCTGGTTGGTTCTCACAGTCAGATGGTGGTTGGGACTCCTGTCGCCCGGACTCTTCTTTATTCCCATGTCTGGTGCCTGGGCCCAGGTGGTTGGAGCGTCCAGAAGCTTCTATGGGCTTCTGTATCACATGGCCTGTCCACGTGGCTAGCCTGGGCTTCCTGACAACATGGCGGTCTTAGGGCGGCCGGACGTCTTATATGGTGACCAGCTTCTCCCAGAGCAAGTGTTACCAGAGGCCAGAAGGAGCAGAACAGCCAGTCAGTTAAGGGATATGCGTGGCCCAGTATCACTTCCACTCAGTTTGTCATGGTCCTAGCCCCCCTGCCCCCCCCCCCCCCCCTGCATTCAAAGGAATAGAGAAATTCCTCTTCTTGATGGCGGAGTGGCAGGGTCACATCGCGGAAGTGCATGTGGGTGACAGATGCAGTTGTGGCCATCTTTGGAAAACACAGCTGGCCACGGTCCTCATCAAAACCAGCTTATCAGCCTCCCCTGCAGGGTCTTCAAATAATGTATGAACTTATCAGATTATGAGATTCTTTCTGGGAAATTGTGATGTTCCCTTCAATAGGCTGCAGACTGAAGACATATCTTTACTGTTTAAATCACAGTGATTCCAGACACGCAGAGGGCTGTGTCATCAAGAAATCCAGGCTTTTTGGTTTCCCCAGCCTCTGCCTTGGGAGCAGGGAGGGTTCTTCCCACTGATGGAACTACCCTAGGCCCTCTCAAGCCCCAAATCTGGGCCAAGACCCAGGAAGACCTCTCTTACCCCTGTCCTCGTTCTCTTCTAAAGGAACGCTTCTCAGGACAATTAACAAAGAATCCCATTCCCTTGGGTGAAAGCCCTCACTCCACCCACCAGGGCTGGCTCCTGACCAAGCGCCCACGTCCGTCCGCAAGTGTGGATGATTCTGATCTGACCTCGTTTCCATGGAAACAGCTGGTGTTTTCAAGGGGCCGAGTGCCTTTTTATTTTGAAATAATGATAGACTCCTATGAAGTTGCAAAGGTACTACACAGGGTCTTGCGGATCCTTCATGCAGCTTCCCCCAACACGGACATGTACCAACTGCAGTGTAACATCAAAACAGGAAATTGACAGGGACACGCTACTGTTAACTAGCCTACAGACCACAGGCCCTGTTCCATGTTCACCGTTTTGTGCATAGGGGTGTGTGTGTGTGTGTGTTCAGAATTCTGTCCCCTTCAGTGGCAGACCCTTCCATGTGCTCCCCCCACACGCACATGCACACACAATCACATGCAAAAGCTTAATCTAAGAAACCTAGAAATGGTGCTTCTGATGAGAATGCCGTCCCCATCCCAAGCTCCGGTACTTCCCTTTGAAGCACTTATCATGGTCAAGGTTTTGCATTGATTTGCCTGGTGCTGGGTTTCAGGTTGGTCTTACTGGACTGTACACTGAGTCGAGAACAGTTACTCCTCCTTTGTCCCCACTTACCAACCTGCCCCCACCCCTGCCCCCCACCCCAGCCAGGCATAGCCCATCGTGGGCAGGGAAAGCCAACTGCCAAGCTGCCCGGGTGATGCTGTGCCTTTCCACTGAATGGGGATAGGGTTTCGGATTAATATAGGACTCATGGTTAAATTTGAGTTTCAGGTGAAACAATAATTTTTAAGTTTTTTATATTTCATGGGACATACACTAAAAACTTGTTACGTGAGCGACACCTGAGTGGCTTAGCAGTTGAATGTCTGTCTGGCTTTGGCTCAGGAAGCCACATCAAGCTCCCTGCATGGATCCTGCTTCTCCCTCTGCCTGTGTCTCTGCCTCTCTTTGTGGGTGTCTTTCATGAATAAATAAGTAAAATCTTAAAAAATAAAAACTTGTTATGTGAAATTCACATTGTAACCGGGAATCCTGTATTTTTTGCTTGCTAAACCTGGCAACCCTCAATAGGGCTGAACATGTCACTGATAGGCTATTAGGGAAATGGCAGTGTGTGACTTCCAGTGATGTGGCCTCAACCCTGTTTCTCTCTTGCTCTTTTTTTTTTTTTTTTTTTTTTTTTAGAGAGAGAGAGGGTGTGAGCGGGGTAGGGGCAAAGCGAGGGGAGAGAGAGAGAGAGAGAGAGAGAGAGAGAGAGAGAGGAGAATCTTAAACAGACTTCCTGCTGGGAAAGGAGCTCGACATGGGCCTCCATCTCAGGACCCTGAGACCATGACCTGAGCTGAAACCAAGAGTCAGATGCTTAACCAACTGAGCCACCCCGGCTCCCCTGCCTTGTCTCTTAGTCACTCATTGTGGGGGAATCCAGTCATATGTCATGAGGACACTCAGTAGCCGTAGGTAGAGGTTCACATGGCAGGTTCCCGATGCCTCCTACCAACAAACAGCCGACACCAGCCCACCAGCCATGTGAGTGAATCACTTTGGAATCAGATCAGCCAGCCTGGGTCAAGCCTGCAGGTATGTGCAGTTCCAGTTGACATCTTGACTGCAACCCCAGGAGAGATCCCGAGTCGATACCAGCACCTGAGTCGGCAGCCAAGCTACTCTTGAATTCCTGCCCATGGAAATTGTGTGAGATAATTCTCACTGTTGCCCCAGGCTTCGAAGTTTGAAGGTCCTTGTTACTGTGCAATAGGTAATACCTAGGAGCTCCTGAGATATTTGTGAATGAGTGAATGAGCCAGTGAATGAATGAGTGAGGAAGGCTGTGGTTCCTCCCCTTCCCTGCCTGCTTGTGAGGGTGCTCGCCCCGCAGATGACACCCAGGTCTGCGGATCCTGCCAGCTTCGCTATCAGAATAGTCTTCACAAACTCATGAAAGATAAGTAAGGTATCGACCATCTGTATGGAACATTTCAAGGGAAACCAGATTTGCGAATCTCAGCTCATCTGGATTTCCAACTCTTCCCAGTTCAGGACACGCTCTATATTTTTGTGACAAAATTTGAACTAAGAATAAGCCTTGTGCAACTGTGTAATGTCACCGTCCTAGAAAAGGTACTTGTGCTAGACTTTAAATATATCAGCCTTGAAATGCCACTTGCAGATTGTTTCTATGGTACCAACCTATTTAAAGTTGTAACTAAGGAAAGGATTTTGTCCCCCCCAAATCTTTCAAAGGTGATATGGAAACAGTGCCGTACGGATGGCATAGGCCGTGTGAGGGGGTGATAGGACCGTGGACTCAGGTAGCAGAAACTATGGGGAGGTTTATGGAATCCAAGAGCTGGTGTATGCAGAAGGTTTGGCTTCGGGACCCCAAACAGACAGGCATCACAATGTACATCTTAGCTCAGGTAAGTTGGCAGAAACGGTGGGGGTGCCCCCGGCATGGTACAGCAGAGAAGGCACCCGCCTGGAAGTCTAAGGTCCTGCATTCAGGCCTGGCTCTGTCCTTAAACTCGCTGTGTAGCCTGTGAACGCCCCTCGTGGTTCAGTCTTCTACACTGCTTCATCTGGCGAGTGTCGGGGCCCTGTCGGGCTCCTGCTGAGGAGCCCTGTTGCCTGGCAACCCCTTCTTGGTTATCTCCATGTCTGAGCACCACATTAGGAATCTAGACACGGGCCTGGTGTCCCCAAGGCCCAAAGCCAGCGCTTCTCTGGGCAGTGGTAGGAGATCATGATGTGCGGGTATGAAATCAGGAATCTAAACCTCTGGTTGCCTCTCCCCTTGCTTTTCTGGAGACTGGGCATTTGAACCCAGAAATCCTGAGAAACCAGTGAACTTTGAGCCCCTTTTACGCAGTCGGGCCCATCCGTGTAGGGGTGTGAGGTTGGGTCTTTCAAATGAAAACAGCCTTAAGCATTTACCAAGGTCTTACTGGTCTTGCTATGACCAGCAGCTTTAATATATGTATTAGCTGCCTGTCTTGTCTTGTGGCCTGAAAACACTCCTTTTAGAGCACTAGTGTCATTATCCCCATTTTGCAGTTGGGGAAACTGAGGTGCAGTGAGGTGAAGCTACCTTCCCCCATCCCACATCAAGGAAGGAGCAAAGTGATTCGGATCTCTGAGGTCTTACTCTAGTAACTTCATTAAAAAAAAAAAAAAAAATTCTAGGGGGCTCCAGGGTGGCTCAGTCAGTTAAGCATCTAATGTAGGCTCAGGTCATGATCTCAGGGTCCTGGGATTGAGCCATGTGTCAGGCTTTATGCTCAGGGGAGAGTCTGCTTCTTCTCCCTTTGCCCTCTCCCCTTCCCCCTGCATTCATGCTCACTCATTCAAATAAATAAATAAATCTTAAAAATATCTAGGTACAAAGAGAACCTTTTTTCCCCCCTTAATAACTTGAGACTAAGTTGCCTACTTGATGCCCTATCACTCCCCTAAATACTTTAATATTTCCAGCAAAGACATTTTCCAGCGTAACCACAGGACGGCCATCAGAATCAGAAAATGAACACGGACACATCACTACCATGGAACTTCAGACCGCATTTAAATTTTGCCAGTTATCCCCATAACTTCGTTTACAGCAAAAAGGTCCAATTCAGAATAAGGTGTTGCGTTTACCGGTCATGTCTCCTTCGCCTTCTTCAGTCTGGAGCACTTCCAGGGTCTGTCTTTGACTTACATGCCTTGGGCACTCTTGAAGATCACAGGCCAGCTGTTTGGCAGAACATGTCTTTATTTGGGCTTGTCTCCAGTATCCTTGTGATTCTGTCCCAGGTATGCATCTTTGACAGGAATATCACGGGGGTGGTGCTACGACCTTCTCAGGACATCCTATCGCACAGTACGTGAGGTCCACTTGCCCCGTTGTTGGGGATGCACAGCCTGATCCTGCACTCAGAGCCTGTACTCCTAGTGACCCCACCGTCCACAAAGGCCCCTTCTCCAGAAGCCACGTGGAGGGTCCATCTGGTGAAGCAGATCCACTAGCATCAACCCCTCGTGATCTGAGTAACTGCTGCTCCATGAAGTCAGCTGTAGAGCTGGAGAGAGAGCTACAGAGAAGCCAAGCGAGCTTCTATCTTTGGCTCTGGCCTATCACCAGATGCCTATACATTTCCAGGCCCAGACTCAACACGGTCTATCTGGTCTCCTTGTTTTTCCTCCCTCTGCTCCCTGGTGGAGCTTCTCATCTGTTAGACTCTCTTCCCCTCCTGCCCTCTCTTCTATGAAACCTCACTTTCTAACTTCTTTCCTGACTACACACTGTGTGTCGGGCTCGGTGACACATGTCAGTGGGGACGCAGAGACCACGGGAGTCACAGCGCGTGTTTCGAGAAGCTGGCAGTCGCTTGCCTTCCTGTGGGTTCTGGTTTCATTCACAACGGCGGGAAGTTGGATCCAGATCTTTGACTGAGAGCCGGTGCGCTCCGTGTATTCTTAACAACTGCCGCTTGCACCTTTTCATCATAGGAAGGAGAGAGAAAGAGAACGTGAGCGAAGACTAGGGGCTGACACGCCTAGGCAGCCCTGTGCTTGCACATTTCATCTCCCCGGATCCTCAACCATTTTGCAGAAGAGGAAAGCGAGGCTTCCAGAGGCGCAGGGACTAGGGGGGCCCCGGGCCCGGGTGCTTGCGGGGTGCAGAGGCAGCCGCCACTCCCCGGGCGGCCCGAAGCCCTTGAGCCTCGGCCCGCGGGGCTCCGCACGGTCCTATTAATCGGTGAAGGAATGAAGGTCTCGACCACGGGCTGGGGGGCGGTTCCCGGAGGGAGCGCGTGGGGCCCTGGTCCGCCCGTCCCTGCGCTCTCAAGCTCCGCGCCCACCGCGGTGCTCGGCCAGGGGCCCCGACGGCACCCGAGACCTTGCTCCCGCCGGCAGCCTGGCCCCGCGCCCCGCGCCCCCCGCCCCGCGCCCCGCGGCCGCCCGCTGGCCCTCACCGCTGCCCCGTGCGCCAGTCCTCTAGCCCCTTTAACGCAGTCGAGTCTCAGACTGGCGGCGGGGTCCCCGCGGGCCGGGCGCGGCACGGAGGTCGGGGAGGTCGGGGAGGAGATCGGGGAGGTCCGGCAGCGCGCCCGCCGCCATCCGAGGCCCTGGAAGCCCCGCCTCCTCCCTCGCACTCGGCCCCGCCCCGTTGGAGCCCGGGACGCGCTCGCCCGTCGCGGCCGTGACGAAGAGCGCCCCGCGCCCGCCCCCTCGCACGTCATTTCCGGCGCGCCGCCGCGGGCACATCCGGGCTCCTGGCCTCCGGCCGGTAGCTGCGCTTGGACCCGGGGCCTGCGGAGGTGAGCGGGGCGGGGGTGCGGGCAGCGGTGGGGCGTCCCCGCCGGCGGGCGTGAGTGCGGGGGACGCAGCCCCTCCGCGCAGCCTGCTCCAAGCCTGCTTTCGAGCGCCGTCGGCGCGGAACCGAGGCCCGGTGCTGCCCCTGGCTCGTCCGCCCCGCGCGGGCTCTTCGCGGGCCCGGGGAGGCCGAGGCGCTGCGGAGCCCCGAGTGCTCGGGGGCGCTTCCCTTCTGTGCGCCCCGCCAGCGTGGCGGGGGTGCAGTGAGCCGGGGAGCCTGGGGACTAGCGGCCGGACGCGCCGGCCCCCGCGAAGGCTGCTTGCCGCCCGCGGCTGTGGTGACGCCGCGACGCCGCCGCCGACCCGCCGGAGCTGGGGTTTCAGCAGTCCTCCCCGAGGTCCCCTCCCCAACCTACTGATAGTGGCGGTGAGGAACCTGATCTGGGGCTACCGTAACAGCCCTTGCTCCCGGAGCGTTTTTACTCTGAGCTTAGTATTTTAAATTTTTTAAGAAATACTTATTTGAGAGAGAACGTGAAGCGGGGTGGGGAGGGGCCGAGCTGGAGCGGAGGAAGCAGAGTCCCCGCCGAGCAAGGACCCCGAGGTCTTGACCTGAGCTTAAGGCAGATGCTTATCCAGCTGGCCCACCCAAGCACCCCTGAGCTAAGCGTCTTTTAGGCACCACCTCGTTTAATCTGGCTCACAGGCATTCCCAGAGGGTGGGGGTAGAGTCAGCTGAATCTCATCACTCAGCTACCAGGAGCTGAAATCTCTGTTAAGGTAGGGTTTATGCCTTCAGAAGAAGTTCATGTTTTGGGAGGAAAACTTTTAAGTCTTAGGGTCTCACCAAGTAATATACTTCAGGAAGCGTGTTCTAAAAACCATCACTCCCGGTGGTGAACCGCCAAGGGTCCAGATATAGTAACTCTTTCCTCATATTTAGTTGTTGTTGATCCTTCGTTTTGACTCCAGAGTAACTACATTTTTTTGTGAGATTGTAAAAGTACCATTGAAGTTACAACTAATTTAAGAAGAATGGGAGAAGGCCAGTTAGAAGCCTCAAATCTTCCAGCAAACATCTGGCATTCTGAGGTGACAGTGTCCGTGACAGGCGAGCCACCCAGTGCTGTAGAAGAAGAAAAAGAAACAGCTGAAGAACCGGAAAAAGAAGTCCTCCCAGACATCGTAGAGCCACTCTCCATTCTAGATGTGCTGAGGATCTCTGCGGTTCTGGAAGATACTGCAGACCAGCTCTCTATTCTAAACTATATCATGCCAGTTCAGTATGAAAGAAAACAAAGTGTCATCATGGTATTAAAAAAAAGGGGGGGGGGTTCCAGGAAGATGCCCACCCCGTTTCTGAGGCAGTAATAAGTAGAATAACATACCGAGTTATTTTTTTGTGGGTTATTTAGGTGTGAGTGTGTGTAAAGTTTTATGACCTTGACCAGGACAGGGAATCGCATATTGTTGGGACCAGTCTTTTGTCCCACCTGTTTAAATAGTGTTTGTTTTCTGAAATATGTTTTTAATGTCTGCCTTATTGAACTGTTAACAATGATTTTTAATCATTGGGACTTTGAGTGTGAGGAAGTTTGAAGGGAGTGAGGAGCAGGGACGGAAGCCTACTGCTGCTCTCCCCTCAGGACTTACCACAAACCACGTGCCTTTTTTATCCCTTTCTTTAGTGACCTGCCATGTCACTGTCCCACTTGTACCGGGATGGGGAAGGCCACATGGATGATGATGACGATGAGCGGGAGAACTTTGAGATCACCGACTGGGATCTCCAGAATGAATTTAACCCCAACCGGCAGCGCCACTGGCAGACCAAGGAAGAGGCCACCTATGGAGTGTGGGCAGAGAGAGATTCAGATGAAGAGAGGCCCAGCTTTGGAGGCAAACGGTACTGGCCAGCATGAGACTGCTTCCTCCTCGCTTTAGGGAAGATGGGGGGTGGTGGGAAGATAGCCCACTAAATATACCTTTCTCCTGGCCTTACCAAGTCCTGTAGCTACGATATAAGCTAGGGAGGCCCAGCTTCCTCTTTGGCCGGAGTGCTGCTCTTTTGCTGATTTAACCATCACTTCATGTTTAACGAGCAGTTATATGTACCATGTCGTATACTGCAGCCCCATTCCTTTCCTTCTGGGAGCCCAGACGCTAGAGCATGGAGACACATTAATTGACAGCTCATACGATGGAAGTTTATAACTGATTTAGGACCTGAGAGAGAGAGAGTTTGGCCTATTCTGGGAGGTGAGGGAAGATTTCTCTAGAGAAGTGACTTTTGAGTTTCTATTACAGCAGAAGGTAATGAGGGTGGTAGGAGAGGCACGGGTATGCAGAGGCTCCTGAGGGGAGGCGGTGGGTGTCCACAGGGGTACAGAAAGCTTTGCAGGCTGCGGTGAGGGAGGGAGAGGGGGCATAGTTTGAGAAGAGGTCTGTGGTAGAGCGGATGATGTGGGCTGCACTTACCTTTGGAGAAGACCTGTCAGTGTGCAGAGTTGACAGGGAGCTGCAGGGGAAGAGGAAACTCCATGAGGCAGGAGAGGAGGATTCAGGCCAGTAGTCGTCCTCCCCAGTGTGAGAGGTCATGTGTGCAGTGGCCACAGCTCACTTGACCAGAGCGTGTAGCGAGTTTGGCTTTGTCTCTGTGTTTCGTCTGTGGTTTGTAGGCTCTAGCCCATTGACACTGTGCGTTTTTCACAAAGGAGGCTGGGGAGAAAGTATGGAGGTCATATCAAGTCCTCATCTGGCAAGGAAACCTAAAAGTGGGTGATAAATAGATCAGAGGTCAGGAATTAACATTCTCTATAACCATAAGATAGTACCTTGTTCTGCACTCTACGTGCTTGGTATCCTTCACCTTGTGAGAAAAGTAGCATCATTATCATTCCTTTTTTCAGATTAAAAAACTGAGGCCAAAAGCACATAACCAGGCTGTAAGAAACTGGGCCTGACTCCTGAGTCTGGGTCTCTACGGCCTAAGTTACATTGCATTGTTTAGGAAAAAATGCTACTGCCATGGGGATGGTTAGTGACAAGTTGGTCATTTTATAAAGGTAACCAGGAAATAGGACATTGTAAGGACTGTTCTTGTGACAGTTGTCAACATTGATACTCTCTATCTCAGAGTTAATTTCTTAGGTATTTTACTTTAGTTTTCATACGCAAATAAAGGTAATGAAGGTGAAACTTTTCTAAGAGTTTGACCAATAAAATTGTTAATATACTTTGCATTCATACAGTTTCTTTTATTGTGTTTGATGATGTTTATCTATCCGAAGTTCTTTCTTGCTTGATTTCTGTACTTGAAACACGGGGTCCAAAACAAATGATTTTAAAGTTAATTTTAAAACATGTAAAAGAGTTGCGTTATCACATCATAGTTTGCATGGTGTCCTTTCACTTTTGTTGAGACAAAATCAATACAGTGTGTAAGATCATATATTGCTGTTTTAATCAACCTTGCACTGACAGGTAACAATGTTACCGTGATCACAGGAAGTCAGATCTGAGGCGCTTTTGGTCTAAGTGAATAGGTTACTCTTGTAAAATGGATCCCTGGAGTTCCCCTCTCGGGGGATCTCAAGCCGGCAGAGTGTCCACAAGGGATCGCTGCAGAAGGCTTCCTTAAGGCCCCCTGGGGGCTGTGTGTTTGCCCACAGGGCCCGCGACTACTCTGCACCAGTCAACTTCATCAGCGCCGGTCTCAAGAAAGGGGCAGCAGAGGAGGCTGAGCTGGAAGATTCGGAAGATGAAGAGAAGCCTGTTAAACAGGATGACTTTCCTAAGGACTTCGGACCCAAGAAGTTAAAGACGGTAGCATCTTTGGCTCAGGCTTGTGACCTTTGAAATGTCTGTGGGAGGTCGTGGCAGTTCAGGCATCTCCTACAGGAAGAGGGGGGCGCTTGGTAGAAGCTGGTTATGTGGGTTTCTCCTCGTGGTAGTGGGTCCCTTCTGGGGGGCCATGCAACCTCTTTGCTGACACGTCGTGCAGCTCTGCTTTTGGTTCGTATGACCCTTTTCATGATGCTCTGCCAGGTCTTTTTCCCATCATCCAAGTTTGCTTTCTTAGGTTTTTCTTTTTCCATCAACTAAGCTTTGGGTTTTTTTCTGCTCAGGGTGGCAATTTTAAACCCAGCCAGAAAGGCTTTGCAGGAGGAACCAAGTCTTTCATGGATTTTGGCAGCTGGGAAAGACACACAAAAGGCATTGGACAGAAGCTTCTTCAGAAGATGGGCTACGTCCCTGGAAGGGGCCTGGGGAAGAACGCACAAGGTAGGGCACCAGCACCCTGCAGCCGAGCAGGAGGTTGGCAAGGCAGAGGAAGGAGGAACGGTCTGGGGAGTGGTTTGCTTTTTCTCTTTTTTGGAGGATGTGAACTCTGCAGCCTGGTTTGCCAGCACCAGACGGTTGTTCTCAGCTACCTGCTTTGTCACACTCAAAACACTTCCTCTGCAGAAAAAAAAGGCTTAGGCTTTTTTAGGAAAAGGCTCAAACAGGCTACAAACAAACAGGCTGCTTTCTTTGGCCTGTCCAGTGTTTCTTAAGAAATGAGCTTGTTGGGGATCCCTTGGGTGGCTCAGTGGTTTAGCGCCTGCCTTTGGCCCAGGGCGTGATCCTGGAGTCCCGGGATCGAGTCCCACGTCCAGCTTCCTGCATGGAGCCTGCTTCTCCCTCTGCCTTTGTCTCTGCCTCTTTCTCTGTCTCTCATGAGTAAATAATATCTTAAAAACAAAAAAAAAAAAAAAAAAAAGGAAAGAAAGAAATGAACTTGTTGCCAGTATTTTAAATAATTTTACATAAAGTTTTTGATTTGCCTGGCAGCAGTTGGTTTTAGCTGCCGAGGACGGTGCTCACGGCCTCTGGAAAGCAGCTTCCAGCATTCCCTGTTGGCTTTTGTCCTGGCACGCTTCACTTTACGGCAGTTTTCCTGGGCCCTGGAGGCAGAGGAGTCTAACCTTCCCTGCTCACAGTTATTTGTCCTTCAGGAGTAACAATGAAATGCTGTGTGTAGCCTGTTCAGCAGTAGAGACTGTAAACCTGGCTGAGCAGATCCCGCACTGGGGCCTCTGTCGGTGCTCAGCGGCCCAGCCTCCTGTCCCAGGCACTGTCCACACAGCTCTACTCACAAATCCCTGTTTCCTTGATACCAAAGCTACACAGACCATGCACTTGGGTTCTTCCTGCAGGACCTTGCTTTCTCTCTCCTTGATCTGTTTCCTGTGAGCAGTCACCAAGTGGATGTAAACAGTAGTAGTGTCAATAATCCAGATTCCACTCCCTGAGTATTTGCTCAGGTTACACCTGGGGTATGTGTTGAACATATCAGTTGTAGGGAAAGTCCAAGAACCTCTGTGGAGTCTGGAGGTGGTGACCTGGAATGAGCACGAGTGGACCGTCCTAATTCAAGATTGCCAAAGTACTAGCTGTAGGGGTGGGTAGGCAGTCTTTGTTGAAATGCTAATGTCTTGTCTCTAAACTCTTGGAACAAAAGTTATTTCCAAGGTTTATACTCACTACGAAGCAAGTGAAGTCTGGGAGACAGGAGCTACCAAGTGATACGAGGTCTCATACTGAATTGCCACTTTACCTCCCTTTATTCTGTGAGAGTCTGTAAATCACTTGTCTTTTTTTGTTTTTTGTTTTTTTAAAGATTTTATTTATTCATGAGAGACACAGGGCGAAGGAGAGGCAGAGACACACAGGCAGAGGGAGAAGCAGGCTCCATGCAGGGAGCCCAATGTGGGACTCCAAGAAGAATCCAAGTGTAAATGAAAACCTGTACTTAGACTATAAATAACCTAATGTCAGCAACCTGTCGTGTGGCCCATAAATGCTCAGAACTTTCACATCACATGGAAGCTGAAGTGTTGCAGGGGCAGAGGAGAGCTTGCCTTCCTGGGTTGTCACTCTGTGTCAGGACTAAGGAAGGGCAGTTCCACTGTGTGGCTTGTCCAAATGCAGGAATCGCTGTGACCTGAAGTTGTTTTCTCTTCTGCTGAACTTTATCAGGTATCATTAACCCGATCGAAGCGAAGCAGAGAAAGGGGAAAGGTGCCGTGGGAGCTTATGGCTCAGAACGCACCACTCAGTCCCTACAAGACTTCCCCGTGGTCGACTCAGAAGAAGAAGCAGAAGAGGTAACTGGGAATCAGGAGTCAGGGTGGCTGGGGCCTGAGCCACTTCAGACCGTGGCTGCTTAGTTCGTGTATCTGTTTGTCCGTCTGCCAGCCTTCAGGTGTTCATTGTACACCTCTGTGTCAGCCACTATGCTGGAGCGGGGCTGCCCTGTGAGAAAGGGTTGGGAGCCTGGGCCCCAAGCCAGGCAGTTGACAAGCAGCTGCAGGGTGGTAGTGAGCGCAGGGAGCGCTGAGACGTGCCAGCGAAGGAAGTAAGGGGGCAGTGGTAGTGAGGTACATAAATCAATAGAATGGCCAGGGAAGGCCCCTCGGGCCGGGAACCATCGGGGGATTTGTGGCAGAAGGCAGGAAGCATGGGGCAGTCTTGAGGCCAGAGGATGCTAAGTATGAAGCTTCGAGCCCAGAGAAGCTGTAGAGGATTCTGTGGCGGGACGGCTTCCATCTCTGTGTGGCAGGAGCCAACAGTGAGCTGAGTGTTGTTCTGCTCAGTGGCAGAAGGGGCCGCGCCCTCCTGACCACCATACTTTTTTCTCGTTTGCATTTATGAGGGAAAGCAGGAGGCTGCAGAGACACATATTGTCACTGTTCTTGTCACCAAGACTGTCCTTTTGCTGATGGCAGCAGAACTCTGATAGTGTGGGGGTGACTGCTGTGAGTCCAGCTCTGGGACCGCAGGTACCAGGCACACAGAAGTGAGTAGGTGAGCCAGGTGGGAGGCAGCGAGGAGTGGTGGGGCCTGAGGCCAACAGGTGGTTTCTCTTCAGCTCCAGGTGATTGTTGCTATAAATGTGGGCTTAGTGGTGCTAGATCTTTGGATTTTCCTGAAGTAGAAGTCCAGATTTTTTTTAGAGGGGGGAAAAAAAAGGAAACCAAGTCTTAAACCAGTGTGAGGAAAGCAGAAGGACAAGTGCACAACCCACTTCTGTGGGCCATAGCCTACCACTCTCAGCCTGAGTTTCCTTCTCTACTGTAGATCTTCCTACGGAAACATTTTACAAACCCTGATTACAAAAGGTATCTTTGCCTTAAGACTTGGGTCTGCTTATCTGCCTTCATTTTAAAGTAGTACCAAGGTTTTGTGTACTTAAAATCTTTTATCATTTTCTAAGTTTTACATGAGGTGAATTTATTATTTATTTATTCATGAGAGGCAGAGACACAGGCAGAGGGAGAAGCAGGCTCCATGCAGGGAGCCCAACGTGGGACTCGATCCCAGGTCTCCAGGATCAGGCCCTGGGCGAAAGGTGGCCCTAAACCACTGAGCCACCCGGGCTGCCCCATGAGGTGAATTTAAAACTAGCATTGTGCTAGCCCATAGTAGCTACTCAGTAAGTGTGTCCTTCCAGTCTGGAGCACCTTCTTCCCCAACCTCCTCATGTCTAAGAGGGGCTAGGTGTCAGAGAGTCTCTAGAGACGGTTTTAGCATCACGCAGGCACACTGCTCTCACAGAACCTCGTGTGAATCTAAGACCACACCTCGCGAATGTGCATGGTCTCCGTGGCCCCACCTGCTGTAAAAAGTGGACTTTCTTGTTTGACCAATTACCTCCTTCTGCTTTAGGAGTTTCAGAAGGAGCTGAGCCAGTGGAGGAAAGACCCCAGTGGAAGCAAGAAGAAGCCCAAATACTCTTACAAGACAGTGGAAGAATTGAAGGCCAAGGGCAGGATCAGCAAGAAGCTTGCTGCCCCCCAGAAGGAGCTTTCTCAGGTCAAGGTATGGTCCTGATCCGGGACGGGCCCTGAGAAACATGTAATGCCACACGCAAGTCAGGTCAGTTACTGAACATTCTGTTGGGTCTTCCGTCTAGGCTCTTTTCTCACTGGGCAGTAGCATCCCCCTGTTCACTGCAGTCACATGTCCAGGGAGAGCTCTCGCATTCCTAGGGCTGGGCACTCTCCATGGCACCCCGGTGGTACACCAGATAGTGGCCCCTTCCTGAAGCGCAGGCAGTGAACTTTATAACATTTCTGTGATTAAAACCTCAGTATGAACATGGCTTTTAGTGAGTGTGTAATTCTAGAGAATGAAGTATCAGGTTATTTGGTCCTACTTGTGTTGCTAGACCTCAACTGTTTCTGGTTTGGTTTGTTTCTAGTAGTTTGTACATGAAGCTTTGTCTTTGTGTCAGATATTTTCTAAGGATAGATTCTTGGAAGTAGAATCACCAGGTTAAAAATAGGCTTTTTAAGGCTCTTGAGTCCTGGAAAGGGTGCACTCACTCGGTGACTAGGAGTGCAGGGGAGTGTTTTCACTTTTATTCATTTGGGGCATACCACCATGGAGTGTTTTCAGTTTTATTCATTTTTATTTTTATTTTTATTTTTTTCAAATAAATTTTTTTTAAAGTATTTATTCATGAGAGACACAGAGAAAGAGGCAGAGACACAGGCAGAGGGAGAAGCAGGCTCCGTGCAGGGAGCCCGACGTGGGACTTGATCCCGGGTCTCCAGGATCACATCCTGGGCTGAAGGCGGTGCTAAACTGCCGAGCCACCAGGGCTGCCCGTGTTTTCAGTTTTAAAAATTGATTAATTTTTCCACCACTGTTAGGTGCATTTAGTCCTCAGTTTTCCATTACTCCCCCTGAGTAGCCAGAGGACAAGGGTGACAGTTGTCTGTTGGAGTTTGGCACAGGACAGACTGTGTGTGTCACTGCAGGGTTTTCAGCAGTCAGGATGTTGTGCATCCCGTGCCCAGCAGGGAGGAGGGGTTAGACATCCAGCTGTGCAGGCCATAGCCAGAGGTTGGGAATCCATTGATCCAGACAGGGCCTGGGAAGTCTGTGTTGATTTTTCTCTAGCTGATTCTAACGTACGTGTTTCTTGGGTGACACTTCCAGGGCTGATAGAGAGTTGTGTCTCAGCATATTCAGTATACTTTATATTCCATTTTCCTCCGCCTTCTAGAAATGCTCCTTTCCTAGGTCTAATAACTGTTTTCTCATGGTTCATTTCATTTCTAAATGGAAAAACAACTGTTCATTATTATAGAGCAGTGTGTGGTCCTGTTTGGGGAGTCAGGAAACAGAGGCAAAAATATGCTTTTCGTCCCTTTCCATAGGTTACCAGCTTTGACACCTAAATGCACGTCCTTCTAGATCTCCTTTGCCTAAATATGCCTTTTTTATTTTTTTATTTTTATTTATTTATTTATTTATTTTTTAATTTTTATTTATTTATGATAGTCACAGAGAGAGAAAGAGAGAGAGGCAGAGACACAGGCAGAGGGAGAAGCAGGCTCCATGCACCGGGAGCCCGACGTGGGATTCGATCCCGGGTCTCCAGGATCGCGCCCTGGGCCAAAGGCAGGCGCCCAACCGCTGCGCCACCCAGGGATCCCAAATATGCCTTTTTTAATACCAAAATGTGATGGTTTGAAGACATACACTGCTTTATTACTGGCTTCCACCAGTGCAGCCTCTACTCTGCCACAGAATGATTTTCTCCTCAGTTTAGTAGTCTGTACTCCAGTTTCACGGGTTTTCCTAGAAAGCTTTGTCCATCTCTATCTCCAGGGAGCAGTCTGGAACTGCTGACTGTCCACCCTCCTGTCAGTGCAGTGGGGCCCCCCTGCAGTAACCCCCCACCCCCTGGCTCTGACACAGCGTCACTTGTGTGCGCCGGCACTCTGTCCTCCTTCGGTCCAAGGCGTGCTGTCACGGGGCAGCGATGGCACACACTGACTCGGGCTCCCCCGCCACTTTCTCCCAGGTCATCGACATGACTGGCCGGGAGCAGAAGGTCTACTACAGCTACAGCCAGATCAGCCACAAGCACAATGTCCCTGATGATGGGCTGCCACTGCCGTCCCAGCAGCCACCGCAGCCTGGCAAAGAGGCCAAGGCGCCGGGCTTCGCCCTGCCTGAGCTGGAGCACAACCTGCAGCTGCTCATTGACCTCACAGAGCAGGAGATCATCCAGAGTGACCGGCAGCTGCAGTATGAACGGGACATGGTGGTCAACCTGTCGCACGAGCTGGAGAAGATGTCAGAGGTCCTGGAGCATGAGGAGCGGGTCATTGCCAACCTTAGCAAGGTCCTGGAGATGGTGGAGGAATGTGAGCGGCGCCTGCAGCCCTCCTGCAGCAACCCCCTCACCCTGGACGAGTGTGCCCGCATCTTTGAGACCCTGCAAGACAAGTACTACGAGGAGTACAGGATGTCTGACCGCGTGGACCTGGCTGTGGCCATTGTCTACCCACTCATGAAGGAGTACTTCAAGGAGTGGGACCCGCTGAAGGTGAGTGGCTAGTGAGAGGAGCCGCTGTGCTCCTGCCCTGCAGGTGGGACAGGGTGGTGGGTGCTGGCCCGCGGTGCCGCATCACGGCCAGGTCTCTCCCCAGGACTGCGCTTACGGCACCCAGGTCATCTCCAGGTGGAAGACCCTCCTAGAGAACGACCAGCTCTTATCCCACGGCGGGCAGGACCTCTCGGCAGACGCCTTTCACAGGTACTCAGCCTGGGGCTCAGGAGAGAGATGCCGGGGAAGGCAGGGACTGGCCTTCCCACCCTGCGCCTGTCATGTGTCGGCCAGTGTTGTGCACATGCCAGGCTTGCCCTGGGAGTAAGGCTGACAGTGTCGGGCTTCAGAGAGTGGAAGAGGCAGGTGGAGGGTAAGGAAGCGGACGGACGAGGCCAGGGATGGAGGAGAGAGGGGATGCACACCTGTTTGGGTGGTGGGAGTAGTATGAAGCAGAGGTCTATGAAAGGAGGTGACCCACGAGGTGAGCTGTCAAGCTGTGCAGAGAGCTCCCAAAGGAAAGCAAGGCATCCCTGGGGACGGGAGCCCACAGCAACCCTGCCAGGCAGTGAGACCCACGCCCTGAGGTCAAGCAGGTGGCTGGGCAAGCAGGGACGAGTTAGGTGCAGCTCTGGGCACTGGGGACTGGCCTGGTGGTTTGCTGTGCTTGCATTTCCGTGCCTTTTTCTTTCTCGTTCTGGAGAGTGGGTGGCAGTGTACTGTCTGCTTTGAAACCTGTCTGTGCAGTTAGCCTGCCCTCTGCCTTTCTCCCACAGGCTGATATGGGAAGTCTGGATGCCTTTTGTTCGAAATATCGTCACCCAGTGGCAGCCAAGGAACTGTGACCCGATGGTGGACTTTTTGGATAGTTGGGTGCACATTATTCCTGTGTGGATCTTAGATAACATTCTGGACCAGCTCATCTTCCCTAAACTGCAGAAAGAGGTAGGGCCCCCAGGTCATGGGAACAGCTGGCAGCAGTAACGAGGGGCATTTCTCTGCTCCCCCAGTGCTATCAGAAGGCGTGGAATGAGAATCGGCTGACATGGTTACCGTCCTGTGGGTAATTCCAGCCCTTTTGTTGGCATTTCCCCCAGTTTCCCTACTTAAATGGGGAAGTTATTTTCTTGGTTTCTTCGTTTCGGAGATTCCATGCAGCTGCTGTGGGGATACTAGTTTGGTTGTGCAGAGGCCCATGGGCCTTGGCCAGGAGAGTGCTAGGCATCCATGCTGTCGACTGCACAGTGCATCTGGAACTGGTTTGTCCCACGCCTCCTGCAGGTGGAAAACTGGAACCCACTGACAGACACCGTGCCCATCCACTCCTGGGTCCACCCGTGGCTGCCCCTTATGCAAGCACGCCTGGAACCACTCTATTCCCCCATCCGCAGCAAGCTTTCCAGTGCCCTGCAGAAGTGGCACCCCAGCGACTCCTCTGCCAAGCTCATCCTCCAGCCTTGGAAAGATGTCTTCACCCCTGGCTCCTGGGAAGCATTCATGGTCAAGAACATAGTGCCCAAACTAGGTAAGGGAATAGAGAAGAGGGTATTGCCCTGGTTTCTGTGGCCATCGGTGAGGATCCATGCTTCTTAAAACATGGCCCTGGGGCTCCATGAAAAAGCTGAACACAGAATATTTCTCAATCCAAGAAGTGCCATATTGCTTAGAGGTGGAATATAAACATACCCAGGGTCCCTATGGCATCAACAGCCTCAGACTCCGCCAGCTTCTTGGTTCCTGGTCTGGTTTGGGTTTCTGGTAACATGCTAGGCATTAATGTTCTGAAATTTCTGTGCTATTTGTTTTTAAATATGTGTTAGTTATTTCTGGATTATAGAAAGTGGTTTTTAAGAATTGCCATGTCAAGAGTTTAAAATTAACAGATATAAGGTTTAGTCCTGCGTCATCTGATGAGGATTTTGCTATGTGCTTCTGTGCCTTTGCTTTAGAAACCAGGCTTCTTTTGCAGGGATGTGTCTTGGGGAGTTAGTCATTAATCCCCACCAGCAGCACATGGATGCTTTTTACTGGGTCATCGACTGGGAAGGAATGATCTCCGTGTCCAGCCTTGTGGGGCTGCTTGAGAAACACTTCTTCCCCAAGTGGCTTCAGGTATACCCTGCTGTGTTTTTGGAGGGGGTTGGTGGGATGGAGGCAGGGAGGATTCGCTTGCTTTTCTGCCAAGGTCTGCCTGTAGGAGCTTGATCCTTGGACAGCTATCAGGTGACAGTGCTATCACACAGAACAAAAATAAGCAGTAGTCACAGCAACCACCATTTATTGAATAGATGCCACATGCCAGATGCTAAGCACTTGATGTGCGTTCCCTCCGCTTCTGACACCAAATCTTTGTGGGTAGGGGCTGGCATAGCCTTGAGAGGTTCAGGGAGTTTACATTCATGGATGCGTAGCTGTTAAGATGACTTCAGATCCCACACTCTACTAAGTGCCAGACTGTTCAGCTCCTAGAGACTGCTGGTGTCACCAGCTTGAAGGACCCAGGTCAAAACCAATGGCCCCTTGGAAGTTTTGCTCCCATTTGCCACCATTGTGGGTGCAAGTTTCTGATTTCTTTCTTTTTGGCAGGTACTTTGCTCTTGGCTTAGTAACAGCCCAAATTATGAGGAGATCACCAAGTGGTACCTGGGTTGGAAGTCCATGTTCTCAGACCAAGTGCTGGCACACCCATCTGTCAAGGACAAATTTAACGAAGCACTTGATATCATGAACAGGGCAGTGTCCTCCAATGTTGGTGAGTGGGGATTCCACTTTGGATGTCCTGGCCCTGAGTGCCACATTTCTGAACATGTAACTGACACAGAAGCAGCAGTTTTCAGGTGCCTGTGGGCTGTCTGCTCCAACACGGACTCTTGCCCACCAGACCTGGTTATGTAATTAGCACCCCCTGCCCCGCTCTCCCAGCACTGGGAGGGGCATGGGGCCCTGACCCGAGTCTGACTGCAGCTGGATTCACTGTGGGGGAGCCTGCCTCTAGGGCCACTTTCCAGGTTTGCTGGCACGGCTGTGAATACCTCAGTGTGATAATGGAATAGCTTGCCACATGGAGTCGGGACACAGCCTGACACCTAGCAGTTGCCTGACCTTGCCTGGCCTATTGTGTTACTTGTGAAACAGTCATAATGCCTACTTTAGGTTTTCTTAAAAAACTAGGGTGGTGGAGTTAAGTGAGCCACAGTCTGTGCACATTAAGTAGGCAGGTGACGGTCCTCTTAATACCCAGCCCCTGACTGGGAAAGTCACTGCCTAGGTCTGAGTATTCACATCTCAACACAGAGGCCTGCCCTGCTTCAGAGAAGCTCCACAAGGCCAAGAGCTTGTTCAAATAGAATGGCAGCTGGGATTGTAATTTCTATAATCCTTTGAGCCTGTTACATGGAGAGAGTGAGTTCAGAGATTATATACTCTGTTGAATGAGCCAGATACATTTCTATGCTCTGTTCTCATCCAGGCCCCACCGTGGGCCACCCCCAGCTTCATACTCTCTAGAAACTCCCTCAACCACCCTGGCCCCAGGCAACCTCCTAGAGCTGTTCCCATCTGTGCCCCTCACCGTCTGTCTGAGCTCCCTAAATCCATTCTAAATTCTCCCAGGTCTTGGCCCTGTACATAGAGCTAAGATAGGCCGTACGTTGTCAACGTTTCCACCCCGGAAGGCTAAATTTCTTGCAGTGATTCCTGTTAGTAATCTGATTACTACAGATTAGCCAGAAACATTTTTATAGGATAGCAGGCAGTTGAGTAAACTTCTTGAGGGTGCTTGCCATCTGTCGTAGCATTTTGTGTCAGGCCCAGCAGCCCTTCGCTGAGTCACAAATGAGTCTCCATTTCTGTGCAGTTGGATCCCCTCTCTTCACTCCCCTCCTCCGTCTTCCAGGTGCCTACATGCAGCCCGGAGCACGGGAGAACATAGCCTACCTCACCCACACAGAGAGGAGGAAAGACTTCCAGTATGAGGCCATGCAGGAGCGACGGGAGGCTGAGAACATGGCCCAGAGGGGCATTGGTGTGGCCGCCAGCTCTGTGCCCATGAACTTTAAGGATCTCATTGAGACCAAGGCCGAGGAGCACAACATCGTTTTCATGCCGGTCATCGGGAAGCGACATGAAGGGAAGCAGCTTTACACCTTTGGCCGCATCGTCATCTACATCGACCGGGGAGTCGTGTTTGTCCAGGGCGAGAAGACCTGGGTGCCCACCTCCCTGCAAAGCCTGATTGACATGGCCAAGTAGAGAGGGCAGGCTGCAGCAGGCTGGACACTTGGACTGCAGAGGGGATGTAGTTGTAAATAAATGGTATTTTAAACTGCCTCTGTAAGAGTAGTTAACTCTCCATCCAGGAGATATTCCCTGTCAGGTTGCCAAGAGAATGCCCTAGAGCCACACCGGTCTTTATACTAAGCCCTTTCATAGCACGGCCTCCTGAGGAGGGAACCAAACTGAGTATTTCCTGTGCTCTGTGCGTGTCCTCCATGGCACTTTCCCGTCATTTCTGATGGCAGCAGCTCTGCCTCAGCAGAGCTGAGGTGCCCAGCACCAAACACGTCACAGGAGGTTCAAGTCAGCAGCTCAATGATCCCTCGTCTTGTTCCTCCTGATGATTTCAAGGTCTTCACAGTCCTGATAGTCTGGTTCTTCCTGAAATGCCCAAGTGTCTGTGGGGAGTTGTTGTAGCTTCTGTACAGGGAACCAGTGGATGGAGGTATCATTAAATACATCGGTGTACTGGGAAGTCTCAGGCAGCTCAAGCTCCTCCAGTCCCTTTAAAATCTGAGCAGAAAAATTCAAATGTAATAACCCTGACAGTCACAGCAAACTCCACACTTCTGGGTGCAGTTTGTCATCCCTATAGTACTTTAAAAAAAAAAAAAAAAAAAAAACCAAAAACATAAGGACTCAGATATTTTGATGTAAGTGCTTCTGTGTGATGAACTGGAAGCTCCAAGGGCAGTGAGTATGTGGGACTGATACTGAGAATGAAAAACAGGTTTTCGCTTTCTGGAACAGAGCTGTCTAAACTCTCTGAGTACAATAACTTCACTCTGCCCTCAACAAGCCCCTGGTGAGCTTCCTCCCACCTGTGTAAAGGCAGATTCTTCACATTAACAGAAATGGTCTGGTTTTACCCACTTTTCCATCCCAGCCCCTTCATTTAGATACCTTTGCGATGTAGGTATAATTTTTCTGCAAAATCCTTCCCAGCAATCTAGAAATTAAAAAAATTAAAAATCCAGCGTGATTAGGAGGTATGGGAGTGGTTTTATCCAACTCAATACATAAAGGCAAAGTGGTTTAAAGATAGTAAACGGTTTAAAGAGGGGGAACGTGGAGTAGGTTCGATAATGCTTAGAAAATGTGAATGCCCCCTAAGCACCTGTTTCGCCAAGGGAGAAGGGAGGCACATGGGCAGACACCTAGGCATGCACAGCAGAAAGTGCAAAAGGTTTCCCCCACTTTTTTTTTTTTAAGATTTAAAAAAAAAAAATTGTTCATGATAGACATAGAGAGAGAGGCAGAGACACAGGCAGAGGGAGAATCAGGCTCCACGTAGGGAGCCCGACATGGGACTCGATTCCGGGTCTCCAGGACCGCGCCCTGGGCCAAAGGCAGGCACTAAACCGCTGCACCATCCAGGGATCCCCTTTTCCCCCACTTCTAAAAAACACTTGTCCATCTTAAGGGAAGGGAGGAGTTCTTGGCCAGAAAGACCTCCTTAACTCACTCTGCAGCCTGATCTGGGGGTCAATGTCCCTGGTCTAACCCTGTCTACTTTCCTGGGGACAAGCATCTCCTGTGTTGGGGTCTGTCAGGAAGGGCTCCCCTGCAGGCCTGAGGGCCTCTACGTTCTCAGGCTCACCTTTCCTCAAGTCCTCGGAAGCTGTTCCCGATGAGGAGCATCTGAGAAAGGGCATCCAGCGACCAGTTGCTCCAGAGCAGGTTGTTGTACAGGGCCGTCCCGCAGTGGGGCATGTAGAAGATGGTGGGTTCGCCGTCCACACTCCGTTTTCCTTCCTGCGGGCACCACACACATGGTGTAAACGCTTCGCTCTTCCCAGGAGGTGAGGGAGGGGAGGGCAGATCTGAAGAAGCCCAGCGCTCTCACCACCGAATAAGGAACAGTGTACCAAGGTGAGGAGGCAGGTGCTGGTCACCCTGACTGTGAGCATGTCACAACAGACGCACCACAGACGTACACAAAATTGTACATGCATTATATCAGCACGTCATAATGGGGCATAGCTGACATTTCCCGGCTTGTAGGCCCACGTCATCTGGAAATCACGAGGTCCAGAAGGAACCTGCGTTTACTGAACAGATGTGTGTCCCATGAACACAGAAAGCCCTGGATCAGCAGAGTGGCTTCTTGGGTCCGTGACAGCAAGGGCAGGATGGGTGGCAATGATTACTGCCCTTGTGAACTGTGCCTGGCAAGCCTCTAGGCCTCCTGTGTCCCCTTCTGCAGATGCCTGCCAGACCAAATGTCTTCCGGGGGACACAAGTGCTCGCCCTCCCCAGGGCCATGGCTCCACAGCCAGACCTGTCGCAGGGAAGCAGGCCCTCCCTTGGCTGCCTAGTCCTGCCTTCCCTGGGCCTCTCCGCTCCACACCCTCCTCCCTTCTGTCCATCACAGACAGACAGTGGCTCCCCCACGGCCACTCTGCACAGGCTTGCCTGCAACCCCACCTGGGTCCATCCAGCCAACTCCTGGGGGTACCTGCAATCCCAGCACCGACCCAGGAAACCTTCCTCCAGCCCCTCAAATGGCATGGGGTGCTTTCCCCTTCTGCTCTGCTCACCACTGGCTTGTTTACAGGCCATACGCCTTGAAGGGACCATGGGCTCCCTGGAGACAGGGACTGCATCTATCTTGGCCTCTCCCAAAGTCCCTGCGAGCACAGAATAGGCACTCAGGAAAAAATGATGAGAACGCAGTGGCAGGGCTTCAGGGCCCCGGCAACACTGAAGGATTCTCTTCTCTCAGCAGGGCCTGATTTTCAGTCTTTTTTTTTTTTTTTTTAAGATTTTATTTATTTATTTGACAGAAAGAGTGAGCACATACGTGGGGGGAGCAGCAGGTAGAGGGAGAGGAGGAAGTAGCCTCCCTGCTGAGCAGGGAGCCTGACATGGGGGCTCCATCCCAGAATCCTGGGATCATGACCTGAACTGAAGGCAGATGCTTAACTGACTGAGCCACCCAGGCGCCCCAGGGTTTCATAATAAGCAATGAGATGGTAGTTTTGGACAGAGGGATCAAGTGATTATTCTGTAATCCCTCAAGCAATGCAAAGCTGCTTGCTGAGGTGTGTGCCTACACTGGCTTCAGACCCTGCTTGTGAGATGATGTCCCTCCTCCAGGTCTCACTAATGGTACCTCTGGGTGGAGGATCTACCCATGGCTCACTGCCAGAGGCTATGGGTGTGATTGGGCTACACCACAAAGAGAGATGTTGTGTCCCTTCTAGGACTTCCCCTAGGACAGGGTAAATCCCAACCAGAAAGCCCTCATTTGAGGCACCGAGACTGTGTACTCCTTTATTTATTAACACCCACATAAGTAGCAACTTAGGAAATTACCAGAGGCTCCTGGACATGGAATTCTCACTAGGATTTTGCAAATATAACAGGTTTCAGTCCATGCCATTTGTGCCATTTACTTTTTTTGTGATGGGCACAATGTAGGAGAGGATGTGTATCACTGAGGGGTCCCATATGACAGGCTCCGGGAAGGCAAGTGAGTAGTGGGAGGGAGCGACAGCGACTGCAGAGTAAGTGCATCCATGGGGCACAGCCTGGGGTCCCACTGGGTCAGCAGTGTCACTGCCCCCATGTTCCCCTTCTCTGAGCCACTCACCTCATTCTCACTGAGAACTGTCAAACCAAGGCTATTCAGAACCCCAATTTCTAGTTGGCTGAACAGAGGATCGTACACCCAGCAGTGCCTTCTGGGAATCTGCAGAAGGGAAGAATGAGTTCTATCAACCCAAAGATCTCGTGCATACCGTGTGCAAGACCAAGGGAGGGAGTGACTGAAAAGAATCCGAAAATTTACCCGGCACTTTTCCAGGAAGAGGAGCAAAAATGTTAGCTGGTATCTAGCTATGACACAGGTGGCAAAGTTCCCAATGCCATAACATACACACTTCCAACGGCAGGTTCCTGGGACCAGGGTCTCTCCTGGGATGGCACCAGGGGTCACAGCTGACTCATCTGGAGAGGAGTTAAGATGCAGGTTTCCAAGGGCTTCCAAAAGAGTCCCATCAGGGGCTTTCAGTTGTTCCAGATGTTTTGTAAGACAGCTGTCGATGGTTTCTGAAAGAGCAGGCCCCCAAACACAATCAGAGGCTGTGCTTGACCCCATGAACCAAATCCCCCACAGATGTCCACAGACCCAGGGAGAAAAGGAGTAAGTCAGGAAAACTCAGCTCTTCCGGAAGAAGGCTGCAGGCCTCAGTCCCAAACATGCCTGGGACATGCGGCCACGACAAGCACCACTGGCTGTCGGGTCCCTTCCACGCACCCTGGCCTGCAACCTCAGAGATTGTTCCAGCAAAAAAAATTGGCTTTATTTATGTGTACAGTTTCCAACTGAAACTCTAATTTAGTAGGAGGTACCTGGTAAACGTGGGCTATGCTCTGAAGTACCTACTTTTTTGATTATAACAAAGAATGGAAGAACAGAAGTTCTCAAAATCACACTATAAAAGACTGGGAATAGGAATATTTACTGTTACAAGTTCAAAGAAAAACAAAGGTAGGCTGCAGCTTTTGGAGTCTAATGAAAAATACTGTTTAAATCTTTTCACACGGTAGTGAGTTCTCTTGTCTCTCCTTTTCTTACACTGGCACTGAATTTATTTGAACAGATCTGTATACAGTACAAAAAACAAAAGGCCATGGTCCCATAGTAAGATGCTGATTTTCAACTTACTAGCAAAGATGTTTAAATAAGACCCCAGCTCGGAAAGGCTGGATGAAGAACTGGCTCTTTCAGTCCTTGCTGGTGAAAGTATTGGCTTGAAAGCTTTTTGGAAAAAACTTGACAGCAGATATCAAGTTGGTCACTGCCTGTCACTAAATAATTCCATTTCTGGGAATATGTCCTGAGAGGATCATCCTAAATTTGGTAAAAGCTTTACAGATACAGGTGCTCATTGAACAGTTAAGTGTAAGAACTAAAAAACCAAAGTAAACAAACTAAATGTCCCTCAATAAAAATTTTAACTGCTGTACATCCACTACCCGTATTAACATTTCTGTTGCCATAGACTCTGTTTAGGAAGAGGTTACAAGCGCATGAGGAGAAACAAGCCTATGTGGTAATATTGAGGGAAAAAAATGTATGAAGAATAAATTTCAACAGCTATGGTGGCGATGGACATCGACTGCCTCCTGTGCCCAGGCAAGCACTGTCCTAAGCACTTAACCAAACAGCCTCATTTAATCTTCAAAACTATACCACAATATGCACATTGTCACCATTCTTTCACAGACACAGAAACTAAAGGTCAGGGCTAGTTAAATGCAAGACATGGTTGTGAGAAGGAAGTCAGAATTATCATTTTTTTAAGATTTTATTTATTTATTCATGAGAGACACACACAGAGAGAGAAGCAGAGACAACAGGCAGAGGGAGAAGCAGGCTCCTTGTGGGGAGCCCAAAGTGGGACTCGATCCCGGGACCCCAGGATCACGTCCTGAGCCAAAGGCAGGCACTCAACTGCTGAGTCAACCCAGGAAGTCAGAATTAGAACCCAGTTCTGTGAAGAAAAGAATCACCAAATATGGACTGGACTCCTTTCTTTGCCCACATTCAGGCCCTCCTCCCACACTCTCCACCCTCAGTCTTGGCCATCTGGTACCCACCTAGTGCCAGACTCCAGAAATCAGACAGAAGCAGGTCCTCCCTGTTAAGAGAAAAAGGCATGGTCATTTCCCAAACTTTTCTGGGTTGCCCTCCTGCCCAGTGACCTTCCTCCTGACCATGAGCTGGATGCAAGGAGGGGGACAGAGCACCCTCACACACAGCACCCACCCTGGAGTGCAGGAGGAGGGGAGGAGGGTTGCTGGAGGACATCCTGATTCCCAGGGACCTCTGGGTCTGTTCTGTATCCTGGTCCACACCATGACCTGGCACAGAGGCCGAGCTCCATAAACAGTTGCTAGATGCACAGATTTAGCCTCTCTGAGCTTTAGTTTCCTCACCTCCAGAATGGGGAAAGAATCATAGTTATCATGCAGGGTTACAGAAGGGATCAAATGGGTCAACACGCAGCACTGGGCTTCACACAGAGTGGGTACTCAATAAGCAGTCTTTGTTATTACAAATAATTCCAAGGTGCAAGTAAAAGGAGATAGGGACACCAGTGTCTGGGCTTTCCTAATTCAAGTCAACTGGCTTATGCAAACCCAGAGCAGAACACAGTCAACAGTGGTTTAAAACAAACTCCCAGGGCAGCCCTGGTGGCTCAGCGATTTAGCGCCGCCTTCAGCCCAGGGCCTGATCCTGGAGACCCAGGATCGAGTCCCACATCGGACTCCCTGCATAGAGCCTGCTTCTCTCTCTGCCTGTGTCTCTGCCTTTCTCTTTCTCTCTCTCTATGTCTCTCATGCATAAACAAAAGTCTTTAAAAAAAAAAAAGAAAGGTCGAACTTTAAAACTATTAAAAAATAAATAAAACAAACTCCCAGAAAACAACAACAAAAAAAACAAACTAAAAACCACAAACTCAGTGAATTGTCCAATCAAAAGACATACAATAGGTGAAAATACATACCCATCCATGTGCCACCCACAAAAGTCTCACTTCTGAAGTAAGGACAGCATAGACCAAAGTGAGGGATAGAAAAGATGGGATTTGTGTTCTGCACAAATGGAAGCCAAAGAGAGCTGCGAGAGCTATGCTTAGACAAAACAGAATTTAATGGGAACACATACCAACATTTATGGGACACAGCAAAAGTGGTTCTAAGAGGGAAGTTTACAGCAACGCAGGCCTGCCTCAAGAAGCAAGAGAAATCCCAAACACACACCCTAACGTTACACCTATGACCTAGGAAAAAGAACAAACAAAACCCAAAGTCAGTAGTAGGAGGGAAATATCAAAGATCAGAACAGAAATAAATGAAAGAGGGACTAAAAAAAAAGAGAAAAGATCAGGGTGGCCTGGGTAGCGCAGTTCGTTAAGCATCCTACTCTTGATTTTGGCTTGGGGCATGATCTCAGGGTCTGGAGATCGAGCTGTGCATCGTCGGGCTCTGCGCTCAGCAGGGAGTCTGCTGGAGATTCTCTCTCCCTCTGCCCCTCCGCCTGTGTGTGTACTCTCTCTCAAATAAATAAATAAATCTAAAATAAAAGAATAACAAAATTGACAAACCTCTAACTACACACACCAAGAAAAAAAAAGAGGGGACTTAAATCAGAAATAACAGAGGATATTACAACGACACCACAAAAAAAACAAAGGCTCAAAGGGACTACTGTGAACAGTACACAGCAACAATTTGGACAGCCTCAAAGAATCAGCAATTTATTTATTTTTGTTTCAAGTTTTTATTTAAATTCTAGTCAGTTAACGTACACAATTAAGGGGCACCTGGGTGGTTTAGCGGTTGAGCGTCTGCCTTTGGCTCAGGTCATGATCCCAGGGTCCTGGGATGGAGCCCCGCATCGGGCTCCCTGCTCAGCGGAGAGTACTCTTCTCCCTCTGCTCCTGCGCCTGCTGTCACCATCTCTCTCTCTCAAATAAATAAAATCTTAAAACACACACACACACACACACACACAGTGTTAATATTAGCCTCAGGAGTGGAAATTAGTGGTTCAATACTTAACAAAGAACCCAGTGCTCATCATATCAGCAATTTAAAACCCCCCAAAAAGACAAGTTCCAGGACCAGACAGCTTTAATGGTGAATTCTACCATTCAGGGAAGAATTCATACCATCTTTCCAAAAACAGAAGAGAAAGCTTCCAAACTCATTTGCTGACACTAGCATTACCCTGATGCCAAAACCAAACAAGGACACCCCGAGAAAAGAAAATTATAGGCCAATATCCCTAATGAACAGAGATGCAAAAATGCTCAACAAAATACTAGCAAACCAAATTCACCGATATGCTGAAAGGATCATACCCTATGATCAAGTGGGATTTATTTCAGGGATGTAAGGATAGTTCACATGTGCACATCAATCAAAGTGATACATATTAACAAAATGAAGAATAAAAATGTGATCAGGGCAGCCCAGGTGGCCCAGCGGTTTAGCACCGCCTTCAGCCCAGGGCCTGATCCTGGAGACCCGGGATCGAGTCCAGCGTCCGGCTCCCTGCATGGAGATTGCTTCTCCCTCTGCTTGTGTCTCTGCCTCTCTCTCTCTCTCTCTTTCACGAGTAAATAAATAAAATCTTTTTTTTTAAAGTGATCATCTCAAAAGATGCAGAAAGCATCTGACAAAACTTAATATCCATTTATGATAAAAATTCTCAACAAAGTGGGTATAGCAGGAACACCCCTCAACATATTAAAAATAAAGACCACATATGACAAGCCCACAGATAACATCACATCCAATGGTGAAGAGTTTCAACTATTATTATCTCCTTTAAGATCTTCTAAGACCAGGAACTTGCCTGATCTTGCCTTGGCACTTTTATTCAACATACTATTGGAAATCCTAGCCAGAGCAATTATGAAAGAAAAATAAATAAAAAGCATCTGAATTAGAAAAAAAGAAGTAAAACTGTCATTATTTGCAGGTGACATAGTACATCAGGAAAACCTTAAAGACTCCACTGAAAAACTGTTCAAACTAATAAATGAATTCAGTAAAGGTGAGGGATACAACACCAATACACAAAATTTTTTTGTGTTTCTATACACTAATAATGAACTATCAGGGAAAAAAAGTTAGGAAGATGATCCCATTTGAAATTGCATCAAAAAGAATAAAATACCTAGGAATAAACTTCACCAAGGAGGTAAAAGCCTATATACTGAAAACTACAAGACATTAAGGAAAGAAATTGAAGACAACACAAGTAAATGGAAAGACATTCCATATTCATGGATTAGAAGAATTAAAAGTGTTAAAATGTCTATACTTTCCTAAACCACCTACAGATTAAATCCAATTCCTATCAAAATTCTAATTGCATTTTTCACAGAAATAGAACGAAGAATCCAAAAATTTGTCTGCAGCCACAAAAGACTGAATAGTCAGAGCAATCTTGAGAAAGAAGAACAAAGCTAAAGGCAACACACTGCCTGATTTCAGAATCTATTACAAAGCTATATATAGTAATCAAAACAATATAATAGTGGCATTAAAACAGACACACAGATCAATAGAGCAGAAGAGACAGCCCAGAAATAAATCCACACATATATGGTCCAATACCTTATGGCAAAGGAGCCAAGAATATAAAGATGGAAAGAGGGCAGCCCGGTGGCTCAGCAGTTTAGCGCCACCTTCAGCCCAAGGCGTGATTCTAGGGACTCGGGATTGAGTCCCACATAGGGCTCCCTGCATGGAGCCTGCTTAGTCCTCTGCCTCCCCACCCCGCCCCTGGTCTCTCGTGAATAAATAAATAAAATCTTAAAAAAAATAAAGGTGGGAAGAACAGTCTCTTTAATAAATAGCATTGGGAAAACCAGACAGTCACATGCAAAAGAATGAAAGTGCACCACTATCTTACACTGTACACAAAAATTAACTCAAAATGGATTAAAGACTTGAATGTAAGACCGGAAACTATAAAACTCTTAACAGAAAACATAGGGTGAGACGCCTGGGTGGCTCAGTGGTTGAGCATCTGTCTTCGGCTCAGGTTGTGATCCTTGGGTCCTGGGATTGAGTCCTGCACCGGGCTCCCTGAAGGGAGCCTGTTTCTCCCTCTGCCTATGTCTCCGCCTCTCTCTGTGTCTCTCATAAATAGAAAACATAGGGGAAAGCTACTTGATACAGGTCATGGTAATGATTTTTTTCTTTAACCTGATACCAAAAGTAAAGAAAAAAACCAAAGCAAAATGTGTGGGACTGCATCAAACTAAAAAGCTTCTGCCTAGCAAAGGAAACTATCAACAAAATACAAAGGCAACCTACTGTAGGGGAAAAATTTGTAGATTATGTATCTGATAAGGGGTTAATATCTAAAATATAAAGCACTCATGAAAAGCAATAGCAAAAACAAAACAAAACAAAATAACCCCACGAGCAATCTAATTAAAAAATGGGCAGCTCTGAGTAGATATTTTTCTAAAGAAGACATATAGATGGTCAACAGGTACAGAAAAAAGTGCTCAACATCATTAATCATCAGGGAAATACAATTCAAAACCACAATGTAAGGGACGCCTGGGTGGCTCCGCAGTTGGGCGTCTGCCTTTGACTCAGGGTGTCATCCTGCATCTGGGGATCAAGTCCCGCATTGGGCTCCCTGTGGGGAGCCTGCTTCTGTCTCTGCCTCTGTCTCTGCCTCTCTCTGTGTGTCTCTCATAAATAATTAAGTAATAAAAAAATATTTAAAAACAAAAACCGCAATGAGACATCACCTCACAGTTAGAATGGCCATTATCAAAAAGACAAGAAATAACAAGTGTTGGTGAAGATGTAGAGAAAAGGAAAATCCTTGTGTAGTTAGTGGGAATGTAAACTGGTAGAGACACTATGGAAAAAATTATGGAAGTTCCTCAAAAAAATAAAATAAAAATAGAACTACCATACGATTTAGCAATTCCCCTTCTGAGTATTTATCTGAAGAAAATGAAAACACTAACTCAAAAAAGTATATGCATGCATATGTTCACTGCAGGATTATTTACAATAATGAAAATACAGAAACAACCTAAGTGCCCATCAGTGGATAAATGGATACAGAAATTGTGGTATATACGCACAATGGAATACTACTCAGCCACAATAAAGAATGAAATCTTTCCATTTGCAACATCGATGGACCTTGAAGGCATTATGCTAAGTAGGCCAGAAAGAGAAAGACAAATATTATAAATCACTTCTATATGGAATCTTAAAACAAAACACTGAGCTCATAGATACAGAGAACAGATGGGTGGTTGCCAGAGGTAGGGAGTTGGAGGTGGGAGAAATGGATGAAGGGGTCAAAAGGAAAAAGAAAACAAGTCCAATTATAGCATCTTTTTAAAAAAAAATTAAGTAAACTGTACTCCCCAGTGTGGCTCGAACTCACAATCCTAAGATCAAGAGTCTCATGGTCCAGTGACTAAGCCAGCTGGGTGCCCCAAATTAAAGCATCTTCTGATGCTCAGTGTTTCACGAAAGGCTAAAGTAATTTAATCTATGATATTTTAAGAGCTATGTATATATTTGGTAAGCTTTAAAAAAAGAAAGAACACAGACTTCAGAGTCATACACTCAAGTCTGTATCTAGTTCTGACATTTACTATGACATTGAACAAGTTACTTAACCTCTTTTGTGCCTGTGCTTCCCCAACTCTGAGGATAATATGAATATTTACTCTCAGAATAGCTTTTTAAATTTTTAAAAATAGTTTTTAGAATTAAATGAGATGGAGGTTACTTAAAATAGTATCTGTAACAGTAAGCCCTCAATAAATACTATTTAAAAAAATCTTATTTTGGGGGTGCCTAGTTGGCTCAGTCAGTTAAGCAGCAGACTCTTGATTTCAGCTCAGGTCATGATCTTAAGATCCTGGAATAGAGCCCAGAGTCCAGCTCCACACTTAGTGGGGAGCCTGCTTGAGGACTTTCTTTTTTTTTTTTTAAATTTTATTTATTTATGATAGTCACACAGAGAGAGAGAGAGGCAGAGACATAGGCAGAGGGAGAAGCAGGCTCCATGCACCGGGAGCCCGACGTGGGATTCGATCCCAGGTCTCTAGGATCGCGCCCTGGGCCAACGGCAGGCGCCAAACCGCTGCGCCACCCAGGGATCCCTGCTTGAGGACTTTCTCTCTGCCTCTGCCTCTCTCCTCTCTAGCAAGTGTGTGAGCACGCTCTCTCTAAAATAAATAATTATGTCTTTAAAAAAATCTTATCCTAAAAAATAAAATAAAATAAAATAAATAAAATAAAAATAAATAAATTAAAAAATCTAATTCTGAACATTTGGCTGCTGCATAATCATGAGCATTATAACTTTTCATATTTGGGCAGTATTCCATAGTTTACAAAGCACTTTTATATACACTCTCTTATTTGAGACATAATATGGTCCTGGGAGAATAATTTATTGTTTCTATTTTATAGAGAAAAAAACAAACTTAGAGAAAGGGTGTGCTTTGTTCAAGGTTGCACAGCTAACAAACAATCTTCTGATTCTCAGCCCAATGGAGGAGAAAAAAAAAATCCAAACACTATTAACAAAAGCAAAAAGAGGACATCACAGAATGATAAAGGAATCAATGCAATAAGAGGATACAATATTTGTAAATATTTACCCACCCAATATAGGAGCAACTAAATATGCCCAGTAAATAGGAATATACCTAAAAGGAAAAATCGGCAGCAACACAATAATAGTAAGGGATTTTAATACCTTACTTACATCAACGGATAAACCATCCATACAGACGATCAGTAAGAAAACATCAGCTTCAGGAAACAAGTTAGACCACATGGACTTAACAGATATATAAAGAATCCTCCACCCAAAAGGAGACACGGAACACATTCCTCTCAAGTGCACATGGAACATTCTCCAGGAGATATCAGATGTTAGGCTACAAGACAAGTAAATAAATTTAAGAAGACTAGAATTTTCTAAAGTGATGACTGAAATCCTATCAAGCAGCTTTTCTGACCACAGTGGTATGGAACTAGAAATCAATTACTAGAAGAATATGGGAAATTCACACACATAGAGATTAAACAACATGCTACTGAACAACCAGTGAAACGAGAAACCAAAAAAATACTTTGAGACAAATGAAAATGTAATAGCAAAATTTATGGAATGCAGCAAAAGTAGTTCTAAAATTGGGGCACCTGGCTGCCTCAGTTGGTGGGGCATGCAACTCTTGTTGATCTCATAGTTTTGAGCTGGAGCCCCATGCTGGGCAGAGGGTTTACTTTTAAAAAAGAAAAAAAGAAAAAAAAGTCGTTCTAAGAGGGAAGTTTATTGTGACGCAGGCCGACCTCAAGAAACAAGAAAAGTCTCAAATAAGAAAGCCAACTTTACACCTCAAGGAAAGAGAAAAAGAACAAATGAAGCCCGAAGTTAGTAGGAAGAAGTAAGTAACAGATCAGAATAGAAATAAAGGAAATACAGACTAAAATGTCAATAGAAGGATCAACAAAAGGGATAACTGGGTCTTTGAAAAGAACAAAGCTGACAAATGCTCAGCTAGACTCAAGGTTAAAAAAAAAGAACGAGGACTCAGAAATGAAAGAGATGTTCCCACTGATATTATAGACATACAAAGGATCGTAAGAGACTACTATGAACAACACCCCAACAAGTTGGACAATCTAGAAGGATAAATTCTCAGAAACATGCAACCCTCCAAGACTGAATCATGAAGAAACCAATTCTGAACAATTCTTCTTCTTAATTACCAGTAAGGACATTAAATGAATAATCAAAAACCTCTCAACCAGCAGAATCCAGGACCAGATGGCTTCACTGGTGAATTCTACCAAATATTCAAAGAATAATGAATACCAATTCTTCTCAAAATTTCCCATAACTAACTAACTAACTAACTAACTGGAGGAAGGAATGCTTCCCAACTCATTTTATGGGGACAGCACTGCCCTTATCAAAGCCAGCCAAGATCCATAAGAAAAGAAAATTACAGACCAATATCTGTGATGAACACATATACAAAAATCCTCAACAAAATGTCAGCAAACCAAATTCAACAATACAGTAAGAGAATCATACGCTATGATCAAGTAAGGTTTATTTCAAGGATACAAGGGTGGTTCAACATTCAAAAATCAACCAAAGTAATATACCACCTTAGCAAATGAAGGATAAAAATAGCATGATCATCTCAACAGATGCAAAAAAGCATTTGACAAAATTCAGTACCCATTTTGCAGGGCGCCTGGGTGGCTGTCAGTTAAGCATCTGCCTTCAGCTAAGGTCATGATCCCAGGATCCTGGGATCGAGCTCTGCTGAGCAGGGAGCCTGCTTCTCTCTCTCTTTCTGCTGCTTCCCCTGCTTGTGCTCATACATTCATGTTCTCTTTCTCTAATAAACAAAATCTTAAAAAAAAAAAACACACCCATTTTGATAATAGCTCACAACAAAGCAGGTATACACAGAATGTAACTCCAGATAATAAAAGCCATATATAACAAGCCATGTCATATTCAATGATGAAAGTTGAGTTTTTCCTCTAAGATGAGGAACAAGGCAAGGATGCCCACTCTTGTCATTTTCTGCAACATACAGTTGGCCCTTGAATGGCACAGGGAGAGGTAGTGCCAAATCTCTGTGCAGTTGAAAATCTGAGTATAACTTCTGACTCCCCCAAAACTTAACTATTAATAGCTTAGTTGACTGGAAGTCCTATCAATAACATAAATAATTGATCAACACATATTTTGTATGTTATATACTACATACTGTATTCATAAACAAAAATACTAAGAAAATCCTGATGGAGGGCAGCCTGGGTGGCTCAGCGGTTTAGCGCTGCCTTCAGCCCAGGGCATGACCCTGGAGACCCAGGATCGAGTCCCACATTGGGCTCCCTGCATGGAACCTGCTTCTCCCTCTGCCTGTGTGCCTCTCTCTCTCTGTCTCTCATGAATAAATAAAATCTTAAAAAAAAAAAAAAAAAAAGACACACAGATCAACATAGCAGAAGAGACAGCCCAGAAGTAAACCCACACATATACAGTCCAGTACCTTATGGCAAAGGAGCCAAGAATATACAAGGGGGAAGGAACAGTCTCCTTAATAAATGGTGTTGGGAAAACCAGACAGTTATATGCAAAGAATGAAACTGCACCACTATCTTATACCTTACACAAAAATTAACTGAAAATGGATTAAAGACTTGAATGTAAGACTTGAAACCATAAAACTCTTCATAGAAGACATAGGGGAAAAGCTGCTTGACATAGATCCTGCCAGTGATTTTTTTGGATCAGACTCCAAAAGCAAAGGCAACAAAAGCAAAAATAAATAAGTGAAACTAGGGGATCCCTGGGTGGCTCAGCGGTTTAGCACCTGCCTTTGGCCCAGGGCATGATCCTGGAGACCCGGGATCGAGTCCCACATCGGGCTCCCTGTATGGAGCCTGCTTCTCCCTCCGCCTGTGTCTCTGCCTCTCTCTCTCTCTCTCTCTCTATCATGAATAAATAAATAAAATATTAAAAAAAATAAGTGAAACTACATCAAACTAAAAAGCTTCTATCCAGCAAAGAAAATCACCAAGAAAATAAATAGGCAACCTACTGCCTGGGAGATAAGATTTAAAAATCCTATGATAAAAGGTCAATATCCAATATATATAAAGAACTCATACAACTCAATTAAAAAAAAAAAACAAAACAAAACCCAAACAATGTGATTAGAAAGTGAAAAGATTAACCAAATGGCATTTATCCAGAGAAGACATACAGAGAGCCAATAGGAACATTAAAAGATGCTTAAAATCATTAATCATCAGGGAAATGCCAATCAAAACAACGAGATATCACTTCACACTTGTTAGAAGGGCTAGTATGAAGAAGATGAGAAATAATAAACATTTGCAAGGATGTGGAAACAAGGGAACCCTGGTGCACTGTTGGTGAGAATGTAAGTAGGTGCAATACTGTGGGTTCCTCAAAAAGTTAATAGAACTATCATACAATCCAGCAATTTCTCTTCTGGCTATTCATCCAAAGAAAACAAAGGCACCTATTTGAAAAGATATATGAACCCTCATGTCCACTGCAGCATTATTTACAATAGCTAAAATATGAAGACAACCTAGGTGTCCATGGAGGGATGAATCAGAAGATGTGGTGTATCTATATAAAATGAAATACTATTCAGCCCTAATAAAGAATGAAATCTTTTCATTTGCAAAAATGTGGATGGATTCTGAGGGCATGAGGCTAAATGAAATAAGTCAAAGACAAATATGGCATGATATCACTTGAAAAAAATGTTAAAGATTATTTCAAAGAGAGAGAGGGGGGATCCCTGGGTGGCTCAGCAGTTGAATGTCTGCCTTCTGCCCAGGGCATGATCCTGGAGTCCCGGGATTGAGTCCCGCGTCGGGCTCCCTGCATGGAGCCTGCGTCTCCCTCTGCCTGTGTCTTTGCCTCTCTCTCTCTGTCTTTCATGAATAAATAAACAAAATCTTTTAAAAAAAGAGAGAGAGAGAAAGAGCAGTGGGGAGGGACAGAGGAAGAAAGAGAAACAGTATCCCTGCAGATCAGGGAGCTCCACACGGGGCTCAATCCCAGGATTCTGAGACCATGACTTGAGCTGAAGGCAGATGCTTAAAGGTGTGTCTAAAACACCAGAAAAACTGAGCTCAAAGATACAGCGAACAGATTGGTAGCTGATGAGCGTGGGGGGAGGAGTGTGAAATGGGTGACAAGAGTCAAAGGCTACCAACTTACAAATGTAAGTCATGGGGATGTAACTTATAGCACGGTGACTACAGTTAGTAACACTACTGCAAACTTAAAAGTTGCTAAGAGACTTCCCATCTCAAAAGTTCCCACCATAACAAAAAGTTTTTTTTTGGAAAACAAAAGAAAACGGGATTTAAATAGAGAAGCAACACACTATTGTTCAGGGTACTCAGAAAGTACACAGAACTTCAAAAATCTGCACGGGAAGTGGCCCTCACGTGCTTCACAGAGGACACAGGAGCGCTCTGATGTACTAGGAGTGCTTTGAAAACTGGTGAGTGGGGCAGCCCGGGTGGCTCAGCGGTTTAGCGCCGCCTTCGGCCCATGGCCTGATCCTGGGGACCCGGGATCCAGTCCCACGTCCGGCTCCCTGCAGGGAGCCTGCTTCTCCCTCTGTGTCTCTGACTCTCTCTCTCTGTCTCATGAACAAATAAATAAAAAAATCTTAAAAAAAGAAAACTGGTGAGTGCCTGCACAGAACAGCAGACACTGGATCACAGTGGTGCAGGAAGAAGCAGGGAGGTCCAGCAGATCCTGAGGAAGTTGAGGGGGAATAACAGTGCAGGGTGTATGGAAAGTGCCTGATGAGGTTTCCAAATCCCTGGGCCTGCTCCATCTCATCTCTTAAGTGTCTTCTGAGATCCTCCAAAAAGTTGCTGCTGCTGGTTACTCAGGCTCCCAGTCAGCTAGGCAGCCAACTTCTTTTATTCGGTGGTAACCTCCTAGTCATCTATGTCTCTTGACCCTAAGTCTAGGGGAGAGGAGCACACAAAATTGGCCTGATTTCTCTCAGGTGGGATGGTCCTTCAGCTGTTGATCAGAATCACTAACAAAAACTGTTAATGTTGGGCAGCCCGGGTGGCTCAGCGGTTAATCACCCGCCTTCCGCCCAGGGCCTGATCCTGGGGACCCGGGATCGAGTCCCACGTCGGCTCCCAGGGAGCCTGCTTCTCCCTCTGCCTGTGTCTCTCATTAATGAATAAGTAAAATCTTTAAAAGAAAAAGCTGTTAACTGCAAGTGAATCAAGACAACAGTAGTAACAAAAACAGGTGACATTTATTTCTCTGTGCTAGGCAGTGCTCTAAGCCCTAGGGTGCAGAGCAAAGCATGGAGGTGTGAGGGTCTGGGGTAAGCCCCAACAATGGAGAGCTTTGAAGCCCCGAGGACAAGGCCTGGAAATCTGACCCCAAGCCTGAGCCCTATCAGGTTCCTAGCTGTCTGGGACACTCAAACTGAAGGCACGTGGCGGGCACACAGGAGCTCCTCAAGTGACTGGCGGTGATGATCGCGGCGCTGGCGATCACGTTGGTGTGGCTGCCCTGGCGCCAGCATTACCGATAACCAATACTGCGACAGGATCAATACCAAGCGCCGGTCCTGCGCTTACGCCGCGCCAGGCACCGTGGTTCACATGCACTCTCGGAGGTGGGCTACATCTACTATTGCACTGAATCCGTAAAACAGGCCTCTATAGGGGCTATTTGCGGATCTCGGATGAGAAACCCGAGGCACGGGGATTCCCGACCGTGCCCGGGGTCACGCCGCTGGCTGCGCAAGAAGAGGACTGACCACCTTTACTATGATCCGGCCTGAAAGGAGCTCCATACTCCGGTTAAACCCGAGCGACAACCCTAAGGGCTTGCCGTTATGCCCACTTTACAGACGGCGAGACTGAGGCTCGGTCCCCAGGCCCCCCCCCCTCCCCGCACTCACGCGGCCTCCTGGAGGCGACGAAGCACGACTGCGCGGTCCGCCTCGGTCTGGGTCTCCCGGCCCAGCGCCGCCGCCTCCCTCCTCCGCGGACGACGCGCGGCCGAGCGCCTTCTCTTCCGCGGGGCTGCCGCCCGCCAGGACCCCGGCGCCTCCGCCGCCGCCGCCGCCGCCGCCATGGCCTCCTGACGTCACCGGCGCGACGCCCGACGTCATCGCCGCGCGCCCGCGCCCAGGGATTTCAGGGGGCGGCAGGCGCGGGCGGCGCGGGATCCCGGGGCGACTCCGGGGCGACTCCGGGGCGACTCCGGCGCGCGCGTAGGTACCGGGCGGGGCCGCTGGCGCCCACCCTGCGGGGCCCGAGCCGCGGGCTGTCGGGCGGGCCCGGCGGGGGCGGGGCGCGGACGCCGAGGGGCGGGACCCGGCCGACCGCGCCGCTGGGCCCCGCCGGCCCCGCCGCCCGCACCTCTGCTCGCAGGCCCCCGGCCCCGGAGCCCGTGCCCTGGGCCAGCTCCCGGGGCCGCCGTTAGCGCCGCTCTCCCTGGCCGGCTGCTCGCCGAGGCCGCTCCCTGCACCCACCACCTTCCTGCCGCAGGCCCTGCGGCCGCGGCCGGCTGTTGCTGCGCCTTCCCGGGCCGCCGGAGCCTTCTCTGGCCGCGTTCCGGCGCCTGCCCGCCCGCCCCGGCATCACCAGGCTCCTCGGGGCCGTTCAGAGGCAAGAGCGGGGAGCCTGGCAGCGTAGGGCCCAGTCGTCTGGGAAGGAGGGCGAGGGGGTCGCAGGCTGCTGCCCTCGATTCCGCCGGCCCCCGGCCCGTCCGCAGGGAGACCCTCCGCTGGGGGCCTCAAGCCTTGGAAACGTGGACATTTTACAAGCCCCAGAGAGTCGGGGGAGTCCGCCCTAGGTACTTCTCTCCAGGCAAAGAGCCTTAAAGAGCTGTTGTCGCCCCTGGAGGGTGACAGGTGGGCCTCGAGCATTTGAAACCCTGGGTCTGGGACCTCAAGCTTGCACAGAGCCACGGCAGTTCCCAAGGGACAAGGGCTGCTCTTGTGGAAGAGCTCAGCCCTGTTTAGTCCTCGTGCAGTGTCACCCAGGCCAGCGGGCCGCCTTCCTGGGGAGGCAGGTTGTACCTTGTGAGCTGCCTGCGTCCCTGCAGGGAGCAAGCCAGAAACCAGTAATTCTTTTTTTAAAGATTTTTTACTTATGTATTCATGAGACACACAGAGAGAGAGGCAGAGACACAGGCAGAGGGAGAAGCAGGCTCCACGCAGGGAGCCCCACGCGGGACTCGATCCCGGGTCTCCAGGAGCACGCCCTGGGCTGAAGGCAGGTGCTGAACCGCTGAGCCACCCGGGCTGCCCTGAAACCAGTCATTTTTGAACAGTGCAAGAGAGAAGTAATAAACCAGCGCCCCTTCTGACTGTGAAATTCCATGATACTCAGTCTTCTGTTCTTTTGCAGTTTGAAAGCCACTCGATAAGCTTGTTTTGAAAACTTGCCCAGCTCTGGAATGCATGTTCAGCCCACTTTGGAGCTGTCAAGGTGACAGTTCCTTATTTTGAGTTCCATTATTACTGCAGCAACGGCCTTATTTGTATAGTTGTGGTTGGCACCCAGAGTTTTTTCACACCGGCTATTTAATTTTATGTTCTGTGAGGCATAGCTGTTGAGAGAAACTGAGGAACTTACTCTCAAGTCCTGCTGCAGCCTTTTTTTTTTTTTTTTTGGTTCTCTTTGAAGGATACCACTTGCCTGACCCTGATGGGTCACATGCTCTCTCATGGGTTTCTGAAATAATCTATTCCTTGTGTTTATTTTAGGACCAAGGCACTGGTGTTTGAACGGGAAGCTTCACAACGTTTACAAGAATCTTCAGAGCAGCTTTGAACCAGACAAACTAGAAATCTCTTCAGAACACCGCCTCCGGCATGCTTCTCCCCTGTTGGGCTTTCCTGGCTGGGAGGTTTTTGGAGAGGTCGTTCTGCAGGGAGCCAGAATGCTGATCCTCCTGAAACCAGCTTAGTGGATTTTACTTTTATGGGAGAATTCTCTTGCTTTATTATATACTCTCTGCCAGACTTCTAAGAGGTGTGGAAGCATTCATGGCACTGACGAGCCTGTGGGGAAGCAAGTAGCACTTTCATGCTGAATGATCACCAAGCAGGTGGCAGTTTCGTGGAAAACATTTCAACCTTTCACGTCTGGATTTCCTGGATCGGGGACACAGAGGAACGGTGGCCGCTGGGGCGCAAGGACTGCTACCAGACACAAAACTCCAAATAAATAGAATGAGGGCGACAGGCAAGTAAATGGCCACCACTACTTCAACAGAGCCGACGTCAGCCTCCTGGTGAGTAGCAAGGCCTGTGTGGCTTACTTCCTGCCAGGCTTCTGGACCCATGTTTTGGATTAACTGCAAATCCCCAGCCAGGCTGTCTTGATTTCATTAAGGGGAGGGGCGGGGGAAAAAGGCACTTTTGTTCTCGGAGCAGGCAAATCAAGCATGTGAGCCATTTCTCTCGTGAGCTGCCAGATTGTCACCGTGCAGTGTTTGAGTAACTTGAGCATTGCTGGTAGACCGCAGAAAAAATGGCCATGGCCGGGTCACACAGCCGGCTTTGATGACAGTAGCCTTTGTAGCCTTTGTTGGTAAGAGATGAGAAATGGCTGCAGTGTGGAGCTCCACCACTAGAAGAGGTTTGGCCAGTCCACCTCTTGAAGGGTATTACACAACGTCTGCCTGAAACTCCATTCCCTTCTCAACTCCAAATGGGTTAAGCCTCTCTTCTCATTTGCTTCAGCAAACATTCCTTGGGAAATGAAAGCAAAAGGCATGTTTTTTTGTTTTGTTTTGTTTTGTTTTTAAAGATTTTACTTACTTATTCATGAGAAACACAGAGAAAGAGGCAGAGACACAGGCAGAGGGAGAAGCAGGCTCCATGCAGGGAGCCCAATGCGGGACTCGATCCTGGGACTCCAGGATTACGCCCTGGGCCAAAGGCAGATGCTCAACAGCTGAGCCACCAAAGTGTCCCCTGGTTTTCTATTGTGTGCCTGAGTGAGGGTGCTTTCACTCAGAGAACATAGGAGAGGGTAAGTGGGGCCTGGCAGTGAGGTTTCTGATTGGAGTTTGACACATTTTTGAGGGCTTTTGATCTTGACTTGCCCTGCAGCCAGCTGCACACGTGGTCCTGGAACTCAGAAAAGCAGACTGCACTAGAAACAGAGTTCCCACTTGTCATCAGGAAGAGAAGGTGGGAGCCAGAGAGAGTGGCAGGGGGAGGGTGTAGATCCAGGAAGAAGCACACGTGACAGAGCGGTCACAGCTCCTCCTCCTTATACTCTAGCCTGATGAGTGTGCTTTCAGAGAGGTAAAACCCGGGTCCAGCTCCAGGGAGAGAGAGAAAGAGGCAGAGACACAGGCAGAGGGAGAAGCAGGCTGCACTCAGGGAGCCCAACGTGGGATTCGATCCCGGGTCTCCAGGATGGCGCCCTGGGCCAAAGGCAGGCGCCAAACCGCTGCGCCACCCAGGGATCCCCCTGCTTTGTAGTTTTAAACAGGTTAATTGTGGTTACATGGCAGAGTCGACTGTGAGAGTCCTTAGCAAAGAATGGAGGATTATGGAAATTGAGAAGAGAGATTTATCTCGGAGGAGGAAATCAGAAATTTAATGAGGGGTTATATCAGAGTTGTACTTACATACTGTTAGGGTTTTGCCAGGCAGAGAGGGGTTCAGGGCTCTGCTGTGAACTCTCTTGAGCCCCATTTTCCCATTATAGACTCTATCCTGCATTAAAACTGTATGTTTATTGTCTCCCTGCTATCGCCTTGGCCCCAAGGCCGGTAGAGGGAGAGCACACTGTCGGGCCTCATTTACTGTTCATTGAACAAATGCATGAATTTATGGTCCAAGGGAATTGGGAATGTCCAAGGAATATTTCCAGAGGGAATGTCCAAGGAATATTTCCAGAGATCATTGTGTCCCCCAGTTGTGAGGTGTGCAGCTAAGACATCCCTAACTAATTTTATTATCCAAGCCTGAAAAGACAGTATATATGGTTGTATAGTTAAGGGTCCGTGTCTCAAACAAGAGATGCCACTGGGTGCTCTGTCTCTCCTCGGGCTACTCGTTGGTCTTTCTGGCCAGTCTGACAGCTGGATAGAGGCATATTTTTAGTTTGACTGGACAGCACTCATGAAATGGTTTTTATTATCTATTTGTAGCTACTGGGTTCTTTCTCCTCTGAGGCCACCAGAAGACTTCTCAAATACTAAGTAAGGAGACCTTCTCACTCTGGAAAAGAGGAAGCTGTGGTTTTTTGTTTGTTTGTTTGTTTGTTTTTTAAAGATATTTATTTATTCATGAGAGACACAGAGAGAGGCAGAGACAGAAGCAGGCTCCATGCAGGCAGCCCGATGTGGGACTGTCCATCCCAGGACTCCAGGATCACGCCCTGAGCCGAAGGCAGACACTCAACTGCTGAGCCACCCAGGCGTCCTGAGGAAGCTGTGTTTTAAAATGCCTTGATCACTGGATGAAAGGAAACATGGCTCTATTCTGTTCTCTTGCCAGGTGGAATTACTTTTTCCTTTATGATAGTTCAAAGGTAAAGGAAGAAGGGGATCCAACGAGAGCTGGCATTTGTTATTTCTATCCTCCTCAGGTAAGCCCCACAGCGTGTTACTGTTCGGTGGGGATCCTACTGCCTCAGAGTGGTGGCTTTTCAAAAGTATAGCATTGACATTGGGACAGTTATCTTTGCATAACCCAGGCATTTGACATTTCTGCCCTCTTATTCTTAGTTGTATTATTTTTGTTGTTCTGGTCTTGAAATTGCCAGACAGCTCTACACTCCATCCTCTCTAGCTCTCTGTGAACATCCTAATTTTCTGTCTGCTTCCCCTTGCTCCCAAGTTTTGATCGGCTCATTTAAAACACTTTTCTTTAAAAAAAGATTTATTGGGGGAATATTATTCAGCCATTAGAAATGACAAATACCCACCATTTGCTTCAACGTGGATGGAGCTGGAGGGTATTATGCTGAGTGAAATAAGTCAATCGGAGAAGGACAGACATTATATGGTCTCATTCATTTGGGGAATATAAAAGGTAACGAAGGGGAATAAAGGGGAAAGGAGAAAAAATGAGTGGGAAATATCAGAAAGGGAGACAGAACATGAGAGACTCCCAACTCTGGGAAACAAACTAGGGGGGTGGAGGTGACTGGGTGACGGGCACTGAGGGGGGCACTTGATGGGATGAGCACTGGATGTTATTCTATATGTTGGCAAATTGAACACCAATAAAAAATAAATTAAAAAAAAAAAAGATTTATTGGGGATTCTTGGGTGGCTCAGTGGTTTGGCGCCTGCCTTCAGCCCAGGACATGATCCTGGAGACCCGGGATCAAGTCCCACATCAGGCTCCCTGCATGGAGTCTGCTTCTCCTTCTGCCTATGTCTCTGTTTCTCTCTCTCTCTCTTTCTCTCTCTCTCTCTCTCTGTGTCTCTCATGAATAAATAAATAAAATCTTTAAAAAAAAAGATTTATTTTAGAGAGAGAAAGTATGTGCATGGATAATTTCGGGGAGGGGCAAAGAGAATCTCAAACAGACTCTCCACTGAGTTTAGAATCCTACTTGAGGCTCTGTCCGCAATCCTGAGATGATGACCTGAGCCAAAACCAAGAGTCAGATGCTCAACTGACTTAGCCACCCAGGTGCCCCTAAAACACTTTTATTCAAACTATACAAAAGCAGAGAGGAGAGTATCATGAACCCTCACGAACCAGTTAACTAGTGACAATAATTCCTTAGTGTCATGTGATACTATCTGTATTCAAATTTTGCCTTTCTGTCTTAGAGGCTACTTAATCAGACCTTGCTCCTTCCTTCCATCCCCCCCCCTTCCTTCCCCACCACCCACCTTCCTAGTCAAGATCCAAACAAGGTCCACATATTCCATTTGATTCTTTTGTGTTTTAAGTCTCTTTTGTTGTGTAACACTCCTCACCCACCAACTCATTACCACCTAACCTCCCCCTTGCCCCCTCACCCTGGCTATGCCACTGAATTACTAAAGAAGCCTATTCTACTATTTGCACAGTAGAATGTCAGAAGGTCCCACACTCTGGATTGGCTGGATCACTTCCTCGTGGCAGTGTCATTTCAAGTCTTCCTTCCCCTGTACTCCTTTACAAGAGTAGTAAGATCTGGAGCTCTGATTAGGTTTAAGTTTGGTTCTTTTAAGCAAGACTTCTTCCTGATGGGTGTGTAGATTTTCTGTTGCATGACACAATGTCTGGCTGCCCCACAGTTGAGTCAATGCTGAGACCAATTAGGAGGTCTGTGTATTCACTCATATGATCACACTCCCACTTGGGTAGTTGGGATTTATCTGAGCTGCTCTGGCCACTCTTCAGGGAATCTGAACAGGGACCAAGGGCTCCTGGTGCAGCCCACATCAGGCCTCTAGTCCTAGGAACAAAAACATAGTTCTGCCCAGGCATCATGTACACTCAGCTGTGAATGTTTTGTGGCAGTTCTGTCCTCCCAGGTAGGGGACCACACACTAGGCCTGACAGGTAGGAGTGAATACTGATGCCTTGTAAGCCATGGAAGGTCTACATCACACATTCTCCTTTGTCATTGGTATTACCACCCTTAAATAGGAAAATCATGCTTAGCTCCCAGGCCATCTGAAAGCAGGTAACAGCCCAGATCTGGCCTGCCAGCCGTAGTCTACTACAGCTTCAGCCCTGCTCTAAGGAATGCCATTCGAGTTCAACAGTTTCAGCTTCCCCTCTGGTCTTTACTGCTTCCCCACAGACCCTTTTGGACCAGCAGGACTTGCTCTGTGGACAGATTGCTGGCGTTGTGCGCTGTATCTCTGACCTCTCTGCCTCTGCCCCTGCCCTCATTCGTCTGCGGAAACTGAAGTTCGCCATCAAGGTTGATGGAGAGTACCTTTGGGTAAGTTTACTAGGGAGAACCTAGGGTTGCCTCCACCATGAGCCATCTGTCTTGCTGACGAGTGCTGTGTCGCCAAGGAGCTTTGGAGTCTAGGATCCCCTCCACACCCATAGGGGCTACGTGCATTATCATCACACTGCCTGTCTGTAGGTGCCACTGTAACTGAATGTTCTCCAAAACCTTTCTTTCTTTCTTCCTTTCTTTTTTTTAAGATTGTATTTATTTACTTGAGAGAGAGAGTGTGTGTGACAGAGAGAGAGCATGAGCAGGGAGCCCGATGCGGGGCTCGATCCCAGGACCCTGGCTGGGATCATGACCTGAGCCGAAGGCAAGCGCTTAATCAACTGAGCCATCCAGGTACCCTCAAGAACATTTCTAACCTGTCCTGCATTGCATGTGGCTGCTTTCTCATTGCCTTTGAGGAACTTCAGCCAGCCTGCAGAAACTCTCCTTGCTCTGTGATGTAGATCAGGTTTTCATTCTCCGTCTTTTCTCCTCTGTACTCCCCACGTTTACAGGGCAGTTGGCCCAGAAATTCGGAAACATTGATATATAGATGTTGGATTTCAAAGAACCATTAAAAAATGATAACCATTTCTTTACAGCTGATGGTACCATACACACTAGGGTATTTTTTTTTAAAGATTTTATTTATTTATTCATGAGCGACAGAGAGAGAGAGAGAGAGAGGTAGAGACACAGGCAGAGGGAGAAGCAGGCTCCACACAGGGAGCCCAACATGGGACTCGATCCTGGGTCTCCAGGATCACACCCTGGGCTGAGGGCAGCACTAAACCACTAAGCCACTGTAGCTGCCCCACACTAGGGTCTTATTGTCCTATGCCTACACTCACTTAAAACTGATTTCCGAGGTGAAAGGATGTTTGAGTATGAGGTGGTATATTCAGCTTTGCATGTATGCCTGCCAGCATCGTATTATGACACTTTTCTCACATGGCAAACCGTTGAAGGAATTTTACAGTGAACACTCATCTTCTTCACAACACTTCCAGATTCTACAGGTACCATTTTATCATATACATTATTTACCACAGTAGTCTTAGCACATCTGTCCATCTATCCCCTCATCTTTTGGCAATCCAGGTTTTATTTGAACACTTGCCAAAATTGCACACACTAATATACTCCTCCTGCCACCCCAGTACCTCATTGTGCATAACATTAAGTAGAGTTCAGTAGTGCTTTGTGATTTTTGCAGAGGCATGGGAGGGGGTAAAGTTACATACACTGAAACACATAAAAATCTTGAGTGCACCCTGAACAAGTTTGGACAAATGACTCTCTGACACAAATCCCATCAAGACGCAGAATGTTAGCATCACTCCGGGCAGCTCCCTGACGTCCAGTTAATTCTCACCCCAAGCCCCAAGCAACTGTTGTTTTCTCAATTTTTCCCTCCACAGGTAAGTTTCGCCTGTTCTAGAAGTCACAGGAGTGAAATAGTATGTATCATATTCCTCTCTGTGGGCTGCTTTTGTATACTGTGAGCCTGTTGGGCATGGATCAGCAGTTCATTCCTTTTTACTGTTCAACAGCTTTGTCTGAATGTCCATTGTCTGGATAGGTCTACTTAACTTTCCTTTTTCTAGAACTGTGAGCCATGTCTAGTGAGGGCAATTAAGAATAAGGCCCCTAGGAACATTCCTATCTGAGTCTTCTTGTGGTTATGACTTCATTTCTCGTGGGTAAATATCTAGGTCACAGGGTAGATGTATGTTGAATTTCTAAGAAACTGCCAGACTTTTTCCCAAAGCAGTTGCACCATTTTACACTCATACTAACCATGTGTGTGTGAGAATTGGTTATTCCGTGTCCTTGTCAATGCATGCTGTCAGTCTGTTCAATTTGAGCCATTCTGCTGGGTGTGTAGTAATATCTTATTGTGGTTTGCATTTACATTTCCTTAGTGACTAATGATACTATGGGCACTGATATATCTCCCTTTGAGAAGTGTCTGTCCAAAGCTTTTTTGCCTATTTTTTAAATTGGGTTTTCTTTCTTTACGGAGTCTGAGTTCTTTATATATATCAGCTGTTTGTTAGATACATACTTTAAAGGCATTTTCTCCCAGTTTGTGGTGTGCCCGTCAGTTTTCTTAATGATGTCTTTTGAAGAGAAGAACATTTTAATTTTTTTAAGTTTATTCATTTAAGTAATCTTTACACCCATCGTGGGGCTCAAACTCACAACCTGGAGATCAGGAGTCACAGGCACCCCCAGAATGTTTTAATTTTAATGAAGTCTAACTTAGCAATTTTATCCTTTGTGGTTATTGCCTTCTGTATCCTGTCTGAAACCATTCCCTACCCTGTTGGAGAAGACATTCTCCAATTTTTTTGGTCAGCTTTATAGTTTCCACTTTTAAACTTAAGTCTAGGGGAGATCCCTGGGTGGCTCAGCGGTTTAGCACCTGCCTTTGGCCCAGGGTGTGATCCTGGAGACCAGGGATCGAGTCCCGCCTTGGGTTCCCGGCATGGAGTCTGCTTCTCCCTCTGCCTGTGTCTCTGCCTCTCTCTGTGTGTCTCTCTGTCTATCATGAATAAATCAATCAATCAATCAATCTTAAAAAAAAAAAACTTAAGTCTGGGGATGCCTGGGTGGCTCAGTAGTTGAGCATCTGCCTTCGGCTCAGGGCGTGATCCCAGGATCCGGGATCGAGTCCCACGTCGGGATCCCTGCAAGGAGTCTGCTTCTCCCTCTGACTATAGCTCTGCCTCTTTCTCTGTGTGTCTCATGAATGAATAAATAAATCTTAAAAAAATAATAAAAATAAACTTAGGTCTGTAACCCACCTTGGATTAATATTTGTGCATGATGTGACATAGAGGTCAAAGGTCACCTTTTCCCCTATGGATATCCAGTGGCTCCGGTGCCATGGTTGAAAAAAATCTTCTGCTTGGATTCCTTTGGCTCTTCTCTTGATGATCAGGTGACTGCTGTAGTGGGGGGTTTGTTTCCGGGCTCTATTCTTTTGCATTGATCTATTGGAGAATCTCATAGAAGTACTGCACCGTCTTGAAATCAGATAGTCTAAGCTGGAGGACAAAAATCTTTATGCTTTTCCAAGACAGCTTTGGCTAATTTAGGTCCTTTGTGTTTCTCTCATGGAATCAGCGTGTCAGTTTCTGAAGAAAAGCTGGCAGGTTTATGATTAGAGTTGCATTCAATCTATAGATCAATCAGGGAAGAAGTAAGCACTCACCGTATGGTTAACCCTTGGATGACATCAGTGAACAAAACAAGGATCCTGGCCTTGGTGGAGCTTACATTCAGAGGGAATTTATTTGTTTTCCATCAGGGTTGGTTTATTTCTTTAAGTTTCTGGTGATTTCCTTAGGAAAGTTTCCTAGAGGTTGAATCACTGAATCAAAGAATACAAAATTTTTCCAGGCTCTTTTTTTTTTTTTTTTAATTTTTTTATTTATGTATGATAGAGAGAGAGAGAGAGGCAGAGACACAGGCAGAGGGAGAAGCAGGCTCCATGCACCGGGAGCCCGACGTGGGATTCGATCCCGGGTCTCCAGGATCACGCCCTGGGCCAAAGGCAGGCGCCAAACCGCTGCGCCACCCAGGGATCCCAAGGCTCTTTAAACATATAGCCAGATTACTTTTTGGCCAAGCACAGGTTTCTCTTCTGTGGAGCTAAGCCCCACAACAGCACTCTGGAGCTTTAGAACAGGGTGATGATTCAGTCAGTTCCCTTCCCGAAACACTTGATCCAGCTGGGGAGATGAAGTTGGAGTCGGAGTCCTGTCCAGCGTTTGTAATGAACCCCACATAAAATATCCAGTGCCCAGATAACAGTCCTGAAGATGTAAGGGGTCAGAAAAGAGGTCAGTACTGATTAAGGTGATCAGAATAGGCACCAGGAAGGTGCTGGAATCTGCAGCAGGCTCCGAGAGGATGGACAAGCCCTGAACAAATGGACAGGGGAAAGGAGGCCATGCCAGGTGGGACAGCATAAATAGATAGAAAAAAAAGTACTTGTTCTGTTGGGGACCAGCTGCACTGGAGTGGATGGTGAAGGCCAGGGGCTGACCTATCAGTTTGGATGGGCTATGGATTCTAGCTCTATAGAGCCCTGGGTGCCAGACCTCCAGGCTTGGACTCAAAGCAAAGAAAAATGCCTGTCTTCTGGTTTCCATCTTCCCAGGTACTAGGGTGTGATGTGGGGCTCCCTGACCATAGCTGCGAGCAGTTTCTGGATCAGCTTGTTGGAGTCTTTAATTTTTACAATGGGCCCGTTGCTCTGGCTTATAAGGTATGAAGATTGTGGTAAGCGGTCTTCTGCGACCCCCTTCAGCAAACCCAGTATCGCCAGAACATAGCATTACTTTGGGGCTGTTAGTCTTCGTGTAAATACATCATGTCCACTAACAAGGTCAAGGGGCCTGGGAACTCCTCTCAGATGCCTTTGTGCCTCAGTGGGGGAGGTCATGTCCACCGTGCATGTCTGTCCCCATGTCCTCCACCCTGGACAGATGGTTGGAAAGAGCAGGGTGCCACCCACGGGTGCTGGGTCTGTGGTAGGTGAGTCCTTGGGGCAGGAGGTGGGGTCTCATGTGCATAGGAGGTTTACAGCAGGCCCTGCCTCTGGCCAGTTTCCTGTGTGAGGAATGATTTTTGTAGTAGTAGGGAGCCTTCCCAAAGGGTATGTCTCGCTAACCTCAGATGGTTCCCGTTTTAGAACCGTTCTCAGGAAGACCTGCGTGCCGAGTGGGACGCCTTCATTGACCAGATTCTGAGGAACACCAGTGATCTGCACAAGATATTCAGTTCCCTCTGGAACCTGGACCGAACTAAAGTAATCCCTTCATCCCCTTACCCATTTCATGTAAAGGGATAGAGCTCCTGGACGTTTCTCTTTTTCTCCTTAAATGGCCTGTACATCTGGAGAAGGAACTAGAGTGTCATTCCCCAGTCAGGATAGTTATGAAGACCTGCCCTCTGTTTCCATGCTGCCATTGGCCAGCTGTATGAGCATGGACAGACCAAGTCTCCTCAGAGAACCCTTCCCTTACCCACAGACTGCTGTCCCAGTGCCCGCTGCTCCCAGAACCGTTTTGACAACACAAGAAGACAGTGCCTAAAATGGCACAGAGTAAATACTCAGTAAAGGGTGGTGTTATTTTGCTAGTGCCCCAGAAGTGTGGAATTCTGGCATCTGAAGGTCCCCGTCTCTCTTGATATGGATGTTACACGATTGACTTGTATTCTCAACACCAAAAATGCCCAGTGGTAACATTTTAAAAACAAAGTTTCTCTCTCTGGGAGGGAGAACTTGGGAGCATTTTGTCCCAGAGCCCATTCCATTGGCCACTGGCGTTCAGGGATGTACAGGCTGCTTATAGGGCTAGCCTGACCACCTGAACTGCCTGTTACTCCGTGGCCTTGACCTTGGTGAACATCACAGTTGCGTTGTGAAGGGCCAAAGGGAGACGTGAGGCCTTGCCCCCTAAAGAGCTGACCACCTGCACCCCAAGCACCTGAAGAGATGTCTGGGTCACGTCTCACCGTAGTAGTTAAGAGGGTCCTTTCAAAATGGATGTGGTGTTGTGACTCTGCCTTCACAGAGCATGACTCCGGCTAGAAATGGGGACAGGTTTTTCTGGCTCCTGTTGGAAGAAATTTTTAAATTTGGCCCCTTTCAGAATGGCTGGTTGGCTGGGACTGGGCATTGTCTCGAGGATGTGAAAGAGCAGCATCATCTCCAAAGCTTGCTCTGTTGGTGTGGCGCTTGCAGGTTCTAGCTGCCAGCAGGAAAAAGGAAGAGGCTTTTAGTTACTGCTGGTGACTCTTGACCAGGTGCAGATCCTTTTCTGGTATTTTTAGGGACTTCCAGGCAACTGACTCCTTACAAGGACTGTGGGCTGAGGATTATTTCCCTGAGCAAGAGACCAGGATGCTTTCATTTTATGTTACAGGGCAGAATTATGGGGTCTGGCAGGACACAAAGCCAGCTCTTTGGCAGTGGGGCTTGTGCTCCAGAGGGAAGGGAGAGGATTGGGGTATGTGGCTTTACCTTTCTCCTCTCTGCTGCCTCCTGGTCTCAGCATTGAGTCAGGGTCTCCTGAGGGGAGACCTGCCTTGCCCCTGTGAGTGGCCACATGCCATATTGGCTGTACCTTTCCACTTCTGCAGAAGCTGCCCTGTTCCAAGAATTGCATTTTGCATCATCCGCAGTTCTGAGTATAGAGGTAGAACGTAGACCCCAGACGTGACATAGATGTTACCATGTGGCACCTTCTCCTTTTCCCTGGTTTTGGCCTATGACCTGTTCATCTGTTCTATAAAGCCCCCTCCTCTTCCCACCTTTGCCCGCTCATCTGTGGGTGTGCTTCTTGCCCTGCCCAGGTGGAGCCACTATTGTTGCTGAAGGCAGCCCTCATTCTGCAGACCTGCCAGCGCTCGCCTCACATTCTAGCTGGCTGCATCCTCTATAAGGGACTGTGAGTAATACCAGACCCTTTCCTGCACCCAATCCCCCTGCCACAGAACTGACCATCCCAGCCACCTCTGGTTCGTGAGTGGAGAGCTCTATCTCTGGCCAGTTCCAAGAGAGCTGTTTTGGCAAATATCAGATAGTTTAGATTTGACTTAGGGTACATCCATGTCTTACAGTGAAGCTGGGAAATTGGAAATTGTGTCCAGAAAAGAGCTTGGAATATAAGGCAGTTTTAGAGAAATCCACGTAAGTCTCAGCATGGGGCATGCCTTATAGCTAGCAGTCTACAAAATCCTAATGCAGAATGCCCCAGGTTGTCAGCAGCCAGCACTGGAGGTAGAGGGGTGTGGAAGCTTGCTGTGGCCCTCCTGCTGCCTGGGGCCCCAGGGCTCTTGCTACGGCCAGCCCTGCATAGCTGCAAAGCAGCCTTATCTGCTTCTGTTCCAGCTCCTGCCTGCCTCCTGACTGCATCTGTCCTTTGGCTGGTCTCTGAGATCTCAGCATACCTCTTTATGTAGTTGGATGGCATTGGAGGGAGCCCGAGGGATCATTTGTGGTCTGAGGCTCTCCTCGTCATGGAGGGCTGCTGCTTGTATCCAGAGCTTTTTGAATACTGGATGAATATGTGAGCAGAGAAGCTCTGTGGGCCTGATGGGCTGGGTTTCCAGTCCTGGTCTCACCTTCCTGGCCCTGTGACCTTGGGCAGGTCCTTGCTGAGTTTTCTCTACTGGAAAAGAACCAAATGAAAGGGCAAACGTAGAAGGACCTAGCACAGGCCCTACTTCCCAGTGGCTATCAGCACAGAACGGACCCTGGTGCCTTTCTTTCTTTCTTTTTTTTTTTTTTTTTTTGGTGCCTTTCTTTTTTATTCACAATCGTGCCACAATTGACTTAACTACTCTCTGTTCGATGGACATTTGGGTGGTTTACCCATTGCTATAATGATTTTGCCTTTTTTGTCTATAATCAGTACTCTCTAGCGTGCATCTTGGTACAAGGCCGGTCAGAATGTTGGGACATTTTGAAGTTTGGTAGGAATGGCCAGAGTGCCCTCCATAAAGGGTTTTGCCAGTTGAAACTCCCGCCATCTATGTCCCCAGGATCCTTGCCAGTTAGGGTGTTAGCAATCTTTCCATTTCAGAGTCCTGTGATGTATTTTGTCTCACGGTGTTCTTATTCCTGTGACCTAGGATTGTTAGCACCCAGCTCCCACCCTCCCTCACGGCCAAGGTCCTGATTCATCCAGCTGTACCTCGGGACCAGGTATTGTAAAGCCCACCCACCTGACTGGGGTGCTTTGTCCAGAGCAGAAAAAATAAAGAATTTTTAAGCAAAAAAAAACCAAAACCAAACAACAACAACAAAAGCTATGTAATGTGATCTCAAACTATTATTTAAAAAAATGCATAAACTTAAAGGAAAATATGTGTAAGATTAACACTATTAGCTTGTGGTGAGGAAATTTTATGGATTTTTGTGGGGAGGGGGAAGTTTTTGTCTCGAATAAAATTATATAACTTAAAACATGAGTTTTTTACAAAGCCACTAAAAGAAGAATGCCACATCATTTCTTTTTTCCTTTTTTTAGATTTTATTTATTTATTTGAGATAGAGAGTGCGCGCACATGCATAAGTAGAGAGAGGGATTAGAGGAAGAGGGAGAAGCGGACTCCCCCCTGAGCAGGGAGCCTGATGCAGGGCTTACCCCAGAACCCTTAGGTGATGATGACCTGAACCAAAGGCAGACACTTAACCCACGGAGCCACCCAGGCATCCCTGACCACATCATTTCATAGGAGTGAAAGCCATGCTGGCTAGAAGAGTTTTTGTATTTTGTTTTGTTTTGTTTTGGTGCATTATTTTGGAACCTTTGGTGGAAATGTCTGGAAAGCTCTTTCGAGAAAATTCCTAATTTTAGAGAAAATTAGGTTTGTCACTTCGATTGTGAGTCAGAATAAACCAGAGAGATCTAGTGTAGCCTTTGGTTTAGGTCAGATGCTTTATCATGAGGGTCACTGGACGTTCACATATTTGTTGTGCTGGAATGTGTGTGCCAGGGCTGTGGCAGGTGCTGGTATATTGTGACAGATGAGTTCTCCAAAGGCGTAAAAGGTAAGAGGAATCCTCATTTTCATTCCCAGACGAGGGAAACAAATCAGAGCGTGAAGCCTAATGTGTGTTTGGGGAGAGCTGCTGCCTGTGTAGGGCGCAGGTTCTCGCCTGACCCTGGCCACGGTGGTGAGCAAGCAGCTTGGGGGAGTTTCTGTTCCATCTGCTTTGTTGCTGGCATGTGGTCAGGGCCAGAATTCTGGGCCTGGCTAAGTTTTATGAACAGATGGCACAGCACAGTCCTGATGATTTGGTCAGGAGGAGAAACCCGACACCAACTTCTGTGTGTATTTATTCGCAGAGAAGACCTGCAGGAGGGGGTGCCCTGCAGGAAAATGGTAAGTGGCAAGGTGCATCACTATATCTTGAGAATGCAGTCTTTTTTATGCTGCCTGTCCCCTACACAAGTCAGAGGAAGGCCAAGCAGTCCCACGAGTTCTTTCATCTGCTTGTAGATTAAGAGAATAGACTAGAGCTTTCAGAATGAAGTTACCCACCAGAATCCTGATCATAGGCTCATGGTTTTAGACGTACCTTTTAAAGCCTTGTTTTCAGATGCTTCCTAACTCATTGTTACCAGACTGCTCAAACTAGGTCCAGGGGATTCTGGTTAGGAGGGGCTGAGATAAATGACAGCGGCCAGAAAGACCTTCTGCAAGATGTGGAGGCATCTCTAAGAGGGTTATTTTGTGTGTGTGTGTGGTTTTTTTTTTTTTAAGATTTTATTTATTTATTCATGAGAGACACAGAAAGAGAGAGAGGCAGAGACACAGGCAGAGGGAGAAGCAGGCTCCATATAGGGAGCCTGATGTGGGACTTGATCCCGGGTGTTCAGGATCATGCCCTGAGCTGAAGGCAGGCACCAAACCGCTGAGCCACCCAGGCGTCCTGGGTTATTTTGTTTTATTTTGAAGCCTAAGTTAGGGCAGATCCCTGTTGTCAGTTGGAAGTGGTTTCTTTTCTTTTCTTTTTCCAGCTTTTATCTTTTTTTTTTTTTTTTTTTTTTTTAAGTGCTGCTCGATTTTCTTCCCCCAAAAGTCACCTTTCTCTGCAGGGAGGAGTAAAGTTGCTCATGAGGGCTCCTTCCTTGCTGGGCACAGAAACTGTAGCTGCGGTTTTGTGTCTTTTGTTCTGGACTGAGGAGCGTGTCAGAGCGCAGCTGTCTGAGCCAGCGTGTGATTCAGATGCATCACCCTGAGAACAGTTCCCCTCTGTCTTCCCTGGCCCAGGGCAGAGCCCTGTCCATGTTGCTTTGTGATTCTAGGAGCGGCACTACCCCCAAATGTCCGGATCATGCCTGTGTTCCTGACCGAAGAAGAGGCCATCAGCCTCCATGAATTCCCAAGGGAGCAGGCAGCTAGGTAAGGAGCCACAGGAGTGTCTTCTTACACGATGCTGAAGGGACTCCCTCATGTGGTCTATCCAGACAAGCCCCTGGACATCCCAGCCTCCCATATTCCATTGTCTGCACACATTGTGGTGGAAGGGGCATCTGGGACTTGAGCATGTAGATAACAGGTGGCTGGCATGGTGAGATGGGTATAGGCTTCAAGTCCCCCGCCTGTTGCTTATCGGCTGTGTGACCTTGGGCAAGTCCATTCCCTGCCTGAGCCTTAGGGTTTTCATCTGTAAAAGGGACCCAGTGATAACTTACTTCGTGGGCTCCGTGTCAAAATTGGAAATAGTGTATGTATTAGCATCTAGTAGAGGGCTTAACTCCGAGCAGACTTGCAGGTGGGGGTGGCTCTCATGCAGGCCCTGCCATCTTCAGCAGGGGACCTGGTAGCACTTGAGGGCCAGACGTTGCCTTACTTTTACTCCTGTGGTTAGACCACTAAGGACTCTTAGGCTCTGTGGCCTCGGGCACCCATTTGTCACCAGTGGCCCTGCTTTTTAGGGAAGCAGTTCTTTAGTGTCCTCCAGGGACGGGCACTTGCCCTGCACTTGGCCCGGCACCCCTTCCTCACATCTGCCTTGTTTGTCAGCCCTGCTGCACCACCCACCAGACTCCAGGAGTGCTCAGCCCAGCAGCCTCCACACACTTGGAGCACAGCTGCCCCAACAGAAAATGCCATTGGACACATGGAGCCCATGGCTTGGATGTTGGCAACCACTCCTGAGTTTGCGTGTCCTGACGTAGCATGGCCAGATGGCAAGGGGGAGAACGGGCACTTGTCTGGTTGTGATCTGGAGAACATTATGCCTGCAAAACCGCACCATCCTTCCAGGGACGAGGGTCCTGGTCTTGGCAGCTCCCTAGCAAAGGAACCTCGTCTGCCCTGGGAGGAAGAGGAACCAGACCTGTCTGCAATCCACATTCCAGAAGCTCAGGAAACAGAAACATCCTCAGGTGATTTTGCCCTCTTGAGTATGGGCACCCCAGATGGTGATAGTCCTGGCTTTGAGGAATCTGTCAGGGACTCTGGTGACCGGGAACCTGAGCCACCTGACCCGCTGCCTGTGGGCATAGCCACCAGCAGCCTCCTCTCTCTGTCTACTCCTGAGATGCTCATCCAGAATGGAGCTGTGGAACAGCATGACAACCTTCCAGGAGATAGCAGCCAAGATGCCTCTCCCAGGAAAGACCACCTCCCCAGAAGGACAAACAGGCCTCGGTCATGGCCTTGCTTAGACTGGAGGCAGAGAGGCACCATGCTTTCCGTGGGGAAACAGGGCGTGGAGCAGTGTATTGGGGTTCATGACAGCTCCTCAGCACCCGGCGGCTCAGACCTGGCAGGGTCTCAGGACGATGGTACTTCTGCAGACAGAAGTGACCCTGGGTCAACGCCAGCATCCCGTGTGGGCCTTGTGCCAATGAACCTCTACACCCACAGTGTTAATGGTCTGGTGCTGTCCCTGCTGGCCGAGGAGCTGCTGCTGGGCGACGATGCAGCCATTGAGGAGGTGGTGAGTGTATGCACACCTGCCTCCTGGGAGCGGGGACAGGCAGGGAGGGGGTTCCCCTTGCAGCAGTGTGCAGGGCTGCCTGACCTCATGGGTCATCCCCACCTGCTTTACACAGTAGGGATGACGGAATAGCACCTACGCCCTGGGTTTGGTGGGGGTTGGTGAATCCAGTGCAGAGCACGGTGCTGCGAGCAGAGACTTCTGAGTCCAGTTCTGTGGTTCTTCCCCTGCTTCTTCCATCTTCCCAAAGTGAAGTCTGGGATACTTCAGTTTTCCCTTCAGCAGTGTCAGGTTGCTCACAGGCCCAGCCTTAAGGTGCAGAGCAGCATCACACAGGTGAAGACAGGCAACACAGCAAGGGTTGTGCTGCCGCTGCCACCACTACCACCACCGATGGCCTCACTTCCTAGCCTGGGCAGCTGTAGGCTGTGTCGGTTGGAGTCAGTACTCTGCCTCTATCACAACCCAGGTGGGGAGTATTCTGAAAGGCCACAGTTTTCCTCCCGTGAACCTTGGTGATATGAAGCTCCTTCCTAGTGGGCCTAGGACATTTGAAATGCTAACGGGCTCCAGAAAGTTCCTCTTCAAGCACATAGAGCAGTGAGCTGACCTTCTCAGAGCCTAGGCCCACGCTGGAGCTCCAGTTGCTATAGTAACAGCCTCGCCTGGTTGGCAGGGAAGTGGTAGTAGGAAGAACAGCAGGTTGAAATAGCTGCTGGGCAAATGGTGTCCTGGGGCTTGCTTTGTTTCTGTTCTTAAGTCTGTATTATTCTAAGGCGATCTTATTAGCTTGCAGGGCTCCTGACCCTTGGGAAGCGAGCCAGTCACCTTGGGGCACTGAAGAGGAGGGCAGGCAGCTTTCCCAGCGTGGAGCCTTGAGGCCAGAGGCTGCTCCTCTGCTGGCTTGCCTGGCTTATCTCCCTTTTCCACAGACCGCGCGGCACCCCATGGTGGTTCAGTTGCTTCCTGCACCCTCCTTCACCGCTGCTGCAAGGGACTTACCCACCCCCTTCCGCTACCAACACAACATGGGGGTACGGTGCTATGTGTGTCGTCTCTCCCTGACGATGCCTTGGTATTCGTGGCCTCCTCTGCTTTGTGCCAAGCAGCAGACAGGTTATTTTGAAGACCCAGGATTTGGAAGCAATGAAGTGGATAGATCTTTAGCTACCCCCCACCCTGCCCCCAAAAAAGAAAATGAAAAAATAGCATAGGCTGCTCCTGAGGAAGGAAATAAAATGTATTCTGCATTCAGTGGCTGCTAAAGCCTTGCTGTCTGCTATTTCTGCCATTTCATCTCCCCGTTCCTACCCCCACCCCACCCCACCCCTACCCCACCCCCGTTTGTTTGCTCCCCCACTGAGCTGACCTGGGAGTGATCAGACTCGGTTTCTCACACCCTGGCTCAACCCTATCGGGACAGCGGCCTCTGGCCTCCGTGGGCTGTCATGCAAAGGAGGGTTTGGTGTGAGGTGGGCCCCAGGAGAAAGAGCAGTGCCACGAAACCTCTAAAAAGAGTGAGAAGTAACTGACTTTGATCAGTTTGCTGATTTTGAGAGTGGGCTTTATCTGTCAGGCCCAAAGTCTGTCTGTTTTATAATGGGGAGAGATCTTTTTTTTTTTTTAAGGATTTTATTTATTTAATCATGAGAGACAGAGAGAGAGAAAGAGAGGCAGAGGCATAGGTGAGGGAGAAGCAGGCTCCATGTGGGACTCCATCCCTGGACTCCATGATCACGCCCTGAGCCAAAGGCAGATGCTCAACCACTGAGCCACCCAGGTGTTCCTAGGGAGAGATCTTTTATCGCCTTTTTGTCCTGGACCTGCATACAAAATACTTGATCAGATTTCCCTCCAGACCCTCTGCTGCTGTCAAGAAAAGCAAGTCCCCTGCAGAATAGTAAACCACAGTTCAGATATAACCGTGAGCACACCCCTTTGAAAGTGCTCCTTGATCATATTACACACCACCAAGGGACCCCCATGTCATTTGCCATCTTGTCTTTCAGTGGGTGAACTGCCACCTCTTCATGCTTGTTGAGGGTTGGGGTGGGGCGCTGGGGGGATGGTTGTGGGGGTCAGAGGGTGGAGGGGTGGGGAGCAGCCAGGAGAGGTTGCCAGGGGTTCAGAGAAAACATATGCTCACACCAGGGGGCAGCATAGAGCCAGTGATAATTTGCTGCTCAAAACCCAAGATAATCTCAACTGACCTTCAAAGACCGGGATCAGATCAATGATTGATTGGCACAGTAGGACTTTGAGCTATCAGTGTACAGTATACGAGGCCTGAGGTTAGTGCCAGGGAATTAGTGTAAAGCACTTCATGAACGTGCACCCCTCACCCATGAAACTAGTGCTTTGGGTGAAGGTGTGTTACTGCATCATTTCTTCTGCACCTCATGGCCCACACTGACATTCAAGCCACTTGCTTTACTACTGACTAGAAACTGGAGGATCCGGGAATTAGGCCCATGATTAGAAATCATGTCTCCTAGGGCTGTTGTGAGGATCATGTGGGTGCTAGTGTTATGTCAGGGGTTGGCAAACTTTTAAGGGAAAGGAACATCTAGCACCTATTTTCAGCTTTGTACAATTACTCAGCTCTGCTGTGGTAGTACAATAACAACCGTAGATAATACGTAAATAAACGTAGTGGCTGTGTTCCAGTGATGCTTTACTTATGGATGCAGAAATTGGAACTTCGTATAATTTCCATATGTTACCATATGATTCTTTTGATTTTTTTTTTCCCAACCATATAAAACTATGAAAACCGTTCTTAGCTCTCAGGCTATATGAAAACAGGCAACTCGCTGGATTTGGCCTACAGGCCATTGGTTCAGTAACCCCTCATATAGTTGAAATCATTAGTTACCAGTAAAAACTTGTCTCCGTATTATCTGGCATAATGTCTTGTGGTTGTGTGTATTTATGCTTAAGTGACTTTATCTTGAGTAGAAGTTAGGCAGAAGATTCCAGAAGCAGAGTTTGGTGCCTATAGGGGAAACTTGGGTTTTTGCCTGCCTCACTCTCTGTCCCCATCATCCCTTCCTTTGGGCACCAGCTCAAGATGGGAGGGATGCCTGTTAACGAGTTCCTAAGGCCCAGAAAACTTTCAGTGAGGTTGTGGTTTGATTTCTTGGTGAAGGATTGTACGGGCATGTGCACCCGGGCATCTGTTCAGATAGGAGGCTCATTAGCATCAGTGAAGTTTCGTGTTGGTTCCGTCATACTGGTGGTCTGACCTGGAGATACTGTGCTTGTCTTCTCCAGGCATAGGTCCATTGACTCTTTGTGTATACCTCAATTTAAACCAAGTAACCCATAGGGGAATGTGCTTGGCATTGGATATGCTCTTTCATCTGTTCGTTGTGTAGATGTTTTATGAGCACCTACTAAGGGCCTGGCACCCACTTGGCACTGGGGATGTAAAGATGAACACGTGTAGTGAAAGCATGTGTGCAGATCTCTTGCTTTTGAGACACCTAGACAGAACTAAGGTCAGCTCAGTTCGCTACCAGAAATAACACTTCAGCTTCAGGACACAGACCTCAGAAGCCCGCTGTTTGCATCTCTGTTCTTTTCATGTGCACTTATTTTTTTTACAGGTTTGTTGGATAATAATCCACAGACAAGTCCTGAGTGCTTATTAAAAACTTCCTCTTATTTGATGATAATTTTCATTTTCTTGACTCTTGATAGAAAGGTTTTCCCCCAGGTCCCATTTTTATTCTCTAAAACAAAGCATCATACAAAAAAGGTATAGTCCAGTGTCCTCAGCTGTGCCTGCACATGACTCGTCCTGGGGGGTGGTCTGAATATACAGGTGCTTGGGCCTCCCCTCCCAGACAGCTTTGCTCAACTGGATTCCTCTGCTGAACCACAGAGCACAGAAATCCATCTGACCCATGCTTCTCAGTCCCTCCAAGAATGGTGCAAGGCCAGTACCATTCTAGATGCACCAGAGAGATGAACTCATTCCAGACAGTGGGGGACTTCTGAGCACAGGCCCAGGTGAGAGGCCCTGCCGGTGCTGTGAAAATGTGCAGCCTGGGTGGGAGAGTCATGGTCAGAGGATGTACCAGGGTGCCAGCAGTGGCTGTGCCTGCATGGTGAGATTATGGGCCACTTTTCGTCACTTTCTTCCTTCTCAACTTTTCTGTTCGCCTCTATCTTCTGATTTTTCTACATTTTAGGAAAGCATTGGAACCTAAAGGCAAGAGGGGTGTCTGGGTGGCTCAGTTGGTTAAGCGTCCAATTTCAGCGCAGGTCATGATGTCAGAGTGGTGAGATTGAGCCCCATGTTGGGCTCTGCACTGGGTATAGAGCCTGCTTGAGATTCTCTCTCCCTCTGTCCCCCAAGCCCCCAAACCCATGTTCATGCTTTCTCTCAAACAAGTAAATCTTTAAAAAAAAAAAAAAGCATAAGAGCAGGAGTTAGTACTTCTCTAAAAACAGGTAAAAACACCAGTCAGAATCCTTTTTGCTTCATCAAGTGAACACATGGATATCCTTAGGGTCATTATTACCTAAGTGTCCTGTCTGCTGAGGTTAACTCTGCCCCCCGACCCTCCCTTTGCAGTACCACAGTAGCCTGGCATCCCTGAATGGGCTGGAGGTCCACCTGAAGGAGACGCTGCCCAAGGATGCAGCTGCCATTCCCAGCAGGACGTACAACTTCACGCATTATGACCGCATCCAGAATGTGCTGACCGGTAAGGAGAGGAGCGTGGGGCCTAGGCACCTCCTAAACATGCGTTGCGGGGAGGACTCAGGGCCAGCGCCCCCAGGGTTGGTGCTGTGCCCAGAGTTGTGGACTGCAGTTAGGATGCTGCTTTCACGCTGGGAGCCAGCTCCCACTGAGTTTAGAATTCGTCTGGCAAACACTTCCTTACTCATTTGTCTTTTTTTGGTTGTTTCTCCAACATTTTGAGAGAAGCACACACATGTTCAAATATCTGTGATCAGGTCTGCCTCGAAATTTTGCTATCCATGGGCAGAAACCTGGTGTTGCTAATTCTCAGGGACAGTGTGGTCTGTTGCCTCGTGGCAGCTGGACGTGCCCAGCACCATGGGCGCCCACATTCATGGCCCCGAGCCACACAGCTCCCAGTTTATAGTGCTGGGGTGGGGGTGAGGGAGCGGGGGAGGAGTCCACCACCCACAACTTCTGTGTCCTCTTCTGGAAGCAAACCTGCCACAGGTGGCCACCCCCCAGGACCGCCGCTTCCTCCAGGCCGTCAGCCTCATGCACGCAGACTTTGCCCGGCTGCCTGCTCTGTATGAGATGACAGTCAGGTGAGTGTTCCCCAGGGTTACTCCTGAAGTCCTGTCCCAGGGGCCCGGGCCACAGCCGTATTCATACTCCAGTGATTGTCCTTAGGGCCTCCTTTTATCCACTCCCCTGCCTGCCCACCACCACCTCCTCCCATGGGACAAAGGGCCTCTGACTCTGGCCAGAGGTGATGCCCGAGTGCTGCTGTTGCCCACTCACTTGGGTCATGTGATCACAGAAACAGATTGGCATGAAACCATGAGGTAAAATATGTGCCTCCCCTCGCCCATCACACACCCAAAAGATTCCCACAGTAATAGTCTGGTGTCTCTAACTCCAGGTTTTGTTGTTGTTGTGGGGTTTTCTTTTTTGGTTAGAAAATAGAGATTGCTAGTATTTTAGTCATTTTAATCATTTTTCTTCTAGAAAACAGGATCACACTAATATATTGTTTTACAAGTTCCTTTTTTCAATTTACTGTATATCCTAAGCATCTCTACATCAGTAGGCACAGATCTATAAATTAGTATTGTACTTTGTAGTATTTAACCAACTGAATTCTACTTTTTCTCCCTACATGCTTCTCTTTCGAAACCAGTAGGAGAAAATAAGGCAAGTTAGAGGGTCAGGAGGGGAGGGTGTGCTGTGCTGCTTAGTCCTTGGAATGATTTGGACAAGTGCATTTCTTTGTCCTCGTTGTACAAACAAGGATATTGAGGCACAAACAGGATAAGCAACTCGTCCCAGCATCACATTCTGAGTAAGTGGCAGAGTGAGGATTTGAACCCGACTCTCTCTGACTCTGAAGTGCACATTCTTTTCTGCACATTTCCATCTCAGGGGCAGTGGTCAGAGTGGTTGAGAGGGAGGGGTGTGGGTTTGGCCAATGCCTTGCACACTGGGGTTTCAGGCATCTCTGCCGCCCAGGACCATCTCCAGCTAGTATTCCAGTATATCTTTCCATAAAAAATGTGCCTTCTCTGGCTTTAAGTCAGAGCTGCTCCAGGCCAACGACCTAGATGAATACGTAGTTACTGGTTTGGGAACCAGTTGTGTTGGGTGTGTGGGGATCTGTCCTGAGAGGGATAGAAATAAGTGAAATGTCAGCCTGTGATCCATCAACCAACTAATGGCCCTGCAGTATTGCTTTTTTTTTTTTTTTTAAGATTTTATTTATTTGAAAAAGAGAGCACAAGTAGTGGGAGCTGCAGAGAGGAGAGGGAGAGGGAGAAGGTGACTCCCTGCTGAGCAAGGAGCTTTTGTGTGCTCAATTCCAGGACCCTGAGATGATGACCTGAGCTAAAGACAGATCCTCACCCGACTAAGCCTCCCAGGCATCCCTCCCTTTGTTATTTCACTTTCCTTGGGGCGGAGAGGGCTTTAGAGTTGGGATACATGGCTTATTTTAAAAGTTATAGAAATGACGGCCACCATTTCTTAACCCCTCACCATGTGCTAAACAATTTATATGTATTTTGCTCATTTGGACTCTTAAAAAATCTCAGGGATGGGATTCACTATTATCCTATCCATTTTACAGATGTGGAATTTATAGCTGAGACTGAGAAAGGATGAGTAATTTAGCAGGGGCACGCAGCTAGGAAGCCACAGGGTAGGGATCAGCACCAGGCCGTGATGCTCCCTCTCCGTGGCTGTGATGACTTGCTTATGACTCATCCTGCTGGTCCGGTGAGTGGCACAAAACACCTAGGCCAGAAGGGCTCTTCTGGCCCCTTGAGCTCCTGGAAGGAGAAGCTAGAGGAGGATGGCATTCTCCTCCCTCCTCACCTGGAAGCAGAGGTCCCAATGAGGGGGCCCTAGTGGTCCCTGACTCTAGATTTGGGGAAATAGACTGAGGCAGGCAGGATCAAGAGACCAGATGGTTGCCTGGCCCCAGAGTCACTTCTTCCCTAGTGGACCCTCATCCCTCCCTCTGCTTCTGTGACAGGTTTCCTATTAGAAACCTGCTCCCTGCCCTCACTCCCTCCACTCATCCAGCTGCCCTCCACAGACGGTCCGTGCTCATCAGCCTGGAAGCATCACCCAGCCCTGTGCCGCCAGGGCCTCGTCTATCAGATAGGGTCGCACCTCTGCTGCATAAGGCTGGTGAATAAGCCAGGCTGCTTGAGAGTGTTTGCATAGTTGGGGTTCCACCAGCAAAATGTGCACCCATTAGACAGTCGCAGCTCCAGTGAGTCGAAAGGAAAGAGAAATGGTTATAGGCACTAAGGCCTGGAACTCAAGTGCAGACATTGAACCCCAAGCCATGGCAGCCGCACCCTACGGCTGTTAGTGTTGCTGGGCTACTGCCATGCACCTGTTGAGGTCTCTGTGGTCAGAGGCCTGCACAGGCAGCATGGGACGGAACAGTCATTCCCCCCCCGCCCCCCCTGCCAGGAACGCCTCCACAGCGGTGTACGCCTGTTCCAATCCTGCCCAGGAGACCTACTTCCAGCAGCTGGCAGCAGCCGCACGCAGCTCTGGCTTCCCCAGTCCTCAGGACGGCGCCTTCAGCCTCCCGGGCAGAGCCAAGCAGAAGCTGCTGAAGCACGGGGTCAATTTGCTGTGACCTGGGCCGCAGTGGGAACCTCATGACCCCGGGTGAGCACTAGCAGATCAAGTACCAGCAAAGGAAGCTCTGCCTTTTTAAACAGAAAAGAGTCCCTCTGTTTTCCTTTTCTTGGTATATTCCCGTTTTTAGGAACTGTGATGATATGTGTCTGTTACCTCCTTTTGTAGACTGAGTTTTGAGTGGGGAGTTCTTCAGGTCAGCAGACCTAGAGCATGAGATGAAGAGTTTTGTTACATTGGCCACATTGGCTTTGGCTTTGTGGCTCCTTGTACCAAAGATGGGGCAGGGCCAGGTCGTGTGCCTGTCACACTGTGTCCGAGGCACCTGGTATTTCTCACTGCTATTCCATCGAGGCCTTAACTAGTACCATGAACATTCTGGTGAGTGTTTTCTCCAGAACCCTGTTGTACGGAGTCCAGCGGACAGTATGGGGCAGGGCTGTGCAGGGGGGTTGGAAGTTGTCAGCAAGCAGTCTGGGACTTCCACACCTCAGGTGGGTGTTCCTCAGAGTGGTCTTCCCAGGAGGTCTGGACTCTGGATGCAGGGAGGCAGGCAGTGATGTCGAAAACACCTTATTTGCATTCTTCTGGAATTATATTTAAACCCAGGAGCCTGCTCTTTGGAACCCCCACAGTGGGGGCAGATCTTGATAATGTGGAAGGGGAGCCTGGGGTTTTGAGGTAACTCTCAAGACCAGGGAAATAGGTGATGGCACACCAGCCTGTGCTCCTTTGCTGCAAGATGGGCCAGGTGCTGGCCCCTCATGAGTGAGTGTCCTCAACGAGGAGTTTCCAGAATGTCTGGGACAAAAGCAAAAGTGTGCTGCCCAGGGGTGGCTTTGTGAAGGGGTCCGGCTGTCATCTGTGTTCCTGCCCATGTTATAGGCAGATGGTTTATGATAATGTGATGCAGATCACAGCATGAAATATTCACCAGAGCCTTAACTGTTTACTGGAGGTACCCGAGATCCCATTTGAAAACTGCAATGTTAATAATTTCATATCGGTGAACAAGTATCTAATGTTGGTGACTTTTTCTTGAAATGAGTTGTCAAAGGCTAAAAATAAAAGTCGAAAATGCTATTGAGTAATGCTGACCTCTCCAGTGACAAGGTTAGGGGAAGGGTTAAGATATTTTATAAGTGTGTGTGTGTGTGTGTGCACGCGCGCATGCATGCGCGTGCGCTTGGCATGGATACATTTCTCTTTGCCGTGGCCTGAGCTGGTGCGGGCAGGTGAGGAGAGGCGCACTTCAGAACGGCCTGTCTGCAAGGATGATGGGTTGCAGCCACCGATCCAGCTTCAGTGTGGCTGGCCCAGCGCACCAGGCCCAGTTACCCTTCCTCCCTGGGGTCCCTCCTGCTTACTGGCTGGCCTGAGAGGGCCATCTTCCCAGATGGAGGAGGATCATACTTCAAGCTAGGGTAGATGTGTACTGTCTCCTGCTCTGCTAAATTCTTCAAGGAAAAAGTCTACAAGTCTCCGTGCTAACCTGTCAAGGAGTGTTCCCACGACTGACCATCACAGAACAAGGTCCTCTTCTCGTATGGGGTGATTTTCCAGCAGCCAAACTTTTCCTTTTGCTCACTGGGCCTCCAGAATTCTGAAGTCCTCAGATTTGAGCTCAGTGACATTGACACCTGTCTGTCACATGATGAAACGGCAACAGAATTTGGAGCCCAGAACCCATTTTCATCTGCCTACTCATAGCTTAAACTAAGAACTCTTCCCAATCAGATCTGTTTCATGAGAAAATCAATCACTTGCCTGTCACTGGGCCCTTTCCCAGATGTCATGCCATCTGCAAACCTTAATGTTACTGGGTCTGCTTTCAGAAACCTCTCTCCCCATCTACTTTCTCAGAGCTGCCCTTGAGCCTAAAAACACTCAACACAAAATGCCTTTGTTTCTGAGAACTTGTGCTCTAGGCAGCCACATGCTTCCCCTTTAGACCTTACCCCAAAGTTAAGTCTTAACTGTTATCAGAAAGCATGAGATCAACCCGCCAGGATGTGAAGACCCATACACAGTGGTCATTTCAAAATATGTCCACAAATTCTTTGCTGCAAGTGAGAGACCTATCTCCTCCCTTGAGCATGGGCTATATACTTAGTGATTTGTTTCTAACAAATAGAACATGGTCAAAACAACAGTATGACTTCTGGGAGCAGGTTATACAACACATGGTGGCTTCCATCTCTCTCTTGGTTCGCCTCATTTGGGGGAAGCTGACATTAAGGCAGCCCGTGGAGAAGCCCTTGTGGTGAGAGAGCTTTCTTGCTCCAGCCCCAATCAAGCCTTCAGATGAGTGCAGCCTAATGAGAAATTGAATGAGAACCATCAAGCTAAGTTGCTTCTGAATTCCCAGTCTTCCAAAGTGTGTGACACAATAAATGTATGTGGCTCTAAGCCACTGTCTGGGGGTCATCTGTTACACAGTGATAGCTAACTCAGACCCTTGTATGCCAATAGCCCACCAAACTAGGTTCCTTACAGCTTTGGCACAGGGGGCCAAGTGCTAGACACAGCTGCGGGCTCAGGTCTCCGCTACCCCTTTCCCCATGTGGGAGAGTTGGGCTGGATGACAGGAAGATGCTAAGAGCACTCCCTCAGCTTTCCTCCTACAGCTTCCAGAGCTTGACACATTAATGGTCAGCTGGGTCCCCACTTCCTCAGTCCAACCTCCCAGGGACCCTGCCCCCTCCTCAGTCCAGCCTCCCAGGGACCTCCATGCTGGCCACCCTTCTCTGAAAGTGGGCATCCACCCACATGGCCCCAAGCTCCCAGCCTTCCTGGCCCAACCTTGGCCCACTTCTCTGGGAGGCTCGTGGTGGAGGTGCGTGGGCACCCATGAAGCTTTCTCCTACAGGTTGAGGAAACTCATTAGGGAGCCGGAGGATGGGCAGCACCATGGGGGAAACTGGGAAGGTCCTTCAAGATGATCGATCATTCCTCAGTCCTAGGATGCAGGTCTTAGAAATAGGAGGGGGAGGACTCAGGAGGAAAGGGGGAAGGGTCAGCCCCCTCACCTTTCTTCTTGTCCCAGGGCTGGGGAGCAGCCTGGAGAGTGGCCTCCATGGTGTGCATTTACAGTGTTCCTGAAGCCTCGAACAGCTCACCTCACTGTCACCCCTGCCCAGCACCCTGGGCTCTCAGCTGTGGCTGCTTCAGCACATTGCCCTCCGGCTCCACCTTGCCCTCAGCCAGTGTCCCCCCAGCACCAGACCAGAGAAGACAGCTTCGTTTTTTTTTTTTTTTTTTTTTTTAATTTTTATTTATTTATGATAGTCACAAAGAGAGAGAGAGAGAGAGAGAGAGAGAGAGAGAGGCAGAGACACAGGCAGAGGGAGAAGCAGGCTCCATGCACCGGGAGCCCGACGTGGGATTCGATCCCGGGTCTCCAGGATCGCGCCCTGGGCCAAAGGCAGGCGCCAAACCGCTGCGCCACCCAGGGATCCCGAGAAGATAGCTTCGTAGAGTCATTTGTGCTGTGAGTCTTTTGCTATCCACCAAGACGGGGACTTTGCAAGTCCTATTCCTTGTGTATGGAAAAGGATTCCCCCCCCCTCCCCGCCCTCCCTCCCGAGTTGCTGGAGTCTACAAACAGGTGCAGACATACCCCTTCCCTTTGCTCTTCTGGGCCCATTGACTTTCTGCAGTGGAGCTCAGCATGGTGACCTCAGTGGCAGCCTTGACTGTGACTGTGCCCAGAGGCTGCTGGAGGGGCAGTGCTCAAACCCTTGTCTTCCTGCTCAGTACTGCAGTTCTGGTGGTTATGAGGACATCACATCATGACAGTCCCGGGCCCATGCCCTCAAAACTAGCTTCTAGACTCGAGGTTCCTGAGAGTGAGGGCCCCTCTGCTAGAGTGGGCCCTGTGCCCCCATAGTGGTGCTCCCCCAGGGAGGTGGCATTTGCAGACAGAACCTACCCTGACTCGGTTTACAGGTGACACCAGAGTGCCCCCATGGTGCTGGACAGCAGCCTTCTTTATGTGAGCAGGGAACACAGGATGATGAGGAAGTGAAAGGGTCTGTTCCGGGCCAGTCCGTGCTGGCTGCCCAGCGTCTACTATTTTGTGAACACTAAGGATCAAGTTCCCATGGTGTGATTGATATTGACAATCAGATTCCTGCCGGGAAAGGACCTCTGGTCCCTCGAGGGGCCACTAAGCCTAATGAAACTGCCTCCCCGCTGGAGGGAAGCATTCAGGCTCGCTGGCTCTTGTCACCTTGACAGCAGTAGCACATGGGACCTGGCTGCCGTCACCCACTCCAGTGTCTCTCTCAAGTGTCAACCCCACAGTGGTCCTTTCCAGAGCTGCTCTCGTGCCCTTCACACCCCCACCGATACTGCTTTCCTAACACTCCACCCCACCGGCGTGAGCAGGGGCCACACACTTTACACTGCGTGAATGGTGGCCCCCCAAAGGTACCGCCTCCTCATCCTCTGAACCTGTGTTAAAGGTAAAGGTTCCGTTGGTGTGATTAAGAATCTGGAGATGGGGCAGCCTGGGTGGCTCAGCGGTTTGGCACCTGCCTTTGGCCCAGGGCATGATCCTTGGGACCCAGGATCGAGTCCCGCATTGGGCTCCCTGCGTGGAGCCTGCTTCTCTCTCTGCCTCTCTGTCTCTCGTGAATAAATAAATAAAATCTTAAAAAAAAAAAAAAGAATCTGGAGATGCAGAGAATACTCTTGATTATCCCAGGGCTATCACAGGAGTGCTGATCAGAGAGGCAAAGGAAGCCGATTCTCATCGAAAGGAGGGGGCATGGAGGTGGAGGCTGGAGTGACAGGGCCACAAGCCAGGGCCACCAGATGCGTCAAGAGGCAAGGGATGGATTCAGCCCAAGAGCCTCGGAGGCAGTGCCACTCCGTTGACGCACTGATAACAGGTCCAGTGAAAGTGATCTTGGACGCGGGCCTCCGAAGTGTGAGAGAATACAGTTGTGTTGTTTTGAGACGTGTTTGTCCTGGCAATTTCCAGCTCTCCGGCTTTGGACGGTGCGGTGCCGCCACCAAGAAGCCCTGCCTGGTTGCAGAGGTGCTGGGAATTTATCCTGGGGCAGAGGGGGAGCTGAGCTCTGAAGCAGGGGTGTGACTCGATGGGACTCTCAGGAGAAAGGGCACTGGCTCCTGAATGGATGAGAAGCAGGGCAACAGGAGGGGGAGGTCCCTGTCCCCCCACCCTCCCCACCCCAGCCGCCCAGCGCAGCCCTGGGCCCTCGTGAGGAGACTGGGGCGGGAGGGTGCCCGCTCAACACTTGTCAGCTAGGCCGAGGAGAAAAAAGATACTCTGGATCTTTTCTCAATGCGTCTGTTGAATTTGGGAAGCTTAAGGTAAAGGTTCTCAGGGCTTTGAGATTTTTAAAAAAGGACATTTCCTCTCCGTTTATTTTCCACGTCTGAATCTGAAATCAGCTGTATTTCTCCTGGGGGAAATCCACAGTGCTTGTGAATCGTGCGGGAGCCCAGAGGCCGCTCCCCTGACTGCCCATGTGCACGCTTCTCCCACGCTCCAGGGGCAGGGCTGGGAGCCGGGCCTGCTACACCCCAGGAGGCCCCCTGGGCGGGGCAGGGGGTGGGGACAAGCACCCCCCACCTCCCATGCGCTGGTGGAAAGGCCCCCTGGATGTCTTTCCTCCAGGCGGCCCAAAGGGGCTCCTGTGCCGATGGAAGCACAAGGGCTTTGGTGTCAGGGCCCCGGGGGGCTCAGATCACACCTCTGACTCACTGCTGTGGAAACGGGGCCTCTTGACTTTATTTCTTGGAACCTCAGTGTTGTCTTTGAAGTGGAGGGGAAAAGGTAATTCTGTAAATGGTGTGGCATATCGTGGGGAGCCCCCAGAAAGTGGGGTTGAATGTCCTGAGAGAACAGATGGCCCTGTGCGAGCCATGGAGATGAGGCCTGAAAGTATGCCTGGGGTTCCACAGGCTGCCAGACCACGCGTTTGGTGCCTGGCTTCTAGTTCCAGCTCATCCTCCAGCTGGCCACACGACCTTGGTCATGGCCACTGCCGCCCTCAGCCGCCGCTTTCTGGGTCAATGCATGCAACTGTCTCTGCTTACCCCAGTGGGCCCCAAGTACCCGTGGGGCAATAATACATGCAAAGGAATCTTCTAGAGTGCACGTGCTCTCTGCCCCCAAGGAAGAAAGCTCTCTCACCTTGGATCCAGGGTGGCTGACGCATCAGATGTGGAGAAATGAGGGGAAGGGTAGGTGATCTGAAGTTAGGACCGACGGGTGTGCCTGGGAAGGAGGCAGAAAGTAAATCAATCTCTGTGTGTGTTGCCTCCTGCCACCTAATGCTACAATCTGCTTGAGTGTTTCCACTGCCATCTGTCAGCAGCCCGAAAATATATGGCCTTATTCTGTCCTGTTCCCTGTGTTTACATCTGGTTAAGCAAGATTTAGCTGGGAGGTAAATCTTAGGGGGAGGTTGCTGGCAGCAGGGCCCCATGGTCCTCACAAACAGCATTTTGTACTGAGCCTTTGCTTCTCTTGTTTACATTTAAAAACTATGTATGGGGGACGCCTGGGTGGCTCAGTGGTTTAGCACCTGCCTTTGGCCCAGGGTGTGATCCTGGAGTCCCAGGATCGAGTCCCACGTCAGACTCCCTGCATGGAGCCTTCTCCCTCTGCCTCTCTCTGTCTCTCTCTGTCTCTCTCATGAATAAATAAATAAAATATAAAAAACTAAAATAAAAAAAATTAAAACGATGTATGGAGCACTTCCTATTCACCCAGAACTTGACATCCTATGATCTTATTCAAACCTCACTTTAAGCCTATGAAAGTGGCATGAAGCCCATTTTACAGATGAACCCCAGAGTGGGTCGGGATTTTCCGGTGGCAAGGGATAGCAACCACAACTCCAGTTCGGTTTCAGAATAAAAAGGGAGTGTATTGGCTCACGGGTATGGTAAGTCCGGTGGTAGGGCTGGCTCCAGGCAAAGCTACATTCAGGACTCAGGTGATCTCCACACGGTGAAACCTGCTTTTCTCTGTGGGTTTCACTCTCAGATTTTCTTTACACTAGATCCTGAGCTCTACTCCATGAAAAGTGGCCTTTCTTTCTCAATGATCTTAGGGAAAGAATCAGATCATGTCCCCAGCCCTGACCCAATCGTGGAGGGCCAGGAGTATGGAATAGGCTCTGATTGGTCAGGTCTGGATGGTGAGCCCAGTCTTGCAGCTGGGGCTGGTCAGATCCTAGAAACCCCAAAACTAAGAATGCTACATCTTGCAGGAGGCTCAACAGGGTACCATTAGAGGAGTGTTACAAATAGCAGCCATCCTCTAGAAAGCCGGGTTAGGTCGCCTGCCCAGTGTCACACAGGGGCACAGCCTAGACTTAACCTGGAGCTGGCTGGTTTCAAAGGCTTTGTCATTCTTGCGTGGGCAGTGACCCTTGGCCCCAGCTACACATTAGAATCAGGGCAGGAAATGTGTTAAAACAAGTACTGAGACCCGGGCCCCACCCTGGAACAAAGAAATGGGACGCTTTGTGGGGGATTGGGGTGCAGGCATCAAAATTTCTCAAACTCCCCAGGTGATTGTATTGTGCAAAGTCAAGAACTGGCAGATTAGGATCACCTTTCCGCTCCCCCGCTATCTGCTGTAGGCCATTCAGTGTGCCACGTGTGGTCACTGTACACAGAGCCCAGACCATCTGGGTGAGCGTGGGGCGATAATGAGCAGGTGCCTGGGAGCCCTGGTATGTGACCTGTGCAGTCTGGGCTTGAAGGCGGTGCAGGCTGTCTGGGTGGAAGCAGGGCTTCTCATCTGAAGCTGGGCGGGCATGCTGGCTCCCCTTTCTCACCTTGAGCATCCTTAGCTGTAGCGTGTAAATTATTTTAGCAATTGCCTAGTTGGCAATGCACACTTGAGGAGAGCGAGAAACATCTCAGCCCGGGGCAAGTGGTGCTCCTTCCACTTGCTGAGGGAGCCCGGCCAGGGCTGCGGCTGGAAGTACCCTTGCTGGGAAAACACCAAGCAGCTGGGTTGCTCCTGGGGCCCCAGGCCACCAGCGTCACCTACCTCTCTTTAAAAGGAAAAAATTGGGCAGCCCAGGTGGCTCAGCGGTTTAGTGCTGCCTTCAGCCCAGGGCCTGATCTTGGAGACCTGGGATCGAGTCCTACATCCGGGTCCCTGCATGGAGCCTGCTTCTCCCTCTGCTTCTCCCTCTGCCTGTGTCTCTGCCTCTCTCTCTCTCTCTCTCTCTCTCTGTCTCTCATGAATAAATAAATATTAAAAAAAATAAAAGGAAAAAATTCAAAATGTAGCTTCTGAGAGATCTGCTTCTTCCCCCGTAGTTAGGCAGTGGAAAGGAGCCCCTGGCTCCCCTGGCAACCTCCACCACTGATCAAAAGTGTCTATCTGCCTCTTCCTTACCTGCCCTGCTCCTCACCTGCTCACAAACACCATGGCAGAAAGGGGGCTGTCACAGCTGCTGTGTGCGCCAGGCACCACCTCTGCAGTGGAGCAAACTGAGGCTCCCGGAGGCTCCGTGACTTGATCAAGATTGGGTGGGAGCAAGCTCCTGGCACAGAGTCCCGAGTCCCCCCTTTCCCTAAAGCCACGATTCCTGTTCTCTGCCCAGCGTATCACTTAGAGTCCCTCACGTTCCAGGGCTCTGCTCCCGTCAGCCCACACGCGTTACTGGAGAACTGCGTTTTGCTTCACTTACCATATACACCAGAGTCTATGGGGCCCCACTTGTCTCTGCGACACAATCCAAAAGCCAAGAGCCTCCGACTCCTAGCATCTTCTGCCAAGTTCCCTCTTTTCCCCAACACACCACTTTAGCAGGTCACTCTGGTTTTCAGCAAGGTCCTTTATTTATCTCCTGTTCCCCAAGCACGGCACATGAGCTCAGGTAGCCGCGTACCTGTGTGGGCTGCGGGCTTTGTAAACGGAGAGCAGTCAGTATGTATAGAAATCATGCACCTCGGTGATTCCGGAACAAGATACTTAATGAGTAAAAAGATTTCAGGTGTGTTTGAAATTGCTGCCCTGTCCTGCATTCTGATCACGGAAAAAAACATCTGTGTAGAAATTTTACTCAAATGGAGACAGGTTTTTCTTTGCTCACTTGCCAGTAACTGCCTAGTGCATTGTGGATCATGGTCACTTCCGACAGCTGTTCCTCCCAGAAGCTTCTGGTTTCCATTCGGACAAATATGAGACCCGTGTATGTGACAAGCTGTATATCCCACACCACTCCATGGCTTTATAAACTGGACACTGCCTGTGACACATTATTCAAAAAAAGGCAACTTTAAGACAGCTGGAAGGCTATTCTTGCACACCTCAGCTCACAGGCGAGTGTTTCTAGAATCAGTGCCTCTAACTGGCCGTGTCCTTCACAGGAGACCAAAAGGCCAGCACTGCCACGCAGGTCTTTTGGGTTTGTAGGTCTTCACAAAGGCCTCTCTCACACCCACTGGCTTAGGTCACTGTCACCCGGCATGCAACCCTATGCAATGACAAAGACACACGGGGCGGACACCTCCACTGTCTCTGAGTCCAGCACTCGAACATTTATGTACAGACAGATAAATGGAAAATCATAGGCAACAGAACTCCAAAGCAAAACAGACACTTTTTTGGTCAGATCTACGATTCCAGTTTTGCCAGAGGAAGGTGTTTCTGGAATGTCACCGGATGAGCGCGGTCTCACCACACCACAGTTCCTAGCAGCCAACCTGCTGGTCTCAACGTTCATCACCGTGGACTCAAAACAGCTGCACGGAGAATTTTCCGGGCCCGGTTTGGCAGTAGGGCTTCTGTAGGCAGTGAGGTAAGTGGATCACACGTTCTGCAGCTGATCCGTGGGAGCCCTGACTTGGCTCTCGAGGACACCAGACTCAGCTTGGAAGGAGAGCAGTGTTTACAGAGAAGGCTCCAGTCCCACCAGCCAAATGCTCCCCACCATCAGGGACCTGATGGGGTTCGGAGTGAGGTGAGCGATGGTGACAAGTCTGCTCAGGCCCAGCCGTGTGCACTGCCCCTGACGCCGGCTGGGTGTGGGGATTGCAGACTCTCCCCCTGCCATGGGGGAGGTGGGTGGGCTGGCGGGTCCCCTGTGTGACCATGACAGCAACAGAGGCCAAGGGCTCTAGCTCTCTGGTTTGCAGTTTTTTGTTTTGTTTCATTTGTTGTTCTTTATGATGACCACAAGGAGTTTTACATGATTACATTCAGACAACCATTTGGTTACTCTATTTCAGAGCACTGAAAAAACCAGGTAGCAAGACGGCACAGACGACAGGGACCAAGCCTCTGGTCACAGAGCAAAGGAATGCGCTATTAGGCAGAAAGGAATCGCAGAAGCAAATGACTGGAAGGAACAACAACAACAAAAATCTAAGGAGATACAAGCTGAAAATTTCCCATTTACAACAACCAAAGGAAGGAGGGACCCAACGTGATCTCAAAACCCCAGATAAGAACTTTCTGTTGAGGCAGGTTTCTGAGCATGGAATCACGGCACGGGTGGGGGCTGGACTGTACCCCAGGTTGTCCAGGCTGACCCGTGGCCAAGGTCGCCGACTCCAGCACGGGAAACGTTCTCATCGTCCCGGAGCAAAGATGAAATCCAGGGCCTGGCGTTCGGCTGCTGCCACATTGGGATGCCACAAATCCACCATGAAAACCACCCGTGGGCCATCCTCTGCGGAACCTGGGGGTGGGGGAGGCACAAGAGGGATGAGGTTTGAACCTTCCCAGAACCAGGACCCACGTAGCACTGGACCCCACACAGTTAGCTTCTGGGTAGGGACCCATCCTGACCCCTGGCAGGGATGGGAAAGTCTCCTCCTCTCTGAACAAGAATGTTATCCTGGCTTCATAAGATTCTGGGTGGGGCAAATGAAAGGAGGCACTGGGAGGCTGGAGCGGGAGGCAGGGAGGGCGGGAGGAGTGAGTGGTAGGTGGAGCACGGAGGAGTTTTTAGGGCAATGAAGCTATTCTGTATGATCCTGTCAGGGTGGATCCATGTCATTATACCTTTGTCACACCTACAGGACATACAGCAGCAAGAGTGAACCCTAATGGAGACTACAGAGCTTAAGCAATAATAATAATGTGTCCATACTGGCTCATCGGTTGTAACAAATGTAGCACACTAAAGCAAGATGGTAAACAAAAGGGGAAATTGTGTGTGTGGAGGGGCGGGGGAACAGGGGGAGTATATACTTTCTGCTCGATTTTTCTGGAAACTTAAAACCATGCTAAACACATACAGTCTGTAACAAACAAACAAAAAGCAGCACTCACCTTCATGGAATGCAGTGTGCAGGAAAGAGTCATCAAAGAGGAGGCAGCGTCCTTCTGCCCAACACTGGGGCTCTCCCCCTACCACCAGCTCGCAGCCACCTGGAGTTTTGAGACCTTTGGGGGGAAAGCGGAGAAAAGAGAATGAAGGCAGGTGGCGTGGGGGATGGCCTGTGCTGGTGGGAGGTCTCTACTTCCGAAGCAGCCGACCTTCCACCTCACCCCTTGGAGCCCTGTTCGGGGTGGAGGCGGGGTACTCTGACAGGGCAAACACAGGCTACATGGCACCCCGACCATACTGAGCTCCCTGGAAAAATACATTCCTCCCTTGGTTTAATCTGCTCTGGGTCATGGGCTGCGCAGTGAGGCTGGCACTGAACTTTTCAAGACTCCTGAAGCTCATCTGTAAGTCCCCCCCTTAACTGAGGAAGGTCCATAACTCACGTGGCCCAATAACTGTGTTCATTACAGCCCGATCTCTAGGGCTGTTTTGGTTGAGATGAAACAGTGCCCTCATCTTTGGGTTCCAGGCTTTAGATCCATCTTGGGGTCTGAGGATGGGCATGTGGTTAGTCTAAGCTCCTCCGGCCTCCCTCTCGGAAGCTGGGAGGTCACCCCTGAGGCAGTGCCGGAGCTCCAGGAAGTGGGCCCACACCTTCACAAGGAGCCATATGCTCACAACTGTAGGCAGCGGCTGCCAAGTCGGGGTGCCTAACCCCCAAAAGAGGACCTGGCTGAAATGCTGCTGTACATACAGTTTCACGTCCCTGTCTCCCACCTGATGATCTGGGGAAACACTGGGTCCCTGTCACCGCCTGGACGTCTATAAACAAAGGCACCACCACAGACATGAAACAGATACACGAGGGGCTGGGTGGGCCCCGCGGCTCTCAGGAAGGGATGGATTGGGAGGAAGCAGGGCCCTGGCAGAGGGGGGTGGGATCATGGTGTTCTTGTCTGTCTCCGGTGACTAATGGCACAACCATGACATGGGACTAGTTGGCGCTGCCCCTTCCAAATGACTACTAAGGACAAACATGAAACAGGGTTCTAACAGAGCATTTTAATGCACCTCTTGAACCAGAAACGGACAGCTCCTGGAAGTATGTGTGGGGTAGGAATTCACACTGAGGCCACTGGAGGAGTGGCGAGGATGAGGACTTGGGGTCAGATGACTGACTCTTATCCTTAAGTGCCCCAGGACCTTGGGCAAATCACTTAACCTCTCTGAGCCACAGTTTCGACGTCTATAAAGGGGGAACATTAGCACACTTGCCTTCGGGGCTCTATGTGACCACTGTCCTTGCCACCAAGACCGTACAGACTGCCTTGAGCGCAGGTTTGGGCTGAATTAGCACTTTTCAGACATCACATCACCCATTCTCCAGATGGGAGCAACTGCAATTCAGAGAAGTGACCTGCCTGAAGTTTGCTCCTCAGTCCTGGTGGGGACATGAGATCTGAATCCAAATCCGTCTGGTTCCGAGGAACAGGCTCTTCTTAAACCACTGGACAGTATGTCAGTAGCAATGGTATGAAAGCGACTGTCCATTTTTACAGTTAATGTTTCCACTATCAGTAGGACACCTCATTGCATCAGGCGAGAAGGGCCTCTCGGACTCCAGAACCATCATCTCTCATCTCCTGCTACCATAACAACTGCTGAGGGTGGGGTGGGGGTTAGGGCTGCGATGGACCCAGAGAGCCCTCACTGACTGGTTCAGGAGGACAAGGCTGTTAGGTCTCGGTGGCTCTCTGCAAGGACACTCCACCCCAGGGCTTCAGAAGAAGCTCTCCTTTCTCTGGGCCGCTAAATGATTCACCACTGTGCACGACGGTACAATAGAAAAATGGTCTGGTTTGCTGGCTTGACAGCCCCCTGTCCCCTTTCCTCTGCCTTCCCCTTTCACCGTGGCTTCCAGCGGCCCATCATTCCTGCTTACTGCCCGCAAACCCCCTCAGTTGGCAGAAATGATCAATTCTCTCCCAGAGCGTTCAGAGATCGGCCCCACGTCCTCTGGCTGAGGGCTTGCTGTTTGCCCCCACCAACCACTCAGCGAGGCAGGTCAAGGGCGCAGAAAGGGCTCTGTGTGCCAGCGGCCCCCACTTCCAGATGCCGGAGGCTGGCACTCAGGTGGTCACGGCACATCCAAGCTGCTCCGCCAGGCCCACCCTGCTAGACGGCCGAGAAACCCAACAACAGACACGTGAAAGGCAATGAGAGTCTAATTGTGCTTCTTTAGCAAGAATCTGCTGAATGTGCTCGCGCATTTTCATCTACCCTTTCCTGGGGGTTGGCCCTGTGGAAGGACATCCGCCTCCCCAGGAAATCTGCCTCATGAGCCTTGGAGGTTGCTTGCTGGAGGTCTGTGGCAGTGCGGTTTGGACATCCCAGCACAGCTGGAGCTCGGAGCTGTCCCATGGCTCTATGCGGGGTCCAGACCCAGTGACCCCCCCCCTCCCCGCCCCAAGAGGCAGCTCAGCACAGTCCTTGGCGTGTGCAGGGACTGGGTGAATGCACAGCGGTCACTGGGGTTTCAGGTGTCTGCAGGGTCAGCCCGACTAGTCACAACACCTATGGATGGCCTGGTTCCGGAACTGCAGGGGCCTCCTCCACTCCAGCCAGGTGAGCTGGCAGGGGGCGTGGCCACCGGACCAGACTCCCTCCCTCTCTGGCAACACTCAAGGTCAAACACACCTTTGTTTCATTCCCAGGTGGGTATGAACATGCGCATGCCAGCAGAAAGAAGGGAACGCTGAGCAAACCAGCCCAGGGAGCTTGCCCCGGCCGTGGGGAAGCAGCCACAGTCCAGTGGGACTCCTTCCAAGAGAACATGACACGGCCCAGTTTTTCTGGTGGCAGCAACTAGCTGGGCTGAGAAGCGAATGACAGGTCATCCTGAGGGCCCGTGTGGGCATGGTTTACACTCACACGTGCGCCAAACAGCAGCACCACAGGCCTTCACACGCAGGGCAAATCCTAGGTGTTCTGGCCACCCGCCCTTGCTACTCATCTCCTATTCCTGGAATTCTACATCAGTCTGCAAACGCTCTTCCCTGTGAGTTACTCTGAAGCTTTTTAAAAACATACAAAGAAAACCTTTGAAAAAGGCACAGCACTGCTCCTTATTGCCCACAGCCTCAATCCCCAAGCCTGGCATGGGGCCCCCCTGCCCCACTGCAGCTCGCCCAACCTGTCTGACCTCAGCCCTGACCCTGGATGCCACAGCCAGCCATGTCTGCCGCTTGGCTTGGGTTGGGGAAGGCTCCTTTGCTCCACCCTGGCAGCCCCAGGAGCCCCCCTGGCAGCCCCCCATGCTCGGATCTGAGTCCCCCTGCGCAGGGACTTCACTGAGATCGCTCAGATAGCCACCTCAGCTTCTCGATTAATCAGAGTGCCCTTTACCTGACTGCCTTCTACCTGCCCACACTTCCCATGGGCTACTTTTAATCCTCCAGAGAGCCCCGAGGCACGTACCATTACCTCTGTTCTAGGGGCTCAGGGTTTCGAGGTCCCAGCCAAGAGCACTCGGCAGATGGGGCCCATCGAGCTGAGTCCAGGTGCTCTTGCTTCCGAAGCCCAGTCGTTTCCCACTGTGTCCTGAGGACCCACGTCTTAGGGATCCTTTCCTAGACTGTCCGCACGGGTTTCATAACACAAACCACTAGCTACCACCGCTGTCCATGCCAAGTAGTCACAGGAGATCCCACTTTATTTAACCCTGTCAGCGATTCTGAGGTAAGTGCTACCTCCCCATTTTACAGATGAGGAAACTGAGGCACAGAGCGACTCAGTTACTTGCCCAGAGTCCCAGGGCTGACCGTGAAGCCAGGCCACCTCCTCTGGCGCCTCTGTCCTCTCCTGTCTCTGCTCTTGAAATACTCATCGTGTTAAGTGCTCGAATCTAGTTGTTTTTCAAAGTGGCGAAGCCCTCTGTCCAAGTCACGTTTTGCTCAGAATCCCCACATGGGGTGGGGGAAGCAGAAGGTTTCTGGGGAAGCAGGGCTGGAGCGTCTGAGGTGTCTGGCTCAGGTCCCCCGCAGGCTGCCCTGATGCTCCTTTACAGAACACTTAGGAACTCCTGGCTCCAGCTTAGAGCGGGGCTCCTCTGTGTGTGCTTTTTCTTCCTCTGTTCCAAAGCCAAGGCAGCCAGCACTGCAAACTTCCTGAAGCTGGACCTTGCCCGGGCTCTGGGCACACCGCCCTAGTCGGGGATGCTAACTGGTGGTGCCACTGCCCCAGTAACCAACCCATTATCATGACTCACCAGGAACAGGGAATTCTGGGGAACTACCAGCCCTATGTACTGAGTTGCGGTTAAGCCTACCTAAAGGGTGAGTACTCCACGTCATGCTCCCTGTGAATAAACGCCTCACGATACACATTCTCTAATTAGACCCTCAAAGTAACACTCCAGGGAATTAGCTTTTTACCTCTCCTTTGTAAGTGAGGGCATGGAGGTCCAGGGAAGTGAAAGTGATCTGTCCAAAGTAACACAGCTAGCAGGTGGAGGGGCCAGGATGCAAACACGCCCGAGTGGACCCCAACCCGGTTCTCAAAACAACTGCTGCACACGTTAACGATCTCCCTAGAATCTGAGTAAGATCAGCATTAACAACAAGCACGACTTCACCCTTGATTCAGAAGCCACTAGCATCTTTCACAGCCGCCCGGATGTCGTTATGAACGTCAGTGATCGTTATTATAGCCTTGGCTCTGGAGCTACGCTGTCCAATACAGTAGCCGCTAGCCACGGGTCCCTTTTTAAATTTAGATTAAGTTAGGAATTCTGTTCCTCCCCGGCACCAGCCACGTTTCGGGCACTCAGTGGCCACATGCTGCTAGCGGCTACTATACTTGGACAGGACGGATGGAGACCACTTCCGTCACCGCAGAAAGTTCCTCTGGACAGACCACCTGTCAGATAATACTGATCACAAGTTCCTTTTTTGACTCGATTTCTGCTGTCACCATCGTTTACACGCAATTCGTCAATCTTTGACGGGAGCACAGTGGAGAATGTGAACCGGCACGACTCTGGCTACTGTGCTCTTATGCCACCTGGGGGGCCGCGCACGGAAAGGCGTGTGCCACGAGACCCCAACCCCGCCACATACCTAAATGGCATCGGATGCGGATGTTGGTGGGCCCGTAGTGCTCCGTTATCACAGTCCCAGGGCTCAGCACGGAGATGCATGCGTTCCCAAAAACATTGTTCCCAATACAGGTCCGAAGGCTTCCAAGCAAGCGGTACGTCCGTGGGCACTTCCTGCAGTTCCTGGGAACGCAAACCCCCTGATTGACCAAGTAAAAGGTGACCCACTCCCCACTGGGGGTGCTGTTCATTTTCCATCCTTGCGGGAGGCTGCAGTTTGAGAACGCTTTGTAGAGGGTCTCAAACTCGCACAGGATGGTCTGGAAGTTCCGTTCCAGCAGTTCCACGTCATGCTTCTGGGCATCTCGGGAGAAGTAGGGCGTGGTGGGGAGGTCAGGCAGGAAGAAGACCTCGGGCTTCTGGATGGAGGGCCGGCTGTTGAGGTAGCGGCCCTGCTCGCGGATGCCCTTGTGGATGCGGCCCATGCCGGACCAGGAGTACCGCTTGGCGTACTCCTGCAGGTTGTGGTAGAGCTTCTGGTTGAGGCCCTCGTTGTGGGCACAGCGCACGCACTCGGGGGACTGGCAGTATACGAACCCGTTCTGCAGCCCGTTGGCGTCTGCACCCTGCATCAGGGCGTTGACGGACGCGTAGGGCCGGGGCTGCTCCCGGCCCACGTGGTAGCAGTACCACACGAACAGGACCAGCAGGCAGGCCACGGTGACCACAGCGGTGGTGTCACAGTCCCGCACCGACTGGATGCCCGTGGCGATGCAGTCCCTCAGGCCGTCCAGCGACCAGCTCCAGGCCACCAGCCACTCAAGCGACATCTTGAGGGAGTTGCTGTTGGGGGTGCGAAGCAAGGGCAGACAGTCACTCCTTGGGGGTCCCAAGGGCACCCACACCATGCAGCTCAACGTGGGGGGGAAGGGGAGGCTGGGGCAGGGGGAGGCATGGCTGCCGCTGTTCCTCGGATCCCGCCGAGGGTGGCATTGACCGACGTCTGGCCCACCACTCTGCTCCCGGCAGAAGTCACCGCAGGTAGGGTGGGAGGAGCCTCTGTCACGCCAGCAAGGGGGGGTTGGTCACCATGAAATGATTTTCAAACCTGAGATGAAAACAGAAAAGGAAACTAGCATAAATTTTTCTACCTGGAAAAAAGTCCTCAACTGAAATGTAAAACCCCAGATCATTGTTGAAGGTCCTCGTTAAGGCAGGGGACACACATCTCAAGCTTGTGTGTTCTCTACTCATTTTAGCACAGCCCCCATTTCCCAAAGGGCCAGTGATGTGCACTCTGCATCCAGTACTGACAATTACACAAGCCCCACCTGTTCTGTGTCATCCTTAGGGGATGTTAACAGCCCCACTTTACGGGTGGGGAAACCGAGACCCCAAGAGGTCATATACTTCAGCCCAAGTTCACACAGCCAGGGCAGGGACACACACCCCTGCTGACTGCAGGGTGATGTCTATTCATAGGAGGCGTTTCATAATACCTGTTCTCCTTAACTCTCTGGATCTTTACAGAGAGATCTGGATTCTAAAGCATCTTAAAAACGGCAAAGGAGGGGCATGTGGCTGGCTTAGTCGGGAGAGCATGCAACTCTTGGTCTGGGGGTCACGAGTTTGAGCCCCATGTTGTGCACAGAGATTACTTAAATAAGTAATTCCTAAAAATAGCAAAGGAGCCTTAAAACTGCACGTTCCCCATTTTACTTTCTCTTTTCATGGTGCTTCCTCATTCTTAATCTCTCTTGCCCTTCTGACACAAAGGTTTAGCTCAAGCTGGAAGGGGAAGTGGTCTCTTGGGGGTCACATCTCCATGGCAGACACCGGGTGTTTCTGTCTACCTGCCTGGGAGACTACTCACTGGTCTCGCCCACAGGTTATGAGAGGAAGTGATGGGGGAGAATGGAAATAGAAGCCCTCATAGGTCCAGTCTCTGAAACAGACAGGAGCACTTTGCCAGGTACCCCTGCCAATGGTAAGAGCCAGTGTCTGGCACCCTCGTTACCCTAAAAGCCTGATCAGAGCCCAAAAGTCATGTTGCCCGTGTCTATAAAGCCCCAGCCGTGTTTCCCAGCTGAGACCCTTCGTCCAGCCTGTGTGTTCTAATCTGAGCACAGCCAGGTCTACGATCTCCTACAAGCCTAATACATTCCCTCAGCGTGAGGGGCCGCAGAGTTCAGAAAAAAAATGGTTTTGTGTGCTACCTTCCCTCTTGGGAATAGAAATCAACTGAAACAAGGGAAGTCTGTCCCTTCTCCTTTCTCTGGGGACTAAATTTGGCTGGAAAATTCTTGTGAGGTGGCAGAGAGGCCAAGAACCCAAACTGGAGGTGGGCTGGACCCTGGATGAGTCACTTCCCCTCCCTCTCAGTCTCCTCGTCTCTAAGAAGGGGTCCTGCCCATCTCCCTGGATGCAGGGCCAATGACGACCAATGTAAAACATCTAGGATGTCACAGTGAGCCTTTAAGATGTGCTGATGAGTGCTCAGACGTGTGGCACCCCATGTGGATCAGCCTGCGAAGTAAAGGCGGGGCATTGGGGAAAGCCATCTCAGGACCAGGGACCCTATGGACAAATTCTGGACACTCTCATTGCCACGCACCTGAAGTGATTTTTGTTTGTCCCCAGACTTGCAGAGCTGAAAATGAAAGAGAAACCTTAGGTGCTCATTAACTGCCTGCTTGCATCTTCCCAGCTTAGGTTGAATTAAGCATCGCTTGCCTCTAATGTTTAGCAAGTCAAATACACATACGCTAAATATTCCCGGCCGTTTTTATGTTTCTAGGAAAAATGCAAGAGTGGGGAGGCTCGCAGCTCAATTCTTTTCTCGCACGTTCTCAATTTCTTCACAGATCTGGGCCCCCCTGGCTGGAAACAGACCCCAGGGCGCCCCTGGTTCTCTCCTAGCCATACCATAACAGGCACCTGATCCCTCTACAGGGAAAAGGAAAGAAAATCTGGGATGATTTTTTCCCATGTTTTGTTTGCCAGCCTGTCTCCCGAATAGAACAGAACCCCGGGATTCCTGAAATTCAGCGTGAAGCTGTCATCTGTGTGATAAACAAGCACTTTTACTAAAAGGGTTTCCCCCTCCCTGAGCTCAACCTCTAATTGGAACTTTTAAACTCAGCCTCTCAGGAGGAGAGGTTTTTCTTAAATGAGCATCGAGATGGTGATAATTGAACAAACACCTGTTAAGTGTCAGTTCCCATCAGCCCTGCTAATCGCTCAACTAGAGCACAGTGAAAACCCGGAAGGCGGGGTGGATGACGAGGGGATCTCTCCACTGGACACCCCTGCGGCTCACCCTCGTCCCGGGGGGAGGAAGCCTCATTCTGGACAATGCTAGCCAAGAGCGCTCTCTAGGCTGAGCAGCAAGAGATCCTGATGCCCTGAACCCAGCTTCAGACCCTGTTCTCATCAACAGCACTGAGAGCTGAAGTTAGGGCTTTTCTTACCTGCCAGTTACTTTTAGCCAAAAGACACTGGGAGGCCCCTGAGCCCAGAGGTGGATTTAAAGGTTCATGGCTGAAATGTGACGCTAAAAAACAAAACAAAACAAAAACAAAAAACCCTTACATTTACAGGGTGATCGACAGCTTATTAAGTACTGTTTCAAACATTTGACCCTCCCAGCACCCAGTGACAGCCACCAACGCTCCAGTGGGAAGGGCATGGATTCTCCCTCTCCCCAGTTCCTGGCTCAGGGACTACAGTACCGTCCAGTTTCCTTCACACATCTGATCATTTGCATGTTTCATGTGTGTCCTCGTTAGGGACAGGGACCTGTCACTGCAGTTCTGCTCTTTAATAACTCCTATGGTAAAGGTCGGTCAGCTCTGGGGAATAGGGTCCAAATTCACGTCCAATGGGTTGAGCAAGTCCAATGAAATATAACTTCTGATGCGATGGAACATCTGGGGGACAGACTCTGCTCTAACCTGGCTAATGCTGTTCACCTTACAATCCAGGAGGCTGCCCAGTGCTAAGGAGCTTCCGGTCACTTTCAGGGTGTGGCCAGGGCGCCCTAGAAGCCCCCCCCCCCCCCCAGGAGCAGGGCAGACAGAGCAGGGCAAGGTGTGTGATGCAGGTCACCTTCTCCACCCAGGACCCACCGAACTGCCCTGGGGCCATGCCTCCCCCGTGGGCAACTGGAGACCTCTCCTCCTCACTTTCTGGGCCAGCTTTTTCAGCATCCACCCACTCTGGAGAGTGGGGGAAGTGGGGGGCGGCGGATGGGTTAACACAGATGGTGACCACCAGGAGGTCAGGGGAGGAGGGGGAGGGGGCCACGGAGGGTGAGTGTTGGCAGGAAAAGTGGGCAGGAGGCTAAAGATCTCGGGGAAGGTGGCTTATAGTGACGGCTCACGGGACAGGGGACGAGGGCCGCCGCGGCAAACGCGGGAAGTGGGGGACACTGAGGCCCGGGGGAGGGGGCAGCAGGCGAGGACAGGCGGCGGGGAGGGGCAGGGGCGCCGCGATGGGCCGGGGCTGCCAGGAGGGTGCTCCCGGCCCGCCGCCAGCTCGGAGCGAGCGCCCCGCCGCGGCGCCCCTCGCCGGGCCGGGATGCGGATCCCCGAGCATCCCCGAGCATCCCCGAGCATCCCGAGCATCCCGAGCATCCCAGCGGCCGCGCCGCCGCGGGGCGTGGGGCGTGGGGCGTGGGGCCCGCGGGCCTGCGGCCGTCCGGCCCCCGCCTCCTCCCTCCCTCTCCCGGGGTGCGGGGGGCGCCGGCCGCGCAGTCCCCCACCGCGCCCCGCAGCCCCCGGGGACGCCGCTTACCTGCGCGCGGGCGGCGGGGGCGGACCGCGGGGCCGGGACGACGCCGCCGCCCGAGGGCGCGGACGCGCAGACGCCCCCCGCCCGCGCCGCGGGGCCACCGCCGGGCCCACGCCGCGGGAGCCGGAGCCGGAGCCGGAGCCGGAGCCGAGCGGAGCCGAGCCGAGCCGGTGCCCCCGCCGGTGCCGACGCCGCGCTGCGCTCCGCGGGGCCGCGCGGACCACAACTCCCACAATGCCGCGCGCGGCCGGGCCGGCGCGGGGAGGGGGCGCGGGCGACGGGCGAGGCGGGGCCGGGGGCGGGGCCGGGGGCGGCGCGGGGGCGGGGCCGGGCGGGCGGGGGCGGGGCCTGGACCCTGCGCGGAGGGCGCGGGCGGGGGGCGCGGGCGGGGGCGCGGGCGGGGGCGCAGGGGCGGGCGCTCATTCATTCGCTCGGCGGCCCGCCCGGAGCCCCCTGCCCCGCTGCCCCGGCCGCGTCCGCGCCGCGCCCCCCCACTTCCTCCTTCCCTGCTCCTCCACCCTCCCTCCCGCCCTCTCCTTTCCCCCCTCGCTTCCTCTGGCCCCGACACCCTTCTTCCCTTTATTTATTGAGCCGCCGCCGGCTCAGGAGGCCGTTCGGGCACTGGGAACCAAACCGTAAGTCGCACAGCATCCCTAGCGTCACGGAGACCCCCCTTCAAGACCAGCGAGCGTGGGCGGCCTCCCGTGCCCTCGAGGCCCCCGCCCGGGGAGCCGCAGCCCGGGTCACCGCAGGGCACTCGCACCAGCACCCGGCGCGCCGAGTAGTAGACGGGAAGGTGCTGGGCGGGGCGCGGGCGGGGCGCGGGCGGGGCGCGGGCGGGGGGCGGGTGGAGGCCCCCAGGGAGGCCTCGCTGAGGAAGTGATGCTGAAGCCCAGAGAAGCTAGCAGTGGCCGCGGGACGTGGTGAGGGCTCCGGGGTTCAGTGCATGGGTGGGTTCTGGGAACTCAGGAGCAGGATGGCTGACCCACCGTCCGTCTCCTCTGTTCTGTCCCGGCATCTACTTTGTCCTGTCCCAGCACCCACGTCAACCATGTCTCAGGGTCTACCTCCCACACCTGTCCTAGAACCCACCTGGTCTCTGATCTAAGGACTCCCCTCCACCATGTCCCAGGATCCACCTCATCCTTGTCCCAGAACCCAGCTGGCCCCTGACCTAACAACTCACCCTACCACGCACGTTCCAGAATCCTCCTTGTCCTTGCACCAGAACCCACCTCTGCTGTGGCTCAGAATCCACATCTGCTGTGGTCCTGAACCCACCCCACCATGTTTTAGAATCCACTTCACCCCTGTCATCCTCTCCCTTGTCCTTACTCCAAAGGAGGAAGAACTGTTTTCCCCCTCTCTTATTCTACTAAAATAAATGAAATGCATACATTGGGAAGCCATAAAATGCGTCCAGATTTGTTCAAAGTGTGGGTAATCAACACAGTCATCCGATTTAGAAACATTAAACAAGATGTCTCTTTTCACTGCCAGCCTCGCAGTGGTTGAACCCAGGGAGGGCGGAGAAGGTAGGAGGGCATTTGGTCCATCTCACATTCAGGAAGTTGCTCAAACTCAGACTTCTCCAAGGGTGCTTATACATTCAGTCAGAGCATCACCCTGATGGAGTTGAAAAGGAAAACATTCTTCATATAGTTGTAAATGTGTGTTCCATTCCTGGATCACACCATCTGTAGTGCATTATGAATTAATATTGTCCATAAATCCTGTAATTATCTTTGACCGGCGCAATTATACTGCTCTGTATTTGTTAAGAGTATTTATTTGTTCCCAATGGCAGTATGAGCATTTACACGTTTTGCTGACCCTGCTGGCCATTTCTGCCCGTGGGAGACAACTGGGATGGGAGGTGAGGTCTCCCAGAAAAAGGGTATCAGGCCTTCTTCCAGAGGGGGCTTTCGGATGAGAGCTCCAGATAAATTGTCATTGCGCTAATGGAGGAGACAAGACAAGGGCCAAGTGAGTCTAAATTGCCTGCCTCCTGCTTGGCTGCCACCCGCGCCCTCCTCCTCTCCCGACTGTCTCCTCAGGGCAGTCCTTCCCGACCCACTCTGAGGCTGTACAACCTATCATTATGCATCTCATACACCCATGGAGCCCACCCAACTCCCTCCCGCTGCAGATGGAGTCACTGGGGGTCCAGAGAGAAAACATGCCTTGCTCAATCAAGGTCACAGCAAGTCAGTAAGGGAATGTGTAGACCTTCAAGAAAATGCTTGCTTGGCGTGTTAAAGAAACTAGCATAGTCTCTGTAGAAAGAAATTGAGTAGTATTTGTTAAAACAACAACAAATGTGTATACCCTAAGAAAAATCAATTTAACTACTCTGGAGAAATTCTAGAATGGGTAAAGGAATAGTGATGTTTTTATATAATCCTGTGCAACTATTTAAAAGGAGAAGCCAGATGTATATGCAACAATATAAAGCTCCTAGGGGCCCCTGGCTGGCTCAGTCTGAAGCACATGCGACTCTTGGTCTCAGGGTTGTGAGTTTGAGCCCCACGTTAAATGTAGATATTACTTAAAAAAATTAAATCTTAGGGTGCCTGGATGGCTCAGTCAGTTAAGCGTCTGCCTTCTGCTCGGGTAATGATCCCAGGGTGCTAGGATGGAGCCCTGCATCAGGCTTCCTGCTCCGTGGGGGGCCTGCTTCTCCATCTCCTGCTCCCCCTGCTTGTGCTCTCTGTCTCTCACTGTCAAATAAACAAGCAAATAAATAACTAAAAATCTTTTAAAAAATTAAATATATATATCCTAAACAAATAATAGAGCAAAAAATCAGAATCATGCTTGTACTATCATTTTATCTACATAATACATACACACAACACAAAATGTTACTCTATAGTTTCTGTGGATATATACATATATGTATATAAAAGCAGGAGAAAAGCATTAGAAGAATACACTAGTATGTTCTCCTTTTTAAAATTTAAAGCATTACAATGTTGGCAAATGCAAAGAATATCCCTCAGAGGAAGCACACAAAATTCATGAGTTGTAACTTCAGATGCCATTAAGAAGGAAAAAGAAATTAGGCACAGCGGACAAAAGAAACTCTGGCATTTTCTGGAATGTTGTAATTTGATTCAGTATTTTCAAAAGGATTTAAACGCTCCTGGAACAAAATGCAAAAAGGATAAATCAGTTACTAGGAGTACCTCTCTCCCTTATCCCTCAACCACCCAGTTCCCTTTCCTTGAGACAATCAATTTAACCAATTTCTCAGGCATCCTTCCAGGAAAATGTTGTGCATTTGCAAACACTATACAGAAATACTTTAACTTTTGAAAAGGAAATATGAGTATATTATTAGTGATATTAAAAATGAATTTTTAAGGGCCACCTGGGTGGCTCAGTTGGTTAAGCATCTGCCTTTGGCTCAGGTCATGATCTCAGGCTCCTGGATTGAGCCCCACGAGTCCCACATCAGGCTCCTTGCTCAGTGGGGAGCCTGCTTCTCCCTCTCACTCTGTCTGCTACACCCCCTGCTTGTGCTCTCTCTCTCTCTGACAAATAAATAAATAAAATCTTTAAAAAATGGATTTTCAGAATAAATTTCAAAATTACATTAAAAAGTACTTTTCAAGAATGAAGAATTGCTCAATATGAGAAAAATCTTTTGATAGAATTCATCATATTAACAAATTAAAGTAAAAGCACTACAAAACATCCCAATAGATGCAGAAAGGCCATTTGACAAAATTCAACATCCATTCATCATTAAAGACTCCGAACAAAGTAGGAAGTGAAGGGAACTCTGTCAATCTGATAAAGAGTATTTATGAAAAATTTACAACCAATATTATACTTTCTGATTAGAGATTGAATGCTTTCCCTCAATGATTGGAACCGAGGCAAGGATGTTCTCTCTTGCCACTCCTATCCAACATCGTATTGGATTTTCTACCAATGCAATAAGGCAAGAAAAAGAAATAGGAGGCATTTGAAAGAGTATTAGAAAAAAATTCTTCATAGTATCAACAGAGCTGTAAAGAACTCAGGAATGAATTTAACAGGAAAAATGAACAAAAGTGAAATAGAAATATTGAGAGGCAGAGAATAAATTGTAAATGATGACAATGTATGCAAAATCCATGGATAGGAAGAGACAACATCGTAAAGATGTCAGATTCCCCTAATAATCTATAAAATTTAAACAGGTTTTTATGAAAATATCAGTATGTTTAGTGAAACAAGATAAATTGGCCATAAAATTTATATAGAAAGGCAAAAGGCCAAGAAAGCTGAAGACAAAATGAAACTACCTAATAAAAACCGAGTAAAAGGTATAAGCAGGTAATGCACACAAGAGGAAACATAACAGCCAACATACAGGGAAATGTGTGCCCTATCCCACACTGATCATGAGGGGAATACAAAGTAAAACCATAGAGACACCATTCTGCATTCATTGTTCTGGCAGATGCAAATGCAATTCATCAATAAAAAGCCAATTGATGCCAAATGTTGGTGAGCCTGTGCGGTACTAGGTGCTCTTGCGCACTGCTGGTAAAGTGTAAGTCTTCACAACTCTGGCCATCTTTAATAAAGCGGAAGGTATGCACATACACCCAATCCTGCCATTCCACTTCCTGGTATTTGCTCTAGGGCACTGGTTTTCAAACTAGGGGTCTCACTGATGGTTCTAAAAGAGATGAAATCATGACTACAATTTAAGACAATGAAACAGAATAAATTACAATAGAAATTACAGGAGTATTTTTTTAAAGTTTATTACTATGTTTTTCCCCCCAGTGAACTCTATGCCCAATGTGGGGCTTGAACTCACGTCCCTGATATCAAAAGTCCCATACTCCATCAACTAAGCCAGCTAGGTGCCCCTATGAGAATATTTCTGACAGTATCTTACACTTCATGTTTGCATGTGTGTTTTGCTCCAGGCCCCACTGTAAAATGCATTTCTTTTTTTTTTTTTAATCTTTTTTTTTAAATTTTTATTTATTTATGATAGTCACAGAGAGAGAGAGAGAGAGAGAGAGAGGGGCAGAGACATAGGCAGAGGGAGAAGCAGGCTCCATGCACCGGGAGCCTGATGTGGGATTCGATCCCGGGTCTCCAGGATCGCGCCCTGGGCCAAAGGCAGGCGCCAAACCGCTGCGCCACCCAGGGATCCTGTAAAATGCATTTCTGATGTTGGTGGTAGTCAGGTAAGTTAGAAAGCTTTTGTCCTAGAGAAGTTTTCAGAGTGGGACAAGAATATACCTTGCAACATGTGAGAAATTGGAATCAACAAACATTCAAGAGGAAAATGCACACAAAAATTCAAGAAAAGCAATATGAGACAGCACTTAGAGCATGAGCCAGAGTGCAATGTATTAACACGCATAAATCTCCAAAATATAATATTGAGCTGGAAAAACAAACTGCAGATTGGCACGTGAAGCATAATATTGATATAAAGTGTGAACTCATGCAAACAATAGATCATATATTATATATACATATAATGTAGAACTATATCCTATATTCATGCATAAGTAAATATATACATTTGGGGAAATACATAAATTAATGTGTATTAATAAATGTATTAATATTAAAATCTTGTGTGATGATCATTAATACAAATTCAGGATAGCAATTATTTGGGGGGAGGGAGAGGTGAGGAGACGGGAGTGGAATTAGGAAGGAGCACATTATAGTGTTTATTCCTTTATAAAAACCAAAGGCATAAAACAAAATATTAAGATTTGGTAAAGATGAGTAGTGGGTACATAAATGTGTGTCCTCTTATTCTCTATGAATGTTTGCTATGTGACACAATTATAAATCATAAAGAGGCAATTTTTAAAAAGATTTATTTATTTATTAAAGAGAGAGAGAAAGAGAGAGCAAGGGGAGGAGCAGAGGGAGAGGGTAGAAGCACAATCCACTCTGAGTGCAGAGCCCAACATGGGGCTTGATTTCACAACCCTGAGATCGTGACCTAAGCCGAAATCAAGAGTTGGGTGCTTGACTGACTGAGCCATTTAGGTACCCCAAAAGGCAAAGTTGAGGAGGTAAGATGAACTTTGGTTTTGAAAGTTTGGGTTGTGGGTTTCCAACATGACTTGAGCTTTGTGAAGACATTCAAGAACAGCTGTTTCAACTGTGCTCCAACTCTGAGGCTCCCAGTAACCTCTGTAGGGGCAACAGAAGAAAGGGGGGCAGAAGAGAGTGGGGTTATCAGCACATGCTCAGCGGTTCTCTTTGTTGCCTTCTAAGCAGCTTGCTCTTTATTAGTTTTATATATTGACCTTCTGTATTGGTGCAATGAGAAGTCCTAAGACTAAAACAAGTTTGTAAGCCCCTGCCTTAGGCTGCCCCAGATAAAAGCTGGGAGTCTTTGCTCTGAGAAATATCAGGATAAGCCTGAGTCAGAAAATTCTAAGGAAAAGTTTATAGATTTAAATAGGTTTATCACATTGAATGATGCACTTTTGTTGGCTAGCATATACAATGACCAATTCTATCTGTCCAGAAAGCAGAGCCACACTGCATTTTGTTACATGCTGAATATATTCTTAGAACAAGTCTAAATCACCTTGAGCTGATCCAATAAAGGGCTGTTAACATCTATTTAGCCTTGGAACAGACGGTGAACTTCCTGCTTACCGTGCAAATAGGTAGATTCAGACGTGAGCCTGCTGCTTGTGAGGCCTGGGGAGAGCTTGCTTCATATAGTGGAGTAAGTGAATTAATTAAAACTTCTTCACCAAACGTCACCTTGTTTCTGCCCCTGCCTTCCACTGGGTCACCTTGGACTTGATCGGGCTCATTATCTTTCTCTGGAGTCCTCTAGTCATTCTATGCTCTCTGGAAGCTTTGAAATAGCTTTGGCTAGGCATGGAAGGTAGGTGTGAGAACTGAGAATTCTCTGTGATGAGAAAACAGATATGAGAAGCATGTCCAGGTTCATAAAATCTATGAGAATCAGCCCTCTACAAATCCTGGAATAGAGTTCAACCACTTGGGCAGCCTGAGTGGCTCAGTGGTTTAGCACCGCCTTCAGCCCAGGGCGTGATCCTGGAGACCTGGGATCGAGTCCCATGTTGGGCTCCCTGCATGGAGCCTGCTTCTCCCTCTGCCTGTGTCTCTCCTCTCTCTCTCTCTCTCTCTCTCTCTCTCTCTCTCTCTCTCCCTCTGTGTGTGTCTCATGAATAAATAAATAAAATCTTAAAAAAAAAAAAGAATTCAACCACTAAAGGAATTAGATCATGTCATTGACAACATGCTTCATGTCCTGCCTCCAAGAGCCTTCCCTGGTGGTAAAAGACTATGATCATATAGATTTCTAATTTTTCCACCAGTTGGGGTTATTAAAATTATTGAGCAACCAGTACACCATGGCAACAATCATTAGAATGGAGGTGGACTAGGGGTGCCTGGGTGACTCAGTCGGTTAAGCATCCAGCTCTCGGTTTCAGCTCAGGTCATGATTTCAAGGTCCTGGGACTCAGCTCTATGTCAGACTCCATGCTCAGTGTGGAGACTGCTTGTCCCTCTCCCTGTGCCCCCCCTCTAAAAAAACAAAACAACAACAACAACAAAACCCCAAGAATGGATGTGGACTACCAAATAGGTATGTCCATATCAATGAATACTGATCCACATCAGACCAAGTGGTATAGAAATTTAATCTTCATGAAATTTCATGGAGGCTATATTTTAGCCTAGAGCAGACATATCTTGAAGCTCCAAGGTAGAATGGAGAAACCTCCTCCAAACCCATTTTCTGCATTCCCAATAGACAGAAGTTGCACTGCTTGCGACTAACTACTTCTAAACTCTGAGAAGTCAACTGGGAAGACTATTTATTGAACACATAATTGTTGAACATTTACTATGTGCTATGCACATTGAGTCTATGGTAGTGAGTGAGTACTGCCAGCTTATGCATTAAATCCAGCACAAATATGTGTTCAATGTAGCCTTCTCAGGGCTTTTTAAATTGCCAACATTTAAAAATTAGAAGACACCAGGGCTCCAGGGTGGCTCAGTCAGTTAGGCTCTGCCTTTGGCTCAGGTCATGATCCCAGGGTCCTGGGATGGAGCCCCTCTTTGGGCTCTCTGCTCAGCGGGGAGTTTGCTTCTCCCTCTCCCTCTGCCCCTCCTCCTGCTCCTGCACTCCATGCTCTCTCTCAAATAAATAATCTTTTTTAAAAAAAATAGAAGACACCATGTAAAATTCTGGTTTCCCAGCTTCTCTTGAAAAATGGCAATGTCTGATCACCACAGGCTAGATTTCTGCAAAACAGCAAATTGGCTGGCAGGTGGTTTGCTGTAGTCCCCACCCACTCCCTATTGTTCCCCAACCCCAGGGACAATCGTCACTTGCAACCATCATTGCCTCTGCACTGTGTGCATGTCTAAGAAACTAAGGAAACATTTCTCTGCTTCTGTGTCTCTGTCAAAAGTGGGAAAACAAAAGCCAGACCAAGAGGGCTGAATGATTTTTATTAGCCTTGGCCACTTGCCTTGTTTATGTTACCTGACATGTTCCATGTTCCATAGGCACTCCCAGAACCCAGTGATGCCAAAAAAAATAATAATAATAATGATAAAAAATAAAAATGTGTCTGCCTCAGGGAACTTACAGGAGTGAGATTAAACTTGACAACTATAAGAATCCTCCGCTGCCCCTCCTCCCCCACCCCGAGACCTGGTAGCAAGTGGAAAGAAGGAAGGAACAGCAAGTGCAAAGCAGGTGAACAAGCTTGGCACAGTTGGGAAAAATAGTAAGAAGCCCATGTGGCTGGGGCAGAGGAGAGGGAGTGTGGGGGTGGGGGATGAGTTTGGAGAGTAGGTTCAGGCCTCTTCAGCCACGGGGAGGAGTTTTGTGCTAAGTGCTGGACATGGGCAGAGGCCCGTAAACAAGGCTCTGCTGTTGATGATCGTGCTCGCTGGGGTAGGAGGGGGTGGTAGCCAGCACCAGCAGGGGAGAAGACAGGCAGGCATAGCTGGCTTTTACCTGAATGATTAGTATCACTCAGGTGCCCAGAGGCAGCGAGTGGGTCATTTGAGAAGGTTTTAATAAAAGGGTTGGGCCAAGTTTAAGAGGTGTGCAGTGTCCAAGGCTAGTAACAGGAGGAGCTATTACCTGCCTAGGCCTGAAGGGACAGGGGAGAGAGGGGCTACCAGAATCTGGAGGTAGAGGTATTGTTTAGAGAGGTCTGTTCTCTTCCCATAAGGGAAGCAGTCGGCCTAAGGGACCCCACAAAGAAGCTGGGAACCTCACTCTCCTCCTGCTCTTCTATCTCCTGCTGGGGCTTCCCCTGGACCCTACCTAACTGGATGCCAAAGGAGAGGGGGCCCATTGATGGGGACCACACAGGTCAGCTTCCCTAAAGGCAGGCACAGGGAGGAGAAAGCCAGAGAGTGGATGTCGAGAGGCAAAAGGAAGATAACTCGGAAGACACGGAAAGAGAAAATTGCACCCCTACTTGGACTAGTGACTACACTGAAGTGTAGTGTCTAGTGACAATATCATCCTACTCTTCTGCCTTCAGGGCAGGATAACCTCCTGGTTTCAGGAAGCCCAGAGATCAAAGCAAGGAAACAACTTCAGGATCTGGTTTTGAAGATAAGCCATTCAGATGTGGATCAGAACTGCCAAGATGGAGCAAGAGGCACCTTCGATTGGTCGGGAGTCCCTCGAGAGATGTCCCTGATCTGCTATTACTGGAATTTGCAACTCCTGTAAAAAGCTGCCGGGGGCATGACTCACCAAGTTGATGTCCAAACCACTGCCTCCATAGCTCACCATCCTGTCCCTTGAATCTCCTCCCTCTTTCTGCAGCTGCAACCCGAGAGGCATTTGCTCCCTCCAGGGAGGGGCCCTGGGTCCTTGCTGGGCCAGCTGCCTCTGCACACTGCAAGTAGCCAGAATTTCCTGGATTCCAGGGAGAAAGAAGTATGCCTGGAAGAGACCAGACAGCCTAAGCCTCCTCATGATCGGTCACATTCCTAGAGGGAGAAGGTGAGTGCCACCGAGCAGCACCTGAAGTCACGTGGATCACTGTTATAAGCTCTGGCATAATAAATGAATTTAGGACAGCTCCACGGTGCTAAGTCTTTTTGGCATTTCTCATTAATTAGTTTGGTTCTCCTGCATCTGGGAAATTGCAACAGCCTGAATCAGATGCATTAGGGGTTAGTGTAGTTTTGTTTTTCCTTTTTCTTTTTGCAAGCTTCATTTTTACTGTATTTTTGTCTGCATTTCCCCCTGGTAATACCTGTCTAAGGTGGTAATTTACCAGCCCTGCCAGATTCTATCTAGCTGATCTGGCAGTGGCGTGGGAGGGTGGCCAGGTCATGATATGGTTGTTATAAACTCAACTTGCTGGTTGACACATACACCCTACCTAGAATTGAAAGGCTGTGTACTCAAAATTCCTCTGAGTCTATAGCTGGCAGAGTCATCATGATTTTTGTTAAACCTGAGATGTACTGGTCAGAATTTTTTTTTCTTTACAAACTCTCATTTCACTTGGAAGAAAACAAGGAACTTTAGACTCAGATCTAGCTTTGAATCCCAGCTCCATCCATCACTGACTCGGTGGTCCTAAGCATGGGTTACCCTCTGAGCCTCTGTTGACCATCTGTTCAAATGGGCTTACTACCTACCTCACAGGGGTAGGATTAAATGGGATCTCATAGGCAAATCACTAAAATGATGTCTGGTTTAGAGGTGATTGCAAATATTCATCTCCTCCCGTCCCCAGCCTCCTCTGCATCAAAGAGTATACATTTTAACCTTTTCATCCAAGCCGCCAATATGAGGATCTTGCTTAACCACAAGAGGAGTTAGCATGATGGTGAAGTTCAGTGCTGTTCACAGAGTTCATCATTCCTGTAGCTCCCTTCCTCCAGCCATCAGGGAGCCTTTGCAGGTTGTATCATGCAAGTGGGATGTTGGAAGTGCCATCTTGATTTAGGAAGTCGAAAATCCAGAGCCAAAAACTGGAAGGAAGTGCGGCATGTGGGTCGGTGGAGGGTCACAGAATACGAGGGTGTGGGGAGTCTTGGGGGACCAGGAAAGGGTGTGAAAATTTGTGAAAAACTGCTGAGAATGGCTGAGAAGCAACCCTAATGAGGCTGGGCATGGAGTGTTAGAGAGGTCTGCCTGGCACACGGGAGGCCCTAGGTAAGTGTCAGTGAAGGAATGAATTTGGAGGAGGAGGGAGGAGGTCTGGGAGATGGGCAGAGCAGTGGGGAGTCTCAGGGAACTTGGAAGGATTGGGTTTCTGTTCAGATGTCACTTATCAGAGAGGTCCCCGTTGACCATGGACGTGCAACGGCACTCCATCGGTCCTCTTGAGAGCCTACCTTCCCTGTGGTGCTTGTCACTAGATTACACATTTGTTGTATATTTATCTGTTTATTGTTGGTCTCCTCCACTAGGATATAAACTCCAGAAGGGCAGGGGCTTTGTCTCCTTTGTCATCCTCTACGACTCCGGTGCCTAGAACAGAGCTTGGCATGCAGCAAGCCTCAGTAGGTATATTTGAATACATAATTGAGTACAAGAGAGTGATGGCAGGGATTGTTGGGGATGGAAGGGCTCAGGAGAAAGACCTGCAGTGGTTCTCAACTTTAGGACGACTCAGTATCACCAGGGAGTATGTCAAATTGCGGAGTCTCTGGCCCTGGTCCTGACCAGAATCAGAGGTTCGGGGTGGAATCTGGTAGGGGGCGTGGTCTGCCTTTATCAGGAGCTTGAGTGGTCCTGGTGCAGAAGCTTTGAGCTCCACATTTGAGAAACTGGCCTTGCCTTATAGAAACTGATGGATCCCTCAATCATTCTCTCTGCTGGAATGGATGTCTTCTCTTCACTTATGTCAGAATCACTTTGTAATATCCAAGCATCCGATTTATCATCTCTTCCCATCTTTACATACCACCTTGGTGAAGCCCTCTGAGAATAACTTGATGATAGGAGAGAACTATCTCCCCAAACTGCTCCATTCCAAGATGGCGTTCCTGGGCTCCCTGAATACTTTTTGCTGGTTTGCACACTATGCAAATGCTGAATTTTTACCTGTAGGCTTTATAATCTCTAGTCTCTTCATTCTAAATGATCCTGCGTGCTCAGAGTGCTCACTTTAGAGAGTAACCTTGAGAGATGGGGATTGCAACTTGGACTTTCTATCTTCTCTTAATGCCAGCTGTCCAAGAGATGCTCCATGAATGCTCTTAACTTACTGACCAATTCACAGCCACAGAGGGGCACTGAATCCATGTTTGAAATGTGACCATGGTGATGATTGCAATAATAATAACAGCTTGTTGGATATACAGCCTCCAAGTTTCCTCCTTTCTAAAAGCCTGGTGGGTTGATGTAAGGAAAGAAGAATTTTCCTATTGTTACGTAACTTCCCCTTTCTCTTCCCTCTTCTTTGGCTGGTTTTCCTGCCCCACAAATATATTCATTGAGTCTCAAGAAGTATATGCCTTCAGTATAAATGTTGAGGTGGACTTTTCAGGGAAAGCAAAAGGGCAGGGGGTTGACACGCCTCTGCTGACTCACTTTACATTTAAAGCATCAATTGGCCAGACAGATAGCTCTTGTCCTCTGAATTTGTGGAAATGTTATTTTACTCCTACGCTCATCATTGATGAGAGAACAGGGGTGAAAAATGGAAATTAGAACCACTACACCTGGCTGTTGGGTGTTGCTGGTGGTGATGCGTGTGTGTGTGTGTGTGTGTGTGTGTGTGTGTGTGTTGCAGGAAAAAATCTTATCTTCATGAAAAGGCTTTTGACACCCCTTCAGTTCTTCCTTCCAGCCCCAAACCAAAAACTCTTCCTGCCTTTCCAGTTTCTGTTGCAGTTTCCTTCATTCTCCCAGAGCCCCTGTTCTGATTACTAGAAGCCAACTTTGATTCCTTTCCACTCCTAAGTATTTACACCATCCAGTAGACCCTACCCTCCCTGCCTGTCCCACAACATCTCTTTTCTGCTATTTTTGCTGCCATAGGGGTTCCGAGCCATGCCATTCCCCTAGTCTGCATCTCCCCACACCCATTCATGCTACACACCATCCACAGTTTAAACTTCTAAAGCTACTCCCTGGTTTCAAAGGTTCCCAAGTTACTCACAGAAAAGAGATGTAGACTCATCAGCTTGGTTGTCAAGACCTTCCAAAAGAGAGCCTCAACCTACCTGGCTAAATGTTTCCTCTATACATTGGCATTTTCCTGCCTCTAGATATTCCGTTGGGCTGTATCCGTGTCCAGGAAGGCCTTCCTTTGGTGTCTTATGTCCGTAGAAATCTTGTTTACTATTTTAGTTCTCATAAAGTAACCATAAATGAGGACTTTGGTTTAGCAAATCCTTACTGAGTGCTCCAGGCATAGTGTTAGGTATGGAGAATTACAGAAATGAGTCCACCATCTAGTAGAGGACAGTCATGGGGGTTTCAGCAAACTGACAGGCTTCAACAATGCAGATTTCTGTATAAGGACAGAGAAGGGGGATCTGGCCGTTTGTGGGGCAGGGATGGTGGGGAGCTTAAAGAAGTTGAGAATGTCAGGGGACCATGGAGAGGCACAGCCAGTTGCTCCATCACATGGGATATCTCTGGATGGGCTGCAGAGGAATATTGTGCCTTAGGCCAGTTCACCGAAGAGAGGAAGAGAGAGGTTCTTGATGATCATTGACCCAAGTTTACCCTATGGGGCAAATCTGCACACTCACCTGGCCCTTTTGGGAAGCTGCCGGAGAGGCCAGATCCCAGGCGCTGTGACACGGATCTTTGTCCAAGTCTAGATGTGATGGGAGGAGCAGAGTCCCCAGGAGTCTGGTGCAGCCATGGACCTGAGTGGTAGAGCTACCATAGATCCTGCAAGTTGGATACAGATTGTGCCTGACCCCAATCTCACTCCAAAAGAGTCAAGGAAGCCAGCGCTGGGGTGGTGGAGGCTTTGGCTGTGGTAGTGGTGACTGGGGTTTCCAAGAGGTAGAGCATCAATTGTAACTGATACAACCCACCCCCTTGAACTTTTTAGCTATGCTTATGCCTTCTTATGATGTCTGGCTTCCATACAATGCTACCTGACCTCAGTTTTTGAAAAACAAGGCTAATATTTGTAGGGTGGATTTGAAGAGGACAAATTCAGGAGCAGAGAGGTTAGCTAGTGGGCTACTGCAGTAGTCTTAGCAAGAGATGATAAACATCTCAACTAGAACAGTGGTAGTAGCAATGGAGAGGAGAAAAAGCCTCAATAAGTATTTGGAAGATGAACTGAACAAGATTTTGGTGATTTTTTTAAAAAAGATGTCATTTATTCATGAGAGACACACAGAGAGACGTAGAGACATAAGCAGAGGGAGAAGCAGGCTTCTCGCAGGAAGCCTGATGCTGGACTCGATTCCCAGACTCTGGGACCACGCCCTGAACTGAAGGCAGATGCTCAGCCACTGAGCCACCCAGACATACCAAGATTTTGATGATTGATGAATCTGGGGATGCTATTCACTGAATTATGTTCCCCCAAAATGCATGTAGAAGCCTTAATCCCTTATATGATGGTGTTTGGAGGTGGATCCTTTGGGAGGCAGTTAGAGTTACAGGAGGTCACAGGGCAGGACTCTTGCTAGGGGACGAGTGCTGTTCTATAAAGAGATACCAGAAAGCTTGCTGTCTCTCTTTCTCTCTGCCATGTGAGAACAGAACAAGAAAGCATCCATCTGCAAGTCAGGAAGAGGGCTCTCACTAAGACCCAGCCATGCTGACACCCTGATCTCAGAGTTCGAGACTCCAGAACCAATTAAAAACTCATTCCTGCTGTTTAAGCCACCCATCTGTGGTATTTGGTTCTGGGAGTTTCAGCTGCCATATCCAGGGGGATTGAGAAAGAAAGAAGAGTCAAGGTTGCTTCTGGGTTTCTACCTTGAGTGGGAAGGAAAAGTGGTGATTCCAACATGTAAAGTGGAGAAGTCAGAAGTTATCCCACTAATGATTTGAATCAGGAGTAAAACCTGAGAGGATAGGGGGCCACCTGGCTGGCTCAGTCCCGAGAGCGTGTAACTCCTGCTTTCAGGGTTGTGAGTTTGAGCCTCATGTTGGGTGCAGAGATTACTTAAGAAATAAAATCTTAAACAAAACAAAACAAGACAAAACACCAAGAGGATAACTCCATACCCCTTCTAACGGGCCTTCCTATTCTAACAGTCAGAATAGGAAGATGTGGCTGCCAAGTTTTTTATATCATAATAGAGAAATTTTTAAATTCCAGTTTGTCCATTATTTTTTGAACTTCTTTTTTAATATGTTGAGTGTCTTCTCCGGGAGTTTAAAAGAAAATTTCATCTTATGGAATGCCAATCTCACAGCTGTTAAAGGAAGACATTATCTTTCGTTTCGCATTACTGCCTCACAGAGCGGATTGAAAAAATAGATATATAATCATGCGAGTTGAGGAGCTCTTTTTTAGCCCTGAGAGTAGGAGGTAGATTGGCATGCAAGAGATTCTGGGTTCACTTAGCAAGTGTATTAAGAGTCCTTTTGCTGTATTGTCCTGTCAAGATTTAAACTCTGTGAGCAGGAAGTAGGCTTGTGGCCATAACAAAATCGTGCCTGAAGTCAGGAGCCTGTGGAGCAGGGGATACGCTTCCCCCAATATCTCCCTTGAGCTTATTTTTAAAAGGACAGATTCTAGACAGGGTGTTGGGATCTGCAAATGGTGTCAAGCTGTTCTTATAATCATGCATCTCCCTTTGTCTTCCTTGCAAAGTTGTGCTATTGTTTCTCTTTCACATCAGGTCTTAGAGAAAGATACTGTAGGGATAGCTTTGGACATCTTGACTTGAAATATCCAGCGGCTTTCTGTAACTGTTTCTTCGTTTCCGTGGAAACCAGCAGTGTTTTGCAGAGGCGGTGACAGGTTCGGTACACACCAGCTACCATGGGGAGCCCATGTCAGTCTATCGGTGGAAGTCAAGTGCAAAATTTACCCCACCTTCTGAGGCTCTTTCTGACCTGCTCACCTTGACCCTCCAGAGAAAGAGAAGCAGAATGAGGAAGATGAAGCCATTTTTTTTCCCCAGCATTCCGGGCCTGCATCGTCTTCCTGTCTACATCACCAAGTTTTTCTTTGGCTCTCTGTCAAGCCACCAGCAGAGCAGATGCGGTGGCTGCTGTGTGTGAACGTGTGATCACAGCGCTAGGACGAGCTGGCTCTGGCAAGGGGAGGTTACGTGCCCATTGGCTGGTGTTTCCTTCCTTGTGGAATTCATTCCCCGGAGCCCTGGCTCATCTTGCTAGGGAATTTCAGGTTGGGTTAGTTCTTTAAGAATTCAGGAGGTTCACATCTTAGTGTGTGGGGGCGAGAGCTGGGCATACATTCCTCACAAACCCTGAGATTCAGCTAGATTTGGGGGAGATGTTCTCAGCAGGTGTGTGACCCACCTGCCAAAGTCTGATTACAGGTGGACTGGGGATGGGGCATTGCCAGAGAAAAGTGATGTAGATCTTCCTCTGCAGCTTCCTAATGAGTTGGTGTGGCACAGGTTAAAAAAAGAAATTCTCCATAGAAGATTCACCCAACAACATTGCTATTCCCACAGATGTAAATGGAGACTTGTATTTATTTGGTCTGGATTTTACCAGCCATTTGGCCACAGAAGAAAGACCTTTGTCTTGTCACAAACTCTTGCCTTAGAATCTGCAGGAGATGCCATATGTCCTGTGGCTCTTACCATTTCTCCGCACCTGTATTCCTTGCCCTGAGGGATTTCTCAGGACAGCCCCATCTGTTGGCACAGGTGACAGTTCAGCAGTGTCAGGGAATTAACACCCTCTGAGAGCAGCCCTAACCCGATGACTGATGGGAGGTGAGGAGCAATTATATCTCTGCTCTCTCCCTGCTCGGAACGCAGAGACTAAGATGTGCGTCTACACGGGCTCTCAGGGTTCCCAGGTGAAAAGAATGCCATTAAGCAAGTTATGCCCTTGCTTACTGCACCTTTTATCGACTGCCTCTTTTTCCCTGCCTCATTTCCCTGTGGATATTTCCTGCGTGGGCTTTTTATATGTTTATTTTTCATCTTATTTTCCCACCATTTTTATTGGGGTGAAATTCACATATTAACATAAAATTAACCATTTTACTTTATTTTTTCAATTGTTTTTCTAAGTAGGTTCCATGCCCAGAGTGGAGCCCAACATGGGGCTTGAACTCACAACCTTGAGAATCAAGACCTGAGCTGAGAATGAGTCCAATGCTTAACTGACTGAGCCCCCCAAGCACCCCTAAAACTATTTTGAGGTGAGCAATTCAGTGGCATTTAATACCTTCACCATGTTGTGTAACCCTGTCTCTATCTAAATCCAAATCATTCTCATCAGCCCTAAAGAAAAGTCCACATTCATTAAGCAGTTACTCTTCCTCCCTGTCCCTTAGCTCCTGGAAACCACCAGTCTGCTTCCTGTCTCCATGGATTTGCCTATTGTGGATATTTCCATAAAGAGAATAACATAATATGGTACCTTTTGTGTCTGGCTTCTTTCACTCAGGATAATGTTTTCTAGGTTTATTCACGTTTTAGCATGTGTTAGGACTTCATTCCCTTTCATGGCTGAGTAATATTCCACTGTGTGGCTATAACACAATTTATTTATCCATTTATCTATTGATAGACATTTGGGTTGTTTCCACCTTTTGGCTATTGTAAATAGCGCTACTATGAACATGCGCATACAAGTATCTGTTTAAGCTCCCATTTTCAATTCATTTGGGTATATACCTAGAAGTGGAATTGCAACACCCTATGATGATTCACTATTTAACTTTTTGAAGAATCACCTGATTGTTTCTGCATGGGTTATATGAAGGAAGGTTCCAATTTCTCCACATCCTTGCCAACACTTACTATTTTGTTTTTTTACTTAATTAATTTTATTTTTAAAAAATATCTTATTTATTTATTCATGAGAGACATATAGAGAGAGGAAGAGACACAGGCAGAGGGAGAAGCAGGCTCCATGTAGGGAGCCTGATGTGGGCCTCTATCCTGGATCTCCAGGATCACACCCTGGGCCAACGGCAGGCGCTCAACTGCTGAGCCACCGAAGCATCCCTATTTTCTGGGTTTTTAAAATTATGTTTATCCTCATGGGAGTAAAGTAGTAGCTCATTAAGTAACTTTTTCGTGTGCTTATTCCCACCAGTTTTGTTTTAATCTTGAAAAATTTCAAATACACCAGAAAAAAAAAATGTAAGAAAGGGAAAAAGAACAGAGGACACCTGCATGCCCTCCGTTTAGATTCAGCATCTTTGATTCGTCTGAGTAGCTCCTGGTGGTGTCGTTGAACTTGTTCTTCTGTCTCGGGAATATTTTCTGTAAACTGGAAGCTCTATCTAGAGGCCTGAATAGGGTGTAGTTAAACGTGTCAAATTAGCGTCTCTAATAATAACAGCAGAGTAGGGTGTGGGCGCTCACCAGGGGCCCGTGGCTTCACGCACGTCTTCTCACCCAATCTCAGAATGATCCTGCGTGGAGGAGGCAGCAATTGTTTCTGCCCGCCCGGAATCCACAGCCCTCTCTTCTGGTGGCAACATTTTGATTTTGCTCTCAGAAACCACCCGGCCCTCCGATGGACCGATGGACCGACCACCTGCTTAGACGATGCTGCCCGCCGCCACTCACACCTGCAGATGCACCTGACCAGGGTTGCAGTGATTGGCCAGGGCGAGGCTCGTGACCCAGGTTGGGCCAATGCGAGCCAGCCCCTGCGCCGCGGTAGTTAGGGAGGGGCGGGCTGCGTCCCTGATGGCAGGACCCCCTGGGCTGTTAAGGACGCTAAGCGAAGTGTAGCCAAGGCATTGCCAAAGGGCACGGTCGGTGAGTTACACCGTGCCTTCCGAGCTGCTCAAATGGGAAAAGAAAAAATGCCTTAGATTGCTGGCCATCTTGCCCTCCCTGGAGAAGAGCCTGGCTGAGGAGCTGGCCAGGTTCCGGAGGAGAGCTGCTGACTCCGTACGCGGTGGCGTCTTCTCTCGTGGCCCAGAAACACTCGCTGGGAGGCCGCTGGCTGGAGATCTGGAGGCTTCTGAAACAGACCCGCCTCCCCCACGTCTTGCTGAAAGGTGCTCTAGGCTCACATACCCATCTTTCCTGACAACCAGGGTCTCGTGGTTCCCTGACTTTGCAGGGATTGCATAGCCTCCATCTCGCAGAAAGAGGACAGCAGGAGAAGCACCTACGCAGTTCCCGGAGGCCAGTCTGTGATGGGTGATACATTTCCTTGGGGACTAAGGTGGTGGTCAGGGTCCTGGGAGGGAGGTCCCGGGAACCACCATCCCCCAAAGACCTCCAGGTTCAGGAATCTATCTGAAGGGTGACCACGTAGCTGTGTGACACTGCACCATTTACCCAGCCTCTCTGGGCTTCAGCTTCCTAATCTATGCTGGTTTGTTCCTTTCCAGGGTTGCTGGGAGGATTCAGCGAGATCATCCCGGCAGAGGTCACCAGAACCCCAGGCACAGTGCGAGTGCTCTAGGCTTGTTAGCTTCTTGATTATTCAGCCCTAACTTCCCTGGCCAACCTTGAACGGGGGATGTCTGGCTCCCCTGCTGTGTTCTTAACACCTCCCCAGGATCTTTTCACAACCTTGTCCCGCTTTCCTTCTCCCTCACTCTTGTCACTCTCTGACACTCACAGCTAAATCGTGACAAAAGAGGGATTTGTGGCAAATGGCTCAGCAGGATTAGGAAACCACTGCTGGGCACATCTGCTGCATATGTTGACAGACTCCATCAAACAAAATTGTCACCAGCCCTGCTCTGCTCAGGTGGTTGCAGTGGGGATGGGAGAGGGGGAAGCAGTGGGAGGACCTCCAAGGCCTGCCCACACCCCCAGGGCTGCCTGTCTTTTTAAAAACACGAAGCTTAGGAATGAAGCTTTGGTTGCAGGTGCTGCTTTTCCCTGAGATTGTACTTCTGCTCTTTTTGTTGGGATCTCAAAGGTCAAAAGATTTTTTTTCTTTTTTTTTAGACAGAGGTGGACGCAGAAAAATCCAGCCACAGGAATGTGTGGGGCGGGTTTCAAGGCAGCCCACAACGTGAGCTGCCTGACAACTGGGTGCCTGGGAGAGGGAGCTGGTGCGGGGGTGCTCTGGCGGGGGCGGGATGCAGAGACTGAGAGAGACACAGAGACATAGACAGAGACAGAGGGGAACAGGCATGGAAACAGGGAGGAGAGGCAGTAAGAAAGGAGACTGAGAAACACAGGAAAAGGTGGGGAGAGAAATACAAAGACAAAGAGAGACAGAATCAGGAGAGAGGAGACAGAGAAAAGGAAGACAAAGAAAGAATAAAAAACAGAACAGTGGGGTGCCTAGGTGGCTCAGTGGTTGAGTTTCTGCCTTTGGCTTAGGTTGTGATCCTGGGGTCCTGGGATCAAGTCCCGCAGGGAGCCTGCTTCACCCTCTACCTGTGTCTCTGCCTCTCTCTGTATCTCTCTGAATGAATAAATAAAATCTTTATAAAAAAACAAAACAGAACAGTAATGAATGTAAAGAAATGAAAGGTGATGAGAAGAGAGGCACCCAGAGGACTGTGCCTATCTGGATGCCAAGCACAGAGTAGGGATTAAAATATTTGTTTAAAGAAAAAAAAAAAGAACTGAGAACATGGAAGGAAGGGGGGGGTAGAACTTGAGAAGAGGCAGACAGCAGGGAGAAAAAGGCAAAAGGAAGAGAGAAAAGAGGCAGGGAGGAGGAAGGAGGGGTCTGATTCAGCCAGCGAGGCCTCTCCTGCATCACCCTGTGGCAGGCCGAAGGCCAAGTCAGCCATAATTCCATGGCTCTGCAAGCCCAGGGCCCTAGTGTAGTGTCCAGGCTGAGTTAGAGGTTTATGGATCTGGTTCTGGGCAGCTTTCTTCCCACCAGGTTCTGCTCCAAAGTAGACCCCTCTCCCAGGCCCTCCACACTGTTTCATAGGACATGACTTCGGAAAGACCGTGGGAGATACCTACAGCCAGAACTGGGTACATAATTTGCAGGACAAAATGAAAATATAGGAGCTTTTGTTAAAAACTACTTAAAATGTCAGGATGGTGACAGGAGAGTATTAAACCAAATATGAGACTTTTCCAAGCACCAGTCACCTACTCCCCCACCTCCGCCCCGCCCCAAATTAGAGGCTGTACAGTGAGCCAGACAGGCAGGACCCTGGGTCGTCTGAGACGGTGAGAGGCAGTGGCCCTATACTGGGCTTCTCTGTTGATTTCATTCATTCATTCATTCATTCAACCAGACAGAGTAGTTATTATCAGCCCCATTTTATGGATGAAGAAGCTGAGGCTACTGGCCACAGTCCCAGGGCTATTAAAGTGGTAGAACCAGGTCTGCTTGCCTAGAACCCTTGCTCTTTACCATCAGGCCACTCCTATAGCTATCTCTCTTTAAATGGGACAGGAGAGGGAACCCCGGGTGGCGCAGCGGTTTAGCGCCTGCCTTTGGCCCAGGGCGCGATCCTGGAGACCTGGGATTGAATCCCACGTCGGGTTCCCGGTGCATGGAGCCTGCTTCTCCCTCTGCCTATGTCTCTGCCTCTCTCTCTCTCTCTGTGACTATCATAAATAAATAAAAATTTAAAAAAATGGGACAGGAGACAGAAAGTGAGGCTCTGTAGGTAGGGAAGGAACATTTGCTCTAGGACTCCTTCTAGTGAACAGGAAGATCAGTTGAATTGAAACAGTAAGAAGGCCACTGCCCATAAACACTGGAGTTTTTGCACAGTGAGGGGATGAGAAGAATGAGCAGGAAACAAGAAATCATGCTCCCCAAAGCAAGCCTGCCTCTGCCGTAGGGACACGGGCAAACATTTAGCAGCTGATCAGCAATTAGAGCATCAGGTGCAAGGAGTTACAGGGTCTTGTAAATTTGGGTTGTTTTTTGGAAGTAGGTGGCTAACATACCACATCGGGTCATTAGAAGCAGATCTTCAGTCAAGACCCACTCAAAATGGGAGGTTGTACCTGGAAGCACCAGGAGAACGGGGAAGGCAGACTCAGAAGGGAAGGAAGCCCATACGAAATGTGTTGTTGATGGGACTGTGGACATCTGAGGGTCCAGCCCAGTGGGAACTCTGGCGATAGACTGGAACATACCTCAGAGTTGTCCTTCCCAAGGGAAGTGAGAGTTGGGAGAAATTCTGCACCTGTGGGGCACCTGGATGGCTCATTGATTGAGCATCAACCTTTGGCTCAGGTCGTGATCCCAGGGGGCCTGGGATTGAGTCCCGCATTGGGCTTCCTGCATGGAGCCTGCTTCTCCCTCTGCCTGTGTCTCTGCCTCTCTCTCTCTGTGTCTCTCATGAACAAACAAACAAACAAATAAATAAATAAAATCTTTAAAAAAAAAGAAATTTTGCAGCTTTGATCCCCAACTCCCTCATTGGCTGAAGGCTGCTTTCAGGAATATCTCGATGACACTTCCAGACATGCTGTACCTCTCTGACATAGAGTATTGAATTCTTACCTGTGGTTCTTGAACCCTTAAGGGTGGCAGAGTTACTGCTAGATATAGAATTGTCTGTACGTTACATAAATATTGCACTTTTCAGATGTATGTAGATGTTTTGTGACTGAATTCTTAATAGCTCTGTGTGTGTGTGTTTTTGTGTGTGTGTGTGGTGGGACACGTGGTCACAGACACACAATGTATGTATGTATGTATGTATGTATTTATTTATTTATGATAGACAGAGAGGGGCAGAGACATCGGCAGAGGGAGAAGCAGGCTCCTCCCAGGGAGACCGATGTGGGACTTGATCCCGGGACTCCAGGATCACACCCTGGGCCGAAGGCAGGCCCTAAAATGCTGAGCCACCCAGGCGTCCCTCAAGACTTTTTTTTAAGGGATCTTTACACTTAACATGGTGCTGCAACTTGCAACCCCCAAGATCAAGAGTTACATGCTCTATGGGCTGAACCACGCAGACACCCCTTACAGATTTGTCCCAGGTGGCAGCGAGGTGGATGGCGCAGGTCCAGGCACACCTCCTAGCAGCCTGGCAACTCCTGTGGAGCGGGCCAGTTTCCTGCTGGCCCAGCTTGGTTCATGTGACCATCTCTAGCTAATTACGGAATCTGTTTGGCCAGACTGTGGTCAACGGCTCCCAGCACCTGAAAGTAGTGTCTTCCATCAAGGCACACAGAGTGAGAGAAATCTCTTGCTGGTTTCCCAAAAGAAAATAGGGGAGCCATTACCAAGAGAAGGGAGCCTGGATTTTTATTCCAACCAGCATGAGGAGTGTGCCTGACATTAAAAAGGGTCCCTCCTTTTGGAAAATGATGGGGTCTAGGCCAAAAGGTACCAGAATCTTCCTAAAGAGACAGACAATTGTTTGGCTATGATATCCGAATAAAAGTCCAGCTCTTTCATCATTGTTTGGTGAAAAACTTTTATTTTTAGTTATTTAAGTAGACTCCACGCCCAACGTGGGGCTCGAACTCACAACCCTGAGGTCAAGCGTTGCATGCCCCATGGGCTGAGCCAGCTGGGCGCCCCTGGTGAAATCATCTTAATTATATAAACCTCTCAGAGACTTCTCCAGTAGAAAGTAGTTGAAAGTCAGGAAGGAGGGACCGTAGGAGGGAGAGGGGTGGAACTGGGGAGGCAGACTGAAGCTTTAAATATCCATTGTAAAGATGTGCAGGTAGAAGAAGTCTCCCTCCGGGTGGGGTCCTGGAGTACCCCTGGTTAGCACTTGGCTGCTAGAAAAGAGGAAGAAAAGAGGAATTCTAGAGCCAGCGGTAAAGCCTTTCGAAATAAAGCAGCACAACAGCTCCCTACTGATTGTCCTATATTCCTTTTAGCTTCTTGTCACAACAGACTGCTGCGGTAAACAACCTTGTACTAAGGTCCTTACCCCGGTGTCTTGTATTTCTCTGGGATAAATGGAATAAATTTTGATGGGCTATTCAGCTTTAGAAAAAAAAATGAGTGGGAGCTTTGTGTAATGACCCGGCGAGATGTCTGGAATAGATATGTCCTCTCTCCTTCTCTCTCTAGATAGAGATACAGGTATAAATAGAGATAGAGCTATATGGAGATAGATATACATAGATACAGAGATAGAGATATAAATACAGGGATGGAGGTGGAAATGCAGATAGATATATCAAGTAGGGGAGGGGGAGGCAAGGTGCATAATGATTTCTTTTGAGGAAAACAGGATCTCTCCTGTGTGTTTTTATGAGTGGAGGGGATGGCGTGGAAGGCTACCCACCAAACAGTGAACAGTAATGTTTCAAAAGTGTGGACCTCAGAGGGCTTGGGCGAAGTTAGGAACTAGCTTACTAGTTGAATTGGTGTTTGAATTGTTACCACCTGCATGGAACGTTTTATACACCCATCTATTTCACATGCAATAAAGCAAAAAAAGGGGGCATCTGGGGGCTTGGTGGGTTGAGGGTCTGCCTTCGGCTCAGGTCCTAATCCTGGGGTCCTGGGATCCAGTGCCCGAAGGTCTGCCCCTCCCCCTGCTCATGCTCTCTCTTTCTCTCTCTCTAACAAATAAAATCTTTAAAAGAAGCAAAAACGTTACAAGGGAAATAAATATGCTGCATCTGAGAACAACCTGGAAGTCTCCACTCTACGCTTCCCGTTACCCCTGTCTTCTAAAAAGGGTGAGGACCAAGGAAGGTTGGAAGACAGGGAAATGAAAAGGTACACATTGCTTTTTATAGAAGGAGGTATTGTCAGTAGATAAAACGCCGTTAAATTTGAATTTTGCATAAAGGAGGAACACATTTTAGCATAAGGAATGTGAGACCTCTGGGACAGTGATGAGTACAGAGGATTTTAAAGAAGTTTCCCTAGGTGCCGTGCTTGGTAACATACCTCCCACTCAGTCCCTGTGAGACAACATTAGTACAAATTAGATGCTTTTAAAGTCTTCTGTGGATAGGGTGGCTCAGTGGTTGAGCGTTTGCCTTTGGCTCAGGGTGTGATTCTGGAGTCCTGGGATCGAGTCCTGCATTGGGCTCCCTACATGGAGCCTGCCCCCCTCTCTCTCATGAATAAATAAATAAAATCTTAAAAAAATCTTCTGTGGACATGGCATGATGCCCCCTCCAGTTGAGGGAGATGCTCAGGTTCAAGGCAACCCCACTTTTCTGCCAGCAATACACTTGGCCTGGGCTTTTGTCGTAGCCAATGATGAAAAAACAATGATGTTGGGTCTCTTTTTCTGGCCTGGAGGAAGGGCAGCCCACTCGTTTTCAAAATCGAATTCTGTGGTATCAGAAACAATCCATTTCATCAGATGATTTTGTCCAAAGACCATAAACCCAGTGAGCGAGGGAAGCGTGTTACCTTTAGGATGCCAGAAGCCTGCAGATGCGCCATGCCGAGGCTGCCATCTGGTGGCGTACGGGGACCCAGCGCTCCAGGCACCCTGACCACACCGGGCCTTCCCTGTTGGTTGATGGTCATTCCTTCAACAGATGCTTGAGTGCCTGCCCACTATGTGCCAGCAACAGTGCCGCCAGCAGGAGGAATGGCATGCTTTCAGAATGGTCACTTTTCATTTTGGTGCAAATACCGACTTCTACTACTGGCAGTGCAAGGAAACAAAATAGATCTTTGAAACATGTAAGCCATGAAATTCATGTTGAAACCAGTTTCTCTACCCTCTGCTGTCTTTTAGTGCAAAGAATTAGTAAATCTTGGGTGGAATCATAACCTGGAGAGAGAGGACGGGGGGGGGGGGAGAGATTGAGAGAGAGGAGAGGAGGAGGAAGGGCGAGAAACTTGGAATGGGAGGTAGATAAAGGCGCAAAATCTGAAAAGTTGGTAGGACTTCCCAGAGAGTGGCATTCATGCCTTATCTTTATTTTTAGGTCCCACTTTGATGAACTGTTTACTCTGTCTGTTCTGTTGCAGAACACCGAGAGCCATCACTTACATTTCACAATTTACGGAGCTGGTTTCATGAATTATGTTTTATGCTTGTGTTGGGTGGGATGATGTTGGCAGCATGCATCGGAGGACCAGGGGTTCCTGTCCCCACCCCTCATTCTTACTGTGTTGCTTTTGTTCTCACGCTGGACACTTCCATTGCAAAATGGCCATGAGAGTCATGAGGCATCAGAACTGGGTTCGAGGTGTGGGGAAGGGGGGCTGGTGCTGTAGCAGCTGGCTCTGTCCCCTTTTATCAGGAAAGCAGTTCCTGGGGGGCCTGAGTGGCTCAGTCGGTTAAGCGTCTGCCTTAGCTCAGGTCATAGTCCTGGGGTCCTGGGATCGAGCCCCACGTGGTGCTCCCTGCTCAGCGGGGAGTCTACATCTCCCTCTCCCTCTGCAGCTCCCCCTGCTCATGCTCTCTCTCTCTCTCAAATAAATAAATAGAATCTTAAAAAAAAAAGGAAAGCAGCTCCTTAGAGCATTTCCTACCACACACACACACACACACACACACACACACACACACACCCCAAGCAACTTCTGCCAAGGCTTATTGATCAAATGGGGCTAGAAGATCAACCCTAGAAAGCAAGGGAGGATGGGAAGATGGGTAACAGAATGGCCCTAATTGAAACTGGCCATGACCCATTGTTTGAGGACGGATTCATTGTTGCTCTGAGCAATATTGGGGTTCTGTTAGCAAATAGCAGGGAAGCAGGTGTTGGATGGGTACTTGTCAGTGTCTGCCCCAACATCCTATCACATGTAGGAAAGACAGTAACGTCTGCTCCTTCTTTTATGTAGAGATGTAGAGGCCTCATTACAGATTGAGCCAAAATTCACACGCAGAGGCTCAGCTCTTAACCACCACTGAACCCAGACAAACATCTGCTGGCATAAAAGCCAAACAAACCAGAGTCCCGTGGATGACCTGAGCAAAGGGCCTGCATTGGTTCTGGGTGCCCTGGGAGGAGGCAGTGTTATGGGGCTGGCCTTCCGTCCTTCCTACCCTGGACCTCCAGCAGGAGCCACACCTCCTGCACCCCATTTCCTTGGGTACCAGCTGTGTGGACTTGGGCAAGGGATGGCCTCTCAGATGCCACATCTGTGAAAGCAGAACAGTAATAGTATCCTTACTTGCAGCCATGAATGAAATACTACAGCACATCAGGTAACTGGAAAATTCTTAAACTAATCTCAAATGAAAGTATATTTAACATGTAGAAAACATAGCAAAAAACCCCCTAGCAAGTGGCCAGTGAACGCCAGCTACTATGATTACTATTATTTCCATATTATCCAGGCAGGGGTTTGGTCAGTTCTTTCTGGCGCTGGCTCCTGGCCCAGGGTTGTCCCTCCTGCTGTTGGTCTGAAGCATTTCTGTCAGTGAGGGTGGCCTCTGGTCTCAGGGGTGTTCTGTGTCTCCACTATTGTCCTCTATTTGTAGGGCAGCGAGGTCCCGAAACAGAATCTTGGTTCTGAAGTCACCCTAGATGCTCTCTGACCTTTCCCTCTTGTCTTCCTTCTCTGCCCCGTCTGTCCTTCCTTGGGATCTCCATTCCAGAATGGATTGGGTGACAAGCCCATGAGTGACAGCCCCACCCTAGTCCTTCCAGCCACCCCACACCCACTACAGAAGCTTCTCCCCAGGGGGACCGTTCAGAAGCCCACCCCTCTGTTTTATAATAGAAATGACTGGACAGGGCAGCCCTGATGGCTCAGCGGTTTAGCGCCGCATAATCCTGGAGACCCAGGATCGAGTCCCATATCGGCTCCCTGCATGGACCGTGCTTTTCCCTCTGCCTATGTCTCTGCCTCTCTCTCTCTGTGTCTCTCATGAATAAATAAATAAAATCTTAAAAAAAAAAAAGAAATTATCAGACAGCTTAGGGAAGGAGACTCTGGCAATCACCAGGATGCTTCCCCAGGCCTCACCTTCTCCATTTGCTGTGAGTTGTCCCCCGGAGAAATGGCCCCAATTTTGAGAATTAACCAGAATTTTGGATTGGATTCCCCAGGTGGCCACCAGAGGGAGCACTAAACACAGAAGTCCAGATGTGTCTCCCTCCTTCTTGCCTTGGAGATCTGCCCCAACCTGGCTCTCCAGCCACACCGCCATCCATCAAAGGTGCCAAGCTCCCATCATCCTCTGTCCACGTGCTCCCGACCCAAAACTTTTCCCAACATTTCTTTTTTTTTGGCTTTTATCTAGAGCTCTTTTATTTTTATTCCTTAATTTATTTTTATTTATTTATAATATTTTATTTAAATTCAATCTCCAAAAAAAAAAAAAATAAATTCAATCTCCAACATTCCTTTACCCCTCTTGTCATCCTTTATTTTTTAAAAATGTTTTATGTATGTATGTATGTATGTATGTATGTATTTATTTATTTATGGTGGTGTGGGGCAGGAGGGGAGAGAGAGGAAGAGGGAAAGGATCCCAAGCAGATTCCTTGATGAGCAGGGAGCCCACTGCAGGCCTCAATCCCATGATCCCGAGATCATGATCTGAGCCAAAACCAAGAGTCGATTGGTTGTCGATTGCTCAACCGACAGAGCCACCCAGGTGCTCCTCTATTTAATCCTTTAGATCCCAGTTTAAAATTATCCCCTTGCCTGCTCACCCCAATAATGACTCCACCTGGCATATCCCTGCACTATTCTTGGCGTGTATCATGTATCACCGCTTATGTTCATATATTTGTGCAGTTTGTTGATTTGGGTCTGTCTTCCCAATAGATTAGAAGATCCAAGCAGGCAAGGACCACGTCATCGTCTCCCCTGGCCCAGGACTGGCCACAGCAAACATGAAACAGGAGCTCATCTACAATCGCAAGCATACCCCGACTAGCAAACACTTGCAGGGTGCTGCTCTGAGTCCTTCATGTATATTAACTCATTGGATTCTCCAACAGCAGCCCTGTTGTCCTCATTTCATGGATGGGGGGGAGCAGAAGCAGTAGGGGGTTAAGTCCTTTGTTCAAGGTTACACAGTTAACCAGCATCAGAGATGAGCTATGAACCCAGACTCTTTGACTCCAGAATTGGCATCACACCACACTGCCTCTCATGGTATGCACGCTTTTTCTCCCTCTCATCATTTATGGCATATATATGTGTATATATATATATATATATATATAGTGAATTTCTAGCTATTCTCTCAATGATCCTATAATTGTTAATACGGTTTTTCCCGCAAACAGGAAAGGCCTGCCAAGTTTCAGGTAGTCTACAGCTCATGCAAAATGGTTGACTGGTTAATCAAATCAAAATGTGACACTTGTACTGTAAAAATACAATGAAATAGGAGCAAATTATTCATCAGATTCCAGTGTATGAGTTTTCTCTACTTGTTAAATACTATCCTATAAATTATGATTCTCTTGAGCTTCAATTTGAATAAACTCACTGCCAGGGAGGCCTCAGCAATTAAAACTGAACTGTTGATATGGTGACTTGAGAAGAATGACAGGAACATCTCTAGCTGGTTTGGATCTTTAGAAGGAGGTTCTTTTGAAGGCCACGTGGGATTGCACGCATTTCAATTCATCCTACAGTGACTATGTTCTTGGGTACAGAGGGATTGCCCCCAACTCTCCTGCCCTGCTCCCTGGCTTTGGCCTGACTTGTGAGTTCCATGAATGTCCTATGGGATGGAGCTGGGGAGTGGGCGCCAAATGGCTTTGTGGCTGGAACTTGGGATTCTCATGTGTCACCCATGCCACATGCAGTCATAGGAAAAAATTCCTTTTTTTAAAATTGGCTGTTTGTCTCCTCTTTCCTGCTATGGTGGCTTTCCTCATGTTTCTCTTGTGCTCTCAGAGATTAAAACTCAGGCATGACACTCTCTTCTGTCCCAAGAAGGGCTTACCTCCTTCTGGAATTTCATTAATTTGAGTATTTTTGTATCCCATATTTCTGATGTGTTTAAAATAAGCTATACTTATTTTAGCTTAGTCAAACTAAAAACTAAACTAAAAAACTAAAAACTAAAAAACTAGTCAAACTTGTTCTCACTGTTAGGGTGGAAGCAATGTTCCTTTGCACCTTTTCACTTTTGTTTTTTATTTTTAACTTCCATTTTATTTATTTATTTATTTATTTATTTATTTATTTATTTATTTATTTTAAAATTTATTTTAGAAAGGATGGGGGAGGGAGGAGCGGAGGGAGACAGAGAATCCCAAGCAGGCTCCACGCCCAGGGGGGAGCCCAATGCTGGGCTCCATCTCAAAACCCTGAGACCAGGACCTGAGCTGGAGTCAAGAGTCTGACCTTCAACCGACTGAGCCACCCAGGTGCCTCATGCACCTTTACATTGTAACTGGAAGATAAACATTCCAATAGCTGATTTTTGAAAGACTAAGTGGGATTCTGACCCACTTGCGGAAGTTTATCAACACCAGGCTCTAGAGGGAGATTACAATATGTTTTCAGTGATCTCTCACAACCAATAGTTACAAAACATAGTTGACTTTTCTACTCTTTTTTGGGTACTAAGTATTTTGTGACATCTTGGGTCAGAGGAGAGACAGTTGATGGATAGAACCATATTCTTTCCCTTACTCCTCACCTCTTGATCCTCTGCCCAGTCACTGGAGAGCAAGTTGAACTGGAAGAATTTGGAGACAGCAATTTTCAGCCACATTTTGGTCAGATTGCCTTCTTTTGGCTCTGTTAGTCTATTCGCCACCAGAATCTTTCTACTTTGGAAAAAAGAAATGTGGAAGCAGCTTTGGAAGTGAGTAGTGGGTAGAAGTTGGAGGGGTTTCGAGTTCCATGCTAGAGAAAGCCTACATTGCCTCCAATAAAATGTGAGTAAAAATACGTATGGTCGATGTCATTCTCATGAGCTCTCAGGCGGAAATGAGGAGCATGTTCTTGGAAACGGAAATAAAGGTGATCTTTCTGTTAAAGTGGCATAGAACTTGGCTGAGCTATGTTCTAGTATTTTATAGGAAGGTAGAAGTTGGGAGCAATGAGATTGATGGTTAGCTGTGGAGATGTCAAGCCCTGCTCCTGTTGGAGGAGTGGCTTGATTCCTCCTGATGTCTTACAGTCAAAATGCAGAAGGAGAAGGAAGGATAGAAGAAGGATTGCTATGCAAACGGGAGTGGGATTTTGAAGATTTGGCAAATTCTCTGTCTATCCATGTTGCAAAGAATGAGAAAGCTTGATCTGAAGAGAACAGTGAAGGGCTGAACAACCAGGCTGATGAAGACTTCACAGGGAAGACTCATGAATTATCCAGCCATCTCTGCAGAAGCCAGGAATACAGATGGGATGAGACCAAACGGGACAGGGAAAGTGGGATAGAGTGAAGGAAGGGCTGTGGCAGTTCTTGGATCCTACAGGATCCGCCCACACAGCTACTCAGCCATGGAAGTGCTATTCTTCAAGGAGAAGGAAGAAGGACCCTGGAGCTGATTCAGAGGTCATCACGGCGATCACTCCCACCGCTGGTCCAGGCGCAAGGCTGAATTATCCCTTTTTGCAATGGGGACATCCATCTTGTGCTTGTCCCATCATTGTATGGAAGGACATACTTTATTTAGCCCTATAGCTTCACAGCTAGAGGGGAATTTGCATTGGGGTGACCCATACCTGATTTCCATGATTTTTATTCTTTTTTCAAAATTTATTTATTTATTTGAGAAAGAGAGAGAGAGAGAGGAGGGGCAGAGGGAGAAGGCTCTCCACAGGCTAGGAGGAGAGCTCTCGCCAGGAGCTAAATGACCAGCACCCTGGTCTTGGACTTCCAACCTCCCACACTATGAGAAATAACCTTCTGTTGTTTAAACCTCACATCTATGGCACTTTGTCCTGGCAGCCCATGATACAGTGTGTCTGATGATGGCAGCTGTCCTGTCTTGTTCCAAACATTGCTCTGATGTTCCCGGAACCACTCCGAAGTTGGCAGCCTGTCTTGTCAATCAAAGTGTCAGCAGGTGCACCCCAACCTAGTCCCCAGACACCAGAAACACCCCTCTCCCCTTGATGCCATCCCAGGAATATCTTTGCAACAAAAACCCCATAGATTTGCCTCTTTTTCATTTGTTTTATTAGCATCAATATATACAAAGTGGAAAATGACTTAACTCCATTATTCTAGCTTAGAAAGTTTGTTTTGCTTTTTATTCTGTTTGGGGATAAAATGAAAATGAAAATGTCCCAGAAGAAAGCCTACCTTTGCGGATGCTAGACAACTCCATAATATCTGACCTGGAATGACGCTCCCCTCCATGACTTCGCAAGGGCATAGGAAAGTCATACCCTTTGGATTTACCCCAAAGAAAGGTCATTTTTAGCCCAAGGCTCATGCTCAGCCTAAATCTACCCCTGTATTTGCCAAGTCACTTCCACTTATACAACCGTCCTAATCTTGTAGCCACTTTGCTTCCTGCCAGGCAGTTTCACAGTTTCCAAAGCTATCGGCCTGAGGTTCCGTAGGCTTTCCAGGGAGCTGGCTTCAAAAGATCATATTTAAAGCATGTCTATGGAACTAAGTAAGGATGGTCCTCAAGTTGCGACCAGAATACTTATGTTGGCTAAATAATTCTACTCCTCCCTACCCCCTCCAAAAAAGCAAAAAGATGAGCTCCAAGCTGAAGAGGATCGAGAGTGTGCATTTTTAAAGCACAGAGCGGTAGCTGACAGATACAGCTTATATGAATTAGCATGTAATACACACCATCACATGCATTCTTTGAAGCTCGAAATCTCTGTAAACGTATTTCCCCACTGTTTTAAAAACAAAGAGTGGCTTGTAGGAAGGTTCAGTTGGGTTCTCGAGTTGCTCAAGATTGTATCCTGTTCAAAAATATTTAATCCCAATGGGTTTTAACATTGATCTTATAAAAACAGACACGTATGAGCTGAAATGAGATGCCCGGTATGTTTTTTGGCACTATTATCATGTTTTTACCTTTACATATTACAAATACACATTCAGATATCCTAAAAAGAAAAACAGACACCAATCTGTCTTTTCAATCACACTGTACATTGCCAAGCTCACACGATCCATCTTTAGGCGAAAATAAACTTTTAAAACATGTTATAGGTGCTGTACTACTAAGACAAAACAAAGACATTGGAATCTTAAAAAAAAACAAAACAAAAAACAAAAAATAAAAAAAACAAAACCAAACAAACCCCAAAACAAAATGCCTTTTCTATCCCTCGAACAGCCAATAAGGATTCTTGGGCTGTGGCCTGGCCACTTTTAGGGAATAGGGTTAGAATAAAGATTTCATATTTTGTCAGTTTTGACGAAAGGCAAATGTTTAGTCTGCACGTAACCATAGCATGTTCTAAAATTAAGCATCATTAATTAGAGTTCTTCATTCCACATGACTCGGGGTTAGGGTTAGAATAAGCATCAAATAGAAATAAAAGCAAAGACTGGATTCTGCTTTGAAAAAAAAAGTTATATTATTTGCATTGTTGGACCTTCTCTAAACATGACTTTGCTTACTAATGGTCTGGAACGATTCTCTTCTGGGTTCTTTTTGGTTTTGTTTTGTTTTGCATAAAATGGGGTGGGTTTTGGGTGGCTGGAAAGCAGCCTTCAATTATCTCTTGCTGTGCATCAGGAATGCGTGCCATAAGGATCATATAAACAGGATTCTTTTCTGGCAGAAGGAAAGTATTGGGGCTCAGATCCCTCAAGACTGAAGTCTGAACTTCTGGCCAGGGGGAGGCTCTATGTGTGTCAAAGCCAACTGCCCTACCCTCCAGAGCTGCCTAGACAAGCTACCAAAATATGGACTCCCAGACATTCTCTCCATGGCATGGCTGCCAGAGAGGTCTTTTCTTGTTTGAAAATCAGCCAATGTCAAATAATTCTAGAGAGCCTGGGAGAGTGCCAAAGTGGGATGCAGAAGCACTAACCCTGCCTTCTCTGAGTCACCGGCCATCACTAGGGAGGTGACGGACCCAGGGAGGCAAATTTACTTTATGTGTGCTATTCCTTCCATGTATCCTCAACTCCTGCCTTTTCTTTCTACCTGTATTTAGAGAAGAATGTTCCTGAGAGCCACACACTCACCAGTCCCTCTGGGCTGGAGTGAAAGGACCCTGATAAAATCTGAGGATGCACATGGGATTAAGGAGGTTTATGACTTCCCTTCTGCCCTGAAACTCCTCCTTCTGTTCTCCCTGGGGTTCGAATTGTATGATGAGGACTGTGTAGTGGCTTTAAACCTACCTGTTCCCCACTCCTCTGCCCTTCCATGGTCAGCATGCACGCCAATGTGCAACATCTGGACAGAACTTCAGAGGACAGAAAAGCAGTTTCTTCTCATAGGACCCTCCCTTCTGAAATGCTTGATCGCAAAAATATTCTGACACCTTTTAGTGAAATGGTGCACGTGAGTCTCCCTTATTTTGAGGGCTCAGGTGTTTCAGTGCTCCAGGAAGACAAACCGAGCTCATCTCTGGATTTCAGGGCATGGCACCTCCCCCCCCGCCCAACACCAACCCTTGTAACTACGCAGGTGAAGCTCCCCGTGAGGATCTACTGTCACAGCTTGAGGGTGGCCTTGCTGAACAGAGCGATCAATTCTGGCCCTTGTAGCATCAATTACCTTCCCTTTCATTGTTGATGGCGTGTCAAAGGAAAGAACATTTTATTAACTTGATCCCCTGACTCGGTGTTTTCCCTCACCCTGCACTTCATCTGAGTTCTCCAACCTCTCATCTACACTGAAACATTTTGTGAGTCTGCCAGCATCCAGCGAGGCCAGGGTGGCAGATGAGCAAGCTCCTGGAGGGAGGGAGGGTATGGGGCAAGACCTGCCACAAGCTGAGAGCATTGGAAGAGCAAACCCGGGATTGGTTTTGGAGCAGACCTGTTCAAACTGAAGTCCGACCCAAGTCACTCCATCAAGAAATACCCTTTCCAACCTAATCTTGGGGCTTGGATTTGTCCTAAAAGCACCATGGGCATGGATCCCAAATGCGTGCAATTTGGTGCAGCCATAGCATGGCACGGCTGATGGAGAAACCCAGTTGCTCTTGTTTTTTTTTTCCCTTTGCTGCCATGTTGGTCATTTTGCAGGTCTTCCACCTGCCCTCAGAAATGAGACGGTCACACGGATTTGGCCACAGCTGCAACACCTCCAACCACACCTATTTTTGATTTTAAATATAATAAATACAGCGAAGAAAACAGCGAATCTTCAATAAAGAGTCTAAAGAAAAGACGGACAACATTCTGGGGTTTCAATCAAATGCCATGTGGTCTCTGGATGAATTTCTCGAGGAGGTTGTAGTTGAGTTCCTATCTGTGAGTTCCCCTCTCAAGCGTAGCTCTCTTTAAATGGAAACTTCATACTCCCTGGTTTCCTGCAAGAGACAGAAGCACAGATGGAGTCAGCCCTTGGGTGGTGGAGCCACAGGCAGAGCGTGGCTTGATAGCCGGTAGTCCCTGTGAGGAGGTGAAGAATGTGGAGAGCAGAGCAGAGTCACCTGGCCAACAACGTGCCAATCCCAGATGTGTGAGTGAGAACGGCCGAGCCAGGGCCATCCCCCAGCTGCAGCTGGCTGAAAACACCACCCCACAGACTTTTGAGCAAATTGCCCCTTGTTGCTATGAGTGACTGAGTTTCAGAATTATTTGTTACTCAGCTTTATCATAGTGCTGGGTAACTGACACATTATACTAATAAGTAGTAATAAGATCTAGTTTCTTAAAACAGGGGGTCATAGGGGAAGGGAGGGAAAAAGAAAATAAGACAAAATCAGAGAGAGAGAGACGAATCATAAGAGACTCTTAGGAAACAAACAGGGGTGCTGGAGGGGAGTTAAGGGGGGATGGGTAACTGGGTGATGGGTATTAAGGAGAGCACTTGATGTACTGAGCACTGGGTACTATATGCAACTGATGAATTACTGAACTCTACATCTGAAACTAATGATACACTGTATGTTAACTAATTGAATTTAAATAAAAGAAGTTAAAAAAGAGATGTAGTTTCTGAAGTGCTCTTTTTTTTTTTTTTTTTAATCAGCTTCACCTTCTTTTCAGATTTGGAAACACAGTATACAGAATATAAAATAACATACGATGTCTTCTTAGCGGTGCCATATCTAAAATGACCACGACATGTGGGTGGCAACCACTTCATTTTCTCCAATATTCATCAAGGGTGAATAATATTCTCCAGGCCTCCAAGTTAGAGGAACAGGGAGATATAAGAAGGCAGAGGCTTGGCCCCAGAAGAGGTCATTGTCACATGCTTTAGTGGAGGTCTACTGTTGCTGCTGGGTCAGCACAAGTAAGTAAGCGTATCAATGGTGGATGGGAATGTGGAGGGAAGACTCGAAGGTAGCGCCCCCCTCCCCCGCCCGCTCTCACCTCCTGGTGATTACCTTCTTGCATGATCCCCTTTCCAAAAGTGTGGGGAGGATCCCAAATGTGCTAGGATGTCTTGGCCATGTGTCTTAGTGCCCTGACCAAATTTTTCATGGTCCTTAAACTGATGATTTGTTATAACCATCCCACTGGCATATTTGTTTGAGGTTCAAGGGAGGCGGGTAATAGAATGACTAACGGCATCAGTTTGAATTTGTATCCTGGCTCCAGGCTGTGCTTTAGGCTGCACAGCCTTGGCTGAATCATTTTTTTCGTCTCTCTGACCCTCAGTATCGTCATCAGTCAATCAGCAGTAACTGCAGAACGTATGACGGAGTTGCAGGGATTCAGGGAACTTCTGGGTTTAAGATGCCCAGCTCGTGGTACATTTTCTTGTTATCATTACTCAGCTCTGTCTCCTTTGGAAGACTATAAGCTCATTAATGGCTGGACCAGTCTGTCTGGTTCACGACTGCGTCTCTGGGTAGCTCAACACGAAGTCTGCACCTGAGTGTGTTGGAATGTTACGTGCTGCCGTTCAATACAGAGTGGAGTTCAGTCATCTGGGGGATGCCACCCACTGCCACCAGCCTCTCGGGGGGGGGGTGCGAGTTCTGGCCCATATCGGCTGTCTCTCCTTGGGTCTTTCTTTGGTGCAGCCCCTTCTTTCTGTGATCGTTCTGCCCAGAGTGATTGGTCATCCAGGCTTGTCATGGGCAAGCAGAGAGACCTGGGTTCCTCCAGCGGTTACCCCCCCAGCGGTCATGGTGGGGATGGGACAGGACCACTGGCCATGCCTTTCTGCCAGGGGCATTGTGAGCAAGAGGAAAGGAAACTTTCAGTTTTGATGTCAGTGCATTCAGAGCAGACAGAGAGGGAGGCACTGGATGGGCGGGTGGGGGGCATGGAGAAAAGAGACCAACTCACCCCTGTCTCATAAATGGGGTTGTCAAACTCGGTTTCCACGGTGATCTGGCTGTAGGGGTGTGAGTACATCAGAGGCAGGCGGAGGCTGGAGTAATAGCGACATCTGGAGAAGGGAGAGCAAAGGAGAGAGGAGTCACTAGTCCCAGAGCGGGAGACATCATGCAACACCTAAGAGGAACAGCTGGTCGGGGCCCCTTACACAAATGCCAAGGAGCGGTGTGGGAACAGCCTCTCATGGTGAGGATCCACATTGATAAGCTCTGAAATCATGACTGCCCTCAACTTTTAAAAAACTTTTTATTTATTTATCCATGAGAGACACACAGAGAGAGGCAGAGATGCAGGCAGAGGGAGAAGCAGGCTCCCTGAGGGGAGCCCAATGTGGGACTCGATCCCGTGACCCCAGGATCTCCCTGGGCTGCAGGCAGATGCTCAACCACTGAGCCACCCAGGCGTCCCTGCCCTCAACTTCTAACCCAGTCACTGACAACTAAGGCCTCAGTACCTCCCTTACTGGGGAGGAGTGGAGCCCAGCTGGTTTTCACCTGGAAGGTGATTCGAGCCCCTCTTTCATGTAGGGTGACAACGGCAATAATGAGCATTTACTGAGCACCTACTATGTACTGTGTTGCCTCAGAGAATCCTTCTCTGACAACCTATTTAAAAAGTGGTTCTTCTATTACCATACCCTATCTCTCTCCTTCGTTATGCTCTTCAGTGTGTTATATATAATTTGTATATTTCTGGGGCTCCCAGGTGCCTCAGTGGTTGGGCATCTGTCTTTGGCTCAGGTCATGATCCTGTGGTCTTGGGATTGAGTCCTGTATCAGGCTCCCCGCAGAGAGCCTGCTTCTCCCACTGCCTGTGTCTCTGCCTCTCTCTGTGTGTCTCTCATGAATAAATAAATAAGATCTTTAAAAAAATGTGTATTTCTCCTGTCCCCCTACAATCTTGTGGGCTCCACAAAAAATGGAAAAAATGATATTGGGCAGATGCCTGCCTCAGGACCTTTGCACATACCGTTTATCTGCCTAGAATCCTCCTCTTCCAGGTATTTGCATAAGTTACTTGTTATTGGTTTTAAGTCCTTCCTCAGCTGTCATTTCCAGTGAGGAGTCCTCTTTGAAAGTTGATCACTACCTCTACTCCAGTTCCCTTTTGCTCTCTTCACAGCTTTCTTTTCCCCCTGCATTTACCACCTCCTAATGTACACAGTTAATCCTTGAACAGCACGGGTCTACTTATATTCAGGTGCAGGTTCACTTATATGTGGATATATACTACACTCCTGCAGGTGTATTTTCTCTTCCTCTTGATTTCCTTTTTCTTTTTTAAAAAAGATTTTATTTCTATATTAGAGAGAGAGAGAGCACAAGTCGAGGAGGGAGAGGCAGAGAGAGAGGGAGAAGCAGACTTCCCACTGAGCAGGGAGCCTGATGTGGGACTCAATCCCAGGACCCCAGGATCATGACTTGAGCTGAAGGCAGACAATTAACCAACTGAGCTACCCAGGCGCTCCCCCCCTTATGATTTTCTTAATAACAATCACTTTTCTTTAGCTTACTTCATTGTAAGAATATGGTATTGGGGTGCCTAGGTGGCTCAATCAGTTGAGTGTCTGACTCTTAATTTCGGCTCAGGTCATGATCTCAGGGTGTGGGGAGTCCGTGCTGGGCATGGGGCCTGCTGGGAATTCTCTCTCTCTCCCTCTGCCCCCATCCCCCCATGCTCACACTCTCTCTTGCTCTCAAAAAAAATATGGTATATAATACATGTAACACAAAAAATATATGTTAACTGACTGTTGATGTTATCGGTAAGCCTTTTGTCAATGGTAGGCTCTTGGTAGTGAAGTTTTCAGGGAGTCAAAAGTTAAATATGCAGATTTTCAACTCACTTGGTGTCTGTGCCCCTAACTCTTGTGTTGTTCAGGGATCAACTGTTACTTTTTGAACGTACTTTACTTGTCTATCTTCTTCCCATTAGAACCTGGGCCCCACATACCAATGATCTCCTTCTGCTTTGTTCACAGTGATGTTCCTAGAAACGTCCCCCGCCAAAAAACCTTCCCAGCACATAGTAGGTGTTCAATAATTGTGAATTTGAATGAATTAGTGAATATCCTAGCCATGGCTTACTATTTTCCTTCCTTACTGCTGGCAAGTTCCAGGATCCTCAACAGGCAGGACAATGTCCGGTATGTGTTAGATGGTCCACACTTTTGTGGAGTAAGTGAATGAATGAATGAATGAGTGAATGGAATCAATGTCAGTGTGTGCCTGGCAATGCAAAATGCTGTCTGTCCCACTAAACCACAGCTCCTTGAGCTCAGGGGTAGGGCCTGCTTATCTGCTGCTGCATCCTCAGCCCTCCTGCCTCGGAGGGGTGGGCGGTGCTCAGTAGGAGTATTTCTCCCAGAGCTGAGTTGAATCACATCATCTACAGGCACACCAATGCCAACAGCCCCAAGCTACAGATGGAGAGCCTGTCTCCCAGTGCACTGGCCATTGAGTGGATGGCAGCCCCCCACCCCTGCCCGGAAGCCCCCTACCTGGTGATATAAATGTAGGCTCCTCCCAGCAGTAAGGAGATGATGAGGACTGGGATGAAGATAGCCAGTGCCATATTTCCTCCTTCCAGCGATGTCTCTGCTGCCGCTTCTGCTACTGAACACAGAAGCCAGTGAAGCCCTCAGAGTCTCATGCCCTCAGGCCGCCTAGGTACCTGGCTCCCAGGTGAGCACCTGCCTTTCCAGTTCTGCACTCATCAAAGAGCTGGTTGGCATCAAAAGCCTTAGCTGTTGGGCAACCATCCCCAGAGGGGAGAAGAGGCAGAGAGTAGAGCAAATGGGACGGTTCTTTGCAGCGAAGCCCAGATCCATCCTTGGGTGGGGTGGTCATGGGCTACCAAGAATTACTCTTTGAACTCCTGGTGATACCATGCCCATTTGAGGGGGGTGTGGCTGCAGTTGAAATCTGGTTAAAATCCAATTCAAGGAGAGACTTGGAGAAAATGTCATATGTACTAACTGGAGAAGGCACATTTGTTCGATATTCCATGGGTAAGAGGGAGCTTGTTGCACCCAGACTGGCAGGTGCCTCCCAGAGCAGCTCTATCAGACCCTCCAGGAGAGGATGCTGCACCCCCCAATGACACCCCAACTCTGAAGACCCAGTTTTGATTCTCAGAGGCTATGGTCGCACCATCTTGGCTTCGCCCAGATCCTCCCACTGCCTCCCATTGGTTTGTGGAAATTGTAAGAACTATAATAGCTGTTGGGGGGTTCTGGAGGCATCTTCCCGGCGCAGCTTGAAGGGAGACCCTGCATCTCCTCCAGACATTCCTACTCAGGTTTTCTCTGCCATTTCTCCATGGCCACGGCCAGCAGAGCTCGGCTGTACGCCAATCTATAATCCATTAACTGCCACTCTATGGAGTCTGAAAAAATCGATGCTAACCCATGGCAAATGCATGAGCACAAAACATTACGCTGGCACTCATAATCTCTGAGCAACCTAGGCCTTTGAGACATTCTCATGGTTCATTGGTCTCCAAAAGGCAGCAAAGGGATGGCCTGAATAGACGCTAATGCCACGAAATGCCCCCTCTTTTCCCTGCAGAGTCGCTAATACACGCTCCTCCTCTGCGCTTACACTTGAGCCCTGGCTCTGCCTGTTGGTATTAAAATGTCATCGGTTGCAAAGGAGAGCAGCTAATGACACGTAATTCGCATAGCCCCACATTCAGAGTGAATGATTTATTGTCGGAAAGCTAAGTGACTCCAAAAATAATAATAAAAACTGCTTCATTGGTTATAACTTTTTAAAAATAAAAATGAAACAAAAATACATAAATATTTCATGACACCACAGCCTGGGCGAGTGGTTTGGTACCAAAGTGAATGGAGGTTATACAGAATGCGGAGTGTTTTATGTAGGGAAGGGGTGGCAAGGAAAAGGAAACACAAAATAAAAACCGAAACAAAATCCTGGCCAGCTTTTACTGTCTGTTCCCCATAAATAATTATCACCTGGGAGTTCCTAATAGGAGGAGAACAGAAAGCAAGGAGGATACAGGGACAGGTATTTGGGGAAAGAGAAAGACCAAGGAAGAAATGGACCACAGAGCATCCCCCCCGGCAGAACTCTCCCCCGTGAAGCCAGGGGGGTGCTCGGCATGGAAGGTGAGGCATCGCTAGACTTACTTTCTCCAAACAACACCACGTGGGTGAAAATTGGTGTAGTGGGGTTGTGCCTTTCTCAGGCATGTGCACCCTCAGATTTTTTTTTTTTTTACCCCAAGAACAGAACGGCTGGAAAATCTCTTTCAGGTCATAGTTAGGACCCTAGGTTACAAATTCAGTGGTTTGTTCCTTTTAAAATGTTTTATTTTGAAATTATCTTCGGTAGTGAGAAGACGGAATTTCTGCTTATTTTTTTAGCACCTGGAGAAGGACATGCAAGGACCTGCCCTTGTTTTCTGCTATTAGCTTGATTTATTGGATTTTTTTTTTCATTACGGAACTCACCTTCTAATGCGTGTTCAAAGCTGTCTTGATTAACTGAAAGGGAAATTGGAAGCATTGGTTAATGTCGAGTGAATCCACTCTGCATGAAATGGAGCCAAAAAATTAGGAGCAAAAGCCTGTGCTACGTTTTGCTGAAGTTAGTGCTCGGCTTTGATTTATCTTGGGTTCCTGGAATTAGTGGGAGTGCCTGGACATATTCCTTTCCTAGGTTCCTGAGAGATCATGACATAGATAGGAAAGAAACAAGGACAGCAATAGTCACTGTGATTAATTACTGGACACTCACCATATGTCAGATACTGTGCCAAGAGCTTTATGTATGTATTTGCTCATTTACTCCCACAACAATCTCACTAGGTAGATACTATCATCATCCCCATTTTACAGACAAACAAACAGGGGTTCAGAGAAGTAAAGCAACTTCTCTGACCTCACACAACTTCTGAGGGACGAAGGCAGCTCTAAACCCAGACTGCTCGACTTTCTCCAGACTCTGCTCTTAATTACGTAGTTCTGCTCGTTTTCATTGTTCTCTATGTAGGACAAAAGTTGATGAACAGTGAGGCTCACGATAAAGCCCCAAATTCAAAATCCAGCCAGAGCTGAAACTGTTTTCCTGCTTTGAAACATGTGTTTATATGAACCTTTCTGGTTTCACTTCTATTCTGTATTTAATTTGACTATTATTTGTATTCCCTGTATAACAATTTCCATTCCTGCCACAGACTAGAACTCTCTGGAAGTCATTCACTTCCTCATATTCCCTATAAAACGTCTCTGGAAGTTCAAGATGATGGGACTGGCATTTCCAGGCTTTGGCACCAAAGACAACATGGTAGCTGAGCACAAAAATATACCCACACGGATGGGTTTCAAAGATGCAAAACCTCAGATGCTTAGACAGACTGCATTATAAGGGGGTGGCAGGGGACAGCCACCAAAGGCCCAGCTGTATTCATGTCCTAATACTAAGACTTCCTAATTTGTGCCTTGGTCAACGTCATTCTTTGACATTGGTCATCAACATGTGATGCCAAAAGAATGAGTTGAAAAGCTAGGTTTCTAACTAACTAAACCACAGATTATCTCTGGAGCTAGGGCATCAGGAAAATGGAGAGATTGAGACAGATACTTCCCACCTAGATATGAGTGGGACTTTGGTTGCGTGTCTGGGAGTGTGTGAACTCCTGCTAAATCTTGGAGCCAGAAGAGAGCCTTGAAACTTGTGTCCCTTGGAGTGTGGTCAGTAGCGCCCTGGTGCACATGCTAAAATGCAGCCTCCCGGGCCCTGTCTTTTATTTCACACAAAGAGAAACCAAGATCAGGGAGGGAAGGTAGCTCGTCCACGGTCATGCTGGTGGTCCACAGCCCGGCAGGCTGAAGCCTGGGGTCGCTGAGTCCCAGTCAGGTGTCCTTACATTGGAGCTTGGTCACTTTGCCAACTCCAGACCACAAAGCCATGCACCCTATTTTTTTTTTTTTTTGGAAGAGTAAGTGATTTGTCATTTCCTTACAAAGTGATGGGGTCTCAGGACTAGCAGTGGAAGGAAGAGGAAGATGAAAGCATCCCCCAAGACCCCTTCCTGCCAGAAACTCTATCATGCCTGAGGAAGAAAGTGAGGGGCAGAGAGCCACTCACTTGCTGGAGCTTCAAGGGCTCTCCTATCTTAGAACATAGAAGTTTCAGGGATGCGATACTGAGCATCTTTGATCCTTGTCTCATGTGTATTTTCGGATGGCAGTTCGGATGGCATCGGATTGGCAACATCAAAAAAAATTGATAACATCTAGCACTGGCAAGGATGTGGGGGTTAAAGGACATTATCACACATTATTGGGGCAGTTGGAGCATGAATCCCTACAGTTGTGGAAAAGAATCTGGCGAAGTCCACACGAACTCAGCATCCACAGATCTTTGTCCACACCATCAATCCCACTTGGAGGAATCAGTCCTATCTGATGAGAAACGTCAGCACCCAAAGATTCACGGGCAAGGAGATTTCTGGGAGGAACTGAGACAAAACAAGCAAGAAATCGGAAAAGAGCCAGTAGATCCATCCACAGAGGAAGGACCGGATGCATGAGGCTGTGGAATGCCGGGCGGCAATTAATAAGATAAGGCTGAGCTCCATTTTTTTCTTCTTTCCAACTTGACAGATGGGTTGTGATAAATGGGGAAAAGCGAAACACAGAATATGTCTGGTATGAGGCGTTTGTACTTGGCAGCAAACAAACACATCCCACCCCCTCTTTGCAGCCTTGTCTACTCGTGGCAGTCCACTCACGGTGATCAGTACCGGCTTCCCGGGAGGAATGGAAATGATGGAGAAAGGAAGGAAAAAGCCCCCAGTGCCTCCTTGGCAACTCTGGGTCCCTCTACTTTTGCATGAGACACCTTTCGCAGCTAATCCAAAAAGGAATAGAAACAATCAGGGAGCAGATCGTGCATAGAAGTAAAAAATGGCCCTTCCATGGTATCCTTACTTAGATTTCTTTTTTTTAAATTTTATTTATCCATGAGAGACACAGAGAGAGGCAGAGACACAGGCAGAGGGAGCAGCAGGCTCCCTGCAGGGAGCCCAATGTGGGACTCGATCCCAGGACTCCAGGATCATGCCCTGGGTCAAAGGCAGATACTCAACCACTGAGCCACCCAGGTGTCCCCTTACTTAGATTTCTTAAAAACAAACCCTACCAATTTCCCTCCATGCAGAACACTTACCCACAACATCAGATCAACTTCTATTAACATCCATGTAGCAGTTAGAATGCTTACAGGGAATCTTTCCCCGGGGAAAACATCCCAATGTTTGAACCCTACAAAGCAGATTTCCTGTGCTATCAAAAAAAAAAAAATTCAAACACAGGGCTGGACTTTGTCAAAAACTATGGCAACGAAGAGGAAGATGGCAGTTGTCTTAAATCTCAGTTGGCAATTTCTTATTTTTCTCTGCATTTCAACAGGATCCCTTGTCCTCTTATTAAGAACTACTTCTATATGGTCTTTGACCTCACAGGACGGGTCACTGCTTGATTGGAGGTGAGAATACACAGCACTTCTATGCCAGTGTTTCCCGCACTTGCCTGATGCTAAGACTCACTGCTGGTGCCAGTGACATCGGTCCCCTGGCACCTGCCTTAGACCTCGTGAACAGCATCTGCCCTCCAGGGGCCCAGACACCTGTTTGTATTTATACCCTACATTTGGAAACCACTGCCGTAAGTGGTTCTCAAATTTAAAGTGCATTTGAGCAACCCAGGGCTTGTTAAACTGCTGATTTCAGGGTTCTACTCCTGAATCAGTGCTCCTAATTTTATAGATCTGGGGTAGTAGATTCAAGAATGTGTTTCAAATAAACAGTCTGGGTGATTCTAATTCTGAAGTGACTGGCAGGTTGGAGGCTACCAGCCTAAACAGCTCTGCAGTCTACCCTGCAGGCAGCCCACTGGGGAAGAGGCAGGGAATTTACAATCAGGAGATGTGGGTTCAAATCCTAGATTTGTCGTGTAACAGCTGTGTGGCTCTGGGAAAGTCACTTAACTTCTCTGAGCCTCTCCTTTTGTAACTGTAAAATGGGTAAGATGCCTTATCTATCTTAAAGTGTGGTCCTGAAGTTTAAGTGAGACAATTCAGGGAAAAAATACATTTAAAAAACGGAGGTAAATTTCACATAATATAAAATTAACCATTTGGTGGCATTTAGTACATTCACGATGTTGGGTAGCCATCACTTCTATCTAGTTCCAGAACATTTTCATCACCCCTAAGAGGAAACCTTGTGCCAACAAAGTAGTTACTTGTTTTTCCCCTGGCCCTATGATAGCCACCAATCTGCTTCTTGTCTCTATGGGTTTACTGGTTTGGGATATCTCATATAAATGGAATCATAGGATATGTGATCTGGCTTCTTTCCCATAGCGTTATGTTTTTTTTTTTTAAGATGTAAAAAATTTGTTAATGAGACACACACACACACACAGAGAGAGAGAGAGAGAGAGAGAGAGAAAGAGAGAGAGAGAGAGAGGCAGAGACATAGGCAGAGGGAGAAGCAGGCTTCATGCAGGGACCCCTACGCGGGACTCGATCCCGGGACAGATCATGCTCTGGGCCGAAGGCAGGCACTTGACCACTGAGCCACCCAGGCGTCCCAGTGTTATGTTTTCAAGGTTCATTCAGGCTGTGGCAGTGTCCACACTCTGTTCCTTTTTAGAGCTGAATAATATTCCTGTGTGGTTACGCTACATTTTATTTATCCATCCCCCAGTTGTTGGACATTTGGATAGTTCCCACCTTTTGTGAGCAATGCTGCTATGAATATTCATGCACAAGTGCTGGTGTGAATACTTGTTTGCAATTATTTTGCGCATCTACCTAGGAGTAGAAGTGCTGGTCGGAGAGCATTTGTAAGGCTTAATGCTGACGTTCATGATAAAGCATTTGGGGAATCCATTGAAGTTATGGGTTCCCAGGTAGAAATGTAAAACTCCATGATGCCTCTGTCCCTGCTGGGGAGAGAATTCAGAGCTTTCTGACTCTTTCTCAAAGGGGATTAATGCCATAAAAGGTTCGATGCCTAAAGCATCAACTGCATTTAGGATATTGTTATTAATCGCACACTTCAAAGACCCAGATAAATGGATCCAAATCTCACTGGGTATGTCAAAACTTAATTTCAATGATGAGTGTCTCACTGATTCTAAAATACATTTTCCCTCTTTACCATCTCCCAGATGGGAGGGGGAAGAGGTCTTGCAACCGATGGCGTGTTAACCCGCTGTCAGCAGGTGGCGCTCACACTGCCTGTGTGCGAGCCATCCTCCAGCGCCCCATCTTCAGTGTCTGGAGAGGCTGTGAGCAGCTGGAGAGGCCACCCCAGAGGCAACAGGGGAGCAGTCGTAACCCTTGGGAACCAGGTAGTTGTGAAAACGGGGTGCAGGAGGGGCGGGATGTTTAAGCCATGTAGCTGTACCAGGAGTCAAAAGCAGAATGGCTCTCCATGACAAAACTCTAAGCTTGAAACACAGCTTTTAGTAAGTAAAAATAAAAATACTAAGCCAGGAGAAGGCATGGTGCCATTGCTTAATTGGCAGCAGTTTTTTTTTTTTTTTTTGGTCTTTCTTAGCGGTGCAGAAAATAATGGCAGTATCTTAGATTTAATGAGAATAGTAACAAGAAGCCAGGCCTGACATCCATCTCTTGGTCCCTCCACCCCCAGGGTCACGGACAGGTTTCTTTACCTTTACAAACGGGCAGTGGCCCGTTCCAGTGGGATGGCTGTCCCAGGATGCATCGGATGGTCACTTCGCCCATGAGCTCAAAGCCTTCGTAGCACATGAAGGTGAGGGACTCTCCTGGCAGGTAGAGCCGCTTGTACAGGATCTGGTACCCGTTTTCAGGTAAGCCGGGGTTGTCGCATGCCAGGGACTCCTCCGCTGAAATGCAAGCCCAGAACAGCTCTGATGAGATCATGCAAATCTTGGGGGACTCCCACTCCCAGCCTGTCTGATCTGGCTTTGGCCAGCCTCGCCAGTACCATCTGTGTTCCCCTCACCTCCAGCGGTTTCCCATTCCTCAGACTCACCTCCCTGTCTCCCACCTATGGGTGCACATTACACATGGGTACAGTTGAATGTCCTGGGCTATGGAATCTTGGTTCAAATCTAGGTTATACTACATACTCGCTGTGTGGCCTCCAGCAAGGGCCACAACCTCTCTGAGCCTTGATTTTCCTCATCACTAAAATGGGAATAATAGTAGTATCTTTGTCCTGGGGCTTTGGAAGATGAAATTAGATCCTGAGTGTAAAGTGTTTAGCATGTTCTTGGCAGGTCATGGCAGTGTTGTTAAATTATGAAATGTTCCTCTTGCTCCTCAACTTACACCTTACCTGCCCACCTGGCCTGGACAAGTCTGGTCTTTCAATACTCAGTCCTTATTCCCCCACCTCCAAGGAGTTTTCCCAGGTGCCCTCCATCCCTCATAGTCACTCATCTTCCTAGTTCTTCCTTCACCCCAGCACTAACCACGCTGTATTGTATTGAGTTATTTAATATCTGTTTTCCTCATGGGAGATGAATCTGTTAGGGTGTGCTTGAAGCCCAGGGTCTGCTCTGCAGTAGGACTATCATACACGATCCTAAATTATACAGTAGGAGCATCATAAAAGACATCTGGCAGCTTAAGACATACTGGAGAGTTGAGCCCATTTCCGGTTTAGCCTATTCCAGGCTCTGGACCCCATCTTTCCCGCCTGTTACATAACTGGATTGGACCAAGACCCCATCCTTAGCTGAAATGTGGCTGGGCGATGACATTCCCACTCCAAGGAGGTACCCAGACTTTGAAATAAGATCATCTAAGGCAGGTTCTCTCAACCTAGACGCTCCTGGCTTTTTGGGCTGGGTAATTCCTTGTGGTGGAGTCATCCGGTGCCTTGTAAGATGTTGAACCACATCCCTGGCCTCTATCCACTCGATGCCAGTGGCACCTGTCAGCTCTTGTGGGACAACCGAACATGCCTCCAGGAATTGCCATTGGCAAGTGTCTCCTGGGGAGCAGAGTCACCCCTGGCTGAGAACCACGGATCTCAGCTTTTAAACAATTCTGGTTGTAATCCTTGTGAAGTCATCCTGTTCTTCCTCGGGAATACAACTGAGTTGGACTGGAGGTCTTAGTAACAATCGCAAATCTACCCTCATTTCCATTTTCTTTTTTTTTTTTAAAATATTTTATTTATTTATCTATGAGAGACACAGAGAGATGCAGAGAGAGAGGCAGAGACACAGGCAGAGGGAGAAGCAGGCTCCATGCAGGGAGCCTGACGTGGGACTCGATCCCAGGTCTCCAGGATCACGCCCCGGGCCGAAGGCAGCACCAAACCTCTAGGCCACCGGGGCTGCCCCTCATTTCCATTTTCCTCCCCAGGTCTCCCCTCTCCTTAACTATAGGGGGAAAATATTTTTGGAGCACATTTGAACAAAGTGTCAACATCAGGTTCCCCAGTTTATTGCTGTGAACGGTTTGTAAGATGCCCCATAAGTAGTGAAGCCTGAAACTGTGTGGTCATTAGCAACCAGTGTTATTTGAGCACTTACTGTATGCCACACACATGGTTATGAGCTTCTGTATTTATGGTCGCCACGGTCATCTTTTTTGATGAGGACGCTGGTTTGTCCCAAGTCACCCAGCTGGCAAGTGGCAGAGCTGAGATGCAAATACGGACCCCCTGGGTTTGAAGTCCGGTGCAGTTAATGTCTGTGGTAGTGGAGGCGGGGGCGGGGGGCCAAATCCCCTGGGCTGTGATGAATTCCTCTGAGCTATTGCTTTCTCAGAGACAGGAATTTCTAAATGAGGATGGGGCACCATGGGAGCCAAGGTGAGGCCGCTGGGGACGACACATCAGGCCACAGTCTGGCCATGTGGGCTCTGCCCCTGTCAGGAAATCTCCTATTAGTGGTGTTCTGAGGGCAGGGCTGCGATGAACCAGGGCCTCCTGGGGAATCCCTAAGGACCTCCCTGGGGAGTCACCCTTAAACCCTTCCTGAATTTGTAGGCTTTTCATCACTTTTGGTGGTGCAGTTTATGTCTCCTGGATGGGAGCCTCAGGAGTCAGGTACTACTTTTGTCACCATCAAAGAAGAGAAGTTGCAACAAATACCCCATTAGTACTGCCAACAATATCAATGACAGTAATAGTAGCAAGTACTGTGGTTTCTTGAGCCTGCTGGGCCTGAGGGCTGCAAAAACCCATTGGATACAATCCTGGCAAGGGAGTTATGTATTCAGTTCTATGAACAGATAGGGATCACTTCAATAAGCTGCCACAAGTGTTGTGATCGATGCAACTATAGGAGCCGTGGGAGCTTACAGGAAGAGAAACATGACCTAGCCTAGACAGTCAGGGAGGCCTTCCTAGAGGAGGTGACGCTGGGGATTCATTGTTATTTGCTTCACAGACCTGCCTTTCCTCCTCCCATCTCCAACAGACCCCAGGCTCCATGAGAATGTGGATTATGTCTGCTAATACACTGCTGTATTTTTAGGGCTTTGCACCACAGTTTCCAAACCATGTACCGAGGCACCCCGGGGTGCCACCATAAACAGCAGCCCGGTGAGATTTTTCAAAAATTTGAGGAGACAAAGGAACATCTCTCAGACCCATGTGAATGGTTCTCACATTAGACAGAACTACATTCCTTTTGATGATGCCCCAGCTTTGCAAAGCTGGGTTTTCTGCTAAAAAGAAAGAGCTCTGATAAAATCAATTGGAACAGAATGAAGGTGGCAGAGTCCAGTCTGATGCTGAAATCTGAGAAATTTGGCAGAGAGGCCAAGAGGCACCCACACCCCTGTAGCTGCGATTCTAGTTACTTAAGAATGCAATGAAAATCATGGGGTGTCTGGGGAGCTCAGTTGGTTGAGTCATCCAACTCTTGATTTCAGCTCAGGTCATGGTCTCAGGGTTGTGGGATCGAGCCCCACATCGGGGTCCCCGCTCAGTGTAAAGTCTGCTTGAGATTCTCTCCCTTTGCTCCTCCCCCTGCTCTCTCTCCTCTCTCTTTCTCTAAAATAAATACAATCTTTAAAACATGCAATAAAAAATAAAATCTTATAGTATGTGCATTACTTTTTCAGATGGCTACTAAGTCGTCAGGATATAGTTCTTTGTTAAGTTGTTTGGATATAACTACTTAACGAATGGGACTGTTACGTATTTTGGCCTAGGATATTTACCAAATAAATTCCTGAGATGCCAAGGGTACTGTGAGTTGAGAAAGTTTGGGCATGCCTGTGCCTGCATTTGGAAGCATTTTTTGAATAATTGAATGAGTTACTTCCAAATGCCCTGCTTGGTAGGAAGTATCATTTCTTTTTCACAGCTGAGGGCTTTGAAGCCCAGAGAGGGCAAGCTACTCACCCAAGGTCACCCCGCAGAGCTGGGGGTGTATGTCTGGCTGTGAATTCCAGACACTTCCTTCTAACTATGCTTGACCTGTCAGTTCTTGAAGGAGTGAAAAGACATGGTTGTGAGTCCCAGCTGGACCAAACTCTGGCCTTGAGGAAGACACTGGGAACAGAAGTTGGAGACATCCAGAGCTTTTACAGCTGGCTCTGTCTGCTTCATGAGCTTGTGGGTGGAAGATCTTTGTCAGGAGTAAAGCACTGGAGCTTTGCTCAGAAGCTGGGACTGCAGAGGGTGAGGTAGGAAAACACTGCTGTTGGGCTTAGTCTGGCTTCCGTCGGAATCCTGGGTTCTCCCCTTCCCTGCTGTGTAGCCTCAGGAAAGCTGCTCACCCTCTCTGGGCTTCCTTTGCCTGCTTTTATGTGGACACAGGTGCCACCCATACAATTTCAAGAGTGTTAAATGCACTAATGCTGGGGAAGGACTTGGGATGCTGACAGTGGGGCTGTAACCCTTGTTCAGCAGAGGAAACACTGGAAAGTTGTGGATGCCTAACAAACTCATCCTTAAAAACACCCTCAGAACCCGAATACAACCTGCCTCTCTCTCTGACACCCCCCCCACCCCACTCCTGCTGTCAGAACTGACCATCCTCTTGCCTCCCATCTCCTGCCAGTCTCGCTTGCCTGTAATGAGGCTGGAAGCACATGCCGGGTTCCTCTTTGGGCTTCTGGGAGGATCGCATGTCTCCTGACACCCAGCCTGGCTCGTGACTCATTAGCGCGGGTGTCAGGGAAGCCGTCACAACTGAGATTCCAGGGTACGGCAGCCCCGGAGGGAGGGAGGCTTGTGTCTCTGAAACCCAGCAACCAGCACAGCCCAGAGGGTCTTTGGAGGCTGTGCCTCATTAGCGAAGTGACTTTTCTTTCTTTTTTTTCTTTCTTTTAAATGATATCTCCACCTTTCAGTACTTTTCAATAAGCTTTTATTTTTAGCTTCTCATCTCTGGGTCTCTGCAGCTTGACTGGCTTAGGCAGCTTCTGATCGCCCTTACCGTCACCAGCAGGGAATGGGAACCGCACTGGTGTTCTGGGCTGACTTAGCAGAGTGTACCTGACCGGGAGGCTTTGAACAACAGAAATGCACTGTCTCACAGCTCTGGAGCCTAGAAGTCCCAGGTCAGGGTGGCTTTCAAGGGCCACACTCCCTCCGAATTCTGGGAAGGAAGGATCTGTCCTTGTTTCCTTCCTTCTAGCTTCCAATGGTGGTAGCTGGCAATTCTTGGTGTTCCTGGACTTGCAAGCACAGACCCAGGCATGCCCCCGGGTCTCTGTGTTCAAATTTCCCTCTTATGACGACACTGGTCACTGCGTTGGTGCCCATCCTAACCCTGTAGGACCTTACCTTAATTTGATTACTGCAAAGCCCCTAGTTCCAGAAAAGGTCCCAGTTATAGTACTGAGTTTGGGACTTCAATATCTTTTGGGAGACACAATCCTCCCCATAATCCACTGTGAACTCAGACCAAAGGTCTGGGGACTGGGAGGGGATATGCTTGTGGTGAGGGGTTAGGGCCATAGGCTGCAATTTCATTGGGACAACCCTATAGGGGCTTGTCCCCTGCCACCTACAGTGAAATATGTCTGGGCAAGGCTGGTGGCCCTGGACTCCAAGACTGGAATCCCAGCTCTGCTCATGGAAAAGTGTTGTGACCTTAATCACATGTCCCTGTGAGTCTCAGCTGCTTTTATACACACTCCTATACATGCACACACACATATTCACACCTATACATTCACACACACATATAATGTGTTTAGCAGTGTGTTTTAGACATTCAATAAACAATAACTACTGTTATCTATTTTCCCCTCTGAGCTTTGGTTTTCTTTTTTTTTTTTAAGATTTTATTTATTTATTCATGATAGTCACAGAGAGAGAGAGAGAGAGAGGCAGAGACACAGGCAGAGGGAGAAGCAGGCTCCATGCACCGGGAGCCTGATGTGGGATTCGATACCAAGTCTCCAGGATCGCGCCCTGGGCCAAAGGCAGGCGCCAAACCGCTGCGCCACCCAGGGATCCCTGAGCTTTGGTTTTCTTAGTACATTTGCACGCACACACATAGATACATACACGCCACCTACACATGCACAATACATTCACGAAAGCATATAATGTGCTTACTATGATGTCTTACACAATCATTAACTAATAATCACTATTAGCTGTAAAAGGGAGCAGATGTGTCTTATGTCTGAATTACCCATCAACTGTACAGTATTTTACCTCCGAGATGCCCTTAGCTCTGAAATTCTAGGATCCTGCTAAAGAGGTGGATGGGGACCCAGGGTGTGAGGTCCAAGATTCCTTGTTCCATGTGAATGCAGAATAAAAATGTCCCCCTTTTCCATGCAGAAGACTTTAATTTTAGTTTTGATGTAGCCCTACTGGCAGCTCGAGCTGGCTATAGCCTTCATGGCGCTGCTCAAAACACACTCAGACAAAATATTAGCGCAGCTGACAGTTTCTCGAATCCACATACTGCGTGAGGCTTTGCTCCTTCTGTGTTACCTCCTGTTTTCTCTAAGCAATGGTTCTGATCCCTCGCTGCACATTGGAACCCCTGGGTGGGGGCTTTGACAAACCTCACTGCTCGTGCTCCGCCCCAGACCAGGAGCACCAGAATCTCTGGAGTCTTAAAACTTCCCTGGTGATTTCATGAGCAATCAGTCAGGCTGAGCCCCCTGGACTACGGCTCTCTGCCCTCTCTCCTTGGCAAGAAGAGTAATTCCTCCCTTGTCAGAATGACTTTGGAAGCCTTTCTTTGATTCTTTTTGATTAAGAAATCCCTAAAATCTTTTCTTAATCAAATATTTGCTTTAGGGGCTTCACATAGATAAAACTAAAGTTTAAATCGGTTTAAATACACCGATTTCATGTCCAGTGGATGGCTTGATTTTCTGCAGAGTCAGACAGGTCCACTATTAACACCAATGATTTCACTATCTGAACCTTAGTATCTTCTTCTTGCAATGGAGACAGCAGTGCCTTGCTCACAAGGCCACTCGATGCAGGCGGGAGGGACGTTCGGTAAAGGACTTAGCACAGTGCCCAATAAATTTACTGTAAATTCCCAATAAATGTTCTAGTATGCATGCCTTCGATCTGCCACCCATGGTCCTGGGGGTAGTAATAGCAGTAAGTGCTCTTAAAGAGTGGAATGTCTCCACCCAGCAGCCCAGCCCTCCACCATGAAGAAGAAGTGAGCCTCTGTTGGCATCAACTCAACAGATGGCATCAAGTCAACAGATAGGACTCACAAACACAGTGGGGCAGGCGTGACGTCCAGATGGGTGTGCCAGTCTCGCGGCTGTAGCAGGTCAGAAGAGAGCTGCCTTCCAGCACAAAGCCAGGGTTGCATGTGTATTGGATGGTGGTGCCCACCAGCAGCACGGGATCCGAAATTAAGCGGGTTGAGTGGTCCACTTCTCCAGGGTCGGTGCAGTACATAACTGCGGACAAAATCAGATTGAGAGGGTGTTAGGGCTCTTGATGATCACAGGTTTGCTGAGAACTATAGAATGATCTGGCCAAGTTTCCTAACTTTGTTCTTTTCCTGTTTGGAAAAGAACTGCATCTGAGCTCTTCAAAAGGGCCAGGATGAAAGAGAGCTGAGTTTAACTCCACGTATAGGAAGTAGCCCAAAGAAATGTTTGCATCAGGACTCCAAGACCTATGTACGAGGTTGTACATTGCACCATTATTTGCAATGGTAAAAAAAAAAAGACAAGGAAAAAAGAAACAATGCAGATTGTTTAACAGGGGAAGAGTTCAATGCAGAACAGCTGTTGCATGAAATCCTGAGCAACCATTAAAGAGAGCAAAGTGAGGTGACCTTCACTGCTTTTATGGTGCCTGTATATATAAAACAAGCATCCTTGTTTTCTTTTTAATTTTTTAAAGATTTATTTATTTATTTATGATAGACATAGAGAGAGAGGCAGAGACACAGGAGAAGGGAGAAGCAGGCTCCATGCTGGGAGCCCGACGCGGGACTCGGTCCCGGGACTCCAGGATTGCGCCTTGGGCCAAAGGCAGGCGCTAAACCGCTGAGCCACCCAGGGATCCCCAGCATCCCTGTTTTACATTACTTTTCAATTAAAAAAAATCAATATACAGAAAAGGAAAATAAGAAGTCACTTAAAAAAAGAATGAAGCACACCACGTGTATGATATGAAAAGCTATCTGGGTGTCTGAGTTGAGAAAACAGCAGTGGTAAAATATCTGCATCTATAGGGGTTTCTGCATGAATATCCCTGAGTCTATATATGCCTACCATGCATGCGCACACATCTCTGTGCATATGTGTAACACACAATGCAGTTGGAACAACACAGAATAAACTTTTAGGAGAGGCATAATTTCTTTTCTTGTTTTTTTGTATCTTTTTTTTTTTTATTGGAGTTTGATTTGCCAACATATGGCATAACACCCAGTGCATCCCGTTAAGTGAGAGGCATCATTTCCAGAGAGGAAGATCATGAGGTATTTTCACTTTGTACTTCCTAAGCTTCCTCCTGCTTGAGTTCTGGAAGTAAGCACCTGTGATTTGCATAATGTGAAGTTACGGTTACATACATCTTTTGATGTTGCGAGTGTAGTTGAACCAACGAATGAATGAATGAAAGGCATTGACTGCACTAGGGACTTCTAGGGGGGAGACCCCACTGTTCTCAGGACGTTCTGCTGTTCTTATCTCACTAGAAGAGAAGCCACCGAGGCAGGATGGTGGGTCTCTGTCTTACATGCAGAGCGACAGGCAACCAGCCTGGGAACATAAATGCTGATACCTAGAAGGGTCCCAATGCAAATTCATTTGCTCTAATTTGGGCCTTTTCTTGGCAAAATTTGAGGCAGTTGAGAGTTTCCCAGAGAGAGCTAGTTTATGTCCTCTCCAAGCCTTCAGAACTCACTAACACAATGTACATCATCAACATCATTATTATTTATACATATATTTTTAAGTAGGCTCCATGGGACCCATCATGGGGCTTGACCATATGACCCTGAGATCAAGACCTGGCTGAGATCAAGAGATGGACACTTAACCAACTGAGTTACCCAGGCACCCCTAAAAAAGTCAATATTAAGAATTTAAAAAAATAATTACTATTAAAAAATCATGACTTAAAAAAATTTAAAAATCATTATTATTCAACAATTCTCAAAAATCATTATTCAAAATATTCTAAAAATTGTTATTATTCAAATATTTAAAAATCATTATTCAAGAATTTAAAAACATTATTCAAATAACTTAAAGAATCATTATTCAAAAGTTTAAGAATCATACTAAGATGTGTATTTAAAACATTTTTAAAAGTAATGATGGGGTGGGTGGCTGGGTGGCTCAATCAGCTAAGTTTCCAAGTCTTGGTTTCAACTTGGGTCTTGATCTTGGGGTTGTGAAATCAAGCCCGAGTCCAGTTCTGTTCTCAGGGTGCTGAGTCTGTGTTCAGTCTGCTTGTCCCTTTTCCTCTTTTCCTCTTCCTGCTCTCTCTCTCAAATAAATAAATACAATCTTTGAAAAAAAAAGTAATGATGATGTAGGTCATGTTAATTTGTCTGTGATGGGTCTCACCACCCATGGTGCTTCTCACTGTTGGCTTTTATTTTCCCATCATGATCACACACACACACACACACACACACACACCTCACATACTGTTGTAGAACAAACAGATGTCTATGTAGCCCATTTAGTGGATTTTTAGCAAGTTCCTTCATGTTTCCCCCAGTTATAATTAATTTTCCTTGCCATTGGAATATTTATGACAGGGATTGTGTGCAACCCCCCATGCCCTCCCAATACCCTCTTTCTCTGCTGACACTTAATATTTCTTATGCAACTGGTCACTCAAGGCAGGCTGAGCAAGTCTACCCAAGTACTCCCAAGAGTACTCCCAGCAAGACAACTGCTGAACGGAGGCTCATGTAAGAGGAGGTAGGAAGCAAATGGTTAGTGGGAAGAAGCCAGCCTCAAATTTAGCTCCTCCCCCATTCCCACTAAAATTTAGTGTAGAAACCAGAATCACCTCCTTTTTCTCCTGCTTTTCAAGACATCAGGTCAGCTATCACCAGCCTTGCATGGCCTGCACTCCTGAGGGCAGCACGCAGAAGGAGCCACAAGGCTGGATGGTGCTGTTCGAATGAAGTCAGCTACCTGTAGGGGTTTTGAACTGGGACTCCAAGGTCCAACTTAGATTGGTCTTGCGTGGCTACTACAGGTATTTTAACGATGAGTCTGAATGATGTTTTTTACGCAGGTTACACAATCCCCGTTTGCCGCAGTCTATACCACTCCCTACTGTCTCTCCCTCAGCCTATTTCACTCATTTACATCCACCAGGGTTCTGAAGGCCCCTGAGTCTGACTTCCTTGCCCTAGAACTCCAAGAGGACTTTTGTGGGCAGCACCAGTGAGCTGATGGAGTAGGAGGGAGGCCAGATCCTACATGAAGTGATATCACTGCATCTACATGGAAAACACTCCATGGGAGAGATTTACCACCCACTGACTTAGAGGAAGAAAACAAGATGACTCTTACTTTTCTCACAAAATGGGGGGTTGCTGCTCCAGCTGAGGTCCCACTGGCAGGTGAGGGTGTCACTCCCCACAATATCATAGCCGGGGTCACACTGGTAGGTGATTCTGGCTCCTCTCACGAGCTCTGTATGAGAAGTGGTTTTCCAGCCATTCTGGATCTCTGGCAAGTCTGAGCAGGAGTCATTCCTTGACACCTCTTTAAAACAAAAACATAGTCTTTAGATGAGAAGGTGGACCTTTATGTGTGGTTCCTTTTACAAATGTCAGAAGAAAGAGAAAACAGAAGAAAAAGCCTCCAGAAATAGGTAACACACTTTAAAATCCCTTTATCACCGAGAACTCTGCTACAGAGAGATTTTATGATGAGATCTTCCTGTGGCCCACTGGACTTACCAAGCATTCTTTTGGTTTAACAGAGTCAGTTTAGGATTTAGAGTGAGACAGGACGCCTGTGTAGCTCAGCAGTTGAGTGTCTGCCTTTGGCTCAGGGTGTGATCCCAGAGTTCTGGGATGGAGTCCCGCATCGGGCTTCCTGCATGGAGCCCGCTTCTCCCTTTGCCTGTGTCTCTGCCTCTCTGTGTGTGTCTCTCATGAATAAATGAATGAATAAATAAAATCTTTACGATTTAGAGTTAGACAGAAGCCTAGCCCTGCCACTTACCAGCAATATGATTTGGGGGACAACCCCTTCTGTTTCTCTCTGCCCACTCCACCCTGTTATTCTCACCTCCTGGAGTTTATATTCTCCAGTACTCCTTGCAACACCCAATAGGGCTCATGTGTACAACCAACAGGCTACTGAAGAGGTGATGATGTGTGGCTCCTGAAACTAGATGTTGAGGGGCTCTCCCCTTGCTCTCTGGAGAGAGCAACTGCCACACTGTGAGGATGCTCAGGTAGTCCTCTGGAGAGATCCATGTGGAGAGAATCTAAGGCCTCTTGCCAATGACTGGCATTGACTTGTTAGTCCACTAGTGAGCCATTTTGGAAATTGAGCCTCCAGCCCCAGTCAAGCCCTCAAATGAATACAACCTTGGCTGACATCATCACTACAGACTCATCATGGGAAATCCCAAGTCAGAACCATCTGGCTTAAACTCCTGATTTCCAGATCCACAGAAAGTGTAAGATCATAAATGAAAACTGCAGGGCACCTGGGTGGTTTAGTTGGTTAAGTGTCTGCCTTTGGCTCAGGTCATGATCTCCAAGTCCTGAGATCATGTTCTCTTTCTCTCTCAAAAAAGTAAAATCTTTAAAAAAATGTCATTGCTCGTGATGAGATGAGTGTTGGGTGTTATACTATATGTTGGCAAATTGAATTTAAATAAAATTTAAAAAGATAAAAAATATGCATTGCTAATTTGAAGGTCATATTTGTTACACAGCAATGGTAGCTAACACACTCAGCCTCATCCTAAGACTGTCTGTAGATTTATGGGTTTGATGGATTTGTAATATATGTATATATATGTAATATATGTTTTTGTAATTAAGATTAAGATTAACACTCAACTATTAAGATTGAGTGTTAAGATAAACAGATTAAGATAAACACTCAACTATTGAAATAAAAATAATTATTGGTGCATTGTTGAAATCATGCTGCATATCTTCAGCGAACATTAACCATACTCCAAAATAAGCTCTATATGCAGCTCATTATTATGGAGTCTTCCCCTGGAATAAGCCTGCCTTCCTTCTACAAATCCTCATTACTGAGGTAGCAATCCAAAGCCCACTATTACTGTGCTTGCTTCCAAGTGCCCACTGCACAGATTTTGAGAAAAGAGATAATTATGTCGTATAATTAATCTGCAGTTCTTATGTGCTTCTGGGGAACGCAAAGCACCTTCACTGTCTGCAGGAAAGTCATTCTGAGAAACAAGCAATGGCTTTTCCTGGAATTTCATCATGATTTTATTTGGGGAATGGAGATCTCAGGGGTGTCTGCAAGAAGAAGGGGAGAGAGAAATGTCTTCTGGAATTGCTTCGTGGGGAACAGGAGCCTCTATTTTTAGGCCTTTGAAAAATCAGCCAAGCCCTGGATTTAGGACACAGCTGCAAATGCTCAAACTGTGGTTGAAAGGGGAGAAATAGGGGTAGATACTGGGTATGTGGTCTGCCTTGTGCCAAATGCTTCAAGACTGAGAAAGGTTTGCTTGTCTGACTTCAATCTGAGCCAGCATGGGAACACACTCCCATGGGACCTCTCATTTCCTTTGTGGAATTCATCACATTTGGGATTATCAAGTAGGGGATACTGTGACTCAAATCTTGGCCACACAGTTACTAATTCAATGGACTTGCCTAAGTCACTTAGTTTTCCTGTTCTTTAGCTCCTAGACTCCATCCCCAGAGACACTGATTCAGAAATCTGCAGGTTTAACCAGCATCCCAGTTGGAGATTCTGGCATCTTCCACCCTTATGGGCCTTTAACTTTGTAAAGAATGAGAAAACTGGCCTAGGAGTTGGAGGACTTCCCTTCTGGTCTTTCTTTGTTTGAGAAGCTGTGTGACTCCAGTCATGTTGATAAACATCTCTGAGCCTCATTGTCCTCAATCATACAGTTGAGACAAGAATCATGACCCTGTCTATAACTTATAACTTAGGGCAATGTGAAAACTAATTGATGTGCACAACATGACACTTAGATGAGTTTTATATAGATTCACTGATTTGTTCGAGCACTTATTATATGCCAGGTACTAGGAACACAGGGATCTGAAGTCATGGTCTCAGTCTCATGGTCTAGATGAGCAACGTGGTCCAACTTTTAGGCAAAAGAGATACCTGAATGCACTAAGTACATGCCACCATTTGGCAGTTAATGTTCAAGATCAGCATCCGGTCTAACTTTTGGGCAAAAGAAATACTCAAATGCACTGAGTACATGCCACATTTACCAGTCTTATGCTCATGATAGACATCACTAATCAATCATAGCAATCTCTTTCTTTGAACCAAACTGAAATCTCCCAATCCTTCTCAACACAGACTCCCAGGAACCACTGCCATTTGACCAGAGTTAACCTACAGTATGGAACTTATTTATTATCCAAGGATTGGAAGAATAAGCACACAAGTGATCAATATCTCTTTGAGAAACACCACATCCTCATCTCTGCTTTTTTAATCCCTTGCCTCCATGCACTTGGCCACAGACACTGGCAAAGCACAGGAAGCAGTAAGAGAATGGTTCTTTGCTTCTACCTAGGCAAAGCAGAATTATGGGAGGTCAGAACCATGTAAGCCCAGAGTGTTCTTATGGAAGGTTCTACCAGCAGTCCTAGCAGATTAGCCGTGGCCACACTGAGAGCTGAGTGCCAGCCTTGAGATCAATCTCAGAGCTTCATAAATCTCTAGATAATCACAAAACCCCCTGACCCTTCCATGTGATCTCTCTGCTGAATAAGAATTGCATCTATGTCTAGTTAAATCTAGACCTGGCATAGCAACTACCTCTCCCAAGCCATAGGAGACATCACTAGTCAGTCATGTAACTCTTCCCCCACTGACTTCACATGTGGACTCCTCAGAATTCTTTTTAACATGCTCTTCAACATGGATAGTCACAAGCAATTGACTGGTATCAGAATTAAATACAGAAGCCCACCTGCCTTCCCTGTGATATTGAGTGTGTGTTTCTTTGACAGAAATAAGAACAGGACTATTCTCTTTGTGTGTCACCCACATTAGCCAGACTGTGTATCCCCTAAACCCCATACTCGCCTCTCCCACAGCAGCAGCAGCAGCATGTGATTCTGATACCATTAATGGTACCACCTCCCTCACTTTCACCAACCAGAGAAACAGAGGCAGGGAGAGCGATCTATTCATCCCTGGGTCCTGGTGCCTAGTGCAGGACCTTGCACATGTGACCAAACTGTCTGGAAAGTGGAGCTGATGCATTTGAAGATGAAAGAAAATAATATATGGAAAAGTACCTGCCAATTTCAAATGGACACACAAAATCTAAAGTTTCAGCTTCAAGAAATATGAGCACTTCCTCTTCAAGATGGTGCCACATTGAACATTGGCCAGACTTCCAGGTTAATCGTGAGTAGCCCTGGATAGGGTGAGATTTCTGCTACCAAGCTGAACGTGGTTTTGGAAGACTGACTCAGGCACCAGAGGAGACAAATGAGTAAACCTATGACCTCATCTTCCAACTGGGAGGTGGGGGGTGGGGCCTGGAGGAGAGAAGTCTAAGGAGAGAGACTGAAGCCAAGTCACCAGAAACTCTCCCTCCAAAGGCATCTGACTCTGGATGGCATCTTGCCTGGGCAGCCAGCACAAGCTGTCCCCCTGTGCCCAGGGCCCCACCCAGTAAAGAGTGCGGAACCCATGGAAAGTAACAACAATAATACTCTGAAAACACTTAGCAGCAAAATCGAGGGAGAAAGGGCCCCTGAGAAACATAAAAAAGATCAACGCTTGTATCTGCCTCTCTGAGAAATGTACACAGAGCGGGCAGGGATGAGAAACATCTACCAGCTGGAAACAAACAAATAAAAAGGCAAGGGACTTATTTTCACATGCATGGTCAGGGAAAGGGTTTGTATTTTAGAGGCAAGAGATGAGACACAGAGAACACTTTATATTAGAGATGGATGGGCAAATATTCAAGCCAGGAAGAAGAAGGAACCACAGACACAAAATCTGGATTAAGCCAGAGGGTCTTTGATGGTAGGCGTGGTGGGGGGACACTTGGCAGAATGAAACCTCCTTTTTCCCCCCTTTTCATGAGCTGTCCACTCCATTCTTGGGTGACCCAAACAAGTTCTCTGATTGCTGGACAAATCTTGCCCATTGAAATCCTCAGGATGCAGCCACCCACAATCTTGGATGCCAAAAGAGGTGAGGTCTTAAGTACCCCGTGTGTCTTCCAAGTTCTTGGCTGTTGCCAAGAATATCAGGTGTGGAGAAATGCTAAGGTCCAGGAGCCAGGAAGCCTGGGTGTGAGCCTCAGATCTGCCCCCAAGGAGCAAGTCCTTTATCCTTGGTGGTCCATGGCTTCTTCTGCTATGATGTGACAGGGTTTAAGCAGACACTCTGTCCATTCAAACTCTTTCTGGGCTGGGATTAGTGGGATTTCATGGTGTTCCAGTCTCCTGACTGCTGGCAGCTTGGGTGCTGGCCATGAAAGGATGAGCAGAAGTGCTTGGATTTGAGAGTATTGTAGAAGTAGAGTTGAAAGAATGGGTTGGTTATGGGGCAGGCAAAGAGGAAGCAGTCAGAAACTGGGAGAGCTCTAGTTTCATCTCCTGGGATGGGCAGAGGGACAGAAGCAGCAGCAGAAGCAGTTGGGTGGTGGTGGATTGGGAGTAGGGACAGAGGGAGTTCTGTTCGGGCCATATTAAATCTGAGATGCCAGTTAGACATGCAAGAGGAGAGTTCGCACAGACTTGAGTAGACAGCTCATGGGAGAGGTCAAAGTTGGAGGTACATACTGGGGGCCGATGAAACACAGAGAGGCATTGCTTACAGCCAAAGGACTGGATGACAGTGCCTGGGAGTGAGTTAGACAGACACGGGACAGGACTCAGGGTAGAGCTTGGGACCTGCCACTGTTCAGAGCAGGGTGACAGAGCCAGCAACGAAGAAGGGGGAGTCACAGGTGGGGAAGGAAGAGGGAAGACTGTGGGTGCTTCCACAGAGGTGTTGGATGGCCAAGTGTGAACCGAGCTTGGAGCTTCACAGCAGATTTTTGGTTTTGTTTCTGTTTTAATGTGAGGGTGAGAGAAATGGTTTGGAAGCTCCGTCAAAAAGTGAGGAAGATGCCTCTTGCCTCTCTAGGTCCTACAGTACAGGAGGTGGGAGAGAAAGCATGGTCTCCATTGGATGGGGCTGCAGGGGAAGAAGAGCCCTTAGGGAGAGTCCAGCTTCAGTTCACGCAAGATGGCAGAGACAGTGTTTTGAGAAGTTGCAAGCACAGGAGAGTGTGCTGATGATATAAAATCTCAGCTGACTACAAGGGGAACAGCAGGAATCAGGAAGTCACGAGGTAGCATCTACTAAATCCTGATATTGACCCTCTGGAGTGGCTATCAGTTTTTCCATTTTACAGATGACCAAAAGGGTGCTCAGAGAGGTTAAGTGACTTGGCCAAGATCATAGAGCCATTGATGGCAGTATTGAAGTACTAAAACTCAAACCCTGGTCTTCTGACCAGACAGCCCAAATGCTTAATAGCTACACATATTTACTGTGCCATTAAAAGACCATGTAGCACAGAACCCTCAAAGAGATGTATCTAGAAGAAGCCATCTAAATAGACACATCTACAAATGGATGGGTGGAGACACTTACCTATGTAGTTCATGATAAATCCTTGGCCCTTCCCAAAGATGAGGCCAGCAGGGTCTGAGTGGAACTGGATGGTCAGGTCCGGCGTGGATGAGTACAGCTTCTGGGGGCCACTGTTCCCCAGGTATTGCCCCAAGATGTGAGGCATGACCTCGTCACCATCATAGATAGTCAGGATGTCACTGTTGCTCAGGTTGAGGCTGGGGGCAGGGCAGAGAGAAAAGGAGGAGTCTTGTGAAACTCAGTTATGGGCATTAAACAAGCCTTTGATTCTTTTTTTTTTTTTTTCAGACAACACACATTTGTGAGGCACACTAGATGGCAGGCACCAGGCTAGGAACTAGGGGTGAGGTAGGCGGAGACCACAGATGTGACCAGGACACGCTGATCCTGCCTGCAAACACGCACAGCCCCTGGGTTTGGGGAGGGACTGGGGTTTTGAAGACTCATGCAGGAGATGGTCTTCCCTGCAAGGAGCTTCTTGCATGATTGAATGCTGAATTGTAAGTAGAACTGCCTTCACTGCCAGTGGAGCTGAGTGCCGGGCACTGGGCTACATGCTGGGGGTGTAGCATGGGTCTTCCATTCTTCTCTGCTGTGGAACAAGCTGACTGCTTCCTAAGTAGAACCTGCATCTTCATGTCAGGTGAAATGAGCCTTCCCCTCATTATGTGGCAAAGTCTTCAGAATCAAACCCGGTATCTATTACGTTTAGGCGATGGGGCGGAGGGCGGGATGGAGGCATCTTACTCCCGAAATACACTCAAACCTGCTATCAATATTCATAACGTGAAAGGATGACACATTTCCAAAGACAAATGCAAGCAAGCACCCTGACACTAAATATCAGGACTGCAATGGACAGTTAATAATCCAGAAAGCACTTCAGTGTGCCACAGAAACATGTGTTATGGGAGGCGTGCTGGATAAAAACGGATTTCTCATTGAAAGAGTGCCAACTAATTCAGTGTTGGGTGCAGGCACATATGAACTCATGCCTCTTTCCCTCCATTCTCCTTCTCCACTTCCTTCTTATGTCTTTCTCCTTCTCTTGTGTCCCTCTTCCTAATATTTTTGAACACCTCAGGTATGCCAAGCTTGTGTCAGGGGATACAAGAACCACAAAGCAGTGGTAGATTTAGACTAAGAAACCAGGAATTGTGGTAGCAGTTAACGATCAAGGTGAGTGCAGAGAGAGGTGACTGGGGGGCATCCTGGAGGCCTCCTTGGAGGAGATGGTGCTTGCTTCCTCAAGAAAGATTAGAGGGCTCTAAGGTTGATAAGCAGGGCTGGTGAGAAGGCAAAGCACAAGTGAAGGAGATAGGGAATGAGATCATGGGTCCTGGAGGAACTTGCCTGGTGGTCAGTGTTTCCCTGCTGTGGGTACAGGCATGGAAGTCTAGAGAGCTTGTAGGAGCCAAGTTTATGTGTTTGGATGTCATCTTGCTTGGAGTGGGAGCAGACAAGACACTGCCTGAGGAGAGGCATTCCAGGAAATGGCCCTAATCAAAGTTTCTAGAACTGATGCAGAGTGAGGATAGCCCCCTACCTTGTCCCCCACCCCACAGCTTCACCCAGTGCCCCAGGGCGGTGTTCTCCTTCCCCGGTGTGGGAGGACAGGGAGAAGGGGGTAGAAACAACCTAAACTGCTGCTTCTAGTAGTAAGAACAAAGCAACTGAAACACAAGGAACATTGTGTAAGGGTGGCTTCCAGAGGCCAGGCGATGTATTTTATTCCAAGTGATGTCCTCTCCAGCACCTCTCACATTGCTCATGTAAAGTTGTCCTGAGAGCTGACTTAGGGAGATTCTAACTGCCCCCCATAACCTCCACCAGCTTCCTTTGCACCACCTCCAAAACACTTTCTCCTAATAAAAGGCGTCCCCTGGCTTTGCATGTGTGGCTTCAGGACAGAGCCCCTAGAGATATACCCTCTGCCCATTTCCAGCTAAGGCTACGGCTTCTAAACCCTACTGTATTGAAATCCTGGAGTTGCCACCTTCTCTTGCACACCATAGGTGCTAGATAAATGCTAGGGCATGAAAGAGCCTGCCAGAGAGTCTATTTGACAGCAGAAATGGTGCAGTTGATGTCGGCTCTTGACCCGTGATAGGGAAGAGCCTCTTAACTCTAAGAACCATGAAAACATCAATCGTTCACGAAAGGGCTGGATTAGACTGGTGTGAAACATGGTAGATCGCCAATATTTATTCCTTAAGCTGACTTCACAGCTGATCTGCTGGTTAACGGTGAGTTCCAGAGAGTCTACAACTTGGCTTTACACTATCACTCATTTCAATGATCTAAATGCAGCAGAAGCATTTTCAAGGGGGCAAGTAGCTTTCATTTGAAAACCCTAGCATCACTCTTTGTCCTTTGTAAAGTAGAAAGCAGCAGTGCACCGGAAAGAGCACACTGCCTTGGAAATCAGCAAGCTTTGGTTTGATTCTTGGCTCTGATGCTGGCATGGAGGGCTCCGGTTTTTCTGAAGTTCCTTGTCTGTGAATTTCCAGTCTATGTCATGGGCTTTCCGAGTGAGGTAAGGCATGCTGAAAATCTAGGATCAAATGCCAGATTCACTCACAGCACCTCAGCAAGTATGGTTAAGTCGTCTGAACATTATGTCATGTTGCTGTGTCATCATGAACATCACTACCACCACCATCATCCTCACCATCGTCACCATCCTCACCATCATCATGTTTGCCATGATCATGCTCTCTTCAGGCTGCTGTTGACACAATGACATCAGATGACTTCCATCAGTGGTTCTCAACTAGGGGTGATTTTGTCCTTAGGAGACAGTTAGCAATGTCTAGAGACATGGTTGTCCCAACTGGGGTGCCACTGGGGAGTGGATGACAAGGATACTGTGAAACATCCTACACCGTACAAGTACCCTCCTACAATAAAGAATTATCTTGTCGAAAATGTCAATTGTGCTAAGGTTGAGAAACACTGACTTATGTGAATGTCTTTTGTAAACAGTGTGCAACAGACTATTCATTGCAACTTCTATTGTCCTGGGATTTCAGCAGAGGTCCCTCAAGCTAGGAATAAGCAAATAGGTTCTGAGCATGCCTACTTTTTAAAAGGGCTTTTGACTGAAATTGGGTCCTCTGGAAGCAGAGCTGAGCAAAGTTGAGTGTCTCTCGTGGTCTGGTTGATCTGGGAGGCCACCCCAGGCAGCTCTGGTATGGAAGCTAGATAGGAGGAAAGAAAAGAGCCGATGCATAGTCATAGAGGGGAGAGTCCCACTGTGGGCATTGGGCTTAGTCCTTCGGGAACTGTGAACAATGGTGTAGAACATACCATGAGGGAGAAGGAACTGGGATTTTATCCTCCATCCTCATCCCTCATTGGCTGAGGGCTGCTTTTAGGGGTGTCAAACCCCAGCACTTCTGACCTTCTTAAAAGAGACTTGCAGTAGGAAGCCATGGTGAGCATCCAGTGGCAGGTGCAGCAGGGCTCAGAGAGGGCACCAGTGGCTCCTGCCACCACCATCTATGATCTCTTCCGATCTGAGCCCCATCTCTCCTACCTCTAGCTTATAGAGGGGAAAGGATTTCTTGGGGCCACTGCAGAGGCTTACGGGAAGAGCCACCTCCGAGAGAGCATCACTTAAGAAGAAGAAGGGGGAGGGAAGAAAATGTATCACCTCCCCTTCAGCCAATTGAGAGAGGGCTTCACGGACACTCTTGGTGGCTTGGCAGGTGTCTTTGGGGTTTGAGGAACAGTGACTGCATTTGATGCTCACCAAGAGAAGAGTGATAACAAAAGTCAGATGGGAGGTGCCTGCCTGCCTTGAGGCAGAGCCAAGAGAGGAGAGGCATTGGGAGTGTGAGCTGCCCATCATTGATGAGAGTGAGCAGGAGACTCACGTTTCCTGGGGCCAGAGGTGGACACTGAAGATAGGAGCCACAGCGGGTCTCAGCATTCCCCATCCTGAGAGGATGATGGGATCCAGCAGAAGGGAAAGCCGAGAGCAGCCAGACTTAGGGGGCTCTGTCCTCATCAAATTCTCCATAATAGAAAACCCCTGGCACTCTGCATCTTCCATAACAGGACAGTACTCTCTGGCCAGGCTTTCTCGTGAGAAGGAAGCAGCCCACTGGGCTCTCCCTAACCCCAGAATTCTCCCAGCCTGAGGAGCCCCATGGAGGGCACAGGAAATTTGGAAAAGAGCGAGATTCAGGACTCCATGATAAGAAGACCAGAAGGCCTATAAGAATGAAGCTTTCACCCCAGGAAGTGCCAACCACCCCCTCCCCGAAACAAACACAAAAGTAGACCATGAATGAATGAGCAGTGGAAGAATAAGGTTATTCTCTGCCATATCCTCCTGGATCCACTTTTTAAAAAAATTTATCTATTCATGAGAGACACACAGAGAGAGGCAGAGACATAGGCAGAGGGAGAAGCAGACTCCCTGCAGGGAGGCTGATACGGGACTCGATCTCAGGACCCTGGGATCAAGCCCCAAGCCAAAGGCAGGTGCTCAACCACTGAGCCACCCAGACGTCCCTGGATCCACCTTTTTGATAGTCGGGTTTTCACCAATATATGCAAATACTGGTAATTTATCCCCTACCCACCTCGGAGAACAAGCTGGCATTTTGCTCACCTGTCCTTCTGCATTTGATACACTGAGGCCATCCAGGGGCCCTGCCTCCGGACCATCCTCAGCAACCAAGGTGCAAATGCAGACTTAGTGTTGAACCAAACTTGCATCCCGGGAATAAATCCCACTTGGTCATGGTGAGTAATCTTAATGTACTCTTGGATCCTATTGACTAGTATCTTGTTGAGAATTTTTGCATCTGTGTTCATCAGGGATATTGGTCTAAATTCTCCTTTTTGGTGGGGTCTTTGTCTGGTTTTGGAATTAAGGTGATGCTGGCCTCATAAAACGAGTTTGGAAGTATTCTGTCCCTTTCTATCCTCCAGGATGCAAGGTTGTTTCAACACTCGTATAACAATCAATGTGATAGATCATATCAACAAGAGAAAAAACAAGAACCACACGATCCTCTCAATAGATGCAGAGAAAGTATTTGACAAAATACAGCATGCATTCCTGATCAAAACTCTTCAGAGTGTAGGGATAGAGGGAACATTCCTCAGCATCTTAAAAGCCATCTACGAAAAGCCCACAGCAAATATCATTCTCAATGGGAAAACACTGGGAGCCTTTCCCCTAAGACCAGGAACACGACAGGGATGTCCACTCTCACCACTGCTATTCAACATAGTACTAGAAGTCCTAGCCTCAGCAATCAGACAACAAAAAGACAGTAAAGGCATTCAAATTGGCAAAGAAGAAGTTAAACTCTCCCTCTTCGCAGATGACACGATACCGTACATAGAAAACCCAAAAGCCTCCACCCCAAGATTGCTAGAACTCATACAGCAATTCGGCAGTATGGCGGGATACAAAATCAATGCCCAGAAGTCAGTGGCATTTCTATACACTAACAATGAGACCGAAGAAAGAGAAATTAAGGAGTCAGTCCCATTTACAATTGCACCCAAAGGCATAAGATACCTAGGAATAAACCTAACCAAAGAGGGAAAAGATCTATACCCTAAACACTACAGAACACTCCTGAAAGAAATTGAGGAAGGCACAAAGAGATGGAAAAATATTCCGTGCTCGTGGGTTGGAAGAATTGATATTGTGAAAATTTCCATGCTACCCAGGACAATTTACACATTTAATGTAACCCCTAACAAAATACCATGGACTTTCTTCAGAGAGTTGGAACAAAGAATCTTAAGATTTGTGTAGAATCAGAAAAGACCCTGAATAGGGGAATATTGAAAAAGAAAACCAGAGCCAGGGTATCACAATGCCGGATTTCAAGTTGTACTACAAAGCTGTGGTCATCAAGACAGTGTGGTACTGGCACAAAAACAGACCCATGGATCAATGCAACAGAATAGAGAATCCAGAAGTGGACCCTCAACTCTATGGTCAACTAATATTCGACAAAGCAGGAAAGACTATCCCTGGAAAAAAGACAGTCTCTTCAATAAATGGTGCTGGGAAAATTGGACATCCACATGCAGAAGAATGAAACTAGACCATTCTCTTGCACCATACACAAAGATAAACTCAAAATGGATGAAAGATCTAAATGTGAGACAAGATTCCATTAAAATTCTAGAGGAGAACACAGGCAACACCCTTTTTGAACTTGGCCACAGCAACTTCTTGCAAGATACATCCCTAAAGGCAAGGGAAACAAAAGCAAAAATGAACTATTGGGACTTCATCAAGATAAAAAAAGAAACAGTCCACAAAACTAAAAGACAACCTACAGAATGGAGAGGATATTTGCAAATGACCTCTCAGATAAAGGACTAGTTTCCAAGATCTATAAAGAAGTTATAAAACTCAAGAGCAAAGAAACAAACAATCCAATCATGAAATGGGCAAAAGACATGAACAGAAATCTCACAGAAGAAGACAGAGACACGGCCAACAAGCACATGAGAACACGCCCCGCATCGCTGGCCATCAGGGAACTACCAATCCAAACCACAATGAGATACCACCTCACACCAGTGAGAATGGGGAAAATTAACAAGACAGGAAACAACAAAGGTTGGAGAAGATGCGGACAAAGGGGAACCCTCTTGCACTGTAGGTGGGAATGTGAACTGGTGCAGCCATTCTAGAAAACTGTGTGGAGGTTTCTCCAAGAGTTAAAAATAGACCTGCCCTACGACCCAGCAATTGCACTGCTGGGGATTTACCCCAAAGATACAGATGCAGTGAAACACCGGGACACCTGCACCCCAATGTTTACAGCAGCAATGTCCACAATAGCCAAACTGAAAGGAGCCTCGGTGTCCATAGAAAGATGAATGGATAAAGAAGATGTGGTCTATGTATATAATGGAATATTACTCAGCCATTAGAAATGACAAATACCCACCATTTGCTTTGATGGACAAAAGCAAAGTGGGAGAGTGTTATGCTGAGTGAAATAAGTCAATCAGAGAAGGACAAACATTATATGGTCTCATTCATTTGGGGAATATGACAAATCGTGAAAGTGATTAAAAAGGAAAGGAGAGAAAATGGGTGGGAAATATCAGAGAAGGTGACAAAACATGAGAAACTCCTAACTCCTAACTCCTAATGTTCAAAAATGAACAAGGGGTAGTAGAAGGGGAGGTGGGCGGGGGGATGGGGTGACTGGGTGATGGGCACTGAGGGAGGCCCTTGACGGGATGAGCACTGGGTGTTATATTGTATGTTGGCAAATCGAACTCCAATAAAAGAATATACGTTAAAAAAAACCTATTAAAAAAAGAAAAAAGAAAGAAAACGCAGACTTAGCGGCTGAGAGACTGGCCCCAGGGAAGAGCAAGGGCTTCCCACTAAGGTCCCAGGTGAGATGTGGTCCAGAGACCCTCCAGGGAGGCACAGAGAAATCAGGATGTCAGTGTGACTCCGGAAGGATCGGGAGGTGGAGAGGTGCCGGCAGCCGGATGGGTTGGATGGGACTGGAAGTGGGTATCACAGGTCCCACTCCAGGAGGACGCCCCAGGGCCAGACCCTCTCTGCTGCCAGCAAGGCTTTCCTGGAGCTCCTGCCAGGAGATCTCCGCTTCTGGGTCTCCTCCCCCGTCCCCTCGGCCACTGCCTGGAGTTCTTCTCCATCTCCTTTCAGCTGGGCTGTGGGACAGCCAGCACCTCCTTGCCTGGCCCCAGTCTCTCCCCTCGGCAACCAGATGAGTCCTTCCCAAACAGAAATCTGCCCCCTTCACAGAACAGATGGATGGAGAAGCAAAATGGGGTGTATCCCTGACAATGGACTGTCATTCAGCAAGTGGAATGCAGCAAGGACGCTCACTACACCGTGGATGCACCTTGCACTTCCTGCCAAATGGAAGAATCCTGTCGCAAAAGGCCACCCGGTGCATGACTCCACTGCGAGGAAATACCCAGAGTAGGTAAAGCCAGAGAGGCAGAGAGCAGCTCAGTGGTTGCCAAGGGCTGGGAGGAAGGGTCTGGGAGGAACGGAGTCCTCTGGCTTAACAGGTGTGGGGTTTGTTTTGGGGAGGATGAAAGTGCTTTAAAACCAGATGGAGGTGTTGATCCCACAACAGTGTGAATGTACTAAATGCCACTGAACTGTAGAAGTTAAAATGGTTAAGGTCACGTTATGCAAATTTTACTTCAATGACTAATAAGGGGCACCTCCTCTCAGGGTAGAAGGCAAACTTGGATCCTAGCTTCCAAGGCTCCCTGGACCTAGTTTCTGCACCCCCTTACCTCCTCACAGCTTCATCTCTTACTGTCTCTTTCAAACCCAGTGTTTTACACGCCAACCACAATCAGTTACTCATGAATCTCTCCGAGGACTAATGGAAGCCCTTGTAAGGCTTGTAGCCCTTGTGGGCTGTAGCTCTGACCTCATCTCTGCCTGGAGCCTTGGCCCTAAATAGACTTACTTGCATCAACCTTGGGAGGGGAAGTCCTCTCGTCCTGGCTGCTTTCAGCACTTGCTCCCACAGATCAGTTGGAAAACTTAAATGACCGGAGCTGCCCCAAATGATTTCTGCCCCACCCACTTCCTTGCCCCTGATTGCCTACATCCTCCATTTTTCTTCGATATGCTGTCTCTCTCTCTGTCAAACAAATAAATAAAAATCTTTAAAAAAATCAAGAATCAAGCTTGGCACCATGACACCCCTACATTGCCTGATAAGCCACTCCGGTGTCAGCCCATGGCCTTGGCCGGCTGGGTTGCAGCTCCCTCTCAATCTCCACCATGATTCTGCTCCAGGCATATCCTCCTGCTCCTTCCAGGGCCAGATATCTGAGAAAAAATCTCCCAAGACCCCCAGGGAGCTTTTGAATGACAACAACGCTGCCCAGTGAGGCTTAAGCACTCAAACAACAACTTCACACACTAAGACTTAGGATCATCCCCAAATTTATAGACTGGGAAACTGAGACCCAACTGGGAGAAACCACTTGCCCAACATCACAAAAGAATCAGACCCAAGGTCTGTTGGATGCCAAAGTCTGAGATGTGAACCACTATTTTACACGATGTCCCATGAAAGCCATGTGTACCTGTCTCCAAGAAGTGTGCCTAAGGGTGCCTGGTGGCTCGGTTGGTGGAGTGTGAGACTCTTCATTTCGGCTCAGGTCATGATCTCAGGGTCATGAGATTGAGCCCCATGTCTGGCTCCATGCTCAGTGGGGAGTCTGCCTGAGATTCTCTGTCTCCTTCTCCCTCTGTCCCTCCCTTCTAAATTAAAAAAAATTCTTGAAAAAAGTGTGACTAGCTTCAGTCTGGTATCAGAAAGTGTGAAAAACATTACAAAAAAAATCTGCAGGATGAGGAAGCCCCATCTCACTGCCCCTGGCATGTTGCAACGCCTTATGTTCTTATGACAGCATCACTAAAGTCCATTTGATTACACCCATCATTTCAACTTTTGTTTTCCTATCAAGATAATATTTCTTCTCTCTACAGACTCCCTGTGTTAAAGGATTGTCTCCTAAACATTTTACACTTCCTGATAGCAATTAAATCTGCTTCATTTTGTTGTCATTATTGATGGTGTATAATAGAGTATGTAATAAAACCAGCATTAAACTGGTGACTTAGTCTCGGGGGCTTTATTTTGTTAGATAGAAAGTTTCTTTGTTTTTCTTTTAAAGATTTTATTTATTTGTTTGACAGGGAGGGAGGAGGGAGAGAGCATGAGCCGGGGTAGCGGGAGGCAGAGGGAGAGGGAGAAGCAGGCTCTCCACTGAGCAGAGAGCCCAACATGGGGCTTGGTCCCAGGTCCCTGGGATTATAACTTGAGCCCAAGGTGGACGCTTTACTGACTGAGCCACCCAGGTGCCCTGAAAGTTTCTGTTATGTTTTTGGACATACTTAAAAAGAGTCTGGGTACCTGGCTGGCTCAGTTGATGGAGTTTGTGACTCTTGATCTTGGGTTTGTGAGTTCAAGCCCCATGCTTAAAAGCATTACTTAAAAGCAAAATCTTGAGAAAAAAAGAAAAGTGTCTGAGAAGGATTCATAAGACACTCTAGTTTCCGTGGTTGCCTCTGGGGCGGGGAACAGGAGGGGGGCTGTTTGCCGCGGAAAGGAGGGGAAACAATTTTCATGGTAGATTCTTCTGTACTTTTGGGTTTTGAATCATGTGTGTATTACCTCTTCAAAAAGGATAAAACAGCTTGAGGGATCCCCATTATTGCTTTCACTAGGGTCTAGAGAGCCAAAGAGGTGAGGATAGAATACAAATTTGATTCAGACTCAGATTAGCAAATCCTTCTCTGGTGAAGTAATTCTCTTGGTCGGCAGAGGGCAGTGTATGCCTAAGCATGGTGTAGACTGTGGGTCCTGGGCAGCAGGTGCCCCCTTACCTCGGCCAATCAGGGGCTGGGATGTGGGGGGAACGTGGTAGGTGAGCTTTGTAAGTGTTGAGCTGCAGTTAATATTCCACAGAGGTTGTAGAAAGAAATGATGAGCAAGCCACCTTGCTTTTCTTTATTCCTTTTTAAACAAATGGCTGACCCTTGCTTAGAAATCTTGCCTTTAAAAGGCTTTCCAGGGGCGTTCACGAGATAATTTTAGCTAGACCAAGGTATTTGAAAATGTCTAATGGTATGTTTTTATTTAAATGTGAATTAGAAAAAAATATATAAATATATATGGTCTGCACATCAAACTTCTAATTTCATGGACATTATTTTGCTTAGAGTAAGCCAAGTGAAAAAACAAGCCAATTTATATGCAGTTTAAGGGGGAAAAATCAGAAGTGGCTGGTAATAGAATGGGGCTGTGGAAAAAGCAAAATTAAGCCCACAGAATAAAGTCCAGTTTCTCAGCCTTCCTGGACTTCCGGGTGTGTGTGTGTGTGTGTGTGGTGGGGGGTACACTGTCGGGCTTCCAGCCCACGTCTACTGTCTCAAACGTCTTTGCAAACCAGATCCTTTGAAGCTTCTAGACCTGCCTTATCCTGTGCTGGTCCCTTCATCTGGAATAAAGACAGAGCTCATCTCTCTGCTTGAAAACATTTTAAGATCCCTCAGGGTTCCTCTGTTGGAGGCGGGGATGTTTGAAAAATATTACCTCATCCGCATTTACAGCCATATGATAACTAGCCATGTTTTCCATAAGGCTCCTTGCATGCCTTCACACACCATTTCTACCCTGGGACGAACCCTGTAAGCACTACTATCCTCACCCATGTCCCAGAGAAACAAACCAAGGCACCCAGTGGTGGGTGAAGGAGCATCCTGGCGCTCAATCAGCTGGTCCTGGAGGATAGTCAGAATCCAAACTACATGGTGGGAAGGCAGAGGCTCAGTCAGTGGGGCGCGTGGGTGGCTCAGCGGTTGAGTGTCTGCTTCTGGCCCAGGGCATGATTCTGGAGACCGAGGATCAAGTCCCACACTGTGCTCTCCGCAGGGAGCCTGCTTCTCCCTCTCCCTCTGCCTCTGCCTCTCTCTCTGTGTCTCTCATGAATAGATAAATACAATCTTAAAAATAAAAAGAAGAACCTCTGTCGGCTCCCACACCAATTGCCCATACTCCCTGAAACCACACGCTGTTCTCCCCCAAATCCCTGGAGCCCAGCACAGGGCTCGGCACAGGCAAGAGAAATGTCATTTACACGGTTGAATTATGGTGAACTTTTTCCATTTTCCAGACTGGGCACACTAAGGCTCAGAGAGTTTAAATGACTAAGAAAGCCCTGTGATGCAATTAAGGCTGGACCTCCATGGGACAGTAGAGACGGTGGTTAAATAAACCATAGACTTAAATAAGGAGAGGGGAGGGGGAAGAGAATTGAAGTCCATAAATGCAGTGTTAGGTGCATTAAAACTTTTCTAAAAAGATCTTGCAGAGTTCCTTTGTGTCCATTTCTCATTGGATCCCCTCAACCACATAGTGATGTTGTGAATCCCACTTTACAGAGGAGTAAACAGAGTCCAGAGAGGCCCAGATCCCGAGGCCTCTGTGCTCCATCACAATGCCACAATCAGCACCAGACACCCCTTGGTGTCGTGAAATTGCTGAGGATCCCTGCGGCCCCGTGCTCATTTGGTTTCAATTAAATTTGATAAAATGGCAGACAGGACAAGAAACCATGTCAGCTCCAGGGAGGACATAGAAGACCGATCTTTCTGGCTCCCTAAAAGGACACCTGAATGCATAAAAAATGAACAGTTTTCTTACTGCTTTTTTTTGTGCTTCCCTTCTTCTCTTCCCTCCTCCCCTCTCCCCGAGACATTCACCAGGCACCTTGTTGAGGTCAGCCTCAGGACTCTGCCTCTGCTGGTGGACTCAGTCCTGGCTGCATGTGAGTCTCTCTGCAGAGATTTCAACCTCCCCATGATGCTGAGGCTGCATCCCAGACCAACCAGACCCTCAGCATCTTGGGTCCCCCCAAGATGGGCCACGGGGGTTAGCATCTCTCAAAACTCCCCAAGAAGCTGCACCAGCGGCCAGGACCCAAAGGCACTGCCGTGCTGTGATTTCAGTGTGGAGGAGGCTCAGGCACTGTGCTCCACCACCTCTTTCCCTCCTTTCTCTGGTTTCTTCACCTCCCCCCATCTCCGCCAATCTCCCTCTCATCCCTGGAGAGAAACAGAAGGGTGAGACTCCCGTGCTGGACATGCCTTTCCTCTGGGACCACCCACGGGTGGAGCTGCTTCTCATTTCCACATTGCTGGACAGGGCAGTCTCTGAACATGGCACGCAAAGGTTTCTCAAAGTCAATGACAAGACATTTCCCACCCAGCATCATGGACCAGGAGAACACCCAGCAGCTCCTAGCTGGTTTGCCTAGGAAAAACTCAGTCCTCAACCATCCCAGTGATTTTGCTCCATCTTGAGGGGCTGTGCTAAGAGAATGGGCTCTGGTTCCAATCCTCAAGCTGACGATTTCTAGCTGGGTGACTCTGAGAAAGTGGTTTAACCTCTCTGATCTTCAGTGTCTTCACCTGGAAAATGGGGATAATATTATGGAGAGTTTTTTTTTTTTTTTGGAGAGTTGTTAAAGGAAGTAATTAGGGCCAGGAACAATAAACATTTGTTTATTGTGTGTATGATGGTGGGTGTGTGTCTGCGGCGTGCGTATGGTGTGTGGTGTGTGTGTGCGGTGTGTGTATGATGGTGGTGTGTGCATGCGGTGTGTGTATGGTGTGGTGTGTATATGGTGTGTGTATACAGTGTGCGTATGATGTGTGGTGTGTGCAGGCAATGTGTGTATGATGGCAGTGTGTGTCTGCGGTGTGTGTATAGTGTAGTGTGTGTCTGTGGTATGTGTATGGTGTAGTGTGTGTATGTGATGTGTGTATGGCATAGTGTGTGTATGCAGTGTGTGTATGGTGTGGTGTGTGTATGATGGTGGTGTGTGTATGGCATGGTGTTTGTGCAGTGTGTACGTTACGACACGTGTGTGATGTGTGGTGTGTGCCTGTGGGGGTGGCGTACGCACACACACACACACACACACACACACGCAGGAGGTGGTGGGCCCGGGGCTCTGCATTGCTGGAGGAAGATGTTACAGAGCTGTCCCCACAGGAGCTGACAGCTGCTGGCCGTGTCCCTGTCACTCCGCAGCCGCATCCTGACACACACATTGAAGGCAGCCCTTGTAAAGCCTGGTACTCCTCGGCGGATCTGCCTCCACCCTCCCCGCACACCCGGCGCCGGCTGGGGCGCGTGGGCTGTGCACAGGAAGCATCCTCCAGGAAAGAGCCACCAGTTGGGAACCTCGAGGGCTCACCCCAGCTCTCCAGGGAGGCACCTGGCAGGTGTCGGGGCGCCGGTCTCCCCGCCGCCCTCCACGGCCTTCAGGACCAGGGACAGGGCCTGCGGCCAGGGCGCACTGCCTAAAGCACAGCACTGACCGGGCCGCTGACCCCCAGAACTCTCAAAGGAGGCTGGCTGCGTCAGGATAACGTCCTTCCACCCCGAGAGGCAGGCTGAGAGCTGGTGCCGGCCACGGGCTCAGCCTCAGACAGCCAGGCCCCAACCCTGACCCCGCCCCCCCACTCCGTCGAGGGCCCCTCAGAGCATCTGTGCTTTGTCTGTGACATGGGGGCCACATCGTGTGGACTCCTTGGTTGCTCTGGGAATTAGCTGCGTAGACTGTGCACGTGGAGAGTCTGGCTCGCGGGAAGGGCCAGATCTGTGGGAGTTATCTCCGGGCCTGGAGTAATCTAACTTGATAGCAGCCACACGGTGGACCCTCGATAAACACCGCTGAATAGTAAGTGCGTGAGGCCACCACATGTCAGAGACTCATAAAACGAGCAGCCGCGTCTCCGCAGGATGTTGGATCTAATTGCATCCGAATGCCCTGAGCTCATAGGTGTGCTCCGGCAAGGCCACCGTCCCAGCTCAAGACGGCGGGTTGGGGGGCTGGGGGTCCCTCCCACGGCTGCTCTTGCCATCGCTGGGGCTGGGAAGAGTGTGCAGGGGCTGAGGGGGGCAGGAAACGGGCATGTGATGGGGGAGGACCTCCCCTGGAGCCTGTGGTTTCCTGTTACCACCGACCACGACAGTCCCTTGCACGCCGCAGGAGGGGGTGTAATCAGTCAGGTGGACGCCAGTCAAGAGGGTTTCCGATGAACCCTCTTGATTTCTCATTGTCACACCAAATGCCAAGCTCACAGGCAATCAACCCTTGTGAGTGCATGCGTGTGTGTGTGTGTGTGTGTGTGTGTAGTTGCACAAAGGAGCTCAGTGTGTGTACACACCACAGGAAAGAATTCATCATCATCAACATAGCTGCCAATTACATTACAATGTGTGTAATGTACCAAGTCTTTGGTCCCCTTGGACTCTAAGAAGTAGGTACCATTGGCATCCTCATTTTAAAGATAGGAAACTGAGATTCAGAGAAGTGGAGTGACGTATCTAAGGTCACACAGCCAATAAAGTGGAAGAGTGGGACCCGAACCCAAGACTTCCTGCCATGAGCAAAGGCCTTTTTTCCTCTCCTGCATGTTGGAGGCATCATGTAGAGAGCAAAACATTTCTCGAGGCTTCTAAGTTCCAGGTCCCAGGCGCTAAGTACAAATCTCATCTCTGTCACTTCCTAGAAGTGAGATCATAGGCAAGTTCTTCAGGTCTCTGAGCCTCGGATTCCTTTGGTAAAATGGGGACGGTGAGGGCCACCTCTTAGAGCCATCGTCCATAGTGATGTCATTAGGAGCTTTGGACAGGAACCAGGAAACCTGAGTTCTAACCCCCACTCTTCCCTGGCAAGAGTGTCTCTCTCAGTTCCCTTATCTGTAAAAGGAAATAGTCAAGGGGCACCTGGGCGCCTTGAGTGCAAACATGATTTCAAAGCTCTGTCCATCTCTGTGATGGCTTTAAAGCTCCTGCCAGAAGAGGTGGAGTCTGTTTCACCACCCTTTGAATGTGGGCTGGCCCTTGGTCTGTGACTTGCCATGGGAGACAGTGGGTGTTGGCTGCTGTGCCAATTTCTCGTCTCGACTCAAGAGGCCTTGAATGCTGCTTCTCATCGTCTTGGAACCCTGGCTAGTCACCATGGGAAGAAGCCTGAGCTAGCTTTTGGGGCAGATGAGCCAACCTGGGCTAGGCCGGCCAGGACCCTCTGATGGGCAACCCACCCCAAACACATTAGAAAGGCCACAATCTGCAGAGCCACCCACCCAACCCATTGCTGCCCAGAGATGCATGCATGACCCAGCTGAGACCAGAAGAACTGCCTGGATGACCCGCAGACTCGTAAGAAATGTGACAAGCTTGCTGTTTTATGATGCTGAATTTGGGGTCATTTGTTATGCAGCAATAGCTGACTGATACAGCAACCTTGGGGCAATCTCTTCCCATCTCCAGGCCTCAGTTTCCTTCTCTGCAACAGGATGGGATTTGGGCTCTAGGAACTTTGTTGTCCGTGGATTTCTTACAACTTTTGGCTCTTGGGAAATCCCATCTCCCTCCACTAATAGATTGGAAGGTTTTTATTTCTTCTGGGGCCATTTCTTCCATGATTTCTGATGGACATCTGTGCTCCTGGGGTCAACGCAGCCCTCTATTGTTGACCGTCTCTCTTGCCTGGATCTCAGTCAAGCTGAATTCTTGCAGCCCAAAGCAGCAAACATCCCTGTTTCAAGAACTGTAGTGCCTCTGGACAAGGCACTTAATTTTTAGGGCTTGGAATTAACTTAGCACGGCACAGGTTGGCAGTAGCTGAAGAGAAATATTCCATGGCTATCAATCATGTGGTTACTGGGCTTTGTTATTAGGTCCTTTTATTTCCTGGTTAGAGAACTGTGTTGGAGCCCATAAACAGGGAGAGGTTTGGGGCAGAGTCAGAGAAGGCAAGCTGGAGCCCGGATGAAACTTTTTTCTTCCAGAGATATACGTATGTTTACAATAGGTCCCAGGAAACTGGGGGCAGAAGGGGTGCACCTCTCTGAGCCTTGGTTTCTTCTGTAAGGTGTAGCTAGGGTTTCTCCCCTGCGCAGCACCTCACTCCTATTATTGTGTGGTTGTAGCACTGGCTTTGACCCAGGAGACCTGAGTTTGAGTCCTAACTCAGCCCCTTCCCAGCTGTGTCCTCAAGCAAGAGTGTCTCTCTCAGTTCCCTTATCTGTAAAAGGTGATAGTCAAGGGGCACCTGGGTGGCGGCTCTAGTTGGTTAAGTATCATTTGCCTTTGGCTCAGGTCATGAGCCCAGGGTCCTGGAATTGAGCCCCGCATCTAGCTCCCTGCTCAGCGGGGAGTCTGCTTCTCCTTCTGTCCCTCCCCCAGCTTGTGCGCATGCTCTCTCTCTCTCAAATAAATAAATAAAATCTTAAAAAAAAAAAGATAGCCACTGTGACATCACATAGGCGTCTTGGTAAGAGTGAAATGATTTGCTATGGGTAAAGCACTCAGAGACTAGCAAATAGCAAGTGCTCGATGCGTGTAAGACTTTTTTAGGATGGTGTCATCATCAATGAAATAGTGCGTGCCAAGTATTTAGCATAAAATGTGGTACATAGTAGAGGGTGAAAGTAGTGTCCACCGTGGTTATTTGCTTATTTTATGTCAGAAACTTTACTAAGAACTTCACGTGTTATTTAACTAACTCCCTCACCACCCCTCTCTCTTTCACTCTCTCATTCAACAGATATTTATTGAGCACCTGCTGTGTGCCAGTCACTGGGGATGAAGTGAACAAAGCTTCCCGTTGTGAGGTGGGAATGGCTACCTGCAATCACCTACAGAGGCCACAGAGCTAGTGGGGGTAGCAGAGCCAGGATTTATATGTAGCTCTTTTTACTTTAGAAGCTTTTATGACTCTCTGTCATGTGGCATTGTGACCAACCCCCGTGCTGGGCGTCTGCAGCCATGCTTGGGTTGTTTTCCTGGTCCCTGCTCTGACTTACTGTGTGATGCTAGGCAAGTGACTTCCCCTCTCTGGGCCCCTCCCAGCTTTTCCATTCTATGATGTCCTCACCAATTATCCCTTGATTCTTTTATTTTCCTTTCTATGCTTTAACTTGAGAGAGAGAGAGAGACAGAGACACACAGAGAGAGAGACAGAGAACGGGGGAAGAGAGAGAGAAATTTCAGAAACTGTTAAGGTTTTAAAAGGCTCATGCTCAGTTGTGTTTTAGGTAAGCTGATGGAGCTAGGAGGTACTTGATGATTCAGGGAATAGGCATTTGGGGTCTGAAGGAGGTTTAGCCTGAGGGGTCCCGACTCAATTTAAGATCATGCGCCCTCCCTTCCCACCTCTACCGCCAATAATGCAAGGCAGACAGTTCTAATTAGTGCTTCAATTCAGGGCATCCATTTGGTGTCTAACAGTCCCTGCTTTCATAGCTCGAGTGCCCTGCTCCCAGAGGCCCCTCCTGGAAGCCCTTCCCCCATTCCAGCTTGGCCAATGGACACTCTTCAAGCTTCTGCTTGGATGTCACCCTCTCTGTGACAGTTCCATGACCTGCAGAGCTAATGCAGCGTCCCGCTACCTCCCCTATGCTCACCCTTCTAGCCACAGCACTTAGCCTGCATTTTGTCGGGTTGTCTATTTATGGCACTACTTCCCTTCCTGAACTTTGAGTTTCTGGAGGTCCGGGAGCCTCCCTGGTGCATCACGGAGACGTATGGCTGATCCCCCAAAAGACTGTACAAGTCCACAAAAGCAGAGGCTATGGTGTGTGTGCAAAGGCTGGCTCAGTCCTTTGTTAGCTGTGCGACCTGAGAAAGCCACTTAACAAGCTCTCTGTCATCTGCAAATCCAGGGTGCAGTGGCCACAATATCTTATAAGGATTCATAGTCTCTGTTGATGAAGTGCCAGTGATGTGCTGGACCCCACACCACGCGCTTTGCATACATTCTCTCTAATGTAGGTAACTCCCCCTCCATAATGATCTCTACCCCTGTAGCTCTAATTTATGCAGTTATGATCTCTGAATAATAATGTGTCACAGTGTGCATCATGTCTCCATGGACATGAAGCACACAGCTCGGGTTCCGGCACACAGTAGGTCCTTCATTGATGCTAACCCAGCAGAGTCAAGAGGCGGGTGCCCGCGGCTTCAACAGACCTGCCAGGCTGATGAGGGGGAGAAAAGTCCCCTCTCGCCTGCCACCCGTGGTTTACGTCCTCGTGACGCAGCAGACAGTGCGCAGCACCTACTACGGGCCACCCACCCAGCTCAGTCAACAGTGCAGACTCCTTCCCCCTCACCAAGGCGATAAGTAACAATCACAAGCGCTTAGGCGGTGTGAGGGGCCCTGAGGACAGAATTATTTTTACTATCAAACCCAAATTGGTTTACTAAAACTGTCAGCGGAAACCAAGCAAGATAAATTAAACCCAGCAGCTCTCGGGCCTCACGTAACCCTGGCTGGTGAGATGCTATTTTCACTCCCTCTGTGGGAGGAAAGGGGGTGCCAGGTCCAGCTGCCACTCTGCCAGGCGTGTGCCAGAGTTTGCCGGGGAGAGCCCGAGGCTGCTGACCCAAGGACTCGGCTCCCCTCTGCAAAGCTTTAATCCCTATTAAGAGCTTAAAACCTTTCCTCTGTGGCCCAGTTTGGGTGAGTGCAGACTTCTAACTTGGCCTTGAGGCACCAGCCTGGTTCCCCTGCTGCCTGCTTGTCCCTCCTCCTCCTAGATGCCGCCTCTCCTGCATCCCTTCCTCTGCTCCTTTCAAATGCTGGTGGGGATCCCAGACCCTGGAGGCATGGCAAGCCGGGTCTGCATCCGCTCTGCCAGTTCCCGGCCCAGTGACCGCAGCCACTCTTGGCCTCCACGTCCTCATCTTGCTCATCTGTAAAATGGAGCTGCTAGTAGAACTCAGCACGCATGCTCACTTTCAAGGCACCTGTGAACGCCTGGGTGCACTAAGTGTTCGACATCTATTCGATATTATGGACCAACAAGAAGAGAGTCATGCTCTCCTGCTTCTGGACCTTAGCACACGCCGTTCTTTTTGGCTCAAGCACTGTACCTGCCCCTCCCCATCCCTTCCCACCTTGTGTCTGTCCTTCAGGTTTCAGTATGGACCAGGGTTTTTCTGCTTCAGCCCTACTGACATCTTGGGTTAGCTACTTGGTTGTGGTGGGGGCTGAACCATGCACATCGGGGTGCGGAGCAGCACCCTTGGCCTCCTTCCACTGGATGCCAGTGGCTCCCTCTCCACGCCCCCTCCTGCACCAACTCTACAGCCAGAACCGCCTCCAGACACGGCTGTTTGCTGAGAGAGACGTTGCTTTCCCTGGAAAGCTTTCCTTTGCATCGTCTACCAGGCTCACCCTTCTTGCTCCGGGCCTCCAGGGCCCCTGTTTGTGCTCCTGCCTGCACCATGTCCCCCAGCACAGGGCCACACCATTCTTGCTCACTGCCAGGGCCCAGCGGGCGCCTCATTCACAGCGGGCGCTCCATAAATGCATGTAAAATCACACAGAATTTGCTCAATGAGAAAAATGACAGTGCCTCCACGATGACCGACTTGATTTTGATGTCACTTCAAGGACTACGGTCCTGGGATGATGCTGCCTGGATGCCTCACGGAGGGAGCAGAAGCTGCTCTGTGGAGGACAGTACCCTACCCTCCCCCCCTACCAGGACCTCATCTCGGGCCCCACTGTCACCTTCACCTCCGCCTGCATCTGATGATCCAGAAGACGGTACGGCCTCCCTGCACCTCACCCCTTACTTGGCCCCCAAAGTCTACCAGTGGATTTGGCTGGTCATCACTGGGTTGGGGTCCTCCCAAGACCCACTCTAGATTCTGCTTCTAAGTCTATGATGGCAAATCCTTTGATACTATAATTTATGACACCTTCTCTTGGGGGATCTTCCCACCACTATTATTTTACTTGATAGCTTTTGACTAAACTTTTTTTCTTAACATTGCCGCTCATGTAATAAATGTAGACTTATTGATAAAAGAAGGCCACATCTTAATGGTCTTTCCATATTTTTCTGAACTTTTTTCCCTTCCTTGTGCATAAGAGCAGTTGGACATGAATTTGGGTTCACGTTCTGGCTTTGAAACCTCATGGCTGTATGACCATGAGAAGTTGTCTTAATTTTATTCACTCTTACTTACTGAGCACCTACTATGGGCCAGGCATTGATTTACATACTGTGGTTATAGCAGGGCATCAAACAGGAAACAAATCCTTCCATTCTCATGGATGTGACGTTGTAGGTGGAGGGGGTGACATGCTTCAACAAATATGGTAATGTGTGGTATGTTGAGTGGTGCTAAGTGCTACAGGGAAACGTGAAGCAAGGTAAGGGTATCAGGTATGGCAGAGATGTTGGGGTGCCTGGCTGGCTCAGTCCATGGGGCATGTGACTCCTGATCTTGGGGTTGTGAATTTGGGTGTCAAGATTGCTTAAAAATAAAATCTTAAAAAAAAAAAAGAAAGAATGACAGAGATGCTGATTTAGATCAGGGTGTCGAGTGACATCTCATAAGGGGTGATTTGTGAGCAGAGGCCTACAAGAAGCTAGGGAGTGAGTGAGGCAGGATATTCAGGGCACAGCATCTTGGGGTTGGGGGAGGGGAGAAGAGACAGCTAGTGCAAAGGCCCTGGGGTATGTCTGGGGGAACAACAAGGAAGCTAGTGTGGCCAAATGGAGGGAATAAGGAGTGGAAAGAAATGAAACAGGAGATATAACCAGGGCTAGATCACATGGGGCCTTTTGCAAGAACTTCAGCTTTTACTCTAGATAAAATGTAGAGCGACTGTAGACTTTGAAGCAGAGCATGATGTGACCTGCCTTACTTAGGTTTTAACAGGATCCCTTAGGGTGGTAGGTTACAAATAGCTCCAAAGGGGACAAAAGCAGGAGCGGGGAGACCAGTCAGGATGCCTGTGGGATAATTCTGGGATGAGACATGGACCACAGTGGCAGTAGTGGGGGTGTCACACATGCTTGGACTCTGGGCGTATTCTGATTCTTGAATTCTAGAATCAACAGGATGTACTGAGGACTCGAGTACAGGGTGTGTGAGAAATCCAAATAGCAGTGAGTGTGTTGGAGCTGGCAGCTTGCACTGGCTCATGTGAGTCAATTGTTAAACATCCGGGCATCCGGCAAGCCCTCTGGCATTGTGTTAGTAGCTCGGAAAGGGCCATGGTGGGAGTATTTACACCACGGAAATTGGCGAATGCCATAAATCAGGATGTTTCTCCCTACCCCACTGCCAAGAAAGCCAATTGTTGGACGTGCACCCATGTCCTCCTGCCCTAGAACAATTCCAAGTCCTTTTGGCCTGAGCAGCCGGTAGGACGGCTCCTTACCAAGATGGGCAGATGGGATGAAACGGGTTTGGAGAAGGAATCAGGAGTTTAACTTTGGATACCCTTCATTTGGGAGGCCCTTTTAGGCACCCAACTGAAGAATTCAGAAGGCAGGGAATAGGAGTTGAATAGAGTAGTTGTAGCACCCCCACAGGACAACTCTGGGGAGGAGATAATTCACGTCTGTAAAGCACCCCACAAATAGGAAGCACTCAATGATGAAAATTGTTCTCTTCATCACGGCGATGAGAAAGAACTTTAATCACTATCTAGACCAAGGCTTACAAACTGGAGGCTCCTCAAGTCTGGATCCAGCCAGCAGGTCTATTTTTTGGGACGGGGAGAGGCATTATTCTAAAAAAAAAAAAAAAAAAACCCACCAAAAAACACCTTTAAATGATTTCTGGAAGGGAGAGAGGGCCTCTCCCCTCTCTATCACTTCAAATATTTGGGCCCCAAATCCATTCTGTTACTTACCTGGCCCTCCGTGAGTTTGAGTCTGCATTCTCTTGGCTCAAGGCAGCCCATCACTTTGCAGAAAGGGGACCATGAAGCCCAGGGAGGCTTGCTGCCGGGTCCCGGGCTGCTCAGGAGTCCCTGGCAGGGCGCGGAGGAGGGGAGCCGGGGCTCCTCTCTCCTGGCCAACACTCAGATCTGGGGTTGCCAGGATGGTCAGAAGGGAGAAAGTCTGTCCCCTTGGGAGGCGTCCCTTCCTGCCACGGGTGCCAGGGGTGGCCCAGCTTTGAGGAACCTAACTGCTCAGGTTCCTGGATCAGCTGTCCCATTGCACGCTTCACAGTGGACATGAAACTCTATCCACCATCAAGCTGAAGGTTCACTGAGTATTTGAAGCCTAGAGAGAGTGAGAACAAGGGCTCCCAGCTTCCTGTGTCCCTATCCAGGCCTGTGACACCACGGTGAGATGTGGGCCGGTCTTGGGGGAGCAGAACCACCCATCCAGGGGGCGGGTGTTGGGAGAAGCCTGCTGAGCCCAGCAGAAGGGGGTGGCATGGACAAGACAAGCCAGGATACCAGGAGTTGGTTCTCCTTCTGGCTGAAGATTGAGGTGGCTTGCTACTAACTGCTGGTGCAGGGATGCTCATAAACCAGGACCGCGCATTCATATTTACCCTGACGGCAGTAGGGAGCCACAGAAGGTTTCTCACAGCAAACAGCTTTAGAAGGGACTTTCCTATTTGAGGCTTCAGCTAAGAAGACACCATGTCTCCCTGGAACCCTTTCCCTCCATAACTCCTACCTAATCCTCACGCTCCAGCCACGACAAACTTCTTTCAAGTCACTAAGTGGGCCACCTTCTCTCTCATTTCCAGGCTTTGCACATTCTGTTCTCACCGTCTGAGACACTCCTCCTTTCCCCCTCATGGTTGCCTAGGTTCTCTTTCATGCCAGCTCAGAAGTCACTTCCTCCTGGAAGCCCTCCTTGATTTCACTCGGGCTTCTCAGCGGCCTGTCCACCCTATCCCCGCTCTCACCACATCGCATATCGTTTCACGTCTGCCTCATCCCCTAGACAGTGAGGGCAGAGGCTGTTCTGTTTTCTCACAACTGTACCTTCAGCACCTTGCTTAGCACTTGCACACAGTAGGTGCATATGTGCCCCCACTTCCTCCCCTCACAGAGCTAATCGGGACCATCCAACCTGCTCTGTATCAACATAAACTTCACTGCCCAAGGGGCAACTGTCTAAGCCTTTCCAGCGCCTACAACCAGTCTTGGCTCACAGTAGACAGCTCAGAAACTATCATCCTTCATACCAGACTCTAGAAGTCAGGGAGGTGAGAATAGGAGAAAGGGGGGAACTCCCGCTGAGGAGTGAGCAAGGGAGGGAACGGGCAAGGGATGCTTCCAGGCTGTTCCAGTAGCCACGAAACACTGAGGTTCCAAGACCCTGGTAGCCAGTGAGAAGCACCACAGCCAGAGAGAAGCCCAGAGGCAAAGAGCTGGGGAGAGGTAGAGACAGAGTTCTGACTCAGGTTGGCCCAGCCCCAGGTCCACAAGGGGCAATTGTGCAAGGTCTGTACATCTTTGATTCTCCTGGAGCGGAAGGTCCTGGAGCAGCCTCCGAGGACACGTCTCTGGCCTCTGAGGGACAGCTTCAAAATTTTATTGTAATTTTGCAGATAAATCTTCCCTTTTGCAAAGCTCCTCTGCAGAGCAAGGCAGCCGGGCCTCGCTCCCCAGCCGACTGGGTTTCTGCTTCAGGCTTGAGGGGAGCGCTGCCGCCCCACCCGGGGCCCTGGCTGCCTCCAGAGAAGCTCTTCAGAACTTGGCATTCCCTCCCTGCCCTCCACTGTCCAAGCCACGGTGTCTGGGTCTGCCCGGAAGCCCTTTCTTCTGCTTCTCTAGACACTACCATCTGTCTCTGTCTGCTTCTCCCCCTCCCTGGAGAGTTCAGCAGGGGGAAAGTTCTGGATGGAGCATCTCCTAGGCACCCCCACTGAGTACAGCAGACGGCCACAGGGCCAGGCAACTCCGTCCGTTCTTCATGTAGCACTGGTCTCCTGAGTGCCTACTATGTGTCAGGCTCTGTGTTAGATCTGGGGACAGAGGTGCATCAGAGCAAGCCCTGACTACAAGGACTTCTGGGTCTGGTTGAGAGAGACAGATAAGAAAACAAACAGCTGCAGTACAGACAGTACGTGTGATACCTTCCCCCTCCTCCTGGCCACATCGGCTGTTCGGTCCTTCGCAAACACCGTGCTTGCTCTTGCCACAGGGCCTTTACACATTCTGTTCCTTTCAGATATATCCACTCCAACTCATTCGTTAGTTCTGAACTTCAGCATCGGATCCTCAGGGAAGGCTTTTCTGACCTTCCCCTTTGTATCAAACCCCCATTATAGGATCTCATAGCACCATTCACTTATCCTTACACTGTTCACCAAGGTTACGGTATGTCACTGTGGATGCATTTCTACCTTTAATGCCTGCTTCCTCCGCAGACCAAATTGCCTGGAGGCAAGGGGACTGTGTCTTTGTGTGCATGATGTTTCTCCCACTGCTGGGACTCCAGCTCTTTGCACAGCCCCTGACACATAGTGGATGCTTCATTTACCCTGGCTGAAAGAACAAAGCAGGAGCAATCGCTTCCCCAATGGGGCTGGACTGGAGGTCCACCCGTCATGAACACTCACAACTGGATATCTAAGAAGATCCGTTTCTCCTCCCCTACGTGAATCTTCCAGATACAGTCTTCACCTTCCACGTACGGCTCTGGCCAGTTTGGGGACAGCACCACCCCAGCCACGGCAGAGAGCTCCCCACCACACATGGCTGTAGAAGACAGAGACAGACAGAGGCGGACACGCGTTATTCATGAGGAAGCCAGTACAGCGTGGCGGGTAAGAGCGTGGGCTATGACGTTGGACAGGCACGGCTCGCTGTGTACTGGGAACAGGTGCCTGCCCCTCAGGCGGTCCGTGCCTGTGTGTGTGGGATGATCACATTAGGGCTGGCCGCCTGCCTCCTTTAGCTGAGGGCTGGCGAAGGGGGGGCTAAGGGCGCTACAGTTCTCTCAGGATCAAGGACAGAGCTCAATGTTCTGGGTGATTCTGCAGCAGCCCCATGCTGGGGCAGGGTGGAGTAGTGGCTAACAGATGCTACGCTGCATTGAGGTGGACCTGAGTTCGAGTCTTGCCTCTGCCCCAACAGACTCGGCGGCGGCAAGGCATGCAATCTTGGGAGTCTCAGTTTCCTCCCTCTGTGAAGCTGCAGTAACAGTGCCACTGACTCCGTTGGGGTTTTCTGGAGCTTAATTGAGCTCATGGGTGTCAAATGCAGCCTAGCACCTGGCACAAGGTAAGGTGAACATTACTGCCAAGGAGCCCAGCTCTGACCTGGAAGTAGGGATGTGGCTGTGCCTGGCGCCTGGCTCTTTAAATTCCACCCTGTTTACCGTTTTGGAAAGTTCTCAGTGTGGCAGAGGCCAAAGCACCAATGAATTCCGCTCTGTTAAACCAGCACATTTAATACAGGGATCAATCCCTCACCAGGACGAAGCTGTGATTTCACGCCAACCACCATCCAGGTGGCGGCTGCCAGGAGCCAGGGATCTCTCCATCACACCACATGCTCCACACGCATCCAGGCTCGAAGTGGCACTGAGTATGCGGAAAGAGGCAAGGCAGGGCAGGGCCCCGGGGGGCTCATGGAGATGAGGGCTCCACCCAGCCAATGCTGTCCCGAGGGGCTCAGACCACAGGTCTCTGAGAACAGAGACCCGAGTTCCATTTCCACCTCTGCCAGTTACCCTCAGTCTGTTCTTAGGATCGCTTCACAGCTTCAGGTCCCTCACCTGTACATGGGGTCAGTACTACGTACCTCGCAGGGTCATAGTGAGGATTAAATCAGATAAGGCACATGCAGCCCTTGGCAACTATTATTGACATCATCACTATTATTAATTAAACTTAGGACTGCCATGTGCGGTTGGCTGGGTTGCACGATGCACAAAAGTACATAGCAAGGGGGTACAGAGGAGCTGAAATCCATGCAGAGATCTTTTCACTAAGTTATGTACTAGGGGGTCTGTGCTTGGAGGAAGGGGCATCTTTAAAAATTTATCAATTTTGTAATTTGGACATGCAGAAAATCTGACCCAAAGGATAGTGAGCCCTGGAAAGGGTTCTAATGCTAAAATTGGTGTGTAAATTTGTGACATACTCTAAACCGGGCCCTTGGCCTTTTCATCTGAGGGGGTGGAGATCCCTGAGGTGCCCTGCGAGAAGGGCAATAGGGCCACTCACCTCTGCACAGGGGCTCTGTGTCATTCCAATATGGGTCCCGCACATTGATGCACTCGATAATGGCCGGACCCTGCTCCAGAGAGTGGCCGGGATCACAGGTAAACTCCACTATGGTTCCGATGTTATAGGTTGGGTCGGATGTGGTGAAATTCCCATTCTGAATGTAGGGCTCATAACAGTGGCCTTTCTCAAAGGCTAGGTTGGGGATACAAAATAGGGACAGCAGCTCAGATGAGGCAGGGGCTCCTGACAGTCCTCAATGTCAGAGGATGGGTCCCCTCTTGTTATTTAGGGAAGCCCCAAGGAAAATGGGCCCCAGACCCCAGGTTCCAATTCCAGCTGACATGCTGAGGGCATTTGGACCATTCACATCGCTTTTTGGGAACTCATTATTTTCATCTCGAGAATGGGAATACAAACCTCTGCCCTCCCAACCCTGCAGAGTCTGCCTTTGGAAGTCAAAGGGTCAGTCTGGCCTCTGGATCTCCCTCACCCTTAGCAGGTCAAATTTCTAGCCCCCAGGACCCAGCTCAGCTCCGTCATGCTTTCTCTGTGCCCACACCATCACCCAGGATGGGGGAGGCCCCTGGGGATCCTCACCCTCGAACCGGATGTTGAAGGCTGAGGCTGCCCGCGCCTGGTCGGAAGTGAACTCAATGCGGATGCTGTTGCCCTCGCTCAGCAGACCCTCAAAGGGGACGCTCTCGGTTTGGAGGGAGTCATAGAGAAGAGCAGACTTATTGATCAGGCCACTGTAGACCATCATCCTGGCGGGTAAGGGTGGGGGGAAGGATAGGAGGATCACTGACACACAGCAACAGCAGGAGGCATGTGCCATGAACACCGCCTCTGGAGCCTTACTCCCAGATGCAGATCCCGACTTTGCCCGTGACTTGCCCAGACAAGCCTTATGCAACTTGTTTCCTTTTCTTGTAGAATGCTTGTCCTAGACTCACGGATGGGTTCTGAAGTCGTAGGAAAAATGATGTGTGTGATGTAATGAACCAGACTAATTAATGGATACTAATTATTATTAGTAACTGGGAAGACGAGATTAACGGGCTGAAAGAGTAGTAGTCAGACAACCTGAGTCCCAACTCTGTAACCTTCTGAGCTGTGTGACTTTGGGCAAGGACACTTCACACCACTGTGCCTCTGTTTCTTCATCTATAAAAAGGATGAAATTATACCCACCTACATCAGAGTGTGAGAACTAGATAGAGGCCATGTGCATAACATGCAAAGGATGGAGGAGGTATACGAGTCAAATTTATTAAGCATTTGGCCCCTAAAAGGCTCTGTCTTTCAGTCTGATATCGTAAGAGCACAGTGTGTGGAGTCAGAAGTCCTGATTTTCTCTTCCCAATTCTCTTCCCAAGTCTCAGCACACCTTGGGCCTCAGTTTCTACAGCTATGAAAGGAGGGATCATCATTTTTACTGTTTACATTTTACATCATTTTAAATTTTAGGTATTCATTTTTACTGTTATTAAAACCATTTGATACCTGACTCCTTGCTAGTCTTGGTATTTTTAAAGAAAGTATGCAAAAACGGGGAAAGAAGCGGTATATAGATTAGATACATTTCTTTTATGGAGTCATAAACAGGCATTTTTAATCCTCTGAGGGTTTTTTTTTTTTTTTACTGGGACTCATAAAAAGGGTTTATCTTATGCTGCCCAGATGAATTTCTAATATTACCAAAATATATAAATGTTGAAGCCATGGTTTGTTCATTTTTCCATGTGTCCACTGTGGCTAGGATGAGGACAGGGCTGCCTTCCCACACAAAGTCTCTGAGAATCAGTTAGTTCAACCAGCTCAAAGTGTGGCAGACAGTGCTGGGGAGTTAGTGTGTCCAGGAGCATCCCATCCAATGATAGATGGGTGGTGGTGGTGGATAAGTACCCCAGATCCCACCCCCTCCAAAAGGACCGCTCTGAGTCATACTCAATACAGTTTCCCAGAGGCCTCCGGTGGACAGAACCCCAGCTGCTCCCCACAGTCACCTGCTCACTAACGCACACCGTGTTGACTCCTTTCCCTTTCCAACCCAATGTCCCATGCCTCTACCTGTGCTTCCTAGGATTTGCTCCCAAATGAGTGACTTTCCCTAACATCCTTGTCCCCATGTCTGTTTTTAAGAGAATACACCCTAAGGCAGCAGGTCTAGTTTTCTAGAACATTCGAGAGTATTCTAGCATAAAGCCATAGAATATGAAAACTTTAAGGGATTCTATGTGTATTACTTAGAGTCTACAGACATGCTCTTGCTTAGGTATTGCCTTGCAACGTCTCCCTAGTTCCTTCATGGGTACAAGTCTAGTGTTTCCACTTCAATTTCCTATTGAACAGGATCAAGTCTTGCTACTTCTCTCTGGTTCTCCATGGAGCTTAGTACATGACTGGGCACAGAGCAGGTGCTCAGCAAATACTCCCTCCTTGTTAACTGCAAGAAGGGGCATGCAGGAGAAACAATGAGGTGGTGCAACACGGGGATCTGGATTCCCCTATCCTACCGTGTGACCTGGGGTGAGTCCCTTTCCCTCTCTATGTCTGAGTTTCCTTACCTGTAAAAGGAGGAGATTGGAGCTGATGGTGTCTAATACCTTGCCAACTTCCTCAGCCCTTCCTTTCTTGACCTCAATGAGCCATTTCCAGACTCCAGGTCCCCAGCCACACACTCTGGGAAGGAAGGAGGCTGCTGGGGTAAGTCCTCAGGGGCTTACCTGTCCTTGTCATGCAGTGACAGCCTCTCAAAATGTAGGTGCAGCTTCTGGCTCTCCGGAGCTTCGATTGTCCACACACAGAACTGGCTCCCATTGGCGTTTCCTGGGTAACTTGGGGAGAGGACCCGGCCGATGGTGGCGTTGTGCACAGCCCCTCCACAAGGGGCTGGGGGTGGAAATGGGGGGGTTATCATGAGAGGAGACACAGAGAAAGAGATTCCCACCCCAACCCCTTGGTGGGGGGCAATAGGATGGGAAGAGGGAGACATGATAAAGGCCTCTTGTCTTGGACGAGGTTCATTCTATTTTATCGGAAACCTCATTCCCTGGCTGGAACCACCCACCTGTGTGTTCCATGATAGAGAACAACCATGATTTAAGGATTCTTTCATCGTGCTGGCTGTGCCCTGATTCTTCACTATAAGATGGTAATCAAAGACATAAATAGTCCTCAAAAGTAGAAATACACTTTTAGTATTTAGTAAGCACTAAAAATGCAGACTCACTAATAATAAATGAAAAGCGAATCTAGATTGTATTCTATTTTCATCCACCTGACCAGTCAAGGCAAAAAGCAGCCATAACTTGCCAGATGGGGAAGGTGGTGGGAAATGGGTGCTCTCAGTCATAACTGGTTAGAATGCAAATTGCTATGACCTTTCAGGAGAGCAATTTGGAGAAATATCTAGAAAATATGTTCCCAAACTCTGACCTAGTCATTAAAGTTCTGGGAATTTACACTAAAAAGAAGATTTGGAGATTTTCACCAAGATTTATGAATGAGGGTGTTCACCACGGACGTGCTTCTAAGAGCAAAAAAAAGAGAAGCAACATGTTTGTCCACTCACAGCTGTTCGGTGAAATAAATGCACTTCATTCATCTGCTATTAAAAATCACGTTCTTGAAGATTACTTGCCACTATAGAAAAGTGCTCCCTATATTTTAAGTGGGGAAAATAAACCAAGTCACAAAATGGTCCTGCCATACCTATTTCGATGAGTTATTTGCAAAAAATCTATTGAGACCATAAATATAAAAGTGATTTGCTTCTATCTTTACACTTTTGAATTTCTTGAAAAAAATTTTTTACCAGAGCATTTATTACTTCTATCATAAAAAATCTAATAAAGAGATATTAAGAAAATGATTTGTGAACTGAAGGGAGATAGACAAATGTGAGGAATTATTTTTAGGAGATACTTGGATCTCATTAAATGTTTGTTGAATGACTACATAACTAATAAAGACTTGCTAGGGGTGAAAAAGATAGCTAGCTCTCTGCTGTGCTCCGGATTCTGCTGATTTACAGCAAAGATGTTGCCAAGAAGCCCCCTCCCCATCCCCCAACACCCATACTTCTTTCAGAACCATGAACAGAGGTCTGTGTGTGTGTGTGTGTGTGTCTGTGTGCCTTTCTCTATCTCTCTCCCGACCCCCTTCTTGTCCTAAAGAGGAGGTTTAAATCCGCCTGTACCACTCACCTGCTACTGACTAGAACAAGTCACAGAAACTCTGCGAACCTCGAGTTCACTATAAAAGGGTGATAATGATTCCACGCAGCTTACAGGGCTGTGGTGAGAAATCAATGAAATGACGCATATAGGGAACTTGGCACCCTCCTTGGCACAGTACAAGTGCTCAAAACATAACCAGCATTGTTGTCCTATGGCTCCAGAGCTGAGGAGACCGAGGACACCGTCCCTGGTGGGGGGCACTGGCCACCTGTCCTCTCCAAGCTGCTGCTCATCTGCTGCCTCTCTGCTCCCCTTCCTCGCCTTATTAAGCCAAGTGATGGCTCTGTTTGGCTTCAATTTGCCAGCCGTGGCTCCCCATCCATCTTTCTTAGCACAAATTGAGGCTTAATTCCTCTCTGATTTCACACATAGATAAAAATTAACGTGAAAGAGGCACAGAGACCAACTGCCCTATGGTTTGGATTTTTCCCTTTTGTTAAAAGCAAAGAAGAAAAATTCTGAAGGGCCTTAGGGGAACAATACTGCAACAATCAAATCTCAGAATGTGTCATCAGGCCTCATTTGCTTTTGGATTCCATTGACTGAATGCCTGGAGGAAGGAATAATTTATTATTATTCCCAGTATTCTCCTTGTATGTGGCTTGTGCCCTGGCACATAGTAGGTGCTCAGTTATTACAAGCACTCTATGCTGTCCTGACCACCATCAGAACTTCTGAGAATCTAATAGGGTTTTGCTCTCTTGATAGCTAAGTATGGTTAAGGTTATGCCTAGCAGTACAGGGACCGTGGGGTATAACCTAGAGCTTCTCAATCTATAACATGTACATAAATCACACAGGGGCATATTAAAATGTAGATTCTGATTCACTTGGTCATGTAGGGGGCCCAGGATTATGCATCTGAATAATCTCACTGGTCTGTAGACCATGCTTTGAGAAAAACGGCTCAGGAGAGAAGAGCTCTGGACTTGTTTCAATTTGTTGGGTGACTTTGGGCAAGTGGCTTCAACTCGATAAGCCTTTGTTCCTTATCTGTAAAATGGAGGTAATGGTTCTCATCAAGTAGGATTGCTGTGAAGGGGGGCCCTGGGTGGCTCTGCGGTGAGTGTCTGCCTTTGGCTCAGATTGTGATCCCAGAATCCTGGGATCGAGTCCTGCATTGAGGTCCCTGCATGGAGTCTGCTTCTCTCTCTGCTTGTGTCTCTGCCCCTGTCTCTGTGTCTCTCATGAGTAAAAAAAAAAAAAAAAAAAAAAAAAAAAAAAAAAAAAAAAAAAAAAAGGATTGCTGTGAACACCTATGGCCCTGGCAGTGTCCCAGGATTTGTTAACTGGGTTCAAAATGTGGCAGCAGGCTCACCAAAAGCACAGAAGAGTGTGAAGCACTCTTCACAAAAAACAAAAATAGATAAATTACACTTTGTCAAAATGAAAAGCTTTTCTGCATTGGAGGACACTATCAAGAAGTAAAGAAACATGGGTTGCCTGGGTGGCTCAGTTGGTTGAGCGCTCGACTCTTGGTTTTGGGTTTAGGTCATGATCTCAGGGTCTCAGGGTCCTGGGATGGAGCCCTGAGTCAGGTTCTGTGCTCACTGTGGAGCCTGCTTGAGACATTCTCTCCCTCTGCCTCTCCCCCTGCTCATGCACATGCGTGCTCTCTCTCTAAAATAAATTAATTAATTTAAAAAAATTAAGTGTAAAAACAACCCACTGATTGGGGTAAGATATTTGCAAATCATATCTCTGATAAGGATCTAATATCCAGAATATATAAAGAACTCTTACAAGTCAACAATAAAAAGACAAATAACAAATTAAAGAAAAAAAAGTAGGGATCCCTGGGTGGCGCAGCGGTTTGGCGCCTGCCTTTGGCCCAGGGCGCGATCCTGGAGACCCGGGATCGAATCCCACGTCGGGCTCCCGGTGCATGGAGCCTGCTTCTCTCTCTGCCTCTCTCTCTCTCTCTCTCTCTGTGTGTGACTATCATAAATAAATTAAAAAATAAAAAAAAAAAAGAAAAAAAAGCAGGCAAAGCACTTGAATAGATGCTTCTCTTAGAAGATCTACAAATGGCCAAGAAGCACAGGAAAGCTGCTCAGCGCCATTAGCCATCAGGGAAATGCAAATCAAAACCACAACGAGAAAGCGTCTCACCCACCACCACGGCTAGAATCATAGAAAGAAAATGTGCAAAATAATAAGTGCTGGTGAGGATGTGGAGAAATTGGAACTGTCCTACATGGCAGGTAGGAAAGCCAAATGGTGCAGCCTCTAGGGAAAACAGTTTGACGGTTCCTTAAAAAGCTAAACAGAGAATTACCCTATGACCCAGTGATTCCACTCCTGAGTATGGACCCAGGAGAAATGAAAACATACGTCCCCACAAAAACTGGTACAAAAGTGTTCACAGCAGCATTATTCTTAATTGCCAAAAAGGGGAAAAACTCTAGCATCCACCAATGAATAAACGGATAAAATGGGGGCACAGCTGCACAATGGCATATTGCTCAGCCATAAAAAGGAGCAAAATACTGACCCAATGCTATGACATGAATGAATTTTGGATACACATGATCCTGAGTGAAAGAAGCCAGTTACAAAAGACCATGTATCGTTTGATCCCATTTACACGAAATGTCCAGAATAGGCAAATCTGTCTATACAGGAAGCATGTTGGTGGCTGCCAAGGGTTGTGGGGGAGGGGAAAATGGGGAGTGAGTGCAAGTGGGTGCAAGGTTTCCTTTTGGGGGTGATGAAGATGTTCTGAAACTACAGAGTGGTGATGGTTGCATGACACTGCAGATGTGCTAAATGTCACTAATGTTAATTTTAGGTTATGTGTATTTTTTCACAGACTAAAGATTTCAATGACAGTTGTCATCCGTCTTGGGGGCGATCTTCTCCCCTGGGCTGAGTGCCTATCCCTAAGGTCAGTCTAATGACCTGGGGTTGGTCTCTCTCCTGTGAGTGGACTATCCGTGTCTGATCCGGCGAGGTTGGAGTGTACCTGAACAGATGGGCTCCTGGCTGCTCCAGTGGGGCTTGGAGGCATTAATGCAAGTCAGCGTCTTGGCACCCTGGAGCTCATAACCCAGGTGGCAGTGGAAGTGGGCCACCCCACCCGAGTGCAGGTCCATCACCGTGACATCCCCATAGTCGGGCCGGCGGGGAAAATTGCAGCTCAGCATGAAGGCTGGAAGAAACGTAAAGGCGGACAGTCATCCCTCAGGAGCGGGGAGAGGAAGAACGTGACCCACATCCCGGGAGCCAATTTGTGCTGAGGAGAAAAGATGAGGCCCCTGGGGACTCCAGAGTGCTGGAGGTGGTATTTTTGTGACTCTCGTTGATCATATGATGCTGAGACTGTCAGATTGGCACTTTTTCTGGGCTCCAAGGTCCCCATCCTGCCTAACCAGAGACCACAGGTTTGGGGTGAAAAAAACGAGTTCCCCATACCTCATGTGAGCCTCTCTCCACGTGGACACAGAATGGCCTTCTCCTTGGGCACAGGAGGGGCAGGATGACCCAGCTAGATTTAATCCTACCAGTTTGAACATCTCCAGTTTGTTAAAAATGCACACTCTTGGACTGGAGCTAGGACAAGCAGCTCTTCAGGAAATGCCAAAGGATAGGACAGCTTGAAAATAATGTCCTGGTGCATACAAGCTTGGCCTTTGGAGGAGACCAATGTGGGTTTATGTTCTTCCTCTATCACTTCGAAACTATGTGACCTCGAGAAAGGGACACAGTGCCCTGAACTTGGCTCTCCTCATCTTTCCAGTGGAGTCGACAATTGTCTCTACCTCACCGATGGCAGTAAGGATTAAATAGGAAATGCCAAGGAAGAGCCTCCTTAGCCCAATATCTAGTTGGGAGCAGCAGAATGCTCTAGGTGGCCATGCTGAGCTCCTCAATTTTCCCAAGAAGATGGGAAATCCATACTAGCTGGACCTTTGGACTGCATGGTCTGACCACCCCCACTGCATAAGGTATCAGTAATCCCAGAATGCATGGGAGGATTACATCCAACCCAAGGGCCCGACAAGCTGTTTTTTTAACCCCCATTCTGTAAGGGACAAAGACAGTAGCGAGTGGTCTTGGTATTGGAAGGTGGTAATGAAACAGGTCCTCTCAGACACTCATCCGCCTGTTTCAGAGACATCCAAGGGGGAAAGTTGCAAGTGAACTGGTTTCCCAGATGTTCGGCCAGTTGGATGCCAACGTGCATGGTGCCAAATATCCAGATGTGTGAGGGTGGACTCCACTTTCTATGCAGATATCTGGCAGGTGCACAGGGGGTGCTCCTGGCTCAGGGAAGTAAGCTGAGGTCCTGGGAAGGACTAGGGAGGTGGGGAGGTTGGATGTGAGGGGGAGAGAGAGAAAGCCAGCCAGAAGGAAGGGAGTAGGGAGGGAGGGAAAGAAGAGAGGGAAAAGAAGAAGTCAAAGAGACAAGAAAAGAGGGAGGGACAGAGAAGGAGGAGGAAGGAAGTGAGAGCAAAGAACAATAAAGCAAGAGAGGAGTCTCAGAAACAGACAAAAAGGAAAGCAAGAAACATTGCAGAAGAAATGGGAGAGAGCAGGACCCCTGGGTGGGGGGGCTGAGGCTCTTTACCAGAAGTCCATGGACTCCCCCGGGATTCATTTATGGAATTCAGGAGCCATGGACCCGAATGGGAAAACGTGGCTTGCTGGTTTCCATTTACCTTTAACGGAACTGTGCTATTTCCTTCAATCACATATGTAGGCAACAGAACGTGACATCGTCACCAAGAGAATCACAGATATTTTCATATCATAGTAGATATCTTGACATATTTCTTATGTTCTTCAGTACTTTTAAATTACAGCAATTATCAGAACTGCTGGGGGGGAGATTATTATTTAATGCACTAATAAAAAGAGCACACAGGTTATGGTATCACAGATTAAAACAATATTTTGATAACTGTAATTCAATCTGCCTGGTTTCCTTTTTAATTGTCTAGGTTTTGTTTTGTGCTTTTAAACACATTATTCTGAGAAGGGATCCAGAGGTTTTACCAAACTGTCGGAGGGCTCCCTGACACAAAGTTTGAGAATGCTTGGCTCCAGGGGGAAACTGAGGCAGACAGCTTATTAGACCTCATTAGCCTTTGTGCGAGCTTACCCTGGTAGTGCAGCTGGAAGGTCCCGAGGGCATCGTCCTGGAAGGTCCGGAAGTAGACAGAGATGGTGTTGGTGGGACTTCGGATAACCTGTCCCTCTACTAGGAGAGTCTGGTTGGCCAGAACAGTCAGGGTGGGACCGTCCACCCCGCGGATGGAGAGCAGCTCGCCGTCAGACAGGTTCACGCTCTTCACCTGGGGATGGGGGTGGGCAGACAGAGAGAAACTCTGAGTTGTGTTTGAGACCGGGCCCTTCCAGGCCGTGCGGCTCCCAGGGCAGCACCCCTAGCGGACCCCGGTATTGCCAGCACAGCAGTCCTCAGCCAGCCCCTGGTCAAGGGGACAGATGGGCTCCCTTGGAAACCTCTGCAGCCCTGGAAACATCTAGGCTCCCCTCATCTCCCCAAAGGCTGAGGGACCAGAGCGAACCCAAGCTGCAAGACAGACGTAGGTACTGCAAAAATCTGTAAGTGTCCATGGAGGAGTCCTGTGAGAGAGCCTCCTGTACCCTGACAGCTGAGGTACACTCTCCTAGAGATGGGGGAGGGGAGGAAGGGCTTGATCAGTTTGTGCCTGAGGCCCAAACTCCAAGAGGACAGAACGAGGCATCCCACCAGAATGTAAGCTCCATGAAGGTAGGCATTTTTCCTCCATTCGTCCTGTGTCCCCAGTGCCCAGAATAGTGTTTGGCACATAGCAGGTGCTCAATAAATATTTATGTAGGTTGAAATCATTCTTCCTCTTTCTGTAAGAACTGGCAAGGGGAAGTGGGGAACTCATTTCCAGGGCATTCTCAGGGCCACTCTCATGCTATAAAACAGTAGCTCTAATTGCAGAACTTCCACAAGGAACTGTGTACTTGATTTTCCAAGCCCATTTTCTAGGTTTGGAGGAGAAAGAGGGGGAGCACTTTAGTTGTGCATAAAGATATGCAAATGAAATAGGGCTGAGTGGGGCCCTTTGTCAGTTCCCAGTGGCCTGTTTGGGTTTTCATGCCTCTTCTAGTGGCCTCGCCCATGAGCACTTCCTCTTTGGGATCATATACTCTTTGATGAACTCCTACTCATTCACCAAAGCCCCAAAGAAATTGCTCTTCTCCATGAGACCTTCCCTGACTACCAAGGAGCTTGCCCATCTCTCCAACGTGATGCTACAACATCCCCTATAAACACCCACTAGAGACCTTTTCACATGGCATCCTAATGTCTTCCAAGTGTGTCTGTCTCAATCATAAGGGGAGGTACTGCATCACTTTGCACACCACCATATCCTCCAGTGTAAACAGCCGTGACTGGTACCAGCAGGTGCTCAGTGAAGGAGTTCCATGCCCGGTAAAGAGCTTCATATGGTGTTAGACACAGGGTGGAAGGAAACGGTGCAGCGAGTGCTGGCTTCAGATGAACTACAACTTTCCTCCAGTTTATTTTCATTCCACGAATGCTAACGAAATACCTACTATGTGCCCCACACTGTGCTGAGCTCTGGGGGCTGCAAAGACCACAGGTTCTGCTGCCAAGGGGCTTACCTTTTATGGGAAAAAACTTCCCTAAAGTTCTGGTTAGGTCACAACCAACCCAGCTCAAAAACTTTTGATGGCTCTTTATTGTCCATTAGAAAAAGGTACATATCCAGACCTCTAACCCTGGCCTGGAAGGACCTGCCACCACGTGGTGCCACCTTTCTTTTCCAACTATACTCCCCCGCCTCTCCTGGGGGGCAGTAAACTGGACTGCTCCCCACTCCCAGGCACCCACCCTCCTTGTTCTATTTTTTAAAAATGGGGGTGGGGGAGTCAGTTGAGGAAGGAACTAGGTTGAGGGTAATTGGTAACATAACTGAGCTAGGCTCTGGCTGGCTGTTCTCTGTGCACTGTCATATTTATACCACCCTGAAAATGTGTAAAGTCGTAGCATTATCATCTCTATTTTACTGATGGGGAGACTGAGGCTCAGGGAGGTAAAATCCTTTCTTCAGAGGCACACAGGTTTCACTGGTAGAGCTGGGACTTAAACCCGGATGTCTGAGCTCTATGCCACTCTTGTTTTTCCATTCGTAGTTTACAGGCAAAGGTCTATGAATTATATGAGCTGGTGGGGCTTGCGCACGTGAGTACGTGCATGTGTGTGTGTGTGTACGTGTGTGTGTGTGTGTGTGGTGCTCGGTATAAGAGGGCTTTCCGGGATCCCTGGGTGGTGCAGCGGTTTAGCGCCTGCCTCTGGCTCGGGGCGCGATCCTGGAGGCCCGGGATCGAATCCCATGTCGGGCTCCTGGTGCATGGAGCCTGCTTCTCCCTCTGCCTGTGTCTCTGCCTCTCTCTCTCCCTCTCTCTGTGACTATCATAAATAAATAAAAATTAAAAATTAAAAAAAATAAGAGGGCTTTCCTTCTGAGTATAATGCCCCATGCTTTATTAGCAGATCCTCTTCTTCCATGTACGCCAAGCTATTTCAGCTGTGCCCTGAGTTGGGAACTCCTATGCATTCAACAAAGCCCAGCTCCAGTTGCCCTGCTTAGGTCAAAGAAGGCACCAATTTGGTTAGGATGATAGCAGTAAGCCTGAGTCATACAACCCTTCAGAGACTTCCTGCTGGAAGAGGCAGGCACTGTAGAGCACCCTTCTGCAGTTACCTGGAGCTCCACACCGTAGCCAGTGTAGACTGTCACGTTGTACGTACACTCCAGGAAGCTGTTGAGGGGCAGTGGTGGGTAGTCGCTGGAGTCGATGTACCCTTCAGGATTGGAGAAGCTCACGCTGCAGGGAGCTGGAGGAAGCGCTTTAATTAGGACACAGAGGACAGCTCCGATGTCATGTCTCAGATGGGCTGCAGGGTGGCACCAGGCCCCTGGGACCCCTGTATTCTCATGTCCCCGGCCCTCCCATTGCTGGTAACAATGGTTTTTCAGTTCCAGAACCAACCTGATAGTCAAAACTGCAATAGCTGACCCAGAATGATTACTTACTGCATACCGCTAGGCACCATTCTAACCCATGCATGGGGCCGACCCCCATCATCCTTGGGGGGCCGGAAATTTCACCCCCATTTTAGAGATACTTAAACCAAAACTCAGAGGGAGCCAGTGTCTGGGCGAAGCTCACACAGAGGGAGCAGGATTCAAACCCAGAGCTTACACTTTTTAGAGAGAGACCACGATGCTTTGGTCCAGAATACACCTATGATCAACAGCTGGTGTCTGTCTTCTCTGAAGGCAGGAAAGAAGACAGAATTAAGACTAGAACACAGAAGTGCATTTTATCAAGTCTGAAGGAGTCCATGTAATGGTCAAAGTAAAAGCACTTTGAGGGGTGCCTGCTGGCGCCGTGGTTGGGCGTCAGACTCTTGGTTTTGGTTTGGGGGTGGTGGTCTGGGGTCTTAAGATCAGCCCAGCCACAGGCTCCCTGCTCAGTGGGGAGTCTGCTTGACATTCTCTCTCCCCAGACGCCTGGGTGGCTCAGTGGTTGAGGGTCTGTCTTCTGCTCAGGTCATGATCCCGGGATCCTGGGATCAAGTCCTGCCTCGGGCTCCCCATGGGGAGCCTGCTTCTCCCTCTTCCTATATCTCTGTCTCTCTCTGTATGTCTCTCATGAATAAATAAGTAAAATCTTAAAAAAAAAAAGATTTCCTCTCTCCCATTCCCTCTGCCCCTCCTCACATGTGTGCACTCTCTCTTTCTCCCTCTTGAAAAATAAATAAACCTTTAAAAACAGCACTTTGAAAAAGCTAGGGCTTTTGGGCAGGTTAAAGGATTCTATTCCAAGTTGAAAAGGGTTTGAATCCCACTCGTTAGATGTGCAGCCTTGGGCAAATTGCTTGATTTCTCTGAGTCTCAGTTGTTTCATCTTTAAAATGGGGATATTAATTCCGAGCCACAGGTCAAGCTCACAGTCAGTGCTTAATAGGTGGTAAGTGATGGTGGGGCCTGGACCTGCCTGGCCCCCCTCCTGCCATTCCTTGCACATAATGGGTGCCCCATGGTTGCAGCAGGAGGACTGGGGGGGTCTGGGGGCTGCATACCTGGGGCCTGCTCAGTCGTGATGACCGTGGTGGTGATGATGGTGGATGTCGTGGTCTCCTGGCTCTCCTCTGAGGCCGAGCCGGTCAGTTCATTCTCGCCTTTGTCCATCAAGGTCATGGGACTGGCATCCTCGGGGGAAGCGTCGGTGGCATCATCAGGCATGGCAGGCTCCCCGGGGTCCGGTCTCTGGGGGAGCGTGTGGGCCACATAGGGCTGCGAGGTGAAGGGGGAGATCTGCAGGGGTGCGGGCGTTGTGGGGACTGCACCTGCCTTCCGGTCCAGCCAGAGGGGCTCCTCGGAGGCGGCGGGCTCGGGGTCCCCCGGGGGGCGAGGCTTCTCGGTGGCAGAGGAGAGGAGCCCCAGGCCTGAGGACGCAGGCAGGGACACCGCCCTCTGGACGGCTGCTGTGGCCGTGGCTTTGGGCCGCAGCTGTTTCCTGGCTGAGTTCACCTGCTTGAGTGAGGGCAGCTTCTTCCCGGAGGGGAGGGCACGCTTGGTGGTGGCCTCCTCGGGCAGCAGCGTGGACAGGGCAGCCGAGGGGGCTGCCCCGTCCAGCCTCGGCTCTCGAGGATCTTCCCCCGACTGTGCCGGATTCGGAGGGGCCGTGGTCAATCTCTCTTCCAGGCTCTCTTTGCTCAGACTGCTGCTCCCCAGTGCTCCTGAGGGCAGAAGGGAAGCACCCGAAGGGCCAGCATCTCCTTCCCGGGGCACATCTGGGGAAGAGGGAAAAAGACACCTGTTAGCTTGGGGCCAGGGGTGGGGGGTTAGGTCCTCCACTTCCTGACTCAGGGGCCTAAGAAGGCACCCAAAGCTTGCCAAGAGGTCAGGACAGATATGGGGGCTGCCTTCTTGTCTCTCTCCTGACCCTCTCTCCCTCTGGTTCTCTCTCTCCTGCTCCCTTCCTGTCTTCTTTTTGCTGACCATGGAGCCTCATGGTTGATCCTGCCAAGGCCCCAGCTAAGCATTATGGTCACAGAAATCAAGTCCACAAGAGTCTCGAGTGCCAGTTGTATATGTACCGGAAGGCATAATAGGAAAGGAGAAATAATCATATTTAGTGCATTAGATGCTTAGAAAGAGAGAAGCTTTGCATGCTAACAGGGCAGAGACAATAGGCCTCTAACCCAGTCTGTGTGGCAGGACCACCATGCACAGTTGGGCAGGCTGTTCATTGCACAAGCATGTCCCACAAAGGCTGGGGGGGGGGGGGTTGTAACAAGCCCACACTCTTTTCTCCAAGCTGTGTGCCCTGGCTCAGGGCTATATTGTCCTAGGGTTGGGACAGGGGGCACTTTTTTTTTTTATTACTAAATAATTAAAAATTGACCTTGTGGGTGACATAGAAAGATTTGAAGATTCAGAATCATGAAATAGGTTCAGGGCAGAGGGATTCAGGAAGAGCATGGAGGCCAGGCTGAGGGGAGCACAAAGGAGGAATACGAGGGGGAGCAGGTGGAGGGTGATTAGAGAGAAAGCTGGTGCGGTAGAGAGGTCGCAGGGCCAAGCCTTGGTGGGCACTGTATACCCTGCTAACTGTGATTTATTTTTGTCTTGAATGTAAACCCACCTAGTAATTTTATTTCATTATTATTTTTTAAGATTCTATTTATTTATTCATGAGAGACACACAGAGAGAGGCAGAGACATAGGCAGAGGGAGAAGCAGGCTCCCTTCAGGGAGCCCGATGTGGGACTTGATCCCAGGACCCCGGGATTATGACCTGAGCCGAAGGCAGATGCTCAACCACTGAGCCACCCAGGTGCCCCTCACCTCGTAATTTTAAACAAGGGCTGGCCCCAGGAGCTGTTTGGCAGACTCATGTCTGAAATCAATTGCATTCACTTGACTTCTGTCAATTTCAAGCTGGCAAGTGGCTTTGACCTCCTCGAGCCTCAGTTTCCCTAGCTGTCAAATGGGGCTATGGCTCCCCGTTGCGCAGGATCGTCATTGCTCAGTAGGTGTGTGTAAAGTATGCCTGCAGACGGGTACCTCCGGGTGCCTCACGTACGGTGAGCGCCCAGCACATGCCAGCTGCTGTCTCTGTCTTTGCGGCTGTCATTGCATTCGCACCCTTCAGTGGGAAACTGGAGCGGTCCGAGCATCCCCGATGATGATCTCCAGATAGAGAGGAATTACATCCTGGGATAGAAGCCCTGGGACTGATAGCTGTCCTTGTCGATTTTCTGCAGACAGACACTCACTCAGCCACAGTCTCCGGGCTCTTCAGTCCTGTCATTTAAATTTATTTCCGCCGCCGTTGGAAAGGCTCATTTACTTTCACGGAGTCGGCGGCAGTGGCTTAATCTATATAGACTGCAACAGTTTGCAACTGGCATCGACAAATGTTCCTGTTGTGTCACATTGATTACCAGCCAGCGTGCGTTCCAGGCTCGGGGTTGTGCCAGGGCAGGAAGGGGCCTGGGGAGGACGGGGCATGTGTACATGTCCCGAAGGCAGATCAAGGTCATTCAGGGGCCAAGCAGGTTTCCTGGCCCAAGGTGGGAAGCATCAAGGCTTCAGAGTTAGACTCGGATTCGAATCCTGCCTTCGACATTCTCCAGCTACATGAGCCTGGGCAAATCCATTGAGCTTCTTCTGTGTAACAGAGGTACCCCGTCGACCTCACAGGATCAGATCAGATGTGGGTCTGCTTGATAGCTGTGCTTTTTGTGTTCACTGTCGCTTTTATTAAATGATTGATGCCGACCATCTCTGTAGACTGTGCAGTGCGAAAAAAGTGAAGGAGCAGAAAGAGAAGGGGACACCTGGCTCCCGACGCCTGCGGTGGTTCGATGTGCAGAGCTTGGATCACCAGGGGTTGGGGGACCCAGATGGTGCTCCTGCCTTGGCCACTACCCTCTAGCATAACTGTGTGGGTTTCATCTTCTCTCCATCTTCTCTGTCTGTGTCAAATGGGCAGCCACACTGGGTCACACTAGTCAGGTCTTGCAGCTCAGACTCTTGGTCTGCAGAGTGATCAGGTAATTGGCAATTATTCTTCGAGCCTTTTGTTAATCTGGCTAGAGAGGGCAGAGTGAGTGCTTCGATCCTGACGCTGGCTTGGGAGTTTTGTTGGGTCCCCTGGCTATATTAGTTTCTGCCAGTTCTTTGGCAAAAATGTCCCCTTGATCACGAGTGAGGGAGGTAAGGGAGGAGGAGTGAGGACAAATGGAAGAAAGCACGTCAGTGTGCCTCTGGCCATAATAATAGCAGTATTTATGACATTTCATTTGGGATTGCTTTGTTGAGTGCTGCATATATGCCGGGCATGTGTTAAATGCTTTTTACCCACGACCTCATTTTATTTTTTTCTTGGCTTTTTAAGGGAAAAATTATTCCTATTTTACAGATGAGTAAAGTGAGGCTATGAGATGCTAAGTTAACCTTCCAAGGTCACACAGCAGAGCTGGGTTTCCAACCTCGGTTTTCCTGATGCCAAAGACCATGCTGGCAGCCCTGTTAAGACTGGGGGTATTGTTATCACTGAGCCTCTCCTCCTCAGCTTGAAGCAGTGTCCTCCTCCAAAGACTACCCTTCAACCCTCAGTTTTTTGCTTCGCTGCTGGGTGGGCTATTGTGTTCTTCAAATTCACCCACACGATGCCCTTCACCCCTCCATGAGTTCCTTGTTAAAATATGCATTTATAAGTCTCCCCTGCCAGACCCAAGACATCTAGATCTCCAGGGGTGGAGCTTGAAAGTGGAGCCAAAAGCCCCTCTGGTGACTCTTATCCTCAGAGTTATCAGAAAAGCTCAGTCTGGGGGCACCTAGGTGGCTCAGTGGTTGAGCATCTGCCTTCGGCTTGGGTCATGATTCTTGGGTCCCGGGATTGAGTCCTGAATCAGGCTGCTCACAGGGAGCCTGCTTCTCCCTCTACCTGTGTCTCTGCCTCTCTCTCTACATCTCTCATGAATAAATAAATAAAACTTAAAAAAAGAAAAAAAAGCTCGGTCTGGCAGGACCCCAGGTGTAGGTTAGGGCCACAGGTGATGACTCTTTCCAAGGCCTGTGATCTCCTCTGGCCATCCCATCACATCTAGGTCCAAACAAGCCCACGGGAGAAGGAGGGTCCATAATCAGCTTCCTCCCACAGACTCTGCCCTCAGCTCTGGGGTCCCCATGGTAAAACTGATGCTAACCATGGCAGCAATTAGGCCTTTTAGGAAGTAAATCTGGCTGGGCTGAGTCAGCTCCTTCTCACCGAAAACCTAACTGCTAAGGGGATTTGGTATCCACTAGGTAAATTTCTCTCCCCGGCCCAAGGCGGCCTCCTCCTCCGGGCTCCCACGGTGGGATCTGGATGGTTGGCTCCAAACTCAAGGCCATGTTCAACACAGATGAGTGTCCGGCTGTGGTCTGCAATGTATGCAGCCTGAAGGTCTCCTTCTCAGGCAGGATGTTCCAGGGGAGCGGAACGCAAAACCAGGTCCCAGCAGGACCTAGTCAAAGTTGGATCCCAGGGCCTTCGAGATCCACAGACTTACTCACTCTCTCCACCAGGCTGGTGTTTCCCGGGGCCCCAGTGACCACTAGATTAAACTAACTGTTCTTTCTCAGACCGCTTACAAATTTCACTCATCCCAGTCACATCTGGCTGATTCTTCCTCTATCGTGTGCATTCAATGTCCCAATCCAGTGCTGCCCTTCAATTAACGGGCGACGGCTTTGGGCGCCGACTTTCTCTGTTGGTTGATACTCAGGATGAGAGAGTCAACTCTCTAGGGTTCGGTCCCTGCACTCTAGGAAGACAGACACACCTGATAACCGAATACGGATATTGAACAGAAGCGACAGAGCTTTCAGCAAATACAGAAGAGGCTGATCTCCCCATCTCCAGATGGAGTGAAGCACACTGAAGACCCCTGAGCATTTGTTCTGCCATCAAAGAAGAGGAGGGAGGGAGGCCTGGTGACTCAGTGGTTGAGCGTCTGCCTTTGGCTCAGGTCATGATCCCAGGGTCCTGGGATCGAGTCCCACATCCATCTCCCAGTAGGGAGCTTGCTTCTCCCTCTGCCTGTGTCTCTGCTTCTCCTTCTGTGTCTCTCATGAATAAATAAATAAGATCTTAAGAAAAAAAAGATAGGGAGGGAGCACCTCTCTCTTTCTCCCTCTCTAACTTTGATGAGAGAGACGGCGAGATTAGAATGAGAAGTATCCCCATTAAAGTCGAAAATGCACAATGCGCTCTGGAGCTGAGGGTTTGTGTCACAGATGCCCGGCAGCAGCAGAGTGGCGACAGCCTCTCACAGCGCGCGGCACAGGCACAGAGTGATGGGGCGGGAAGCGCAGGAAACCACAGCTGGGGAATGCGTCTGCTATAATATTCAGTGAAAAGAGCAAGATGTAAAATTCTATGGTGTGTATGAAAACGACTGGAACAACCAACTAAAACAAATTGTAAGGCAGGGCTGGTTTTTTTGTTTGTTTGTTTGGTTTTATTTTAAACTATACCAGACTTCACTTTTTAAAAAAATTTTTTAAATTAAATAAAAAAATTAAGTATAACTGACATACATTCTTCTCTTTGTTTCAGGTGTATCACATCTTTTTTTTTTTTGTATCACATCTTAATAATTCTATGCCTTCCTCAGTGCTCAGTGTGATAAATGTAGTCACTGTAATTTGTTACTATATATATTTATTTTACATATATACTATATACATACTATGTACTATATGCTATATATACATGCCAATATATATGTATGTGTGTATATATATAAATATATATATTTTTTAAACAGAGAGAGTGCAGGGGGAAGGGGCAGAGGCAGAGGGAGAGAGAGAACCTTCAGCAGCTTCCACACCCAGCTTGAGGCCCAACGTAGGACTTGATCCCTCGACCCTGAGATCATGACCTGAGCCAAAATCAAGAGTCAGACTTCACCATCCAGGCTCCGTTACAATATGACTGTAGGAATGGCACAAATTGGTGGCTCTGGTTACCTCTCTAGGTGGCATGGGTTTTCTTCCTTCTACTTTTTGGTATTTTCCAAAATGTGTCTAATAAATATTTAGTACTATTGTAAGTGAAAGAAAAATTTATGAAAAGAGCTGGGTTTAACGCTGTCCTTAGCACCTAGTGGTGGAGAGGCCGAGGGGAAGCAGACACACATTTGCTATCACAGAAGTACTCCATTCACTGAGTCATGGAGCTCTTTTGGGTCTCCAGGCAGGGATGATGATAATTCTTCCCTCATTGGACTGCTTACAGTGAGGACTTTGAGGAAGCAGGGCTGGCTGGTGCATCAGTTGATGTATTTTTGGTAAAGAGTACTATAAAAACGTTGGTAACTAGTCTAATCATCATTAATAATATCTGATTCAGTTGGTTTCTTGCACCTTCACATTCCTCAAGAAGAAATTGCCCAACAGGGACAAAATCAATAATTAAATATCACATCTTAAAGATTCAAAGGCTCCTAGAATTCATGGTTATAAACTGATCAGACTGGGGACTTGAGGTACAGAGGGGAAATAGGTTGCTAAGGGTCACCTGGTGTGTTATAAGCAGTAAGAAGACAAGGCTAATTGGGGCTTGAAAAAAAAACCACACCAGAGCACATCAAACACAATAAAAAAAACAAAACCAGGAACATCTGGACTGCCCCAAAGAATGTTGGTTATCCTATGCCATCTGTGTCTTTCTTTGTTGGGGGAAGAAGGGGTTGCCCTGTGAATGGTAGGATATTAAACAGCATCCCTGGCTTCTATTCACTTGGTACCAGTAGCAACCGCCACCCCCGCCCCTACTTGTGACAATCAAAAATGATTCCAGACATTGTCAAATGTCCCACCAGTGAGGGCAAAATTGCCTCTGATCAAGGACCACTGGCACTGCCCACAGAACTGAGAGGACCTTCCCTCTCATTCCTGGAACTCATTGGCTTTGTTTGACTCGTATTGTTGACTTTTAGGGTAGAGAAGATCTTAGCCTAATTCTCCTCTTCCAACTTAAGTTGAATTGAGTGAGGGCTGGGTTTCCTTCTCCTACTCACATTGATCATTCATTCATACATTCAGTGAGCACCTCGTATGTGCCTACACTGGGCCAGGCAACAGGCGCTGTCACCGAAAGGTCCACCTGGGGAACAAACATTTGGAACCGCTGAACACAACTCATTCCTTACAGCCGGGGAGGACCCAGCTCTCGTGGGTTACTCAGTCCTGCAGGAACAAGGATGCTCTGGTAGATTCATGGTGCTGATCTCACCTGGACTTCGAGCAGATTTTCTGGGGCAGAGAGGGCAGAGGTGGGTGGTGGGTGGGCTTGGGGGTAGTGGGGTTTCGTCTACTGCCTTAACGGCAGCCCTGTAACTGCGTGCCAGCATGCACAATACTGATACTCAGATGGTGATTTACACTCCAAAAACCGTATTGCCAGTTGTCATCTCATTCCCCCATGTAAACCATTCCGTCAGATTGGTATTTTCTTTTTCCCATTTTATAGATTAAAAATCAAAAATCAAAAAAAAATAAAAATAAAAAATCAAGGTTCTGAGAGAGGAAGTGACTTGTCTCAGATTGAGGAGCAAACTGGGGTAGTAAGATATTTTCTGACATTGCTTCCTGGGCTCATTCCTCTTTCCCACACCCTAGAATATTTTTTCCCTCTAAATTAATTTTAAAATTAATTTAAAGAATAGGGGTGTCTGGGTGGCTCAGTCAGTCACGCATCTGCCTTTGGCTCAGGTCATGATCTCAAGGTCCTGGGATTGAGTCTTGCATTAGTGGGGAGCCTGATTTTCCTTCTCCCTTTGCTGCTCCCTCTGCTTGTGCTCTCTCACTCTCTTTCAAATAAATGATCAAAATCTTTAAAAGAAAAAAAAATCTTTAAAATAAGTGCCAGAATACTTGAAAGGTATGAAATCAAAAGTGTAAGCACTGCCCCTCCCTCACCCAGTCTGCCAATCCCGCCTTCTAAAGGGAATCAGTGTTAGTAGCATTTTGATTAATCTCCCAGTAAAATGTACTGATGTAAAAATAATAAGATTTTTTTTTTTAACCTTAAAAGGTGTGGGGCAGGCTGGGTGGCTAAGCGGTTTAGCACCGCCTTTCAGTCCAGGACCTTATCCTGGAGACCCGGGATCGAGTCCCACATTGCGATCCCTGCATGGAGTCTGCTTCTCCCTCTGCCTGTGTCTCTGCCTCTCTCTCTCTCTCTCTCTCTCTCTGTGTGTGTCTCTCATGAATAAATAAATAAAATCTTTTTAAAAAATATCTTTAAAAAAGGTGTGTTAGCACAGAGGGGTGTGGGGCTGAAATCAGAATTGCTTGTGTTCCAGACTCAGCCCGCTGCTCACTGCCCATGAGATCCTGGGCAGTCACTTCTCTGGACCTCACCATTCTCGTCTACAAGGTGGGATCACACCAGTCTTACCTCTTAGTGGCGTTAGAGAGTAAAATGAAATCACGGGTATAAAGCACAGGACTCAGAGAGCAGCCTGACAGCCCTCATGAGCTCTGCTGTCACTTTCTATCTGAACATTCTCAGAGTTATTACATTGTGTATATTGCTCTGTCACTTACTGAGAAATGCATTTTGAAATATTTCAGTCACTCAAAGAGAGTTAAAGACTAAGGCAACAAATATCCATGTGTATACATCGTTAGCTTAAGAATCAGAATTCAACCTGTATGGCAAGGCCCCGGTTTGCCTTCCTACCATATGCTCCTTCTTCTTCGCCACCCCCTGGGAGTAACTACTGTCCTGAACGTGGCCTTCAGCATGATCATTATTATTATCACATTACTACTATTTGCTGTGTGCATCTATTTATCACACATCAACTTCTCTGAACACTGTGTGGCATGTTTTAAAGCTTAAATAAATCCTTCAGGGACACCTGGGAGGCTCAGTGGTTGGGTGTCTGCCTTCGGCTCAGGTCCTGAGTTTCACATCGGGCTCCCCGCAGGGAGCCTGCTTCTCCCTCTGTCTATGTCTCTGGCTCTCTCTCTCTGTGTCTCTCATGAATAAATAAACAAAATCTTAAAAAAATTCTTCAACACCCTGCTCTTTTTTCCCCTTTTTTCTTGCTCAGCCCTTGTTTTTTTTTTTTTTTTTTAAGATTTTATTTATTTATTCATGAGAGACACACAGAGAGAGGCAGAGACACAGGCAGAAGGAGAAGCAGGTTCCCTGTGGGGAGCCTGATGTGGGACTCAATTCTGGGGGATCATGACCAGAGCCCAAGGCAGATGTTCAACCACTGAGCCACCCAGGTGCCCCTTGTTCAACACTTTGTGAGGAGCATCCACATTGATAAGTGCAGTTTTGATTGACTTATTTTCACCACTGCATAATATTCCATTGCATTAGCATCCCACCACCAATCTTTCACTTAAAATCCATCATGATTATCTTTTCATGTCACTACCTACATGGTCTTTTCCTTTTTAAAAAAAATGGCTACATTAAAATATAAACATGTATTATTATTATTATTATTATTATTTTTAATTTATTTTTTATTGGTGTTCAATTTACTAACATACAGAATAATCCCCAGGGCCCGTCACCCATTCACTCCCACCCCCCGCCCTCCTCCCCTTCTACCACCCCTAGTTCGTTTCCCAGAGTTAGCAGTCTTTACGTTCTGTCTCCCTTTCTGATATTTCCCACACATTTCTTCTCCCTTCCCTTATATTCCCTTTCACTATTATTTATATTCCCCAAATGAATGAGAACATATAATGTTTGTCCTTCTCCGACTGACTTACTTCACTCAGCATAATACCCTCCAGTTCCATCCACGTTGAAGCAAATGGTGGGTATTTGTCATTTCTAATAGCTGAGTAATATTCCATTGTATACATAAGCCACATCTTCTTTTTTTTTAATTTTTTATTTATTTATGATAGTCACAGAGAGAGAGAGAGAGAGAGAGAGAGAGAGAGGCAGAGACATAGGCAGAGGGAGAAGCAGGCTCCATACACTGGGAGCCCGACGTGGGATTCGATCCCAGGTCTCCAGGATCGCGCCCTGGGCCAAAAGCAGGCACCAAACCGCTGCGCCACCCAGGGATCCCAAGCCACATCTTCTTTATCCATTCATCTTTCGTTGGACACCGAGGCTCCTTCCACAGTTTGGCTATCGTGGCCATTGCTGCTATAAACATCGGGGTGCAGGTGTCCCGGCGTTTCATTGCATCTGTATCTTTGGGGTAAATCCCCAGCAGTGCAATTGCTGGGTCGTAGGGCAGGTCTATTTTTAACTCTTTGAGGAACCTCCACACAGTTTTCCAGAGTGGCTGCACCAGTTCACATTCCCACCAACAGTGTAAGAGGGTTCCCTTTTCTCCGCATCCTCTCCAACATTTGTGGTTTCCTGCCTTGTTAATTTTCCCCATTCTCACTGGTGTGAGGTGGTATCTCATTGTGGTTTTGATTTGTATTTCCCTGATGGCAAGTGATGCAGAGCATTTTCTCATGTGCGTGTTGGCCATGTCTATGTCTTCCTCTGTGAGATTTCTCTTCATGTTTTTTGCCCATTTCATGATTGGATTGTTTGTTTCTTTGGTGTTGAGTTTAAGAAGTTCTTTATAGATCTTGGAAACTAGCCCTTTATCTGATATGTCATTTGCAAATATCTTCTCCCATTCTGTAGGTTGTCTTTGAGTTTTGTTGACTGTATCCTCTGCTGTGCAAAAGCTTCTTATCTTGATGAAGTCACAATAGTTCATTTTTGCTTTTGTTTCTTTTGCCTTCGTGGATGTATCTTCAAAGAAGTTACTGTGGCCGAGTTCAAAAAGGGTGTTGCCTGTCCAATTTTCCCAGCACCATTTATTGAAGAGACTGTCTTTCTTCCAATGGATAGTCTTTCCTCCTTTATCGAATATTAGTTGACCATAAAGTTCAGGGTCCACTTCTGGGTTCTCTATTCTGTTCCACTGATCTATGTGTCTGTTTTTGTGCCAGTACCACACTGTCTTGATGACCACAGCTTTGTAGTACAACCTGAAATCTGGCATTGTGATGCCCCCAGATATGGTTTTCTTTTTTAAAATTCCCCTGGCTATTCGGGGTCTTTTCTGATTCCACACAAATCTTAAAATAATTTGTTCTAACTCTCTGAAGAAAGTCCATGGTATTTTGATAGGGATTGCATTAAACGTGTATATTGCCCTGGGTAACATTGACATTTTCACAATATTAATTCTGCCAATCCATGAGCATGGAATATTTTTCCATCTCTTTGTGTCTTCCTCAATTTATTTCAGAAGTGTTCTATAGTTTTGAGGGTATAGATCCTTTACATCTTTGGTTAGGTTTATTTCTAGGTATCTTATGCTTTTGGGTGCAATTGTAAATGGGATTGACTCCTTAATTTCTCTTTCTTCAGTCTCATTGTTAGTGTATAGAAATGCCACTGATTTCTGGGCATTGATTTTGTATCCTGCCATGCTACCGAATTGCTGTATGAGTTCTAGCAATCTTGGGGTGGAGACTTTTGGGTTTTCTATGTAGAGTATCATGTCATCGGCGAAGAGGGAGAGTTTGACTTCTTCTTTGCCAATTTGAATGCCTTTAATGTCTTTTTGTTGTCTGATTGCTGAGGCTAGGACTTCCAATACTATGTTGAATAGCAGTGGTGAGAGTGGACATCCCTGTCTTGTTCCTGATCTTAGGGGAAAGGCTCCCAGTGCTTCCCCATTGAGAATGATATTTGCTGTGGGCTTTTCATAGATGGCTTTTAAGATGTCGAGGAATGTTCCCTCTATCCCTACACTCTGAAGAGTTTTGATCAGAAATGGATGCTGTATTTTGTCAAATGCTTTCTCGGCATCTAATGAGAGGATCATATGGTTCTTGGTTTTTCTCTTGCTGATATGATGAATCACATTGATTGTTTTACGGGTGTTGAACCAGCCTTGTGTCCCAGGGATAAATCCTACTTGGTCATGGTGAATAATTTTCTTAATGTATTGTTGGATCCTATTGGCCAGTATCTTTTTTTTTTTTTTTTTTTTTTATTGGTGTTCAATTTACTAACATACAGAATAACACCCAGTGCCCGTCACCCATTCACTCCCACCCCCCGCCCTCCTCCCCTTCTACCACCCCTAGTTCGTTTCCCAGAGTTAGCAGTCTTTATGTTCTGTCTCCCTTTCTGATATTTCCCACACATTTCTTCTCCCTTCCCTTATTTTCCCTTTCACTATTATTTATATTCCCCAAATGAATGAGAACATATAATGTTTGTCCTTCTCCGACTGACTTACTTCACTCAGCATAATGGAATATTACTCAGCTATTGGCCAGTATCTTGTTGAGAATTTTTGCATCCATGTTCATCAGGGATATTGGTCTGTAATTCTCCTTTTTGGTGGGGTCTTTGTCTGGTTTTGGAATTAAGGTGATGCTGGCCTCATAGAACGAATTTGGAAGTACTCCATCTCTTTCTATCTTTCCAAACAGCTTTCGTAGAATAGGTATGGTTTCTTCTTTAAACGTTTGATAAAATTCCCCTGGGAAGCCATCATTATTATTTTTTAAGCCCCAACATGTGGCTTAAATTCCCTACCCTGAGTCAAGAGTTGTGTGCTCCACTGACTGAGCCAGCCAGGTGCCCCTCAACGTATATGTTATTGAGCCAGGCTCCTATAAATTAATATTTAGGTTGTTGCCTTTCTCCTCCCAAATAACACTGCAATAAATATAATACTGCAACAAATGCATCTCTTTGGTGAACATGTCCACCTAATTCTTTAAGAGAGTGTCCTAGAAGTTGCATTGATCATCCAGATGGTTTATGTATTGAAATTTATTTATTTATTTTTTTACATTAAAAAATTTAAATTCAATTTGCTAGCATATGTATTTAAATTTTTAAAAAGATTTTTTTAATTTATCTATTCATGAGAGAGAGAGAGAGAGAGGCAGAGACACAGGCAGAGGGAGAAGCAGGCTCCATGCAGGGAGCCCGATGTGGGACTCGATCCTGGGTCTCCAGGATCATGCCCTGCACTGAAGGCAGCGCTAAACTGCTGAGCCACCCGGGGCCGCCCTGTATTTAAAATTTTGATTGACACTGAAAAAGTACCTTCCAGAAGAACCTGAACCTATGTAGCCTGCTGCCAACTCCACCCAAGAGTGCTGTTGCTCTCCAGCCTTGTCAAGATCTCACTGATATTTCGGTGACCTTCAGCTAGAAGGCCTGAGCTGGAATGTGGGGCCTCTGGACCCAGGCACGGTGTCCTTCTAAAGTGTCCCCTGCCCCGGTGGTTTGAGGTACTCTCTGGCCTTCTCCAGTTGCTCCTAAAGCTGTGCCCAAAGTCTGCCTGGACCTTTCTTTTCCCTCTCACCACATCTTTACTCAAGAGCATCCAGCAAGCCCACTTTAGGATGCTTCACTGGTCCACCTTACAACAGCCGGAGTTTAGGGAACAGATCAAGCCAGTGATTGGTGGCCAATGAAGGCTAGGAAGAATGTGTGGTCGCAGAGGGTTCAGAGCAAAAAGGGAATCCATCTGAACTGCAACAGATTTGTAGGTCAATGGGCTGCATGGTCGGAGGGCCACCTATGGTCGTGACACCCACTGCAATGGTACAAAGCGTTCATAATACAAAGTAGCGTTGGAGGTAACAAAAGTCTGGAGATGAGGTACCTGTCCATCTACTGGTGGCAGGTTACATGATCGCAGAAGCCCGCACTGGGATACACACAGGGTTCAAAGGAATGAGATGAAGTCATTGGCGAATAACATGGAGAATAATCTGGCGAGAATGTTCAAAATTACAAATACATCTCTCCTTTGACTCCACAAGCCCGCTTTGGGGAATTTATTCCGCAGAGGGATGTTTGCCCACATTCAAAATGATGTCGTGCAGGGTTAAGCAATGCTGTGCTGTTTGTAGTAGCAAAAGACTCGAAGGCTTATTTTACTCGGCATAATACCCTCCAGGTCCATCCACGCCAATCGGAAAAAGACAAATGTTATATGGTCTCTTTCATTTGGGGAATATAAAAACTAGTGAAAGGAAATAAAGGGAATGGAGAAAATGAGTGGAAATATCAGTGAGGGTGACAAAACATGAGAAACACCTAACTCTGGGAAATGAACAAGGGGTAATGGGAGGGGAGGTGGGCGGGAGGTTGGGGTGACTGGGTGATGGGCACTGAGGGGGGAACTTGGCGGGATGAGCACTGGGTGTTATGCTATATGTTGGCAAACTGAACTCCAATTAAAAAAAAAAAAGACTCGAAGGCAAATCAAATATCCACCAGCAGGGGTTAAATTCATCAGGGAACATCCAGACAGAGTGCTATGCAGGGGTAAGAAAAGAGTGCGGAAGCTCTCTGTGGTCCGAAGAGGAGAGGTGGCCAGTTTCTGTTGTATTAAAAAGCAATGTGTGTAGAGTTTGCTGCCTGTTGTGTAAAAACGGTGAGAGAAAATAAGGCTTTATGCGTCTGCCTTTCCTACTGTGTGCGTAAAGAAACTTTGAGAGGAGGCCCAGGAATCAAATTATGCTGGTTATAGGGGACGTGGGGTGTTGGAAATAGGATGAGGTCTAAGGGTGGGAAGGAGAATTTTCATTATATATCTTTTCACAGATCCATACCTATGCATATATGTGTGTAGGTACATATACATATATAGGTGTATGCATGTGTGTCTACACAAATAAAATATTACCTGTTCAAAAACCATGTAACTGAAAAATAACAAAAAGAATGGCAGAGCTGTGTGCCAACACAATTCAGTATCAAGTGGGAAAAAAATCTAGGGAGAATAGCGGATACAGTCGGTCTCGTGTGAGTGGGAGGGATGGATTTGAACAAGGTAATGGGACTGCCTTTTCAGAGCAGGACTGGGGCTTGGGACTGCAGGGACAATCACATTTTATTGCACGTCATTTTACACAGTGTGATTAATTTGCAAAGTGTATGCTATTTTTATTGCAATAATAATTAGCAATAATAGTTAATAATAATGATGAACTCCCTGACGTTTGTCACACCAGGTTCAGAGGAGGCAGAGAATAAGCTCCGGCTTTTCTCAGGGTTTCTAACTGCTCTTGAACTTCCACAGGAGTCTCTCCAGACTTCTTTACTTGTCTACTGCTGCCTGGGAACCCCAAGTCAAAGTCACTTGGGGAGGACAGAGTATAGATGTCCAGCTGTGGTCTGCAGCCCAGATTCACCAGTAATTAAGCTGATCCCATTTGGCTCTTTGTGTCTATTTGCCAGTTGGTTAAAATCAGAGGAGAAAATTGAGGAGGTGAGTGACCATGCCTCCTCCCCTCCTCCTCCTGCTGACTAATTAAAGTCCAGAGTCTCAGGAGAACTGTTTTTTCCTTTTTTAAAGGTTTTATTTATTTATTTGACACAGAGAAAGAGAGAGAGAGCACAAGTAAGGGGAGCAGCAGAGGGAGAGGGAGAAGCAGATTTTCCGCTGAGCAGGGAGCCTGATGCGGGGCTCGATCCCACGATTCAGGATCATGACCCGAGCTGAGGTCAGACCCTTAACTGACTGAGCCACTAGGAGCCTCTCAGGAGAACCTTCTAATGGGTCTCACTGTCTTGTTTATTTTACTCAGGTTAAGCACAGGTAAGCTGGACCTAGCACATTTGCCCCTCTAGGGTGTACTGCTTTTGCAGTTAGATCAGATGGTCCCTGGTGGTTCTCCACCTTTGATAAAACAGATTGGAATCATCCTATATAGGTAGGCCATCAGCCACAGCAGATTTCCTGTCACATCTCCAAAACTCAGTCCTCAATCAGGATTTGTACTAGATGAGCCCTTGGAAAGGAGCAAATTACCAGATTTTTAAAAAACATGTTGTTTATTTATTTATTTGAGACAGAGAGAGAGAGGGAGAGAGAGAGAGTGAGCAAGCAGAGGGAGTGACAGAGGGAGAGGGGGAGGCAGAGAATCACAAGCAGACTCTGTGCTGAGCGAGGCGTCCGACTTGGGGCTTGATCTCAGGACCCTGAGATCATGACCTGAGCAGAAACCAAGAATCAGACTCTTAACTGACTGAGCAACCCAGGCACCCCCTAAATGATCAGATTTTGTGTTTTAAGTTGTTAGAAAATCATTTGGGGTGGATGGGTAGTACTTTTAAGGCATAAAAATCAGATCATGAAATCTCCAAAATCCATCAATAGCTTCCCACCATGCTGAGAATAATATTAAAACTCCCTTCAATGAGCTACAAAGCCTTTTGGATTCTGGCCTTGGAACCCTTTCTCCAAAATCACCTGTTACCATTCCTTCCCCTCAAACTATAGTATGACCACACATACTTTTTTTTTTTTTTCCTATTCCTTAACCTTCCAAATTCATCCTGTTTCTCAGGGCCTTTGCATGTGCTGTTCCCACTGCCTCAAATTTTCTTGTGTGTTATCTTTGTTTGGCTGGCTGCCTCTGGTCATTCAGGTCTCAGATCATCTTCTTCAAGACACCTCCGTCTCATCACTCTCTGTCTCACTTTCCTCAGAGTGCTTACCACAAACAGAACTACTGATGATGTGTTTCCTTATTCCTTGTCTGTCTCCACGAAATGGTCCACACTTAGGCAGCAGTAACAAAGTTGGGACAGGTAAAGCATCCTTTTTTTTTTTTTTTGGCAAAGCATCCTTAATCTTTGGTTTCCTATAGTGCCCATTTGGCAGCCAATGAATATTGAGAGGAGGGACAAGAGAAAGGATGCCTTGGGTGCATTTAGCAAGTGCTTAGGAGCTAATGAAATTTCCTTCAAATCCAGAAATTCCAGAATTCTGGAGGTGGCTTGTATGGGTGGTGGGGAGCAAGGTGCAGACATTACTATCAGAAGACCAAGTGCTCAGGCTCTATCCTGGTGAAGGCTACTATGGTCCAGTCCTCAGCCTTCTTATGGATCAGCTGTCTTTAGCTCCTTCCTTGTTACCCAATTTTCTCCTCAAGATGAACATGGAAAGATGTCTATTCTGTCCTCCTTCCATCTGGATGTGAGTTAACTGGCAGAGAAATGGGTGGCCGAAAAGAGGGAGGAGGCTGGCGTCATTGACTGACCATTTGTGACTCAACCCTTCCATTATGAGGGCATAGGAAAAGCCTGAGACTCCCAGCAGATGGTGGCAGGAAGGGAAACTGAGTCCCCAAAGCAAAACCCTACTGGATTCTCCCCTAGGCAGCTCCCCCTCTGTGGGAAAGGAGGCAGGAGAATCCCCTCAATATGGGATCAACCTAACCAAGATCTAGCAACTGTCTTCATCAGGCTCAGACATCCATCACTCTGAAAAAAAGTCACCAAAGGTGATTATTTATGGGGGCACTGTGTTGTCAGGAAATGTCCAAGGCTGGCCAGATCCCACCAGCAATCAGGCACCAGGGTTGAGTGGGGGACTTGGATGAGCTCAGTTTTTCATTTTTACAATGCACCAAAGAACCTCAGTCCGAGCACCATGAGAGAAGTAAAGATGGCAAGTTGTATCTTAAAATGACATTTTTAGATAACCTTTATTCCCAAAGCTGTGGTTATTAAAACCTTGGTATTCTCCTGGACTTTCGTTTGCAACTGCAGCCCATTCGATCCGTAGCACCCATGGGGATCTTTCTAAACCACCCCCTATCCAGGGCCCAGTGGGTCCTCCTTGCATTTATTCTTCTTCCCTTGATTCATAACACTACGAAAGAGGTCAGCCACAGTGTTAATCACACTATCATACTTGGCTGGCTTCTTTCTTATCTTCTCTGCTAGAAGTAAGTTTCTTGAGGAGAGTGGTCGCTTCTGCCTTGCTCATCACTGCCTGCCTAGGACCTATCCCATGGCCATGGATCTGATACCCACTAGGCCCCTCACAAATATCTCTCTAATGAACCATGGATATGCCTGCAGTATTGGTTGAGAGCAGACTCTGTTAGAGAAGTTCACCTCTTTTTTTAAAAATAGATTTTATTTATATATTTGAGAGGGAGAGAGAGAGCAAGCACAAGCAGGGGGAGCAGCAGGGAGAGAGGGGGAGGGAGAAGCAGTCTCCCCACTGAGCAAGGATCCTGATGCAGAGCTCAATCTCAAGACCCTAGGATCATGACCTGAGCCGAAGGCAGACGCTTCACCAACTGAACCATCCAGGTGCCCCAAGAAGTCCACCTCTTTAAGAGGGACTGTAGATTAGTAGACTACATTACTGGCTATCATAAAACTGAATCTATGCTAAACTTAATCCTCGATAAATATACTTGGCTTATGATATGTCTGGAGAGATGTTCTAGGTGAATGTACACACCTAGGTGTTCTAATTGCAAAACACGATTCCATCACGGTGCAAGCAGAGAGCCTGAGGACAGCCCATCCCTATAAATCCCATAGTTTGCTCCAACAACGGGGGGTGGGGGGGGAACAGAAGCCCACATGGTGAGTTTACTTGTTGCTGTCTTTTTTTTTCTGGCTCTGCCCACGATGCCACGGTCGTATGGATGGAGGAGATGTCGGAGCAATGTGTGCATCACTCAGGAGGGCCCACCAAACTGCACCGACAGCTGACACACCAAGTCTGCTGCCCAAACCTGGGGACTGCAAGGGACTTGCAGGGGTGTTAAAAGGGCCAGCTTATATAGGAAAGAACACTCTTTCAGTGTCTCGGCTACGAGACTAATTATCTATAATTGTCCTTTGTGAGCTGGCTTCTTCCCCATGAATGGGCCTCCTTTGTAACTCGTGTTGGGTTCAGAAAGCCTTGAAAATTCTTTTATGTCCAGTTGCCTCTCATCAGAGCAGTGGCTGGGCGGTACGTCCCTCTTCTCTGTGAATGAGCCCGGATAGCAGTTGGCACAGGGGTGCCATCCTGCCTTTGTACCTTTAACAATCCGATTAACTGTGGCTGACGGCAGTGCCAACTGATTAGCATTTAAACACTTGTCTCCCTTCCCACCTCCGTCCCCCACCCACCAAACTCCATTCATGTCTCATGGTGCGACTTTCTGATTTCTCACTGATGGTAGTCGGGAGGGGGAGAGATATGTGGCGTGATTTACTTGCAATTTCTTTGCGTACCAGAAAATCAGTGAGTCACTGGGACGAGGGCTGGGAGACAGAGGCACGACCCCACTCAGATAGGAACCCCATGGTGGGAAATCTATCTAGAGTCAATTACCTATCTACTCGCATAGACACATATAATACTGGGGGATGAATCCAGATGGTCCTCAAGTGAGTTTAAAAGACATCATGAGTAAGTTTACAACGTCTTTTCACCTGTTTGCTCAGATTCCCAGACAAGAATAAAGAGCAGAGCAGACTGGCATCCTGGGATGCTTATGGGGACATGCTTGGAGGTGGAGAAGGTGGGAAGACTGGTACACCTGGTCTTGGGAACTGGTGTTGACATCAAATTGCTATGTGGCCTTGAGCAAATTCCATCTCTCAAAGCCTTGGTTTCTGGCTTTGTAAAATGAGGGCAGTGATCTTTGCCTGGTCAACCTTAAAGAGACAAAAACTGGGGAGTGGAGGGGAGGAGTTGTGTGTATGACCAAGTTCTGAGATGCTTAAAGCACTTTTACAACCTTGAGGCTCACTTGGTTTCTTTTAAGAGGTGAGGGTGGTCCTCTCTTCAGACAGAACCTGGACAACAGTGGCTTTATTTGCTGGAGCCAAATAAAACATGCTTGTGGCTTCACCTGCATCATTGAAAATTTTCTTTTCCTGAGAAGTGTCTATTTTTATCTTCATTGTAAGGATGGGGAAGTGCTGGTGAGTGGCAAAGCCAGGATTTGAACTAGGGCTGTCTGACCTCCAAACCCATGTCCCAGTGAGGCGGGAAACAGGCTGTATGTTTAGTCTGGCTGGCCCCCGAATCCTAGCCTGGAGTGAATGCTGAGTGCTGCCCAGGAACAAACTAGCACAGGATCTGCTTCAGCTGTGAGATCCCCAGAGATAAAGGAGGACCCCCAACCATGCCCCATGGGTAACAGAGAGCCAGATGCTCCTCCTGAGGACTGGATTGTAGAGAAAAATAAGAGAATAACTTTATCAAAGGCAGATCCCAAAGGTAAGGGAGCTGGCTTAACATACCTGTTTTAGAGATGGGTATGGCCCGAGGTTCAAAGGGGAAGGGTCTGATCAGGAAGGTCAGGATTCTTCAGTGACTCTCTCTATGCACTTTGGTCAAAGTGTGTTTTCATCTCTGAGCCTCAGTTTTATCTGCTGCATAGTAGAATAATTTCTTGAAACAAAAGCTTCAGTGGAATGACAATCTCTCCTTGTGCAGTAAAGGATTCACTCAGCAGTTTGGGATTGTCCACACCCTGCACATTTTAAAGAAAGGTTTGGTGCTTGCCGCCATGCCTGGGAGGGAACCTCAAAACCCTTGGAATAATCCTGCCTGATAGGAGGGTCTTTATTTACGTGAGGCATTGGGCCCCTCCTGATACTCTATGCTAACAGCATGATTTATGGGTGGCAACCTTGGGCTTGGCATCAGTTTGACCTCTAGGGGACCTGGAGATTAACGTTAGCCACATGGGTGGTCAGTCATGCCTGTGTGATCAACCCCAAGTGGGCACCCTGGACACCAAAGCTCGGGTGAGCTCTCTTGGTTGACCATACTCTGTGGATGATACACAGTACCTCATGCTGAAAGTCCGGGCTGTCCGCCGGGAGAGGACACAGGGATGTCCACTGGGAGAGGACAACTGAGGATGTATGCCTGGCCTCTCCCAGACTCTGCTCTCTAGGCTTCTTCTCTTTGCTGATTTTAGTTTGGATCCTTTCACTGTAATAGACCAGACCTCTGGGTTTGACGGCTTTTCTGAGTTCTGTGAGTCCTTCCAGCAAATTATTGAACCTGGTGGTGGTCTTAGGGAGCACCGAACTCCCCAATCAACCACAAATGGGGCCATATGGATTGAATTGGGATGGAGGAAGGGGTCTGAGAGCTGCCCTCTGAGGCGTCTCCTTTCCTGAGCCACCTTTGACGAGGATGATGATGGTGGTAGTGGTGATGTTGGGGACTGATGGTGGCTAAGTGCCTGCTGCAAGCCAGCTCCTGTACTAAACGCTTTTACATTTACTCCTCTCAACAGCCCTGGGAGTGGGTCATATTATATTCCACATTTTACAGATGAGAACACTCAGACCCCCAAAAATTTGGTCTCTTGCTCAAAGTAACACAACTAGTGGCTGGTGGAGTTGGCAGTGGAACATAATGTGTAAATCACAGGACAAGATGGGCAAGATATCCCTTCCAGATCTGATGTCCCATGGACATGTGATTCTAAGGGATTATTTATCTTTTGGGGCCATGGCTGAGAATTCTAGGGTTTGGGGGAAGAAATGGTTTCTGCTTATCCCCACTTCTTCGCCACTCTCTCAGGTGATTTCCTCCATGCCAGGTGTACACCTGCTACCTTCTGGGCCAGCTTCAAGGGGGGACTTGGGTGCCAAATAGGAGAAACTGTTCCATTCTATTCCACTCATCCCATCCTATCCTATCCCATATCACCCATCCCATCTACCCCACCCCATCCCATCTCATCCCATCATGTATTGGGCACGTGCTGTGTTGGGAGACTACAAGGATGTACAACACATCGTCTCTACCCTCAGCCTCTACAGGTCAAGATTCTCACCAGGCAGATGAGTTCAGTGCATCCCGGGGAGCAGCTTGGCACCACTGAATGACAAGCCTCAGGCCCCTCCATTCTTTAACTCCTGGTCCTTGATGTCTGCCTCTTGGAGTTCAGCCAGCCTCTGCCCAGAGCCTAACGAGCTCTTATAGCCAACAAGAACAATGCCTCGGGTGTGTGTGGGCCTGAGGCCGAGGAAGTGCACAGAGCATCCCTTCACTCCCTGGCCCGCCTGGTGGGCAGGTGGTGGGTGTGGGGCTTGGGGGAAGTGCCGGAGGGGGCGGATTTGGCGGTCCTCAGAGTGGCCATTATCAGTCCCCTGGCCCAGCAGAGACTACACAGAGCGCCTCAGTGTCCCAGCGCCCACCTGGCCCCCTTTGCAGGCACCCTGCCTGCACACATTGGCACTGGGCCATCTCCCTGGAGTGGGGGGAAGGATGTCCTTTGATTCATCAGCAGCCAATGCTGCCAAGGTTGGCTCTGCACACGTGGGCTTGAGATGCAGAGAAAGAGACGCAGAGAGATGAAGAAGGAAAGACAGCCATCTCCCTTACAAGCCAGAACCTCGGCTTCACTCACAATGTCACTAGTAAGTTTTACATAATGACAACAACAGCTACCCTTTCGAAGCCTACGATGTGCTAAGTGGTTCCATGCACCGGCTCATTTAAGCCTCAGAATTACTCCAGGATACAGGGACTGTTTTCCCATTTTGCAGTTGAGAAAAACAGAGGCTCAGAGGAGGAAATCCATTCACCCAGGAACAGACTGGAAGACAGTGGTGGAACTGGGATTCAAACCCCCACCTGTCTGATATACAAGGCCCTTATCATCCCGCTTTACTGCATCCTACATATCATTCAGCACATTCTAAATACGTGATTTTTTTAAAAGATTTTATTTATTTATTTAGTTATTTTCTGTGGGGAAAGGACAGAGAGAGGAGAGAGAGAGAGAACCTTTAAGCAGACTCCTCGCTGAGTGCGGAGCCCGACGTGGGGCTCAATCTCACGACCCTGAGATGGTGACCTGAGCCAAAACCAAGAGTTGGACGTTCAACCAACTGTACCACTCAGGCGCCCCAATATGTGATCTTAATTTTCTCAATAGCAATTCATTGATTCATCCATGCTGTCCTACAGTCATTCAACAAATACTCCCTGAGAACCCGTGAGGGGCCAGGCACTGTGCTAAGCAACGTAGAAGCAGATATAAAATACATTGGCAACACCAGTCCCTGTTCTCAGAGTGGGTGGCAATGGAAGTGGGGGAAGAACTCCAGACCCCCTACCTTTATCTCCCAGGCACCTGTGCCTGTCTGAGCCTGTGGGATTAGGGCAAGCGGTGCCCTGAGACTTGTCCTTTACCTCTCTGCTTGGGGAGGCTGAGATTTATACTTGGCATAAGAGAACCAGATGCAGTCTGGCCAAGTGATAAGAGAACTCAGGCTTCTTGTGTGCAACCTCCAAAGTGGGGGAATGTCACGGAGACCATACTTAGAGCCTCTTGGTCCCAAACACACCTTTTAATAATATCTCATAAGCTTTTATTGGAGTATAATACACGGATGGAAAGGTCCACTCAATCGTAAGTGTACAGCTTGATGAACGTTCACAAACTGGACACAGCCATATAATAAGCAACCAGATCAGTCAGCAAAACACTGCCAGCACATCCTCTCCATCTTCTGGTCACACACCCCTCAAGGAGATCTTTATATTGCTTTCTATCGTTTGAGGATTCCTTTTGGCTGCTTATGAATTCACTGGATAATTACGCAGCATGTTCTCTTTTGCATCTGGCTTCTTTCTCGCTCTTTATATTTGTGAGATTTATCTGTGCTGATCCATGCAGTGATGGCTCATTCCCTTTTTTATTGCTGCAAAGTATTCTATGTTACGACTATACCACAATTTTCCCATTCTACTGATTATGGCCATTTGACCTGCTTCCAGTTTGGGGCTATTGTGAATAGTACAACTGCAAAACTTTATTACATGGATTATTTTTATTTTTATTTATTTTTTGGTGCACACGTATACCTACTTCTGTTGGGTATATTCCCAATAGAGTGCCGGCTACACAGCATGGCATGTTCATCTTTAGTAGACACTGCCAGAGTTTGAGTACAAATCTTCCAATTTTGATGATAAATCTGTCCAGCTGCTTTCCTACAATGCAGTAGCTAGCAGACTGGCAGAGACCTAATGTTGTTTATATAAATACTAATAATAATGACTATTTTTACTGCTGTTCTGTTGTTCCTACCCTCCAAGGACTTGGGAATAAAGACACGTGCTAAGCACCAAATGAAGGGTTTGTACAAAAACCTGAACCAAGCGAATATCCAAAGAGGGCAATCAGACAATATTCCAATATCAATTTCCATTTTCCAAGGGTCGACCGGTCATGTTTCATCCTCATTTTGGTATCCGGATCATCAGTGGACACTTCATTACATCCTTGGATGGGGATCAGTCTCCTTTAACTAAGCATGAAATGAATCCAGGGGGCTGGGCTGTAATTCGAAGTCGCTTGCCCATGGAAAGGGGCAGGAAGGTGGGTAGGGGTAGAGAGTCCACATGGGGAGGAGCTGCAAGCATTCAGGAGACCCCAATGAGGCCCTTTCCCACGAGAGCCACCCAAGTTTTATAAGCAGCAGGCAATGCATGCCCAATGCGCCATCTTGAGCCCCACTTGGGTAAAGAAGAGCTGAAGGAATGATCCCAAGATGACATTGGGTCCAGAATTTAAATCTCCATGAAGTCTGATGCCACACTTTCACTCTGCAGGGCACTGGAGACATCCACAGCTTCCATTCTGCAAACTGGCTCTCTTACATCTTTGCTACCATGTCTTTGCTATGTCTTCCATCACTGCTTCTAGTGCATCCCTCCCTGACCTTCAGATGTGCATCTGGCACACATATCGCGCCAGGTATTGGGGTCAGCCCTCCACTGTGCATCATCTGATTTCATCCCTCTGTGTCAAGTGCCATGTTTGTGTCCATTTTATGGATAAATAAACTGAGATTCAAAAAAATGAAGTGATTATTCCAAAGCTTTTGAAAGCAGGTTTAGCCTATGCTGAGGTCTGCCTGACTCTGGGGCAAGTGTCTTTAACCACATCTTGTGTTCTTGGCCCTCTGACACCTTCCCCCAGGGCTCTTCCTCCTGAGAACATTCTTTTCCTTCTTGGATGGCTTCTCTTCCCTCTTTTCCTGGTCCTCTCCCTTCATGCTCTAGGCTTCTAACAGGGCAATGACAACTCATTGGCCACAGCTGAAACGACACTGGTGGGCGAGATAATACAATATTGATCTTCCCACGGCAGACTCTATTCCTTGTAGCAAGTGGAAGGGAGATTAATGCAGGGCCCTGGCGGATAGCAAACAGCATCTGTAAGGCAGCTTCTGTGACAGGCAGGATAACATGCTTTATTAGCCTTATGACAAGACAATGTTTTACCATAATTTTTGATCAGAGACTGGGCGATGTTAGCATCAAAATACATTTGGGAGGCAGTCACGCCGTGTAAGTAGTGGATGAAAAATACAGTCAGTGGCAGGGGCTGGTGGATCGGAGGTTGGGGTTAACCTCAGCTTTTCAAAGGGAAAAGGGACACAGGAAATGCAATGGATGCTCAGACCTCCAAGCTAGGATGCCAGGGTTCCAATGCTGGCCCTGCAATGACCTCTCCACGCTCTAGGTTTTTGCATGTATTTAGGTTCCTGATCTAGAAACCCTTGGCTATTGCCTTCCCCCAGACTAGTGTTTCTCAAAAGACTACTCACAGCAGAATCTTCTGGACTGATTTTTAAAATGAATTCCTGGGCTTCATCCCAGACTAAGGAGTCTGTGCTTTTACCAAGTACCCCTGGTGAGTTACGTGACCACTGATGTTTGAGAACCACTGCTTTTGGGAGCTCTGAGCATGGAGAAGATGACATCCCACAATGTCACCACCACCGTGTCATTATGCTCATAAAGCTGCACTGAACTGCATTATAGTTAATCATGTAATATTTTTACAGCACTTTTGCATGTACACAGCACAGTCACATCTATTGCTCTATTTGATCCTAGAACAAACTTATGGAAGAGAAATGAAAACTACTCTTCTTCCCATTTTAGAGAGGAGAATACTGAGGCAATCATGTCAAAGATCTCATTGCCAGCAAGGACAGTAGCTGGCATTGGTTCCTGAGCCTTCCGTCAAACACACCTGCTCTTTCAGATTCTCCCTAGACCAGGGGTACATAACTGGGGGGGGGGATTCTGCCCCCCAGGGGACATTCAGCAATGCCTGGAAACATTTTTGGCGGTCAAGCCTGGGGTGGGGAAGGGGTGCTACTAGTATCTAGTGGGTAGAGGCTAGGGATCCCACTCAGTACCCAAAATGCATAAGACTGCCTCCACCACAAAGACCCACCCAGCCTAAATGTCAGTACCGCCGAGGTGGAGAAACCCTGACCTATGTACCTGCCTCTATCCTACCTGGATTTTATTCTAAATTTACTGGGATGCTTCTAGAGAGTTGTTGGCACAAGGAGTTATATGACCAGATGAAGGTGCTGTATCCCTCTAGAGGTGAACTGTCAAGATGACAAAGGAAATGCTGGAAGACCCGTTTAGGAAGCTAATTTATTCGTGGCATGATCTTGGCCAGGCCACCCCTCCCTGCTGAGTCTCAGTTTCCTCTTAGGTAGGACGAGGGTGGAGGGATCCCACTAAACAGGATTCCTCCTATCACTTTAAAACTGTCTTATGATCTAATTCTGTCTAATTTTCTGTTAATGCTGGGTGACCTCCTTTGGAAGGCGAGACAAGATCTGAGAGGCTGGCCCTCTGAAAGTCATTGTGCATTTTGGCCGATCCATCTTCCCGCCTCATCAGCCAGATTTGCTCCATGTTAAAAAGGAACTCCCAAGGCAGAGAATGCTTTGGAAGGAAATTGGATTGGAATTTAATTGATGATCTGGGCGATATGCCACAGCTATTAAATTACCCTGAAAAGCCAACCCATTGTTCTATACAGAAGCAACATGGCTTTGTTTGGATAATGCCATGTGGGTGAATTCAGTTTCTTCCCCACTGGACCCACTGTGAGTAGAAGTGTCTCTTTGATGCCAGTGGGCCAGATGCATACCAGCCCTCATGATGGCCTTCACGTACTTCATGGCTGGAAGTGTCTCAAATTCACCAGTGCCTCCAAATCTAACTGCACCTCTTACTCTTTCTGACCACCCTCCTTGCAGTCCTGGTGATACTCCCTTTAATCTGACCATTCCATGTCTTGCCTTAAAACCTCTCCATGGATCTCCATCATCTATGCTGGCAATCACCAAATTCACTATATTGGGGGCTATTGAGAGATGGGCCACAAAAAATAAATTTGGAGATATTTCCTCCTCTTGGACAATTACAATGCCTACCTTCCTAGTAAAGGCTCTGACACGTCCTACAGCAAAGAGACAATGTACCCAGCTGGGTTGAAACCACGTTTCCCAAATCATCTGCACATTATTCCCTTTCTGCTATTCTGTTCATCCACATCTCATTTATTTATGTCTTATGAAATAGGCTTCCACAGAATTCCAGTCTGGCAAACAGTGAGCTGTACATGGAAGTACAAAATCTTTGGCCTGGCATTCAAGGCTCTCCATGGAAAGGTTCTTGAAGCCATGATGGTTAGCCTCATGTCCTAGCTTCCAGCATTTGCTCTATAGCCATTTCAAACTCCTTGACATTCTCTAAGGCCCATATTTTAGAAGGGCAGGTGATAAAGCACAGTAGTTACAACCAAGCCTGGAGTCACTGAATCTGAATCGCTGAATCATATTTGTGCCATTTCCTGGCAGTGTGAGCTTCAAGAGTTAGTCACCGTGACCTTAGCCTCTTTACCTGTGAAATGGGTATAAGAGCACCACCTCTAGGGTAGTTGTACGAATTCAATGAGCAGACATATGTAAAGAGCCTAGAACAGTCAACACTCAGTACCTGTTAGCTCTTGATTTAATTATATGGTTATAACTGTACACACAATTCCCTCTGTTGGAAATACTGGCTCTCTTCTTGGCCATCTGGCAACCTCTAGTCATTCTCAAATGTCTTGGCCCTGACCTTAGCCCTCTGTAGAGACTTCTATACAACTCTTCAGAAGAGAAAGGCACCCCTTCCTCTCTTCTCCTTCAGCACCTTGCCCTCTTTCCTTTATTCATCCCCATTTAATTGAGCCCCTATCCTGTGCCTTCCACTCAAGGTATTGAGGACACAGTGGAAACAGGATTGACTTGGTCTCTGACCTCTTGGAGCTGAAAGTCTAGAAAGAAAGACAGACATGAAATAAAGAATGGCACAGCTGCATGCAGCCAGGAGGAGAACTATGGGAGCACTTACTAGGACCCTGGTTTCTTGCTCTTGGTATGTTGCATTTTAGTGACTTACTTTTTTTTTTTTTAAGATTTATGTATTTATTTGAGTGGGGGTGGGTAGGCAGAGGGAGAGGGAGAGAGAATCTCCAGCAGACTTTCTGCTGAGGGAGGAGCCTAATGTGGGGCTTGATCCCATGACTCTGAGATCCTGACCTAAGCCGAAATCAAGAGTCAAACACTTAACCAACTGAGCCACTCAGGTGCCCCAGTGACTTGTTTTTAGGCACATCTCTTCCACTGGAGAGGGAGTTCTTTCAGGAGCTGGAGTGAGTGCCTGGAGCATAGAAGTCACATCTGAAATGTTTACTGAATGGTGGGAGGGTCTGGGAGCAGTAAAGCTTGGGGATGGCCCTCATCCCCCTCTCCCCCTTGACCAAACATACCTGCCAGCTACTGGGGCGTCTACCATTTGGAACCAAGCATAAACCAAATCCCTTAAGGAAGGGAAGACAGAATGACCTGGTTTATTCTATTTGAAGAACTCAGAGTTCCCAGCACCCTGGGTGCCTCTCAGAGCTCCATTTTTATTTCTTAAAGAAAAATAATAAAGCAGGTTAGTGCTAAAGAAGATGAATAGGAAAGAAGGCAGGCTAACTGGTGGTGTGCAGCTCTCAGAGGTGCTTTCCTTGTCAGTTCCAGTGAGGGGAGAGAGAAAAGACACGATTCTTCAAATAGCTCTTCTCTTTTTGGGGAATATGTAATCGTCTCAATTAAAACACAGACCAGAATATTTAATGGCACGGAAATTGATTTTGATGCTATTTAAATAATTTCCCCCTAGAGAAAACGGGTATTACTTGGCCTAATTTTGAGGGAAGCATTCATTTCCTTCCCAGCTCAGAACTTGCGTGCATGAGGTTCTGTTCCAAAGCAGATCTGAATTTGTGTCAGGTTCAGAGGACTTTTCCAGGGGACTGGAAGGGGAAGGAGCCTATACCAAGGCCACTTGGGTCAACTAGAGAGGTCACAGAGTGCAGGTTTAAAACTCCCCTAAGGATACCATCCTTAGCTCCTCTGTTAGGAGTTTCCATAGGAGTACTGTCCATGATGTCATTAAGAGCAGGGGCTAGGTGAAGGAGTGTTCAGTGATGTGTGGCCCTGTGTATTTTCCCCAACCCTAAAATACATTTGTGTAATACAAATGCTCCACATCCTGTAGGAAATGCACATGTTGGTTCTCTCTAAATTGCCTTTCTTGGGAAAGGACACTAGAAAGGAAATGAAACTGCATTTGCTACTCACTAGACCCTCTGCTAAGGTATTCCATTAAAATCCTACACCAAAAGCTCTTGACAAAGGAAAATCCATGGGTTGAAAGCAAAGGTTGCCAAACTATAGCCCACGAGCCCAATCTGGCCCGGTCCACCATCTGTTATTGTAAATAAAGTTTTATTGGTACACCATCATTTTCTCCTTTACATGCAGTCTATGGCTGCTTTTATGCTGCAATGGCAGTGTTCAATACTTGTCTCAGAGACTGAATGGCCAGCAAAGTCTAAAATATTTACCATTTGGCCCTTTACAGAAAAAGTTTTCTGACCTCTGGTTTGAAGTATGAATATATGAAATTATAGTTTTATTTTTTTTTAAAAGATTTTATTTATTTATTCATGAGAGACACAGAGAGATCAGCAGAGACATAGGCAGAGGGGGAAATAGGCTTCCCGCGGGAAACCTGATGTGGGACTCAATCCCGGGACCCCAGGATCACGACCTGAACCAAAGGCAGATGCTCAACCACTGAGCCACCCAGGCGTCCCAATATTATCATTTTAGTAGTGAAAAGGGGGAAAAAAAGGTAAAACGTTAACAATTTCACATGGTTTCATCTAATGCCCCATTTTGGAGTTAAATCCCAGTGGTTGTACGGCTTATCTCATTCATCTTCTTCATTTGTATTCATTTAGTAAATGGAACTAAAGTTCAGAGAGGTTAAGTGACTTGCCCAAGGTCCCATAGGTGGAAGGTGGCAAGATCAGGGCACATACTCAGGAGCCTAACGCCAAGATATTTGCTCTTCCTGACCCCTGGGAGGAGCCCTGACAAATCCTGTGCCCTGTTGTCCACCTCTGTGCCCTCAAAGTCACCAAATATTAACACCTCCCCTGCAGCGCTTGCCCTAGCAAATGCAGAGTCTGCCAAGAATCCAGAATTGGAATGACCTTGAGTTTAGGTTGCTAACAGTAAATTTTGTGACTGGAATCTTTGATTTGAGAAATGGCCAAAGGTCATCAGAGCTGACCCTTGGTGGTGGGGTTAGAGGTATCTCAAGAGCAGTAGGGGGGGGGTCTTAAAAACAGGAAGGAGATAACATAGCTAGATTTGCCAAGATCACTCTCCTTTGTGGCTGGAGCTTGGAGAGGGGCCAGAGTGAAAGCAAAAAGACCAATGCAGGTGAGAGATGGTGAGGCTTGGATAACAGTGGAGACAGAAAGATAAGATTCTGGATAGATCTGCTTGAGGTCTAGAGATCTTGGGCCTGGATTGGAAATGGAAGGGGGAGGGATTGAAAGAGAACAAAGGGCAAGGATGATGCCTGGACTTGTGCCTCAGCAACCAGGTGGATAGCAGGCTTTCCTGAGATGGGAAATGCTGAGCAAGGACTAGTTTTGGGAGGAAGATCAGATTTATCACGCAGGTCACTGCAGAAAGGGGAAACGGTTTATCTCGGTCGTTGGGAAGAATACGTGAAGTAACATTTGTTCAGAGCTGAGCATGTACCTGTGTTCCTTAAACATGTGGATTAAGGAGGCAGAAGGTCATCAACAAAGGCCTGTGGCAAGACGGGGAGAATGTGCCTTCTGGAGTCAGAGAGACACAATTTCAAATCCAGGGCCTGCCACTTCGTCACAACCTGACTTTGGATGCCTTATTTCACTTACCCAAGTCTTGGTTCCTTATCGGATGATGTGGAGACGTTGGAGGAATAGGCACCGTGCTAAGTGGTTGACAAGCACATCTCCATGAACCCTCATACGCTAGTACTCCCAGCCTTGTGTTATACATAACAACAATGGGGCAGGGAGGAGAAGGCACCTGCCCCAGTTACACAGTAAGCAGATGGAGCTGGACTTGGAATCCAAGCTGGTGAGCTCTGCAGCAATTATGGTATCCTGGAAATGACAAGTTTCCTGGGTGGCTGTGAGAATGAGACCAAGGGGAGGGCTACTGTGGCATCTGGCACCAGTAGACCTCGGGGCAGCTGAGTGGTATCAAGATTCCTTGCCATAGGAGTTTAAAGGGAACCAGGGCTGGGTACTGTGGGAGGCTTCCTGGGGGAGGTGGTATTAGATTTGAAACTGAAAGGTACTCAGTCAAGCAGGGGAAGAAGACCATGAGAAGAAGGGTAGGTGGGTGTGGAAGCTCTGAAGTACAAGATTAGTCATTTTGTGGACTTAAGAGGAACCAAAGTTCTCGGTCTGGTGTTCAAACCATTCCATTTTCCTTTTGATTGCTTTGGGGTCCTAGTGATGCCTACTGGCCTCTCTTTAGGGACTGAACTTTCTCATGGTAAATAATTTGGGTTTCACATCTTGGCCTTTCAGCATCCCTCTATCAAACTGTTCACATGGTGGTCTTCCTTGTCTCTGCTGGCTACCCTTTCTCACTCAGATTTTGGGCTCTTTGCTTAAACATCACCTCTGTAGCATTCTGGACTAGGTCAGTCCCCATTACATGCTCCCTGAGCTCCTCATGCTCTAATTACTTGTTCAACATCTGTCTTTTCCCCTAGGAAAGATGCCTGAGAGTGGGAACCATAATCTGGTTTTACGAATCTAGTACCAGCAGCTCTGAGATGGGCATGTACTCAGGCGAAATAAATACTTGAAGAAACGAATGAATGAATTTGTATCCTGCATCCTGGCTCCTTCGCCTCATCTGGGTTAATGTCTTTCCCTTCCTTCCCCTACGTGTTTCTACAGCTTGTCATGAGCGTGTGCATGGCTGAGTGTTCTCTCTACCACACAGGGTTCCCTTCTCCCTCAGAAGGATTGTGGATCCCTTTTTAAAAAAATTTTATTTGTCCTCCATTCTAGCCCTGACTACCAGGTTACTATCCCTGGACTTTCTCTTTTCTCCTCCTACCACCCAGCTCCCTTCCCTGTGGAGACAAGAGAAAATCCAAAGGGTTTCACTAGTTTTTCAGGACCCTCCATCTCCAGTCTTATCTCCATCGGACTCTGGGATTATTAAGGCTCGCTCTGGCCCACCCCAGAAGGCTCACATGATTGAAGCCCTTGTTCTTCCTCAATCAATACCACCTTTTCCTTGAAGCCAGCCCCAATTACCCTAGTCCAAGCTGACTTCTCTGGAACACCTGGGCCCGTTCTGTCCGAACCACTTTTGGGGGGGACATTTTATCCTTGTTTTATCTGTGTGGGTCCCACCATCTCTATTATAATTCTTTGAAAGGAGAGGCCTTATTTTGGTTAACTTTGTATTTCTGCAGCACCTGATGCCCTATGCTTAGCAGGCACATGCTACCCGCCTTCTATGTGTATGGTCTCTAACCACTTGATTCACGTATGTCTTCTGCATTCCATTGAAAATTTCATGCGGGCGGAGACCTGAGGCATCTCCATAGCTCTTGATTTGCCAGCCAAGAAGGAAAGCTAGTTTGAGCAGGGTCGTCTTGCTGCTGTGACCCCATGGGCTCCTCATCTTGACCTGCTCCTCAGATTGCCTTTCAAGGTAAAACTCTATTTTGAACATCATTACTGTAGAATAGGATTTTTGGCCCTAATTCTGTTCAAGATTGTCAAGGATAGAGGGAGACACCAACAATCATTATCTTGCCTCTCCTGGTGCCAGCTCATTTCATCCTCATATTCTAAACCTAACCTTAACCCAAAGCTCTTTTCTTTCTCGCGTTTGGAGCAAAAATACCACTTTCTTCTCACTTCAGCCACCGTGGTCCTAATCTCAAGCCAGAAATCTGGAAAGTGTTCTGTGTCTTCCCCCTCCATGTGTAGTCAATCACAAGTTTGCTTCCTTGACTTCACTGCTTTCTCCATCCCCACCAGCTCATGCCCACTGGCCCAAGGTGCCCACATCTCTTGTCCAGATGATTATGATCCTCCTTCCATGGCGGTTATTCTAAAATTCAAATATGGCTGGGGCGCCAGGGTGGTTCAGTCAGTTAAGTGTCTGCCTTCGGCTCAGGTCACGATCCCAGGGTCCTGGGATCAAGCCCCACATTGCATCAGGTTCCCTGCTTTTCCCTCTCCCTCTGCCTGCCACTTCCCCTGCTTGTGCTCTCTGCCTCTGTCAAATAAAGAAATAAAATATTTAAAAAATAAAATAAAATTTAAATATGGCCATACTACTCCTCTGCTTAAAATGCTTCAGACTCAACCTTCAGAATCTGGGTTGACTGCTTCAAACGTTGTGGACAAGCTCCTTCAGTTCAGTCCAGGCCTGCAAGTATGGCCTTGGCTCCCTCACTCTCCTTCCGACCCCAGAACCTTTAGAATCCAATCACCCAATTACACAGAATCACATATAATTTTCCCAATAGCTGTAGTATAGCCATAGCGGTTAGGAACACGGGTCCCACAGTCAGACTGCCTGGGTTTGGATTCAGTTCTGCAATCTACTAGCTGTATATAATGTTTATGTGCCTGAATTTCCTCATTTAAAAATAGAAAAAAAAGGGGGGATCCCTGGGTGGCTCAGCGGTTTAGTGCCTGCCTTCGGCCCACGGCGTGATCCTGGAGTCCCAGGATCGAGTCTCACATTGGGCTCCCTGCATGGAGCCAGCTTCTCCTTCTGCCTGTGTCTCTGTCTCTGTCTCTCTCTCTGTCTCTCATGAATAAATGAATAAAATCTTAAAAAAAAGAAAGAAATTAGATATACAGTAGTGCCTACTTCAGAAGGCTGTTGTCGTGTAAATGAGACAACTTGCACACAGGTCTTAACCCCATCCCATGCCTCTTTTCTCTCCATGAAACGTGCTGCACTATCTGCTCTGGTTCATGCTGGTGCTTTGCCCCCTTCTTCACCTGGTTAATTGCTAACTGCTTCTCTTCAGCTCCCAGTTCAGGTGGCATCTCTACCAGGAAGGCTTTTTGGGGTTCTTGGGCTGAGTCAATGACTCCCTGCTTCCTTTTTTTTTTTGACACCCTGATTCCTGCTCACTTTTCACACTGTCCTGTGGGACACACGCCATGTGAATTAGGACCTGGGGCTTCCCTCTCCCCATCCTCAGTGCCTGGCATCGGGGGACACCCTTGGGCAGCATTTGGATATGAATGGATATATAAGCATCTTCTCTCTTATGAGCCTGTGTGTATTTCAAGGTAAAGGTGATGCCTTCTCTCCCGGTCCCCCTCCTATTTAGCTCTCCACCCAGACTTGGGCAGAGTGGATGCTCACAAAAGACTTTTTAGCTTGGCTGAATTGGAAATGACAGACTCATTCCGGGAGTCCTCGCATGGCCATCGTGATGGGGGGGAGAGGGCGGCTGGCTGGCAGGAGCATGCTGATAAAGGCAGCCAGAGTTGGTATAAGCCATTTATTCTCCTGAAAGAACTAAAGCTAATCTTTCACGAGCAGTCTGGTCGGATTCTCGTTTCTAATACAGATGCTATCAGGGTCTTAGATGTGATAAACTCCCGGGGGCTTCTATAAGACTCTGAACGCTGCCTTGAGTTAAATGCCTGTTCTCTTCCCAGTTCCAGCAACTGTCTCCAGATCCGTGAGCTGCAGACAGCCGACTGCAGGGAAAAGCCAGTCTCCTCGAGGTCTGGAGTAAGCAGGCCAGGGGATGCTCTGTACTGTCTGTTCCCTCGCCCGGTGAATGCCCCTCTGCAGGCTTCAGGTGGAGCATAAACATTGCCTCCTCAGAAGGGCTTTCTCTAGCCAACTTAATTAAGAAAGTCTTTATCATTTTCCTGATGTCCCTGTTTATGGTGAGCTCCGTGAGGGCAGGATCCATCTGTATCCAGTCCACCTTTATATCTTTTGTGCCAATATAGTCCCTTGCACATAGGAGCTTCCCAATAAATATTTATGGGATGAATTACTGGATGGGAAGTAGGAGTGCTGTGAGACTCTGGGAAATCACTTGTTTTCTGGCTTGCTTCCTCTCCTGGAAAGTGAGAGAGCTGAACGGATTTTGGCGAGTTCCTTCTGGGTCCATTGTCTATGAATTTACAGGAATGAGACCAGGAAGAAAGAGTTTCATACTGGGTGCTGCTCACTAGGTGCATTCACTCAGGTCAGGGCTTCTCAATCTGGGCACTGTTGCCACTTCTTCCTGGTGGAGGCTGTCCCGTGCATTGGAGGACGCTGAGCAGCGTCTCAGGCCTCTACCTGCTAGATTCTGGTAACAACCCGACCCAGGTGGTGACAACCAAAAACATCTCTGGACTTTGCATATATCCCTTCCGCATCCTCATTGGGAACCCCTGGACTAAACGGTTGGGGCCTGGATAATCATGCTAAGGAGTCTGGACTCTGTCCTTCTTTGCATTTAACCAGAACCTTCCCTGTGGCATAGGAGCATGTTTCCCCTTGAAGGGCTCTCAGCCAGTGAAAAACTCCTTCCACTGCAATGAGTCTCAGACTTGACTCAGCATCAGAGTCATCTGGGAGGATTTCTTAAGATACAGACTGCTAGGCCCCACCCAGGGTATCTGATTCAGCAATCTGGGAAGGAGCCAAGATTCCGCATTTCCAGCAAAATCCCAGCTGATGCTGTTGTTGCTGGTTGAGGGACCAGACTATGAGAACCAGTGCCTTGTGGCCGTGGCTCCCAGTCCTGGCAGTGCTCAGGCCATACCCCACTACATCAGCATCTCTGGGCTGGCACCCAACATGTGTGTTTCTGAAGTCCCCAGGGGATCCTAGTGTGCAGACAAGCCCGAGCCTTCAGTCTCATGGCACAGAGCCAGCCCTGAGCACCTCTTCCACATTTTCTACATTCTGTTCACTCAGAACTAGTCCTTTGACCATTTTGGCCATGGGGTAAATGCTGGAATGGAGAGACCTACTTTTCATTCATGTTTTGGCTTCTTCCTCCCTCAGGTGGCCTCTTATCCACTGGGTTTATTCACTTGTTGGCTAATGTCCTCATCCCCATATGCCTTAGTTCATTCTTTCATGTGTCCCTTCCACCCCTCAATACCCCACCCGCTTATCTGCTTCCCACTCTTCATCTAGTGTCTCCAATGGTTCCCTTTGTCTCTACCTAGGTGCTTTTCCTCCTCCCCATTTTTATCTTGGCTCATTTATCATCCTGTCTTGCTTTGTGCACTGGGAGGACAAGAGAAGGATAACTAAGACGGTAGGCGTTTGCACATGGAAATCTTGCTCTTTCTGGCTCCTCTGCTCCCCCTCATCCCCACTAATCCTCCTCCAGACCTCAGCTTTGCCTGGGTCTTTTCCTGGATCTCCCAGAGGAGCTCACAACCCTCTTGCATGCTCTTACAACCCACAGATCTCACAGACGTAATTTTACAATGTTTTTTAAATTGCAAGGTTTCTATTTGTCTGTCCCCCTGGACTGAGCGGGGATCCTATCTGTTTTGCTCTCTCTGGGTCCCTGTGTCCAGCATGGTCCTGCCCCTGCAGTGAATGAATACAGCAAGGGTCCTCCTGCCATGGGTCACCCTCTCCTAACTGGCTCTGGCTGGGTCCTTTGTGCTGGTGACTGGTGAACAGGGAAGTAACAGTCAATCCCAGGACTCTTTTCTCAGCAACCGTGAGCCCAGATGGGTTGTGTTTACCTAGAAAAGACAGAAGCAGCCCTAATCCCCACTATGTTGGCAAAAGTTATTCTTGAGGGTCAAACGTGGATTTCTCAGGCTGACCTCAAATGCTGCATCTCATCCCAGGCTTACAAAACCCACAGGAAGTCCTTCTCTTCCTTCTACTGGGGAATGGGAGGTTGGTGTTTCGCCATTTTCTTTGTTTGGGGCACCTCTTGGACTTTGAGATCTTAGACGGTCTGACATTTACTCATCAGAGGGGATTCTCATTTCTCTTCCGGCCACTAAGTCCCCTGTAGGTGGGAAAGCTGCAGGAGATGAACACAGACTTCCCAAAGCATTAATCAGGCTCAGAGGGGAGCAAACGGCAAGTGTGTAAATGCAGAAGACTGAGCCTTAGGTGAAGAGCGCCTTACATGCCTTCACATCCCTCAGTCAGGGGGAAACAGGCAGTAGAAGAAAATTCTTAAGTGCTTTTTAGAACTGATCTGCACAATGCACCCCAGGCTGGCTTCATAGGAAGCCTCTCGACCAATGGCAAGTTCACTGTGGGAACCAGAAGCGCTAGCTTTCTCACTGGAAATGAGCTGGGACTCCTGGGTAATAGACTTAAGGACAGGAGACAGCTCACAAATACATGGCTGGAGACACCTGCCCACTGACAAAGAGCCCTGTATGATGTCCTCCTGACCTGGTAGCTGCCTACTGTCTTATTGCTGGGCTCACATTCCAGACTTTCTGCAATATGGCCGCTACCTCTAACCCTTCTTCACAAAGCCCCTCACCTCCCCCCAAACCCCCCAGATAGTTCCGATGCTCAATTCTTCCTATCTACTACCAGCTGGGAGGGGGATTAATGGAGATGCCACTGTCTTTGGAGTGTTCATTGTGTGCTCAGCACCGTTAGGTGCTTCATCACATGTGTTGGTTTTATTGGACATATCCTTTCCTTCTCATCCTCCCTCCCTCTCTCCCTCCTTCTTTCTCCTCTTCCTTTTTTTTTTTTCAATTCCTAGCTATAGCCAATGAGCATCCTTATGCATTAACTTCTGCTATGATCAAATCCACTCCCAAGCACAAATTCCCTGGAATGAAATTCTCTGGTCAAAGGGCATGAAGATTTTTATAACTCTCGCTGAACAGAATTGCCATATTGCTTTCCTAAGGGGTCTTACCAATTACAAAACATCCGAGCTTACCAATGTTACAGTAACCTTGCCAGCATCCAGTGTTATTGGTTTAAGTGTTTTAAGCTAATTTAGTCAGTGTAATGTGGTCCTTCCAGGATACTTTCAGGTGCATTTACTTGACCTCCATGAAGGATGAACATTCCCCGTAAACTTTCCACCTAGTGGTTCATGTTGCTGGGTTTTTAATTTATCTACTCTGTCCATTCGTATTTTGTGGTCCAGATCTTTCAAATTATAACTTTGAATAAACATTTTCAAGTTTCCTTATCACGTATCCTAGCAGCCTCTTTATTATATAATTTTCTTGTAAAAATTTAATCCTGCAGAAAGATTATATATATCTCTCTGGGTACTATATGTAGATCTGCACTTTACACATACACAGGAATCCAAGAACCAATTTTTGTCCCCTTGGGGGCAATATTGCCTTCATTGAGAATGCATGCAATGAACCAAATTCAACTGCATGGTTCTACGAAGTCATAATGAACTAATGATTATGAACCAAATAATAATTCAGCTAAATAAATAACTTAAATTCAACAAATATTTCCTATCATGTACAAGCAATGAACCAGTCACTGTGGATTCAGAAATGGAGAAGTCAAGGACTCTACTGCCATTTTATATTTTAATTAATTAGTTAATTTGAGAGGGAGTAGGGAGAAGGGCGAGGCAGGGGGGGAGGGAGAGAATCTTAAGCAAGCTCCAGTGCCAGCATAGACCCCACAGGGGGCTCAATCTCACAACCCTGAAATCATGACCTGAGCTGTAATCAGGAGTTGGATGCTGGGTCCCCTGGGTGGCTCAGTGGTTGAACATCTGCCTTTGGCTCAGGTCGTGATCCCGGGGTCCTGGGATCGAGTCCCACATCGGGCTCCCTGTGGGGAGTCTGCTTCTCTCTTTGCCTATGTCTCTGTGTTTCTCATGAATAAATAAATAAAATCTTTTTTTAAAAAAAGAGTCAGATGCTTAACTGACTAAGCCATCCAGGCACCCTTCACTGCCATTTTTAAAAAAGATTTTATTTCTTTTTTTTTTTTTTTCTCTTTTTTAAATTTTTATTTATTCATGATAGGCACACAGTGAGAGAGAGAGAGGCAGAGACACAGGCAGAGGGAGAAGCAGGCTCCATGCACCGGGAGCCTGACGTGGGATTTGATCCCAGATCTCCAGGATCGCGCCCTGGGCCAAAGGCAGGCGCCAAACCGCTGCGCCACCCAGGGATCCCAGATTTTATTTCTTTATTTGAGAGAGAGAAAGTAGGAGGCAGGGCAGAGGGAGAGAAAGAATCTCAAGCAGACTCCTCGCTGAGTGAGGAGCCTGGCATGGGGCTCGATCTCATGATCCTGATATCATGACCTGAGCTGAAATCAAGAGTCATGAGTTGGATACTTGACCGAGCACGCCACTCAGGCGTCATTTTTATGCAAATCCATGAAGAGGTTGGTTGGTTGAGAGAGGGCATTGCAAGGGGAAGGTGGGAGGGACAGCCTAGAAAGATCTGGGGACAGTAAAAACAAACAAACAAAAACTGGAAACAGATAACACCAATTGCATTGGTCACAACAGCAAGATAGATGAGAGGTCTGTGAGCAAATGTGTTTTGCCGGGGACTAGATACTGAACCATGTGTGACCCTGGAGATGTCCCCCCTGGTAGAGAAGGCTGGGCCCCTTGGTGGTCAAAGAGAGGCTGCGGTGTAGGAGGACCTGCTTCAAACCCTGGCTTATAATTTACTTGCTGTAAATTACAGCCAGCCATGTGATCCAGGCCAGCCATGTGAGCTTGGATTCCAAATCTGGGGAATGGGGGCAGATGAAAAGAACCACCCCTCTGCACAGGTGTGAGGATTAAATCCTCCCTATCCTCTCAGTACAGTGCTGGGGCATAGAGTTCGGGTTCCAAGACCATTTGCTGCTATTATTGATATCACTCTGTGAATTATGAGAACGTTGTCTATAGGCCATCAGATATCTGGGGTGTAGAATGGCTCTGCCACAAGATTTTTCAAGCATTTAAGGAAGAGCACAAGCTTCAGATGCAAAACCAAAAATTGGTGCATACCTCACTAAAATACTAGTTAAGCCCTTTCCAGGGTCCTTTTCTCATTTTTATTCTCCACCCAGTGCTTCTTAAACTCCAGTGTGTCCATGAGTCATCCGGGGATTTTGCTAAAATGCTGATTCTGATTCAGTAGGTCTGGGATGGGGTCCAAGATCCTGCATTTCTAACTAGTTCCCAAGGGCTGTTGCTGTCGCTGGTCTGCAGACCATCCCCAGAGTGATCTGCTCCAGTGGGCTTTGATGGGTGATGTCAGGACACTAAAGGCATCCAGGGAGAGAAACAGGGAGATGGACAGCACATCCCCAATTGCCACCATGGGCACAAGCGGCTGCAAGAACAGGGCATGGTCTGAATGTGCATTTGGAGACAGATGCCCATGATTGCTGTGAGCTACACGTCTCCCTGGCCCTGGGTTGAGGCTTTCCATGCCACCACCACCACTGAGCAGTGCCTGTAATGACAGCCCCTCTTCAGGAGGCACCGACTTCCTGCAGGCACTTTGCTGCCTTAGCAAGGATCTACCCAGGAGCCCTGAGATAAATCAGCAGTTGTCATAGCCTCACTTCACAGTGGGGGAAACGGAGTCTCGGGAAGACGACGGGTGTGGGCTCAAGGTCTAACAGGTAAAAGAGGCAGAGATGGGATTTGATTACAGAACTGACTCCAAGCCTCTCCCCACCCCCGCCCCCACCCCAAACTTACAAATCAGTGATGCCTGACTCCCAGTGACTGGTCCTGACTGCCAACAACTACCTGCCCACCCAGAAGATCTTCCCCAGCCCTGGGATAGCCTCTGGGGACACAGAGCTAAGGAAGAAGGGTAAGGCACTGATGGGGGCTTGCAGGCTACCTGGCGGGGGCAGCTCTGCACAGCCAGTTTCTGCCTCCGGGCTCTTTGCAAACATGCAGCACACTCCACCTCAAAACCAGATTCTTCTGCATGTGCTCATCAACGGAGTAAAACGGGGTTGTCATTTCCTGCAACATGAGCTGAGCCTTTGGTTTTCAACTCTGAAAATCCCAACCCTGGCTCCCACTATCCCACCTCCTTGGTAGAATCAGGAGGCAAGTTGCTTCTCTAGAAGAGACCTGAGATGCATGAGCCAGAGTCAGACCTGTCCCACATTGAGGTCCCTGATCAGGTGCCTGGTGGCTGTGTAATATTGGGTGAGTTGTTTTACCTCTCTGTGCTTTACTTTCTCAACTGTGAAAAAGAGAAAATGACAGCGACCTAAATACTAAGTGTCATTCTCATTTATTAAATATGTGGATACAAGCCATTGTGCTTCCTCAGCTAATCCTCAGCTTGATTCTAGGAGGTGGGAATGTCACCAACCCCATTTTACAGAGGACGACATGGTGGCTTAGGGACGTAGCATAGTGACATCACCTGATATCACCAGAGCCTCCGTACAGCTATTGTAGCTTGGCTTTGTTTGTTTACTGCAATCCTATGAATGCGTAGGGAACCCTCTGTCCAGGCTGGTGTTCTGGGACGGAAGTGCAGACAGAGCTCTGGTCCTCTTGATCAAAGTCACACACCTAGGCATGCTGCTCCGGAGGCCATATGTGTGCCTGGCCCTGTTCTGGGAGCTCTGTGTGAATCATCCCACTGAGCCCTCCTAATCATCGGTGAGATCTGTACTATATTGTCCCCATTTTACGGGGACCAAAGCCTAGACAGGGTGGTTTCCTGTGGCTGCTGTAACAGATTACCATGCACTGAGTGGTTTAGAATAAGAAATTTATTCTCCTGCAGTTCTGGAGGCCAGAAATCCAAAATCAAGGCACCAGCAGGGTTATGCTCCTTCTGAAGCATAGACTCCAGGGGAGATCCTCCCTTGCCTCTGAGGCTTCTGATAGTGCCTGGCAAACCTTGGCATTCCTTGGCTTGCAGCTGTGAGGCTTTGGTCTCTGCTCCGTTGCCACAGGATGTTCCTCCTTGGGTGTGTCTTCTGGATCTTCCCATCCTTCCTATGGGGACTCGTCTTTAGGGCCCACCCTCATCCACTATGACCTCATCTTAACCAATCACCTCTCCAAAGTCCCTATTTCCAGAAGAAGTCACAATCTGAGGTTCCAGGTACACATGAATTTGTAAAGCAGGCAGATTATTGCATTGACCCAGGAGAGGGAAGTGGTGGTTTGTTTGAGGAAGTTGCAGAGCTCAGACTTGAACACAGATTCTGTGCTCTTTGCTAGTCCACTAATAACATGGTGGGGGCCATTCTGCACTTGTCCACAAATGCCCCTCATACACATGTGTCTCGTGCACGCCGGGTCTATGTGAAAAGCATACAGCCAGGAAGTCATTTTACAGTGTGGCATGAGCCTCTGGGCCCTTCCTGCAGATATGACAGAGAGATCCTCGCCTTTCCACTCTAACCACATAACCCAGCACACTGTTGATGTTCACAAAGCCCTCCGGAGTCTGGGAAGCACCACGGCACATGGTGCTGTGCGAATGGCCTTGTAACAATTACAGGTGGTGCCCATTACCACCCCCATTTGTCTGACGGAAAAATTGAGACCCAGATGGTGTCATGAAGAAACGCATGGGAAAATGGGTTGGAAGTTCCAAAGTGCTGTGCTAATGGAGGGGGTTATTAATAATCCTTTTAAAAAAAATAACCTGAATTTTATTTTTTTTTATTTTTTATGATAGTCACACACACACACACACACACAGAGAGAGGCAGAGACATAGGCAGAGGGAGAAGCAGGCTCCATGCACCGGGAGCCCGACGTGGGATTCGATCCCGGGTTTCCAGGATCGCGCCCTGGGCCAAAGGCAGGCGCCAAACTGCTGTGCCACCCAGGGATCCCGGTTATTAATAATCCTAATTAAGAGCAGCAACAATAATGCTAACAGTCACTACCCATTACAGATTCAATTCCGTGCAATCAACATTTCCAGGCACGGTGCTAAGTACTCAACAAATATTATCTCATTTAATTCAATTAACGGCAACAACCCCGGGAGAAACGTTGTGGGATTAATTGGCTCTGTTGTGAGGGAGAGCATTACCAGATTTGAAACTTTGTTGGATGCTCTCACGTTCTGGAATATTTTTGTCTCCCTTTGGTGAGTAAAAGGGAAGGGAAAGACTGGAGCCAGAGTGAGGTGGGGGGAACTGGTCTTTCTGCAAGAGAGATGTAAAAGGTTCTGCTTCTACCTGAAACTTGTCCAGATTAATGACTGGCAGGTAGGTGCTGGGTCCGGAAGGCAACGTGACCCTCACCCCTCCCTCTTTCTTCCTTCCTGCAAATGGGAGTGTTTGCTGTGTGCCAAACACCCCAGTTGGGTTGTTGGGTTAGGTTTAGGGTTACAGCAGGGAGCTAAACCTGGCTCCAGTGAGCATGTGTGCTTTTCTACAGGAGGAGGACACCTGGATTAGAAGGATCTGATTTGCAAGAGAATTTTTGGGTCCTTTGGGCAGAAACAGGTGCAGAACACAGACCTGGTATGGCAACCGAGATAGGAGATTCTTTGGTCAATTATTAAGACTTAACCGGAAAAGGACAAACATTATACGGTCTCATTCATTTGGGGAATATAAAAATTAGTGAAAGGGAATAAAGGGAAAGGAGAGAAAATGAGTGAAAAGATCAGTGAGGGTGACAAAACATGAGAGACACCTAACTCTGGGGAATGAACGAGGGGTAGTGGAGGGAGAAGTGGGCGGGGGGTTGGGGTGACTGGATGATGGGCACTGAGGGGGGCACTTGGTGGGATGAGCACTGGGTGTTATGCTATATGTTGGCAAATTTAACTCCAGTAAAAAAAATTATTAAGACTTAGGGAAATGAACACTTAAGGGATGACTGTGCCCTAAGAAGTCTCGACACCCTCGAGCAATCCTGTCTTGATGTATGTGTAATACAGTATGTAATTTCCATGAATAATTTTCATCTAACTACGTCTTGAGCAGGGAAGGTAAAAGGGTAGCTCATCGTCAGCTTTGGTAAAAGTATTTCATGTCCTCGACTAAATGGAATATTTGTAGTACTCATTATCTTTGCCCTTTGGAGCAGGGATCAATGGTATTGGGGTTATAATAAGAATACTAATAACAACAATAATGGGAATAATAATGCTAGCAGTAACAAAATAACAATAATCAGAGTAAAGAATTAGCAGCGCGTGGGAAAGGAGCCATGTCCCCATGTGGCCCATAAAGAAGGGAAGTGACTCTCCCAAGGTCACATGCCAGCCAGTGGCTGGTCTGGAAGGAGGACCTGGTGTCCTGGCAACCAGGCCAGCATTCTTTAATAATGTCAATGGAAAATAGCAACCGCTGGCATTCACCTGCCTCCCCGGGGCCTGGCCTTGTGTAGGGAGCTCAGCCAACAGTATTGCCAGTCATGGGGAGGACCCTGAAAGGAGGTACCAGCAGCCCATTCCTCAGTCAACCTGAGCCCCCATCCAGGTGTAGGATGCCACCCAGAGGGGAAGGATGGCCTTGGGAGCATCCCTGCTTGGAGGAGGCAGGAGGATCCTGCAGGAAGCCAGGACGGGGTATTTCAAGGGCTGCCTGGGAACCCGCACCCTGGTTCCAGCAACACAGCTTTGCCTCTAGCTAGCCTCTTACTCCCCCTCTTCCGATCCTATAGCATCTCAGCCTTTCTAACGTTAGGCTTCAAGGTCTGTGGGAATGGTGCCTGGGGAATTTGCAGAGCTACCTTGTCTGCGGGCTAGCAAAGGTTGCCATGGAAACCCTTCATCCCTTCCCAGACCTGCAGCCTGTTCTCCCTCCCCTGACGCTCCATCCTCCATCCACCGCCACACTGGGGCAGGGCTGACCAGTCGGGGTGCAACCTGCATGTCTCCTTTGGGATGCAAAGCCGCCTCTTCAAATTCATTCCAATCATGCTGCCCAAAGGATCATCTCTCCTCTGGTTCAACCTGTTATTTCATTGCTGGAGACTGGCCATGGCTCCCCAGGGCTGGAAGGAGCAGGCCCCCACCGTGGTGGTATTTAAGTTTTTTCTCTTCTCCATAACAGAGCTGCACCCGAGCTCTAGAGCACTAGAATCCCACCAATCCGTGGGCTCCAAGAGGGGCCAGGGCTGTCTTGTTCATCATTGCTTTCCTGGTGCCTGGCACAGCTCCTGGCTCACATTAGGCACACTCAGGAAGAAAAACCAACAAAAGAGGGAAGAATCGAAAGTGCCAACTTCTACAATCAGTGTACCCTCTGCTCCAGCTACTGAAGAGGCAAATTGAAGTTCAACCTCCTTCCTCAAGATTCCTCCTCCAAGACCTGGCAGGTCCACAGTGCAACTTGTTCTGCCAAAATCCCACCCATCCTTGGAAGGCTCAGCTCAGCCACCACCTCCTCCAGTATTTCCCAGATGTCCCCTTTAGAGTGTATTCTAGAGCTCACTTGGCAATCTGCCTATGCCTAGAGCAAGTTTTCCTCTCCTCTGCAAGTGCCTTGAATTTTGGGACCTGGCTTTCTCCATCCCTCAGCCCCCTGTGGCCAGAACTTAACACCAACAAAGTGCTCAGAAGTCAAGTTCATCTGCATCGAAGGTCACCATGATTCCTCATCAGGGCTCTTCACAAGGCAAGGCTCAGAGCTTCAACACACATGCACTTGTAATGGGCCATTCCGATGATTTTTCCTCTCTGCAGGGCTTGATGGGTTGATCGGACCAAGTCCTTTGATGAACTTCAGGGGCCTCCCCTCTTCTTGCAGTTGCTCTGTTTCCATATAATCTGTTCTCCATGCACCAGCCAGGGAGCCTTATAAAACCTAAACCACCACCATGACAGGGTCAAGCCTTTGTGCAAAACCTTCCAAGTGGCTTCTTCTCATCCCTCTTCTCATCCCCTAAAAGGACAGGATACCCTATCTGGCTGATTGGGGCAAGTGACTCCCCCTCTCTGAGCCCTGGTGACATCTATGAAGGCATCTGCAGCCCTCATTTCCCCCCAACCCCCACAAAGAAGTCAGTTTTCCGTGAGCCTCTTAGGTATGTATGATGGTTGTCATCAGTGTGCACCGAATCCCTTAACACACGATTAATCACAGCATCTCGCTTTTAATAACCTCAGGGATGCCAGGCTCAGCCTCCGTGCCTCCCGTGTCAAGACACATAGCATTCGAGCCTGTGACGTCGACAGAGAGTAATGCCAGTCTGTGGCAGGAGGCAGAGGGGTTCCTCCTCAAATAAGATGGGAGCCCGAAAGCCCAAAAAGCTATTTTAAGGGAGTTCTAGAAGTGTTTGTTTTTAAAATATCATGAAATGGTTATTACTAACCTTTTTTTTTTTCTCCTCCTGCCGTCTTTCCAAACAGGTGCAGTGAGATTAGTGGTAATTTAAAAAGCAGGATTGCCTCTGTGTCAATTTCTTGCTAATGAGCAAAACACGCCATGTAATTGCTATGTATTGAAGGAGGCAACAATGCATTTTCAGCGGCTGTTTAATATGCCAGGGCTCAGTTGAGCAGATGTTCTGAGACGCGCTTTCCAAGACACAGGAGTCGAGCCCAGAACAAGAAGGTGATGCTTTCCTTTTCCTCTCCTCCAGCCAGTGCAGGGCCCCTTGGAGGGCAAAGGCAGAGCCAGGTGCCCGTGACATCGTCTGTGCTAGGTTCCTGGAGGCAGAGCTGATGGGGGAGGGAGGCTGGAAACAGGCTGGGGTGGCAACGGGAGGGTGAAGAGTCCCCTTCTCTTTATCGTATGAGGCACCAACCTTTGGACCATAACAAGGTCTTATATTTTGCCTGGACGTTCAATGAGCCAGGGATATTCCCCGCTGGCTCTGTGATCCTCACATGTGACCTCAGCCTCTCTGAAGGTCAGCCTCAACATCTCTCAAATGCAGATAATACCCACATATCCTGTGGGGGATAAAATGAATGAACGAACAGGCCTGGATGCTTTCCTCTAAAGTGTCCACATGAGGGGTGTCTGGGAGGCTCAGTCGGTTAAGTGTCCAACTATTGATTTTTGCCTCAAATCATGATCTTGGGGTCCTGAGATCTAGTCCTGCATTAGGCTTCCCACTGAGTGCGGAGTCTGCCTGAGATTCTCTCCCTCTCTCTCTGCACCCCCCCTCAAGTAAATACATAAGATCTTTAAAAAGAAATAAAGTGTCTACACGACTGGCTCCCTTACAGGGGCATGTGACCACCTGCCCCAGATCTCTTTCCCCTCTCTGAATCTAGCAAAGTCATTTATGCCAGGGAATTGGTGACAAGGGCATCAAACATCACCAGCTCCATGGGACCTTCCCTGACCACCTCCAATTTCCATGAAGGCAAGAATTTGTGGTCTGGAATTTTCATTCACGGGTGAATTTCAAGTGTCTAGTGTCTAGGGCAGTGCCTGGAACATAGTAAGTGCTCAATGAATGTCGAATGAATGATGCATATGGGATACCTAACCCAGTGCCATGACACAGTAGCAGCACAGTAAGTGGCAGCATATAAATTATCATTTAATTTGCTCCAAGCAAAGTGTTTTCACATTGAGTAAAGTATCCATTGTCTGTCCTCCAGCGGAGGGCCAGATGCTTTAAATGCTTTACCATCTCAGTTCTCCCAACAATCAAGTAAGGCAGGTACTATTCTCATTCCCAGTGGATGGAGCTCCAGGAGACTAGGTGGGGAGTTGTCAAAGATTGGGGAAAAAAAAAAAAAAAGAAATACCTTGACATCGAAACAAATGGCTTTCTGCTTGGGTCTTCATGGAACAACCCAAGGTCACACCAGCGGGTTTGGGATGCATTTTTCCAGGGAGCACAGAAAGTGAAAAGAGAGGTTTGAGGAACCCAGTGGCTTAGAGTCAGAACATTTTGGTGGTTCCATGTGAGTAAGGCACTGGGGAGGGAAAATTGTCCTTTGGATTTGAAGAAGAGGCTGCTTGTGGGGCTGAAAGGATTTGGGGTCTGGGTATCTTGTTGAATCAGTTCCCTGGTGGTGGAGGGGGGGCAGCTCTAAGGCCCAAAGAAGGAACTGAAGCTTCAGAGTCCTGGGGGCTTGGGTTCAAGTCTGAACCTCTCTGCTCACGAGCCTGTTTCCTCCTACAAAATGAGGATCACGGCAGTCCCTCTCCAGGGACTTGATGGATACAATGATGATTTGTGAACAAGGTGCAAGAAACAAGGCTGCAGAAGCTGGCCTGACAGTGCTCAGAAAGACTCCGAATGGACTTGCTGGTCACCCAATCAGTGCACAGCGGTGGACCACCTACTGTGTGCAAGATGCTCAAGTGTGTGCTGGGGATGGGGGCCCTGGGGACTCTGGCTTGAGAAATCCTGGGGCACTTTCTGTAGTTCTCACCCAGCAAGTGTCTAGTCATTTTGAGAGACAGGGTTTCCTAGTGGTTAGCAACCCTGCCTGGGTTTGACTCTTGATTCCTTCCTGAATGCATGGGCTTCAGCCAAGCAACTAACCCCTCTCAGAGCTTCAGGCTGGCCATCTGCAAACCGAGGACAAAAATAGGACCTATCTCACTGAGCTACTGTTGAGAATTACATGAAATGATATGTGAGAAGCCCTGGCTCAATGTCAGTGCCCAACAAACAGTCGGTATTACTGTATTTGCTATTATTATTATTCTTGTTGTTTATGCACTGTCTTGAGCTTGCCTCTCATGCTGTTGCATCAGGAAGCAAGACCTGCGTTTTATTCTTCTTTGGCCTCTGCGGATTCTCAGGACCATGCCTGGCTTGGTGTAGGTGCTAATCCACAGTTTGAAGTAAATAGAGGGGTGATTGAATGAATGCCATCTTGTCATGGGGTCATCTTTATAAACACAGTTCTCCAACTTTTTGCTCCTTCCAGATGGAATTGGTGTTTCATTTTTTTAAAGATTTTTTTTTTTAAGATTCTATTTATCCAGGCAGCCCCGGTGGCCCAGCAGTTTGGTGCCGCCTTCGGCTTGGGGTGTGATCCTGGAGACATCGGGCTCCCTGCATGGAGCCGGCTTCTCTCCCTCTCTTTCTGCCTCTCTCTCTGTCTGTCATGAATAAAAATAAAAGCTTAAAAAAAAGATTCTATTTATTCATTCATGAGAGACATACAGAGAGAGGCAGAGACATAGGCAGAGGGAGAAGCAGGCTCCCTGTCGGGGAGCCCGATGTGGGACTCCATCCCAGGAGCCAAAGGCAGACGCTCAACTGCTGAGCCACCCAGGTGCCCCTGTTGTTGTTTTTTTTTTTTTTTTAAGATTTATTTATTTATTTATGATAGACATAGAGAGAGAGAGGCAGAGACACAGGAGGAGGGAGAAGCAGGTTCCATGCCGGGAGCCCGACGTGGGACTCAATCCCGGTACTCCAGGATCGCGCCCTGGGCCAAAGGCAGGTGCTAAACCGCTGAGCCACCCAGGGATCCCCCTCCCTTTTTTTTTTAGAGATTATTTATTTATTTATTTGAGACATAGTGAGAGAGAGAGAGAGAGAGAGAGAGAGAGAGAGAGAGAGAAAAGGGGGGAAGGAGGAGGAACGAGCAGAGGGAGAGGGAGAAGCAGATCCCCAATGGAGCACAGAGCCCCAAGCAGGGCTCAGTCCTAGGACTCTAAGATCATGACCTGAGCTAAAGGCAGACACTTAACCACCTGAGCCACCCAGGTGCCCCTGGAATGGGTGTTTTTAGCATTTACAGTCCCTTCTATGTTTCCTCTCTTGAGTGCTTTGCCAGGTGGGAGTTCATGGTAGGCACTTATGATACACCAGCCTCAGTGCTTACTGGTCACTTTGGGCTACACTGTGTCAAGGATACAACCTCTACATCCACAGCATAGGGCCCAGAGCCACCCCCTGCCTCTCTGACCGGGGCCCTCTGGCCACTGCTATTGATAAAGGGGACAGAATCTGTTCAAGCCCCACCTCTGTGCATCCACCACCATGAGGATGACAGAAGGACCCCAGCTCTCCTGCCTCCTCCCACTCACTTGAGCTCGGCAGCTCCTCCATCAAGAATAATCCCAGGCTGTAGGCCTGAGGGTGGAAAATGAATATTCTGGCTGCTTTTCAGTTTCCAGATTGATTGGGGACAAACGGGAACTCAGCCCCCTCAACCAATCATCCAAGGCAGTCAGCTGTAACTAGGTGTATACTTAAACAGCTGGCGTGTGAAATATTGCGCCCGCACTCTGCTGATTAAAAAAAAAAAAATCCAAATCGTTATTTCCCGCAGTCACCAGCTTAGAGGCCCAGGAGCGGGTGGGGTGGGGGCAGATGGGACTACCTCACTGGCCACAGCCGATTCATCATGAATAGCCCTCCCCCGAGACTGAACTCTGAAATGTGTTTTGTCTTCCACACTGCTGTGGAGAATTAATATATCATTCAGTTCCCTGGTTTTATGAATCAAATAATAAGAGTAACACTTAAGTAGTGTTTGCTTTGTGCCAAACACAAGTTAACTATTATCAGCTATTATGAACTAGCCTACAAGGACTGTACCGACGTGATAACCATTTTACAAGTGAGGACACAGAGGCAGAGAGAATCGAAAGGACCTGCCTGGGTTCACCCAACTGGTCAGTGGCTCCGGCTCCTGCTCTGATGTTTTTGGACTCTGTGCAAATATTATTAGGAGACTCCTACTGGTGACGCATTGTACCAGAGTCTGAGAGTAAGGGACAAAAGACCCGGTCCCTGGCCTATCAGGGGAAGCAGATATGGAGATGATGAAGTGGTGGCTAACATTACTTGGACTATCTCGGAGGTGGGCCAATGCTGAGAGCTTTTACAATGATGGCTGTGTTGTAGCCTCACAATAATCCTAAGAGGTAGGAACTTCCTTATTCTTGCTTGACACATGGGGAGACTAAGGCTCAGGGAAGGGAAGTCATACCATAAGTGGCTGAGCAGAGATTTGAACCCAGGCCTGGTGACTCAAGACCCTGCTACCTAGAGGGTCCCTGGGAGTACAGGTTAGGGATAACCTGGGCCATCCATGGCAGCTTCTGGGAGGGGGGTGAGAAGGTGAGCTGGGAACTGAGTGAGGGAGAAGAAGAAGGGGAAGAGAAGGGTCTTCACTGGGGCCTGGATGTGAGAAAGATTGATCTGTATGGGAATAAAGGTGATGGGGGACACTGGCATGTATGGGACTGGTGTGATGGGGGACTGGTGTGATGGGGGACAGGTGTGTATGGGGATAGATGTGATGGGGGATTGATGAGTATGGGGACAGGCATGATGAGGGACTGGTGTGTAAGGGGACAGGCATGATGGAGGATTGGCACCTATGGGGACAGGTGTGATGGGGGATTGGTGTGCACGGGTTTTTGCATGGTCAGAGGGGAGCGAAGGAGGAATAGGAAGGGAAGTGGTGAAGGGAGGTCTGGGAAGGTCGGTAATGGCCATGCCAGGCTGAGCCTGAGGTGAAAGTTAGAATGTCATCCTACTGGCAGTACTGATGAATATTAAGGGGGAAAAGCCTGATCTATTAGCTAGTGGATTCAGCCTCAGTTTTGTTAAGCATAGAATCCCCATTAAGGTTTCTGAAACCCTTACCCTATCTCTCAGGTCCTCCCTGATACCTCCTTTCAAGGACCATTAGGATCTGGGAACCCCAGACTGGGAATGGGCAGTTTAGTTTATAACCACCTTTTCCAAGGGACCTTTTGACATAAATGCGACAACTGGAATTGGTCAAGCTCACGGGCTCCAAAGGTTTGACCACCTCCCACCCCTGTTCCTGTCCCCAATATTTAATAAATTCCCTTCCCAGACAGATCAACCAAATATGTAAATAAATCGTATTAAAAAATAAAAAATGTTTTGGAGAGCCGTGGGAGATGCCCGAGCCTCACCCAGGAGATCATACATCATTCAGGCAAGAGGAAATTTCAATAACACCACAGTTCTCAAGCAATTAGAGGGTCGGTCCCTCCGTTCAACTTTGGAGACTTAATGGGTTGGCAGTTCACAGGAGATGAGCCATACATTGTCCCCCCAACCCCAAGCTGCCACCCCATCTATCTTCAAACTCAATGAGACCCAATCAGGGGCTCAGTGACAGGTAGATCAAATGCTTTCCCACCTGTCAACCCAAGAATCCACTGGACAGGAAGGAGGCCTTTGTGGAGGATGGCCAGGATGAGATGGAGACTAAGCCATGGGTGGTGGTGGTCAGGCGCTGGCATGAAATCCAGCGTCTCCTCTGGGAAGGGGGTGTGGAGGACTGACCACGGCGGGATTGGGGCCAGGAGGCAGCTCTGAAGTTATGAGAACATGGCCCAAGCCAAGAACTCATGCCATTTGCGGGAACCTCTCTGTTACCTTGCAGCCAGAGAGCTTTCCTCTTGCTTACTCTGATCATGACCCTTCTTTCTCTGCTTCAAATCTTCCAATGGCTCCTACATGGCCTTTAAGGATGAAGGCTTTCTATTCCACTCCGATGGCCATCCCGGAGATCTGTGCTCCAGCTGTGTAGAGCTGCGGTCCTCCCATCAAAGGGCCAGATTTGCTCATCCTCAAGGACTTTGCCCAAGCCATTTTGTTGGTTTAGAATGCCTTCTCCCATTTACCCCGGCTAATTTCTATTTATCTGTAATAGTCAGTACAGGTATTACCTCTTCCAGGAAGCCTTCCTGGAATCCATACACCTGTTCGCTGCAACCCCCTTGCCCCGCCCACACTACCCCAGTGTCTGTACTCCGCAATCATAGCTCATTGGTTTGCCTCTTTTCCTCTCTGGCCTGGCAACTCTCTGAGGGCAGTGGGCATGGCTGTGTCTCACACATCCTTATGTTACTAATGCCTACCAAATTGCCCTGCCTGTGGTAAGTATTCCTTAAAGCTTGCTGAATGCATGAGTGAAAAATGTAATGAATAAATGAATGAGTATATGGATAGTCTATGATGGTGGTTCTCAACCAAGTGTGATTTGCCTCACAAAATCACAGGGAACATTTGGCAAGGTCTGGAGACTTTTTGTTTGTTTGTCATGACTTGCAGGGAGGAAGAGGAGAAGTGCTCTCAGCACCTAGTGGTAGAGGGGTAAGGATGCTATTAAATATCTTACAACACACAGGATGTGCCCTCACTCCCACCCTCTTGCCCCAAAGAATGATCCAACCCAAAATGCCAACATTGCCAAGGCTGAGAAATTCTGCTCTGTGTGTCTGGTTTTGCATCTGCTGCTTTAGGCAAGAGTAGAGAAAGCAAAGACGTGATCCCTGCCCCTAGTGAGTTTATAATCTGGCAAAGCACATAAGGGCAACATCTAAGAAACCTTTGGGAAATCGAATAGGATGGGGACATTTATTGAACACCCCCAAGTATCAGGCACTGGTGGTACCTCTACCCAGTTGATCTCCTACTTATCCTTTAAAACCCAGTTTAAATATCACTTTCTCCACACAGCCGACCCTGATGCCCCAACCCAGACTCAGAATGCCCCTACTCTCTGCTGCTGCAGAGATCACACTGTCCTAGAATTCTTTGTGTATGTGACTGTCGCCTCTCCAGCCCGAGGACAACTAGAACTGGGCTCTAGTTGCTGTTATTTCTCCAGTGCTTGGAGGATGAGAGTGGTTTACTAAATGTTTGGGGAAATGAACAGCAGAAACAGGACTGTCACAGACATCAAGCCAACAGTGGGGTTTCCCCACGTTCTGGAGCCCGGGGGACGTCTGCATGAGGGCCGCTATTGCTGAGATGCCCAGGGACACTGATGAGCTCCCAACCCCAGTCACGAGCTGACACGGAGGAAGAGGGTTGTTCTGGGCTGTCAGTACTTTGTCATTGACTTTGCCAAACCAGAGAGCAAGACGTTCTCCCAATGAGCATGTCAACTAACGAGCTATAAATTAAAAGAGAAGGGGGAAAAAAAAGGTCTGCTAATTCCAACCCACTCTATTTTTTGCTCACAGCTGCTTGGGAGGGAATGCACTGTGCCTTTCAGATGGAACATTTCTTTGGCGAAGCTCCCTTCTCCTGCCTGCTCTGTTATTCCCCTCGTCCAGGGTCCCGCCTGATTGGAGCGAAGGGAGCCTGGGCTTTGGGGTCACACAGACCTGGGTGCAAATTCCGGCTTGGCCACTTCTCAGCCACGTCTCTCTGAGCCCTGCTTTCTTCACCTGAAGAATCTCAGCTTCTGAGCAGTTCTGGGAAGCAACTAGGAACTCTGGGGTGAGAGGGTCCCCCCTGCCACCCTTCCGGAGGATTGGAGACCACTTGCAGGATGCTTGGTTCAAGAGGGACGCACGGGTTCTGGTCCTTGGAAGGGAGCCTCTGCATTCCCAGCTCTGACCTGTCCAGGATAAAGGGCACCCCAACATCACTTAGCCATGTAAGCCCCCCACCCCACACACAAGGAAACTGAGGCCCAGAGAGTGGAAGCCAGCTTAGCTGGGCTGCATGGGGTGCTGAGGCACTGGGCCCCCAGACCTCACTCACTGCTACATTTTCCCTGCATGGTAATAACAGCAGCATCTGCCATTTATTAAGTGCTTACCAGGCGCTGAATGATCCTAACACCCTATGAGGAACAAAAATACCCGTAAAAGGAAAATTTGCTTAAATTGAACCTCATTAAAATCAAGAACGTCTGCTCTTTGAGAGACAGTGTTAAGAAAAGGAAGACAAGCCACAGATGGGGAGAAACTATTTGCAAATCTCTGATCTGATAAAGAATCGTACCCTGAACGTAGAAATAATTCTCAAAACTCAATAGTCATGGGGTGCCTGGGTGGCTCAGTCGGTTAAGTGTCCATTTCTTGGTTTCGGTTCAGGGTCGTGAGATCGAGCCCCGAGTCAGGTTTCATGCTCAGCACAGAATCTGCTTAGGGTTCTTTCCCTCTCCCTCCCCCACTCCTCACGCTCTCTCTCTCTCTCTCATTCTTTAAAATAAATAAATCTTTAAGAAAACCTCACAGACTCAGTAGTAGTAAGATAAGCAAACCCCCAAAGTGAGCAAAATATTTGAACAGGCATTGCAACATCGAGAAGTATATAAATGGCAAATAAGCCCAGGGCATGATGCTCACCACATTAGTCATTAGGGAAACGCAATTTGAAATCACAATGACATACCTATTAGAATGGCTCTTAAAATTAAGATGACAGGCAGCAGCAAGTGTCAGCAGGGATGGGGAGAGCCAAGAGCTCTCAGATGCATGTGGTAGGATGTAAAATGGCAGTCCCACTTTGGAAAGCAGAAGCTAAACCTACAGGGGCGCCGGGGTGGCTCAGTCAGCTCAGTCGGCTAAGCATCTGACTTCGGCTCAGTCATGATCTCAGGGTCCTGGGATCGAGTCCTGCATTAGGATTCCCAACAGGGAGCCTGCTTCTCCCTCTGCCTGTGTCTCTGCCTCTCTGTGTGTCTCTCATGAATAAATAAATACAACTTTAAAAAGAAAACTCTCTAATGGGAAAACAGATAAATGGTGTTTTACTCCTATTTATAGAAGAGTAAACTGAGGCTCAGAGAGGTTAGTTCATTTGCACAGGTCACCCAGCCAATAAGTGGTGGATCTGGGACTCAGTGTAGTAGAGGGTGATTTTTTTAATGATCTTTTAAAAAAGATTTTATTTATTTATTCACGAGAGACACATACAAAGAGAGAGGCAGAGACACAGGCAGAGAGAGAAGCAGGCCCCATGCAGGGAGCCTGATGGGACTCCAGGATCATGCTCTGGGCCGAAGGCAGGCGCTCAACCACTGAGCCACCCAGGGATCCTCTAAAGACTTTTTAGAAAAGTAATCTCTACCCTCAACATGGGGCTTGAACTCACAACCCTGAGAGCATGGGTCACACGCTCTACTGACTGAGCCAGCAGGTGCCCCTAGGAGGGGGTGATTGATAAGCCCCACCCCCCACTGCTAGGCCGCTCTACACTCAGCTCCCAGCGCTGCGCTGTCTTCCGGTAAGTCCTGCTTCCCATGTAACGTGTCTTGAGTTTGAACCTCGCTGGGGCCAGAGGAGGGGAGAGAGAAGAGGAGGGAGGCCCGAGGAGAACAGACTCTCCAGTCTCCCCACAGCTATTCCTGACCTCAGGCAACCTTGCGCGGAGCACCACCCACCCCAGCTGTCCCTCCTCCTTGAGGTTATGCCACGGCATGGCTTCTCTCACTTCTGGCGAACCAGCACCTGGGGGGCTCTGTTCTCCAGTGCCTGGACAGACCAGTGTCCAAATGGACCCCTTCCAGTTTCTCGTGGCATTGAGAATGCCAATGTCTCATGGGGGCGACTTGGCCCCTCTGCTCCTATCCCATCTCCTCCTCCCCGCTCCCCGGGGAGCACTCCCACTCTGGCCAACCTGTCTTTCTTCCCAAGCTGCAGAAGGGAACCAGCCTGATGCTCCAGGAAGGGCTTCCCTGCTCCTGCCCTTGGGTCCTGGCACTCCGGTCTCCCTAAGTGGTCAGTGGGGTCCCTAAGGTGTCAAATGGTGGACTCACAGCCTCTTCCCATTGCACGGAGAATGTGATCAAACTTCTACACTGGCCTGAGAGCCCGGTGTGGACTGGCTCCTCCCAGCTGCCCACCTTATGCCTCCTGCGTGCATGTCTGCATTCCCAAGCCTGGTCTTCCTTCCTGGAAACTTCTTCTCTCATATCCCTCCACCCTGCCCAGATGTCAGCTCAAATGTTGCCCTCAAAGAGGGGTCCCCAGCCACCTCTGTAAAGAAGCACATTTACCTCCGGGCCCCGACACTCACAATTACACTCCTTGTACAGCAGTGGACACAATTGGAAATCCCCTTGCTTAGCTCTGGGTTTACTTGTCATCCGTACCCCGTGTTTAGGTCAGAGACTTGTCCCTACTAAATGCTCAGTGAATACCTGTGGAATGAGGAACAGGTGTCTGATGTGGCACATTCACCCTGTGTTTGGAGAATCAGGGGCTGGGGGAAAGCTGTGTGACACTGGTCGGAGTGCTTCACTGCTCTGAGCCTCAGATTTCCCATATGTAAAATGGGCAGAGCATGGTAGTGCTGGGAGGCAAGGGGCCCTACACACCGAGTGCCACTAGTGCATGACAGTCCTCTTTATTATTATTATTATCATTATCATCATTATTATTATGACTCTTTCCACCTCCAATGTGAAGGATTCCATCTGGACTTGGGGACCAGGCCTGGCATCCACCTTCCATGGGCAAGGATGTGCTGGGGAGAAATGAGCCGACACATGACAGGATGAAGCAGCTCCCAGAAGAGGCCTTTGCTGAAGAAAGAGCAAAGCGCCCCTGACGAGACAAGGGGAGGTTTCAGACAATATCTAATTGGTATTCTCCAAGTGATGCAAAAGGACACTGCATCTCTAAAAAGGGAACAATTGGAGATTAGGGAAGATCGCTGTGAGAGAAAAGCTTGTTTAAATCTATTACTGAACAAAAATGGTCTGTGGGTTTTGAATGGAAAATTTGTGTTCCTGCTCCCATCTCAGTTTAACCCGTGGCAGAGTGTGGCCGAGCACACGAGGGGTGCTGCGTGTGGGAGGAGGGGAGAGGGTCTCCCGGTGGACATTGGCACAGCCTTCCTGAACCCCCGTGTGGGGCGCTAACCCGCAGGGTTCCTCCCAGCCCCAGACCACTCTCAGACGCAGTCCTCCCCATTTTACAGAGGAGGAGACTGAGGCTCAGTAAGTAGCTCATACAAGAGCCACAGCCAAGGCAGGTAAGGCTGAGATTTGAATTCATGTCTTCCCTGTGCCCAGAGTCTGCTCTCCTGGCATACACACGTGTGTGTGTCTGAGACTTAATGACTTTTAGGGCAAGGAAGACCTCAGAACTCAGCTCCTATGACCACTTCCTTTTACAGACAGAGGAAGAATTTTCCTGGAGGCTTGCCCAATTGAATTTATGAGGATGTCGGGCATTCTGACCAAATGAGCACTCACACGGTGCCAGGCACTGTACTACGCCTTCACTTTTGTCTCCTCATCCACCCCACGAGGCGGGGAAAGGCACTGTGAGCCCATTTTATAGCTACGGAAATGGAGGCTCAGAGAGGCTAAGTCACTGCTCAGAGTGACAAAGCTGGAATTCAAAGCCAGGTCTGTCCCAATGCCTCGTGGAGTGCTTTTCAAGGGCCCCCCTCTGTACATATGTGTGTGCCCCCATATCACAGGACACCGCAGTGGCTCACCAGCATCTTCCAACTCCCCAGCCTCTGCTCAAGTGACAGCTAAGGCCCAACGCTGGGTTGAGATGCATTTTGACCAGTGGCCACTTGCGTAGCCCCAGGGGGCTGGGTGGGGGCTTCTGCATCGTAGGCCCAGGGGACAGGCACAGAATGGTTCCTGTCACCACTAAGGTGCTGAGTGGGATGCAGGCAGGGCGGGTGTTGGACAGCCTGGCTCCTGAGCCTCAACCCTGAGCCATCAGCCCCAAGGCAGCACTGAGGGGGCAAGAGAATCAACTGGGGCATCATGTTTACTCCTAGGGCCGTTCTCCCGCGGAGTGGAAATCATGCCCTCTCATGCCAACCCCCGCTGGACAATGCCAGCTGGGCAGACAGAGGGGTCTCTTGTGGCAGAAGTGCTGTCCGGCTCTCCCAGGGTGCTGAGGATAAAAATAGCTCCCAGGCTGGCCTGTGGGCCACTGGCCTCTACTTCCCCTGGCTGGCCTCATCGACAACCATGCTCTCCATTGCTTGCTTCCCCTTCCTGCACTGACCTTTTTTTTTTTGCTTCCTAGAATACCTCAAACTGGTCCCCTCCTTAGGACCTTTGGGTTCTTGGCTCCCATCCCTTGGAACATTCTCTCTAGTTCTTGCCAGACTCCCTCCCTCCCTTTACTGAAGCCTCATCTGGCTACTCGGGTCACCGGTCACTGGTGGTCAGACTCCACTGCATTTCCCTGAAGGACCTTCTTCCAAGACTTTGTTCCAGCCACATTTTCTGTCCCCCCCTAGCTGTGTGTTTCGGGTTTATTTTCTGGTTTATACCATTAGAACATAAGGGGTTTCTTGTATGACACAGAGATATCTTGCCTCTCTTGCTCAACCACACAATCCCAGCACTCAGCCCTGTCCTGGCAGAGTCGGTGCTCATTAAATACTTGTTGAATGAATGAACGACCTGTCCCAGGGCACATGCGAGCTGGTACAATCAGGGTAGGTTGCATGGAGGAGAAACCCCTTTCGGATTCTCATACTTTTAAGATCAAGGAATGGCCCCTCCTCCCTCAGTGTTTTTCCCCACTGTAAGCAGGGGGTTGATGAGACTCTTCTCACGGCCCCACCAGCTCTGACTGTGGATTCTATGAAATGTGGGGTTCTTTATATCTCAGTCATCTGTGGCCCTGCAGCCTGTTGGCTGGAGCTGGAGACTTCCTGCTCTGGGGATGCCAATGCCAGGGCCATGTCTCAGCCTCGCTCTTAACACCACCCAAGTTTTTCCGGCCATCGGAGGCTTTGTGCAGGACTTGTCAGGGACTGCGCTCCCTGATGCTGTGCGCATTAAGAACAATTCCAGGGCAGAGAGATGGGGCTTAATCCAGCAAGAGTGTTTTGGCTTTTGTCTTCTTCCAGAACATATGCAGGGCCTGACTTGCCTTTCCTGGCATTTAGCATCACCTGGCACCTGGCTTTGTACACCCCCAGGCTGGCATCCACAAAAGGGCTTCCTAGCTCAGTGGTTCTTGGCTCTGGCTTCACATTGGAATCACTTGTGGGCCTTCCTGTTCTCCATCCCAGAGACCCTGTCTCACCTGATCAAGAGTGAGATGACCCAAGCCTTGGTGTTTTCTAAAAGTTCCCCCGAGTGATACAGAGGTGCAGCCGGGGTGAAGGACGCTGGTCATGTGAAGGGGGCAGCCGAGTCAGGATCACTGGGAGCATGTTTGTTAAATTACAGACCCACTGAATTCAAAACCCCTGCGGGCAGTGGGTGGAGTCCAACAACCTCCACCTTCTAAGAAACAGCCTGGGTGATTGTTATTATGCACATTAATTATTTCCATCGCTTTATGAAAAAGAGCTTTCTTGAGGTATAACTGACAAACAATACCCACATATTTAGGGTGCAGTTCAGTAAGTTTCGTCAAACAGACACTCATGAAGCCATCACTGCTGCTAAGCGAGTGGACCTCTCCATCACCCCCATGGGCTTCCTTATAAGCAACTTGAACTTGAACTGGACTGACTTAGAATAAAAGCCTCAGCAGGTGAGCACAGTGATGAAGAGGATAGACTTCGGCTTCAGACAGAGTCAGGTCCCCGTTCTGGTGCTTCCACCAGCTGTGGCTGTGGCTTCACCTCTGTGAACCTCACTTACTTCCCTGTGATGGTCCCAAACTCACAGCATTCTTGAGTGGCGAAGGAGGAGTTTGGAAAGCACCGTGCTGGGCCCCCACCAGCGGCAGTGGTCATAAATATCAAATCCACAATCATCTCCACTGCCCTCATGGTGGGCCTGGGGAAGGCAGCAGGACTGGGAAGGAGAGAATTTGGGGAGGGGGAGGGTCTTGTCTTCCTGTCCTTTGGGTGCCCACTGCCCAGCACCACGCTGGCATCTACTTGACTTTCAATACAAATGAGTGGAGTGACACACCGTGGACTGGCCAGCACATACAGGACACTGGGTGCCCCCACGGACTCCACTCCCATCTTCCTTCGCCTTCTCTCCCGACCTCATGTCCCCCGCTCTGATTGGGTTCACATGCCTGCAGCCTGGCCCTCCATCTTTCCAGACTCATTCTTCAAAGCACTGCTATTTCCTTGGGGACATCTACATTATTTATTTTCTAGCTCATTCGTTTCTCTTCAGAAGTTCATTTGTTCATGCATTTGCTCAGTTAGTCCATTGTTCAGGCAGGCAAGAAGCTTCCTGTAATCACTTGGGCACCTCTGTTGGACGGCTCCTGTCTTAGCCTGGCACTGAGCTCCGTGGCGGGGCATGGATAAGTGCTCAGTAACTAAGCTAATGGAGAGGAAGCAAGGCTTTCTATCCCTGCACTGTTCCCATGGACAACTTCATCAGTGCGTGTGATTTTTTTCCCTGTTCGCCACTGCTGCTAAGTCTGGGGTCTGTGCTCCTCCTGTGGCTGTGAGCACATTTTTTGCTGAGAGGCTCTGCAAGTTCGCCATGCATTGGTGCAAATCTTTTCTCAGCAGCTGAGCTGCTAAATCCTGGAGGGCAGAGGCAGATCTTCACCCGTGAGAGCCTCTTGTAGGGCTTAGTACATGCGCTCAGAGTGGCAGCTGAAGGCGACAGAGCCAATCACTCATAATCATGATGCCAACAGCTACCTCTTACTAAGCTCCCAGTCAAGATCTGGCGCTCTCTATACCTTACCTCATTAGACCCTCAGAATAACCTGCTACTGTTGATGTTATTGGCCTGATTTTACATTTGAGGAAATTGGGGCTCAGAGAGGTTAAGTGGACACTCAGGGCTCATCAACAGAATAGGAGTCAGAGCCTGGGGACTCTAAAGACAGTGGTCTCTCCATCCACTCATTCAAAGGATGTTCACTGAACATATACCCTGTGCCAGGCAACATGCTGAAGATGTGTGTGGAGCAAAAATAGACACTGTCCATGTCCTTCTGAAACTTGCCTTGTGAGAATCTTATGGAAAAAGATACAAGTCCTATAGAATTGTACCAGTTAACTCAGCAGCTGCCAGTAACGTGAAACCCCAACCCAGTGGCCATAAGGTGTCAGTGGTAAGTGGACCGGGGATGACCCGGCCGTGCAACAGTGGCGATAAAGGTGTCAGCTCCTCCTCCTTCTGCTCTGCCATCTCTGTGTGGCGTGATTTTATCTCTTCATGGTTGAAAGAGGTCTACCACACTATTCTTCATGCCTTGGTATTCCAGGGAGGAACAAAGGGAAGAGGCACATCCATGTCAACCCTGCCGTCTTTTGACCATCTTTCCCAGAAAGTGTCCATAGCACCTTCTGCCTTCATCTTATTGGCCGGACAGTGTCACATGGCCATTCCAAGCTGCAAGGAAGGTGAGGAATGCAACCACAATAGAGGAAGCCTAGGGAGGACAGGGGTGGGCTGGGTGTTCAGAAACTCACCTGCAGGTCAGCCCAGGGAGACAGGCTTTAAACGAATCATCACAGTTACTAGCTGTAACTGTTACTAGGCACAGTTACTAGCTGGGTTAAGGAGTCTGAAAGAAAGGGATATGATTCTCTGGGTATATTTAGGTTTCTGGTCTCTGGTGCTTTGGAGGCTGTGGGCGAAGGACAGCTGCTTTGTAGAGCTGATGCTTGAGTTGGGATGGGAAGAATGGGTGATTTTGGTGGAAGTTGCAGGGAAGAAACTTTTGGGCAGATTAACAGCTTGTGCAGTGGTGAGAGGTGGGCAGGGACCCAATCATGCTGGGAACAGTGGATCATATTCATAATTTTGGTCTTTATTCTGAAATCCATGGGGAGCCAGCAGAAGGGTCTTCAAGCAGGGAGGTGGCGTTGGCAGATCCATGTGTTGAAAAGATGATTGCAGGGAGGCAGAGCTAGAAGCCAAGGGGCCGGCAAGGGGACTGTTGCAGTTGGCCACGTGAAGGCTGATGGTGGCTGAGACTAAGCTGATGGAACTGGGGATGGGGGAGGAGTGAGCTACTCCGAGAAATATTTAGGAGGCAAAATTAATACGACTTGGAGAGAATTGGATAAAGGGAGTGAGGGAAAGCAAGGAAGAATGGATGATTTCCAAGTGTTTGTCTTGCTCAAGCACACATATGGCGGCATGGTTCACCAAGCCAGCAGACGCGGTGGAGAGAGAGGACCAGGTCTGTCGCATGGTGGGAGTCAGGAGCTGAGGCGTGCTAGCCAAGTGAGGGTTTGCCACTGTGTGGATTAGAAGGCATTCTTTCTTTCCAAAGTCCTTCCTTCACCTTCCAGACAGCTACAGTCGGCTGTGTTTGCTCCTAAATGCATCCTGCTTAAGGTTTCCACCTGAGTCTTATTTAGTTATTTCCTGTCTACATGGCAAATGGCTATTTGGGATGGCAACAATTTACCTCAAGCATATCCCCAATCCCTCTTTTGCCATAGAAGACATGATGCATTACCCCACAAAGCTCAAAACATTGTCTTGTTGGTTCATGGAGCCATCTAATTCTTTAGCCCTGGATGCTGGGCCAGGGCCACTGTCTATTTTCCCTCCTATGTGCTCATCTTGTCCTTGAATAGACCCCCTACTCTCCTTCTCAAAATCAGCCAGCCCCACAGTCTAATGGCTTCTGACATGTTGAGTGATCCTGCTGCTCAAAACCAGTAATGGAGGAGCAGGCATGGCTTGGCGGCAGTTGTGATTCTTAGTGTTATGTGGATGGCATCGATTAGGGGGAGGCAAGCCAATCTCTCTGACTGAGTCAGCTTCCTGACCAGTGACAGGCTTGTCCTGTGTTTGGCATGACAAGCTATCTGCCTGACAAAGTTCCTGCTAGGTGCACAAAGCTAATCAGAAAACTGAAATTGCTTGGGCCAGGGATAAATTGGAGCATACTCCTCTTTCTCAATGCTCTGAGTTGTGGGACGACTGGGACAAATCTTTTCAAGTGGCTTTAGGATCATACTGCCACAAATTCTTCAAACCATTGATTTGTCCATTTGCTCAGAGTAGCTTAATTATTTTTTGGAATTTGGGTTTTTAAATTTTTTTTCAGATTCCACAGTAAAATTTGTTTGTTGTAGAACTTTTGTAATAATAGCTAATGGCAGATCTAAAGCAGATTTCTTCACTTGAGCCCAGCTGATTTGCAAATGACTACAGACTCATGCCTTCTTGGTTCTAATTCCATGGGTTGAGAGTGATCTGTTATGCAGCATTATCATCATGGGAAGAGCTAACTGATACAAGTATTGACATCCATCTACTAGGGGATGACATCCTTGGGTGTCTCCATTTGCACTTACTCTGCACATCCAATCCACAGGCACATATTGCCAACTTGACCTTCTAAACATACCTTATATCGACACAATCTCCCCATCACACTGCCATCACCCTACGTCAAGCCTCTATACACTTTTTAAAAATATTTTATTTATTTATGACAGATAGAGAGAGAGAGAGAGAGGCAGAGACACAGGCAGAGGGAGAAGCAGGCAGAGGGAGAAGCAGGCTCCATGCACCGGGAGCCCGATGTGGGATTCGATCCTGGGTCTCCAGGATCACGCCCTGGGCCAAAGGCAGGCGCCAAACCACTGCGCCACCCAGGGATCCCCTCTATACACTTTTATCCAGATGACTGCAGTAACTGCCTTGGTCTGTTCTCTAGTGTGAGTGTTGGGCCATCATATTAAATCCCTCCCTTCTCTAAACTCAACAGAGACCTCCCATTTTGCTCAGAAGTAACCCAACCTCTTTGTCATGGCTTTAAAGGCACTAGATGATCTGTTTCTAACTGCCTCTCTGATTTTACCTATTTTTGTCCCTCTCTGCCACCACACCTGGTTACAGAGAACAGAGGCTGGGCCAGGACCAGCCATCCTGATTCGAAGTCCAATTCTCCTGCTCTATAGAGTGACCTTCCCCCCCGCATTGGGGGGGTCACCTCCTTGACTCCTCCCTAGTTACAGAACCGCTGATTTAGAAACACCTGATAGAGCTGGGATAAACTGAATTCTTCCTCATTTCCATTCCCTCCTTAGTTTCTGCCTCCAAAGCTTTCTTACAATTTACAGCCTCCTTAGATTAATTGTCAATGGCAGCCAGTGTTATTAGGGATTTTCCAGTTGGATTCAGGATGATGCATTAAATTCAGATCCTTTTTTTTCTTCCTTGAGACATTTTACTCAATGATAGCCCACTGAGTCTGCCATTGACCCCTCGACGCTTAATAAGAAGTCCACTTTAACAGTAATTAATTCCAATACTGAATATATTTTCATTAAAAGCAGAAATGGCAGGTCAGATTTAGTAAGTTATGAATTATCAGACCCCAACTGTACCAGCTTTGCTTTATAAATGCTGAATATTCCCCAGACTCTCAATTTCCCATTTTTCTCCCTATCCTGGGGCCTTAATTATGATGACAATGATGACAATATTAATAATTATTACTGTCAACATGTATTGAGTATTGTCTGCGTACCAGACACTACACTGAGCACTTTACTTGCATTATTTGAGTTAAAATTCAATCTTTTCAAGTAGGATCTATTATTATTCCCATGTTACAGGTGAACACATAAGAGTCCCCGAGAAAAGAAGGGATTTCCCCAAGGTCACATAGCTAATAACCAGCAGGGGCAGATTCAAACTCAGGCTGCCCATAAAAGCAGCATTTTTGATTCCTAAGTGATATTTTGTCCCACCTAAAGGGGAGGCAGAGGAACAGATACTCTGTGTCACGGGTTATACTCAAAAATAAATCTGGGAAACCCGATTCACTCTACAACATAATTAAAAACAGATTGTGTTTGATGCCAACGGAAGTTAATGGCTTATGTTGCAAAATCTTGGTTCGTGGAGCTTTCATTTCTAAGGCTGGATGCAGCACTGGAAATATCATGAACTTTGGAAGCTAAAGTTGAAATCTCACATTTTAGCAGTGCTTGATCTTGACAGGAGACATCATCATTCAGGTATAATCTCTTCTCTTTCTCCCTACTTACCCATTTCACACCACCCTGATGTACCCGTTTTGTGGATGGCAGTTGGAACATCCAAAGGAAGAGTCACATGGCTGTCAAGGCTGGGTGTGGGGCGGGGCAAGCTGCCAGAATCAGCACTTACGCTGCCTTCTAGTGGTGGAGATGGCTACAGATGACATCCCAACAAAAGTCCGTGCTTCGCCTCCCACAGATCAAAAATTTCTCAATCTCAGCACTATTGACATTTTAGGACAGACAATTCTTTGGGATGACAGGATGCCCTGTGCATTATGGGATGGTTAGCAGCATCCTTGGCCTCTACCTACTGGACGCCAGCGGTAGCTTCTAGTTGTGACAACCCAAAACGTCTCTAGATGTTGCCAGATGTTACCTGGGAGCACAGAATCATGCTCCGTTGAGAACCATTGCTATGGACAAAAATCTAGCAGCAACAACGTGCCATGGCCAGTGTTATTAGGGTTCCTTGCTGGGTTCTAGCACATAATGTATTGTTTACATGAATGAAAAAGATACACTTCTCACATTAAGCCATTTTAAAATTATTTTCATCACATGTATGATGAAAGAGTTACCCCCAATTTCCCCCTCTAATAATAAGATTTGTTTTATATACCAGTAGGTATTGTTTCTCAGCAAATATGATTCCACCTTATTTCACTAAAATAATGGGCATGCTGATACCTAGCCCTTAGAATTGCTGGGGGGAGAGGTCCTATGTCAAGTGCCTGGTATACAGTAAGAGCTCCATAAAAGCTAACTGTCTTGTAGAGCCAGCAAGGACTCCTTCCAGAAGAGACAAATGGTACAATGGAGAAAAGCCAGAAGGGCAATGAGACTGGAGCCTTTGGTTTGTGTCCCAGGCCTGTCACTGCCCCTCTATGTGACCTTGCATATATCATTTACCCTCTCTGATCCTATGCCAAGTGTCTGGTACACAGCAAGGACTCTATAAATACCAGTTTCCTTCTTCCCCTTGTAGAGCCAGCAAAGACTCCTTCCAGAGGAAGGAGTAAGTGAGGAAGTTGGGTTAGAAGCTCTCAAACTGCCCCCGCCCCCCACCTGGCCAGCATTACACGGTAGGTTTGTTGCAAGGCAAGCTGCACATGGTAGTGGTTACCTAAGTGTGCACTAGAATCATCTAAGGAAGTGGTTAACATGCAGACTCCCAGGCCCTAAGCCTAAGAGTTTCTGATTTAATAAGTCTAAGCTGGATCCTAGGAATATTCATTTTTAACCGAGTCCTACCGGTTATGGAGGGAGTCCTGGGCTTAGGCTCTGGGAAGCACTATCCTCATGTACAGATAACCCAAGAGGATCAGTGGCCCTACAGGCTTGTTGAGAACAGACACCAACACGGATACTTCATCCTTTTCTGGTTTCTTCAATGAACCCAGAAAATTAAAAATTGAAAACAGATTTCTGAAAAGTTGGCCTGGGTAAGGTTGTTAACAAATAAAATTTTGCCGAACATACAGGTTTAGAAAGGAGGTTCTCTGGACTGGGGTCCAAGCAGGCATCTAACCAAGAAGCATTCTGGATACCTGGTCCTATGCCAGGCATGCGCACGCGCGCGCGTGTGTGTGTGTGTGTGCACACATGCACGTGTGTGTGTTCTGGGGGAGGAGAAATGGTGGTTGTCTCTACAGCCTCACCATGCTGGGTGGTGGAACAGACATTCTCAGGTCAAACTACAACAATCATAATGGTAGCAACCACTCTGTGGGAATGCTTGCTATGCACTGGGCCCCTGCACGAAGCTCCTTGCACACTTTCTCATAGGGAGTCTAACTAACACCTCTATGAGGCAATGGAAGTGTCTCTGTTTCACACATGGGGCAGCAGAGCCTCCAGGAGTTGGAGTAACTTGTGCTTGTTTAGGAAGTGGAAGAGCCAAAATCCCTGCAGCCAGTCTTTCTACAGAGTTGTGATTTTACCACACTGCCCCATGCTGGTGAGTGCGATGGTCATTTTCAATCGGGGGAAGTGAGAGTTTGTAACCAAGATGCTAATTGGCAAGTAGACAATGGGAACTCTGAAAGGTTAGAAAGACATACCAGTCCCTGTGGGTTGGAACAGAGAGCAGAGGCAAGATTTAATCAGGCTTTGAAGGCTGTGGGGAGGGCAGGGGTAAGCTGTGGGAGTGAAAAAGGGATTTAAGTTGCATTTCATTCTTTATTTGTTCAACATTTATTGACTCTTCCAAAGGACGTTTGCCTGTTCCTCTCCAACATACTCCTTTCATTTTTCCTCTCTCCTTTCTTCTTTTATCTAACCAACCATCCATCCATCCACCCACCACCCACTCATCCATTCCTTCATCTATCCATCCATGCATCCAACCACCCATATATTCATCTGTCCGTTCAACCATCCACCCATTCATCCAGCCATCTATCTATCCATCCACCCACTGGTCCATCTGTCTGTCCATCCATCCATTCATTCATCCATCTCCATTCGCCCATCATCCATTAATTTATCCATCCATGTACCATCCACCCATCTACCCACTTACCCATCTATTCATCCAGTCATCCATCCATCCATTTATCTACCCATCTAACCAATCATCCATCCATCTACCATCCATCCATCCATTCAGCCATCCATCCACCCACTCTATTCACCCATCCATCTTGCATTTATTGTATAAGCCAGACATTTCCTTTCCCTAACCCTCTTCTTTCCTCCTCCCTCTCTTCTTCTCTCTCTCTCCCTCTCTTCCCCCTTTCCTAATTCATCCATTCTTTTATTCAGCATGCATTCCCTGAGCACTTACCTGGTGCTAGACTCCATGCTAAGCCCTTGGGATATAAGGCCTCTGCCCTGGAAAAGCTCACAACCTAACGATAGGCAGAAGATTATGGCACTACATGGGAACTGCTATGACAGATCCTGCAGATGCTGAAAATGGTGGCATCATAGGATTGAATTCTAGACTGAAGAAGAAGCCTGTGTCATTTCTGTTCCCTGATATCACCTGGCAATAAGATCTGGTTCACCCAAGGCAGGTGGTAGAGTGGGAAGAGCCAGGAGGCCTGTGAGCTGATGCTGGGTGTGCTCTCAGGCCTTCAGTCTCCTCATCTGTACAGTGAGGACACAATAGCTGCTCTGTCAGCCTCAAAGGGATGTGGGAAGATTAAGGAGGATAGGGTCAGTGGCAAGTTCAACATTATTACTGTTTCCGACTTACTACTCTATGCAAGTTTTGGCTCCACTGGCAAGAGTTTATCAATCGCATTCACTGCTACAGCCTGAGAGCCTAAAACAGTGCCTGCTACATAGCAGGTACTCAGTAACTATTTGTTGGATGAATGACTAAATGTATGACAATTTCCTTTCTGGAGATATGGCATCTGTGGCCCAGAAAGGTGGAGCCACTTGCCCATGGTCCCACAGCAAGAAGGTGGTGCACCCAGCGTTCTAACTAGAGCTGTCAGACTCCAGTGTCCACGAGCTTTCCACTTCCAGTGAGGGTTAATTCCACTATCAAAGTTCACTGGTTATCACTCTCCCTGCCCCAGCTGCCTCCTCACCCACCTGATGCCCTGGTAGGCAGACACTGTTCTTTTTATTGTTATAATTGCTGTCACCGGGTACTGTGTGTCCCTCTTTGTTGCTGAAGCCAAGTGTGCCCTGCTCATATAGCCAGAAGCTTTCATGAGTCCTCCCTGGGCTTCCGCTTGGTTGTTTTTATTGCTTTTCCTCATGGCATGAGATTAAGAAAAATGTCTTTAGAAAGTAGCAAATTTACTGGCTTACGTAGGTTCCCTGGGCTCAGACGATAGATTCACATAAGGAAGGTTCTCAGCATCTGAGACAACAGTCCATATGGAAAATAAAGTAACAAGTCGTTTACTCGATGACAAGTTCTAATTTTCTTAATTCTTCCAAACAGTCCAGATATAGAACAGATTTTGTCAAAAAGGCACATAGGGCTCCATCGATCTTGTTTATGTTCCCATTGCGGGAGTATTCCCATCCCACCTGCTTTCCTACTGATGTTTGCTAGGAGCGAGGAACATGTATAATATTTTTTTCTGCATCTTCTATGGAAAGAAACTGGGAATATTCACAAGATTTGTTTCACTTAAATGTGAAAACCACCCTGTGAGGGAGGTGATGCCATCCTTACTCTGACATCTCAGGGGATAGAGGTTGAGAGATGTCATGTGTTAATAGGTGTCAAAGTCAGGGCTCAACCCAGGACTTTCCAATATTACAGCATGCCGCCTCCCTCAAGGGTGGGGAGATTTCTGGCTGTGGCCAGGGGGAAGTCTTTGCAAGCAAACACCACTGCTCTTCGTGGGGACACTTCACCTCTCTTGCCTCAAATGCTGCTTCTGTGAAATGGGGAGATTACCAGCACTTCAGGGAGCTTTGGCTGGGATTAAATAGGGATAATGAAATATCATTTATAGGGGCACCTGGGTGGTTCAGTGGTTGAGCATCTGCGTCTGGCTTAGGGTGTGATGCCGGGTCCTGGGATTGAGTCCCACATTGGGCTCCCTGAGGGAGCCTTCTTCTCTCTCTGTCTATGTCTCTGCCTCTCTCTCTGTGTCTCTCATGAATTAAAAAAAAAAAGAAAAGAAAGGAAAAGGAAGAAAAGAGAAGAGATGTCGTTTATAAAAAGCCTAGCACTGGCCTGAAACATAACATGCCCTCGGTAAATGGGAGACGTGATTTCTCCTTCTGTCTACCTGAAGTGTCTGCTTCCCTACTCAGCTGTACATTCATAAGAGGCAGGGAGCGTGTCTAATTTGCCTCTGTTCCCCAGCACCCAGGAGGCTGGCTGGACAGGGAATGGTCTCCAGGAAATGTTTGTAGAAGGAGCGAAGGACTGTGTTCATTTCTTGTCAGCACCAGCTTTAGAATGCCTTCCAAATTCAGATTCAATTCACCTCTTACAAGTTAAGCCAGGCACATTGCTTTCCATCACAGGAGGTGGCAAGGGGATTTTAGAAGCTTTTCCATGGCAGGACTAAGTGCAAATCCCTTAGGAATGAGAATTCCCATTGAAGCACGAAGACTGCCTTGTATTTGCTAGGTCCACTTTGGGCCCCGGAAGCCCATTTTGGATGAGCCCTGGAGTCTTGTCATCCATTCTACAGATTAGGAGAGTGAGGCCCAGACCAGGAAAAAGACTGGCCCATGGCCACTCAGAGAAGAATTACGTGAATGGGGATATAACTAACTATATAGTTAAATAATCACCTAATTAATGTGGGATGACAAATGGATGGTTACCCCAGAGGAAGAGAGAGGAAAGCTCTCTGTGGAAGTGACGTTTAAACTGAGATCTACAGGAGAAGTAGAAGTTAGCAAGGTCAAAAGGCAGAAATGGGGTACACAAACAGGATGTTCAGGGAGGAGGGAAGAACAGGTGCAAAGGTCCTGTGGTGGGAGGAGTGGCAAGAAGGCCAGTGTGGCCCAAGCAAAGAGTGACCGAAGGCTGTCAGCAATGCAGATGGACTGGGCCATGCTTGTCTTGTAAGTCCCCAGGGCGAGTGTGGGTTTGGTATTAACGACAGGGGGTTGTGAGCAGTGGGCTGGCATAATCAGGTTGGATTTTGAAATATCACTGTGGTGTCTGGGAATGGAAGGAGGAGGAGGTTTCCAGTCCAAGATCTGCTACTTTCTAGCAGTGTGACCCTGGGTGAGTGGGGGTCATCATACCAGTTAATTGGGCTGTTGAGGAGAGTAAATGGGATAATAATTATTGAGTTACTATTATCATATTATCATCATTAGTTAGAAGAGTAATGGACTAAGAGTCAGGAGTACTGGATTCAAATCCCTGTTCTGCCCATTTACCTCTCTGGGCAGGCAGGCAATCTCAGTGGTTAAGAGCTCTGGCTCTGAATAAAAAAAAAAAAAAAAGGAAAAAGAGCTCTGGCTCTGACACCAGACACGTAGGGTGCAGGCCACACATGAGCACATGTGTGGCCTTGAGCAAATGGCTTTCCCTCTCTAAGCCAACTGTAATGGGGACTACCCCATGGGGTGTTGTATGAATTTTTAAAAAAAGACTTTATTTATTTATTCAAGAGAGACACAGAGACATAGGCAGAGGGAGAAGAGGTCTCCCTGCAGGGACCCTGATTAGGGACTCTATCCCAGGACCCCAGGATCATGACCTGAGTCACAGTTGTTATTAATACTATGGTCAAGTTGGTTTTATTTGCATGAAGGACAATGCCACTACCTGCTGGATCATGCCTGAGGACCATAAAGTAAACATCCACCACCTTGGGGATGGCTCAGCTGTAGCCTCAGTGGTAGAGCGATTTCCCTGGAAAAATCTTAAAGACAAAATTCTTTGGTGGAAAGACTGACATAGCCGAAGGAACTGGGTCCATTTCCAGTGTCTCCACCAACCCACTGACCCACCGATCATGCGTCCCTGGCAAGGCCCCAGCTCTCCCCAGGTCTTTGTCTCCTCCTCTCTGGGCAGTTCCCAACCAGAGCTGTCCCTTTAACGGGCTGGATGATCAGAATGCTCTAGGTTGGGGTGGGGAGGAAGGAGGATGGGAATCACTCAAATCCAATTTCCGTGGCTTCACCAAGTGTTCCTGTCACTTGATAAGGAGCAGCTGGGACCTCGGCTTTGCCTCTGTCAGGGAGAAGTCGGGATGGTTCAGTGCCTCGCAAAGCTCGCTTATCGCATTAGACCGTTCACTCGGCTCCGCAGATAAGGCCCAGCTAATCAGACAAGATGCCCTCCACCTCTCCTCAGATCCCTGCTCACCGAATGGCCCTGCTTCCCAGAGGTGAACGCATTTGAAATGATCCCTGACAAGGCATTGGAATTGAAAATTTGATCCAAAGCCCAATAGAAGCTGCTGGCACACAACTTTCAGGCTGAGAAATAAAAGCCTGAGGGATTCTTTTTATTCATTCATTTACTTCTTTATGGTCTATGTATACAATGGAATATTACTCAGCTATTAGAAATGACAAATACCCACCATTTGCTTCGAGGTGGATGGAACTGGAGGGTATTATACTGAGTGAAATAAGTCAATCGGAGAAGGACAAACATTATATGGTCTCATTCATATGGGGTTTCTTTTTGGCTCCCCTTTTTCCTCCTCCCAGTCTCTCAAAGCCTTTCTCTCAAAGATTCTTTTGGATTGAGTCTCTTTTTCTCTTCCTTTCTTTCATCTCCTTCTATTAAGGGCCAGTACTCTTTTGAGAACACTAAGAACTGCCTATGCCATTTTGGTTTGCCATTCCAAGATGGCAGGTGGGGTTCATGAAGAGAGATCCCCCAGCAAGGGAAAAGAAAACCAGGGTGTCACCGTGAGAATGCAAAACTGTACCTTAGGCCAAAAGCAAACCGTACAATGACCTCATTTAACATTATAAGTTTTAAAAATAAATTTTAAAAAGTATGACAGATATTTACACATACATAATTCAGTTCTCCCTCCTAGCCAAGTACCTCCTGTGTAAAAATTGATAGAAGTTCAGTTCTGAGAAACATCTTTCTTGAACCACTTTACTCTCCTCCTTTAAAAAGTATGTATCACCTGATAACCATGTCTTTAGTTCAATAAACTCTTATTTAGCACCTAATTAATACATTAAGCACTAGTTATACACTAGGCACTAGTTATATGCCAGTTTCACTGATTCTCATGCACAGGTTGATTTACATTTAGATACATTTTAAAGATTTTATTTTTAAGTAATCTCTATACCCAACATGGGTCAATCACACCACTCTACCAGCTGATCCCACTGGGTGCCCCTAGATTTGTTTCAACTCTCTGAAATGAGCTGCCTTTTCTGAACCCTGGATGTACGGAATGGCAGTCTTATTGGTGGCATTTTTTTCTGGCCTTGCGGCCCATAAAATGTCAGGTATCTTATAGTCAATGCCATCTTAGAGTTGATGAACTGTTTTACAGTTGAGGAAACCAAGGCTCAGATAGGAAAGCCACAAAACCAGCAAGTGACAGTGCCAAGATTCAAGCCCACATCCTTCTACTGTATAATCACGGGCCCTCAGCCACTATTTGCATTATACCCCAACTCTGTATCCATTCCTGGGACACCGAGGTCAACACATCTGTCTAGATTGTTGGAACTAGTCCTGTCTAGATGGCTAGATCCAGAAAAACCCAACAAAATAAACTTGTAGGTGACCTACTTTAAAAAAAACCCTTCCTCGGGGCACCTGAGTGGCTCAGTCAGTTAAACCTCTGGTCTCAGGGTCCTGAGATGGAGCCAGACATTGGGCTCCTTGCTCAGCAGGGAGCCTGCTTCTCCCTCTGCCTCTGTCATTCCCCCTAACTCGTGCTTGTTCTTTCTGTCTCTTAAATAAATAAATAAAACCTTAAAAAAATCCAAACAAACACACCTCCTCCTCCAACTGAGATTCCAAAAGAGAAATGACTGGCCAAAGGGCACACAGCAAGAGAAAAGAAGAGAACCGGATCCAGGACCCAGGCTCATGACCTCCAGCCACATGATCTTGCTCATCGGTGTTAAAAGCTTGATTTTTAATGTCTCTCCCTGACATCCTGTCTGTCCTCCAAACCTGATTCTATGTTCTCCATTTTCTCTCCTTTTTGGGTCACTGTCTAATGCATGCTGCCTATCCCTGTCTCTCCTTTCCCTCCAAATCTGGTCTGACTGGTTCCAAGTGTCTTTGCCGAGGCTTGCTGAAAACAAGGTACTGTTGCCTGTTCACATCTTTCCTCTGGGGGAGGTGGCTTCCTTCCAGAAGTTCCACCTGACCCCCAGCCAGCGAATTCCCACATAGAATACCTCACAGGATACTCCTGCTTTGCACAGCTCTTGCTCTCCAGAACTTTGTTTTTATCCCCCTCTTTTTTTCCACCAGGGAATTCATAACCTTGAATCCAAAGTTCTGCAGCCTGTCTGGGAATACAGATTTAGATGGGAATAGCTAAGAATAGCTAACATTTATTGGTTCTTTTTCATGTGCCAGGCCCTGTACTAAGCGCTTCACACACACCATCAGCATGTTTAATCCTCAGAACATCTCTGTGAGGCAGGCACTATCACTGCTTCTGTTTTTCAGATGAAGAAACCAGGCTCAGAGAGGTGAAGTGAACTTCCCAAGGATGCACAGCTTGGTTTTAAATAAAGCTTCCTCCAAAGCCTCTTTCTTAATTTAATCGAGCATTCTTTCAGTGCTCTAGTCGGTCATTGAGCCCCACAGTCATTACTGTCTCTTACGGTGTCAACGTTGGTAATATTGCAGTGAGCACAACTGGAACCACAACTGAAGCAAAATGTGGGTAGAGGCCCTTATTCCATAGCCCCTGCACTGTCTCTGTGCCTTGCACAGTATGGGGCTGACTCCACAGGGCTATAAAACTTTTACATTTTTCTTTTCTTTAAAGATTTATTTATCTATTCATGAGAGACACAGAGAAAGAGAGAGAGAGAGAAAGAGGCAGAGACATAGGAGGAAGGAGAAGCAGGCTCCCTGCGGGGAACCCGATGCGGGACTCAATCCCACGACCCCAGGATCATGACCTGAGCCAAAGGCGGACACTCAACCACTGAGCCACCCAGGTGTCCCTACTTTTACACTTTTCTTAGGATAAAGACCAGGCCTCATGCTATGATCTAAAGGTTCCTGCATGGTCAGAAACCTTCCCATTCCCCCGTTTTATCTCAGCCCACTGACCTGCTTCTAATTCTGTGTGATACTCATGTGCCCTTGTGTCCCAGGGCTCTTGATCCTGCTATCCTTTTTCTCTGACATGCTCCAACTGCACCCCTTCACCCCGTCAATTTGGTTTGCCCCTCAGATTTTGTCATTTCACTGGGAAGTCCTTCCCAGCCATGACCTCCAGGCTGGGATCTCTGGTACACAAGAGCATGACCCCGTGCCCTTCTCTTGCTTCTGGCTGACTTCCTTTGTGAGTGCATGGATGCTGCCTGCTTTTGCTCACCATTTTCTGCCTGTCACAAAATAACTTTTGATAAATATTTGATGAATGCGATGGGAAGCTCAAAACGCCCCCTGGGCTTACCATCCACTTTTCCAGTTTCCATCAGATCCTGATAGAAAAACCTCTGGACCGAATCACTTATATGGTATTATTTATTTTTTATTTTTTATTTTTTAGCCTAAAGCTCTATAGAAGTATGGTTGCAGCTCCAGCCCATGTACAATGAAATTCATGTGGCCCATACCGTGGTATCGCCAGGTAGGCAGACCGGGTCTTCCTGCCTTCAGACTTTATCCTCTGGGCCCAGGATCTAGGACGGGAGGGGGTGGGGTTCCATCCTTGCCCACAGCCTTGTTTCCAGATGGCACTGTTCTTCAGTGAAATGGTTGAGTTTGGCCAATGCCACTTAGAGCCCAATCTCATTCCAACAGACTCCATCAACTAAATGTTTTAGCAGGGTTGCAAGTTGATGGTAGCAAAACGTCTTGAATGAAAAACAAATCTTGAACTAGTCCTTGCATTTGTGGGATGGAAATTTCCAAGACAACAGTCCAGATCTGTTTGGACTCTGTGGTTCTCTTCTACAAGAAATGGAGAAACCCAGGTAAGTCTATGGGGAGGCCAGGACCTGGGGACTAAGGCTTATTGGCAGGATTGGTGAGATCAATGCCAGAAATACGCAGAAACTGGAAATGAGTGAAGTGGACCAGGTGGGGCCATGGTGTGCCAGGGAACCCAGGTCAGACTAGGGAACCTGCTCTGCTACTCCACCTCCACCAACTGCTAAGGGTGTAGAAATGTGAGTCCTGCGTTGTCAACTTTTCTGATTTTTCCAGAGATGTCCAAACTTGGGACTTTCATGCAAAAATTATCCATGTTAAGTTTTGGAATAATTAACTTAAAAAATAATCCAGGCCAAGCCCCAAAATACATATGGGCTTACAGATTCTCCCTTCTGATTAGGAATTGAGAAAAATTTCCAATGTCTTTTGTCCCCAAGAGTCCTTTGGAGTGGAATCAGAAAACCACTGTGAAAACAGGGGTGGAAAGAGAGGAACTGTGCACGAGGGTGCTTGGCTGATGTCTGAAGTGCACGCGCACCCACTCTCTCAGGCGAGGCACAAAAGCAACCGCCTCCAGGCAAGCTGACTAGACCATCATGGTGCATTGCTGACATTGGAATTACATTAAATTATCACCACATGAGTGCCTTCCGCTGTTGTTTGTGTTCCAAAATGTCCCAATGAATTCTAAAAGCAGCGCCATGTTCCCTTAGAAGAAGAAAAACCTAATGTTCTGTCCTTTATCGGAACCCACTCAGGAAAACGAGCTCTCTGAATGGGAGCCCTCCCTCCTTTTCTCCAGGGGACACAAGGAAACAGGGAGAAGTGATTAAAGCTTTGGATTAGTTCACAGGAATGTTTCTTTTCTTCTATTGTTGCTTTATCTTTACTCAAGCAGAAGTTGGCCTGATAGATCTCAGATGAGAACCAAAGGGGAAGATGTGGGGTGTGCACTGGGGTGCAGGGCAGGGGAAATTTAATGGTTGATATTTCCTGAGTGGCTGTCCAGGTGGTGAGACCATGTTACCCTCCACTTTGTCACCTTGGTTCATGGACAAATGGTATCTTTTGCTAACACAGGCATGTGGTAACCCGCAGCTTCCTAAGTTGTATATTACCACTGACCTTCCTTCCTCCTTCCTCCCTTCCTTCCTGATCCTCTTCCATCCACTTCTTTATTCTGTAAACATCTACTCAAGCATCCTTTACCCCACAGGCCCTGTGCAGCAGAATGGATAAGAGGTACCTAGCTGAGTCCCATCAGATGCACATTTAAGTTACATGCATTCACTGCACAAGCTCAGATAAGAGAAAAAAGAAAGTTAAATAATTTGGGGATTTGGCTTAACATTCTACCAGATGGTTATCTACTAAGCAATAGGCCACATGTATTTACTGCTTCTTCACTTAGTCTGGGTCTTCTCATATGCCTCAAAGTGGGTACATCTTCCTCCACTGAGGGGATGTAGATCATGGTGTAAGACAAGTGTGGTGGAGTCTTCTTGGTCTTCACTATAACTCATTTCCTTTTCCTCCTGGGCACAAAGCTAGACTACATATCCCAGCCTTGCTGGTGAGGTGCATGGACTCAGTTCTGCCCATGACTATGCTGCTTCCAGGCCCAGTACATGAAAATTCCCCATGTGATCCTCCATATTTGCTCTTTACCTATCTTCCACATGGATGCTGAGTGCCCATCAAAGAACCCTAAGCCCCAGAGCTCTCAGTAGGGTCTTCAGAGAGAAGGAATTTACATGCTTGATAGCCACAAGGAAGGTTGCCTGGTGAATGGGAATGTCTGTGATGGACATCTTAGGAATAAGATAGAAATTTTACTGCTCTAGATCATTGTGATTTGGGGCTTATTATAGCTGCTAGCATTACTTGTCCTAACTAATATATTAACTATTTTACCAAATGAAGAAATGACAATCTGTTGCAAGACTGGGTTAAAATCTGGCCCATACTAGACTGATAGAAGGTGTGTGGTTCTCTACAATGATTCTTTGCTATGTGATTTTTACCTTATGAGCTGATTTTAGTGTCTCAATGATGGATCTAAGATGCGACTTCTCTATATGGAGCATCCTCTGGGATAGTTCACAGACAAGGCAATTCAAAGTGAAGCAATAATTTGGTCAATTGAGGAAGTGAACACCTCAACTCCCATCCTCCCAACAAGCATGACCGATAATCATTTCAGTTACCTGGACCATTGCTGCACACGTGGGATGTTTATTTGGCCTTCACTGACAAAGTGATTATAGTAAAGAATGCCCAGGCATCCTTTCAGAAACCCACTCAGTCCTTCCCTGGATCAGGTTAGGATTCAGTTCACCCAAATTTCCAGCGTAGGTGGTTTTACTCATCTTTAAATAGAGACAAAAGTACCAATCTCAAAGATTGTGAGTTATAAATATCTCTCTTTCCCTCTCTCTCACATGCACACAAAACCTGTTACCATGCCTGATGCACAGTACTCTTCTTTAAATCTTGTAAAACCAGACTCAGATGCCAAGAATGTTTCTTCAGAGATCAAAAACTATAAACCCTTCAAGAATGTAATAATATGATGATGATGGATGGCTCTGGCTCTCCTATAGATAATAGCTCTTAACTCTGAGGGCACTGGAAGGTGAACAAAAATAGGCAGACTTTGTAAAACAGTCAAAACTTGGAAGAAGGTAATGGCGTGGGATGAACTATTTGTTTTTGTGGTTTTTAGCTTTAGATCAGGCTGAAGTCAGTGCTGCTTAGGGAAGCCAAAATTCCAAGAGAAACTCATAGTCTTTCTGGCCTGAAGAACCAGAAGACAATGTTTGGGGCTATCATAGCTAAAAAATAAGGGAAAATCCCTGAAGGGAAAGAGATAGGAGTTTCAAATTATTAACTGCCAAAATATTTGTCTGATCTCTGAGTTACACACATATGATAGGAACTTCACACATATGACAATAAATAGTTCAGTAAAAGACAGAAGAATTGAACTGAGATTTGAATTTTTGTATAAAATATAGTTTAGTTTGAGTCCAACCAAATCAATTACCAACTAAAACAAAAACATCAATATTCTTCAGAGGAAGATAACAAAATCCAAAGTTTCCACAATGTAACAGCATCCAGGATATAGCCTCAAATACCTTGACATACAAAAAAAAAATCAGGAAAATTTGACACAAGCTCAGAAAAAAAAAAAAGACAATCAACTTAGACTCAACACAAGATGACTTCAATGTTGAAGGTAAGGGACATGGATTTTAAGGCAGCTGCTGTAACTAAGTTCAATGAACTAAAAGAAAATATAGTCGCAATAAATGAAAAGAGGTAGCAGTAAAGAAATAGGAACTATAAAAAATAGAAATTCTAGAATAGAAAACATATCTAAAATTAAAAATTCACTGAATGAGGCACCTGGCTGCCTCAGTCAGAGGAGCATGCGATTCTTGATCTTGTAGTCATGAGTTCTATCCCCATATTGGGTGTAGAGTTTACTTAAATAAAACTTAAAATTTCTTTAAAAAATTCACTGCGGGTGCCTGGGTGGCTTAGTCAGTAGAATGTCCAATTCTTGATTTCAGCCCAGGTCATGATATCAGATGAAGCCCCACATTGGCTCCACACCCAGCAGGGAATCTGCTTGAGATTCTTTCCCTCCACCTGTTCCCCCTAAAACAAATAAGTAAATCTTTTAAAAAAGTTCACCAAGTGAGCTAAGCAAAATGGAGATGACAGAGGAAAGAGTTAAACTTGTAGACTAACAGAAATTATGCAATCTGAGTAAGAGGAAGGAAAAAGAGTTTAGTGATTCATGGGATATCAGAAAGTGTAATATACATGTAACTGGAGTCACAGAAGTGGAGAGGAAAGAGAATAAAGGTAGAAAATATATTGAAATATATGGCTAAAAATGTCTCAAATGAAGCACATACATTGACAGATTCAAGGAGCTCAGCAAACTCCAAATAGTATAAATATGAAGAGAATTATGTTAAGACACATCATAATCAATCTACTAAAAATCAAAGAGAAAGAGAATAATTTGAAAGTATCCAAAGAAAATAAACAGATTCTCTACAGGGTTATGATAATTTGGAATTTTGTGGATTTCTCATCATAAATTATGGAGGTCAGAAGTCAATGGACTAATATTATAAAAGTGCTAAAAGAGAAAAAAACTGTTAAAAATAGAATTCTATATCCAGCTAAAATATCCTTCAAGAATAAAGGTGAAATAAGGCCGTCTGGGTGGCTCAGTTGGTTAACTGTCCAGCTCTTAATTTCGGCTCAGGTCATGATCTCAGGGTGGTGAGATCAAGCCCTGTGTCAGGCTCTGTGCTGGGCCTGGAGTCTTTTTAAGATTCTCTCTCTCTCTCTCTCTCTCTCTCTCCATCCCTCTACTCCTCCTCTCAGTCTTTCTCAAAAAAAAATAAATAGATAAAAATAAAGGTGAAATATACGTATTTTCAGATAAAAGTAAACTATGAAGATTCATTACCCTGTAGAACTAAAGGAAGTTCTTCAGGCTGAAGGGAATTGATATAAGATGAACTAAAGAAAAGGAAGAAACTTTTTTTCAGGAAGAAAATAAGAGTACTGGAAATAGCCAATATTTAAGTAAATATAAAAACTAACTTTATCTCTTAATTTTAAAAGGTATATATGATCATTTAAAACAAATATTATAAAACTGTCTTGTGAGATTATAGTGTATGTGATGCAATACACATGACAACTAGAGCATCAAAGATGGTGTTTGAAGGGGTCAGTGCAATGGCCAATAGCTGAAAGCCGGCTAAATTTTACATGATATGGTACAATGTTAATTCTAATGAAAAGTAAGGTTCTATGTCATAACCTCTAGAAAAGTAAAAACAAAAGCAATGACATACTGCTAAAATACCAAAAAATAAAATATAATTATAAAACAATTAAGGTAATTCAAAAGAATGCTAGAAAAGAGGAACAAGAGAATAAACAGAGCAAACAAAGAAAACTAAGATTTTCTTAGTTCTTGGAAGATTTAAATCCACTCATATTTACATATATATTAAATGTTAATATGATGATTACCATTTACTGAGGACCTATTACATGTTATGTTCCTTCCCTGCACATTTCATCTGATCTTAATAACAACTTTGTGAGATAAATATCAATTTCACTGTGATGAAGAAATTGAAGGGTTATGAAGATTAAGCATATTGCCTATGGTAATGAAGTTAATAATTGGTAGAACCAAGATTTTAGGTCTGACTACAAAGTTTAAAATAATTCTACAGCATTTTGCCCCAGGATGGTTACCAAGTTTTGAGGTGTCATAAAAAGAGGAATAGAGCACTGCATTGCCTCCGCTTCCCCATTATTCATAACAATTATAAGATGCAAATAATTTGTAAAAACAATAGGAAAAGGATGCCATAAGAGAAAATACCTGCTCCACCATCTATCTTCAGCAAGACTGACCCTAAATGCCAACTCCTCATACAACTAATATTGAAATTTATGCTTTTTGATGTAAACAAAATTTTAGATGCATTAAGAAGGGTTTTCAGGATTCAAAAAATGCTGGATTATTCCAGAGATTCTTCCTAGGATTAAATTGTCCCTGGAGCTTTCAAAATAAATTACTGTGGGTTCATAAGGCATAGAAGATTAGTTTTAAGTCCAATGCTTCAATGCCATTTTCAATTTTCTGTTTGCAAAGAGATGGCTTGGTTTCTCTGGGTTCTTCCACCTTTCTTTGATAGCTTAGCTTAAAATGAATTTTTCTAGTTTATGTGACAGGACCTCAAATGGATGCTGTTCTCTATTTCCTAGAATACTCTGATTATTCTCATTTACCCATGTAGACAATGCAATATACAGTATGGATGGCTGGACCATCTCAATGTCTTGACATAGACAATGGTCAGCCTGTCTTTTCTGGGTTTTTGAGTTTTTGCATGTTATTGGTGGCAGCTTACTGTTAGTCAAATAGCTATAGCTCTGCATCTCGATACATCTTATTGGTTGTGTAATTTTGGACAAGTGACTTTACCTGAGTTTTAGTTTCCTCATTTTCAAAATGAGAGATAACATGGTACCTACTATATAGGATTTTTGGAAAGTTAGGCATGATAATGCATGTAAAGGGCACAAATTATCTGGCATACAGAGACCAGTCAACTAAATGTTTTAAAAACTACATGCTATGCTGGACTCCAGAGAAAAGAGCTACAATCTCTGTCTTGGGGTAAGAATTGAGGGAAAATAAAGTGGTTCTGGAGATTTTCTCAGAGGAGGAACACTTTGGGTTGGGTTCTGAAGGGTGAAGAGTAGTTTTGTATGTGGGCAGAGCTATTCCAGATAATAGTAAGAGCATTTGCCAAGACTTATGTGGAAGAACATTGGTTGGAGTGGTGGTGGGAATAAAGCTGGAAATTAATCCTATGCCCAAGCTCTGAGGGGTCATATTTGTGTAAGGGAGGGTTAGAGAACTCATTCTATAGGAGAGATCACAGAAGAGAGTGACACATTACAGGCTTTTTTGGGGGGAAGACACTTCAGCAGGATGGCACAGGATGCATTACAGAAGCATAAACTGGAGGCCTGAGGAGTTTGAAAGTTCTGGGATAATAATCCCTGTGAATGCAGACAGTGGTCTGGAAAGGGTAGTGTCTGTGGGGGTGGAGAAGAGAGGCTGGAGCCTCAAATCATTCCAGAGAATACTAACCAGTCACTGACAAATGCTTAAAAATAAAGAAAGCTTGATTCATTCTCTTGAGGAGGACAAGATTCTGCTAAATTGATTTCTGAAAGGACTCTCCAGAGAATTAAAATTAATTCAAGAAGAAAGCTATTTGGTTAGAGCAATGGTTCTTAAACATCAGTGTGATTGGTTTAGAAGAGTTGTTAAAATTCCAGCCCACCCCACCCAGCCTCCACAGGTTCTGGTGCAGAGAGACTAGGGTGTGGAACCAGAAACCACATTTTTAATAGGTGCCCCCAGGTTATTCAGATGTAGATGATCCAGGACTCACACTTTGAGAAACAGTGGTTTTGGGAAAGAAGAATTACAGACAGGGTGTAGTTAGAAAGAGTGCGAGAGTGAATTGAGGCAGTGTTTCTGTGGGATAAGCAATCAGGGAGGACTTCAGGAAGAAAGCCAAGTGGGAGTTCAATCTTAAAAAGGGAGTAGAGGAGTAAGGGATACATCTCAGGGGAGAAATTCCCCACAAGTAACAACTGGTGCCTATTTACCAGCAACAAGAAGACCATTCTGGTGAATGGAAATCATTGAAGATGATCTTTAAGGACAAAGAGCAGCCAGACTCAAAAGGGCCCTGAATGCCAGATAAGCAGTGGTAGGTAGTGTTGAAGTGGGTAGCATGTGTGAAAGATAGCCATTAACACCCTTGAGTAGGAGAGGCACTGAAATCCACCAAATAAATGGAGTTACAACTCTCTTTAGACCTGATATTAAGATTGCTTTGCTAATTATATCAGTGAAAAGCATAATGAGGAGAGAAACAAGGGTGCAAGGGAATCAAGTCTGGTGATTCTCAGCTATCTCTTGGTTATAGGACACGGGTTTTTCCTCTTGGCAAGTCCAGTGGTTGTCATGTGTTTTACCGATTTGAAGTGGGGTCTTTCATCAGAAAGGGGGGTTTGGAGCTGGGCAGGGGCAGTGCACAGAACCACAGCACAGATTTCTGTGAAGCTTCTTGAGAAAACCATCAGAAGACCCAGAAAGTGGATCCAGAAGGTAGGGCCCTGGAAACCACAGCTTATTAGAGCGCATCTCTGCTCCTGTCTCTGGCATACTTGAGTCTCATTCTGCCTGAAGCCTTCTCATATACTGTTCCCTCTGACAGAACACTCTTTGCACGCTCTCTATCTACTAAATTGCTTCACATCTTTTACTCTCAGCAGAAACACAGTTCCCCAAGGAAGCCTTTCCCAACTCCCAGACTGAATCAGATGCCTGTTTTAGATGCCCTCAAAGCAATACACCCAAGTGGTTGATAACATAGTCTCTGGAGCCAGACTGCCTGGGTTTAGGTTATGTCACTTAGCAGCTGTGTGACCTTGGGTAAATTCCTTAACTTCTGAGAGCCTCAGTTTCCCCATACGTACAATGGGGATGGTATTAATAGCATCTACTTCATAACTTACTATGATGTGTTAATTTAGTTAGTTCATGTAAAATGCTTAGAATAGAATTTAGAGTCCTCTGGGGGTGCCTGGGTGGCTCAGTCAGTTAAGCAACTGCCTTTGGCTTAGGTCATGATCTCAGGATTGTGAGATCCAGTTCCACATCAGGTTCCTCAGTCAGTGGGGAGTCTACTTGAGATTCTCTCTCTCTGCCCCTCTCCTCACTGGTGTGCACATGCACACGCTTTCTCTCTCTCAAGTAAATAAATAAACAAACATCTTTAAATAATAAAAAAAAAAGATTTTAGAGTCCTCTGTCTGGTTCTTTCTGGCTCCGTGTTCTTGTCACAGTGGTAGCTAATGATAATGTGTGTAATCATGTATATCACAGTTGACTCCACATGCAGATTAAAGGTGCCAAGAGGGACCATGTCTGTATTGTGTCCTGCTGTGAGTCCAGTGCATGTACATAGCAAGTACTCAATACATATGTGTTGAACAACTTTATCTAATCAAATCTTTATGCAGCAGATGGAAAAGCAATGAGAAATAGGGCTGAAAATATGTCCCCAAGGCCACAGAGGGTGTGAGTATATGAGGATTTGCAGAGTGGGTTCTAGAATTAAGATGTCTTAACATTTGGAATATTTGGGGAGGCACCTTGGAATTTTTTTCTCCATTCAAAGCCTGGCAGTAACACCCTTCTTGCCAAATAGAAAGAGAAGTTGAAATATCATTTTACGCTTTCTCTCTCTTCACTCCTATTCCTCTTCAGCTCTTGAGTCTACATCATGCAGGGAACTTCAAGATAGCTTAGTCTGGCCCTCATTTGAGGGCAGGGCAAGCAGGATGCCATGAGGGTCCTGGTCCTGAGCTCTTGAGTGAAACATACCTACGTTCTAATCCTGGCTAGCTGCGGGACCCTGGTCAAGTTCTCATACCTCTCTGAAACTCATTTTCCTGTCATAGCATGGGGATCATAAAGTATCTATATCCTAGTGTTGCTGTAAGGTTTAAATGGTAAAGTGCTTCCTGGCATATAATATGTGTTTAGTAAGTGTTCCTGTGATTATTATATCCTTGTTTTACTTAGGGTAACTAGTCCCAGAGAGGGAAGAAATGTGATAGAGGACAAAAATAAGTGATTTGACTCATCCATGCAAGAGGCCGTACCAACACTTTCTATATGTCTACTGCTTGGCAAAGAGAAGAATGAGAAACAGCCCTCACCTCAAGGAGCTTGGGGACTTGTAGGAAGGATGGACATAAAAGTCATCAAACACAACATTCATCATTGCTGCTATTCACGAAAGGAAACATCTGAAGCTGAGAGGGCATAAGGTCTCACCTAACTGGATCTGGAAACTTCCTGGGAAGGCTTCTCAGAGATGGAAGGAAAGGCCACACAGCTGAAGATGCATGATGGAAAAGGGCATTCCAGGCAAAGATGCGCAGTAGGGAGATGAGAGAGAGCAAGTTGTGACGGCCAGCTTCATTTACTCCTTCAGCAGATGTCTGTGGGAGAATGCTTATGTACCCTTACAGTGTTGTAGATCCTAGAGGGATGATCAAGACACTGACACCTTGACTATTCATAAACCAATCAGTCACAAGGGCAGTGGCCCTAAGTTGCAGGCAGTTTCGATGCTAAGCTGCTTCTGACCAGGATACCTCTAGGAATTGCTCTGCTAGGGTGAACTGTGGTGATCCATCTGTCCTCTGCTATTTGGGATAGAAACACAAAAGTGGTACATAAAAGAAACTTTGCTACAAACTTGAGAATTACATAGTGCCGTACAAGTATTACAATTAAGGAAAATTATTGTATCTCAGGGTTCTTTTTTATTATTTCTATTAAATGTTAATTAATGATGATTAATGATGTGTTGCATGCAGGCTTCATAACACAGTTACTGGAGAATATTCTAAATCATCCAGGGGCTGATCATTTGTCTAAAGGTCTGCTCTATTTTTGTGTGGCTGTGATTGAAGAGCAGATCTGCCCTTCCGCCCACACCATCATTAAACTCTCCCTCTCCTCCACCACTAACCTCATCAGAAAAAAGTAAGACATAAAATTGATGAATTGTTTACTGGCAGAAGAATATCAGAGTTAACCCCTGTCACCTCCTTGTCCCTCTGGCTCAGGATTGTGTGTCTGACAGTGGCCTCGAGGGAGTTTTGGGGAGGAGGCTGGGCAGCTTTCTCATCCATCAATCTCAAAGGTTAGGAACATTCCTGAGACAGCCCATGCCTCCTTCACTGTCTATTAAAGAATGTGCCATTGTGAATTTATGGAAACCTATGAGGACCTCTGTGCCTGTTCAGCTGTACCATATTGGCTAAGGAAGTTGGGGGAGTGACCTTTCCATTCCCTTCATGGGATCACCTAGCAATAGATTCTGCTTGTACACGAATCAGAAATTTAACCATTTGTTTCAAGGGATATGTGTGGATATAGACACAGGTATGAGGGAAGATAGAAGATTGGGCTTCTCAGCTTATGAGGAAGAAAGAGGAGGAGGAGGAGGAGGAGAAAAAGAAGGAGGAGGAGGGAGAGGAGAAGAAGAAGGAGAGGGAGAAGAAGCAGAAGAAGGAGAAGGAAAAGAAAAAAAAACACTAAGAACCATTTGTTGAGCTCCTCCTCTGGGCCTTGCCTGTGGAAATGCCTTGGATGCATTATCTCACTTAACTGTTGTCAACAATCCTGTGGGGCAGACAGATACTGTTATCTTATCCCCATTTTTGAGATGAAGAAACAGACATTAAGGTAGCTGTCACAAATGCTGGTGGAATGGGCTTTAAATACAGGCAATCAGGGCCAAAGCCTGAGCGTTTATGCTCCATTGCCACCTCCAGAGACATTGTGCTGACTTGTATTAAGTGCCTACTGTGTGTCAGGCACTCTGCCAGGGGCTTGGGCTCATGGCTGAAGAAAACACACTCTCATCTCTGGAAGAGCTTCCAGGTCATCAGGGTGAAAAGACAGGCCTGTCAGGGAGTGAAACCCAGAGAAGGTATAAAAAAAGGCGCAAGGAGCCATGGGCCTCAAGGAGAGTTCTGCATCTATCTGCTGGGACCAGAGGAGGTTTGGCAGCATTTGGATTGGGCTCAGATTCTGGGTGGGATCTTGACTGGGGCAGGGAAGCTGGGCCGAGTGCAGCTTGAATAAAGGCTGGGACGTAGGGAGTGTGTTTGGGAGACGCTGAGCCGCCCAATTTGGTTCAAACAGAGAGACGTCGTAAACATGAGCTAAGATGTGTTCCTTAGGCAGCAGGATGGAAGCTGGGAAGGCTGTGCTTTGACAGGAGCACAGAATCTGTTTAATCACAGGACAGAGATGATCAGAGAGGTCCTTTAGAAAGACAAATCCAAAAAAACAAACAAACAAAAAATAATTAAAAAAAAAAAAAAAAAAAAAGGAAAGACAAATCCAGCAACTGGCTGGAGGCTGGGGAGGCTGAGGGCACCCGGAAGTCCAGAGCCGTGCTGGCTTTCAGAGTCATATGAATGGAGCCCAAAGGCTGTGCTGTACCCAAGACACCATACTGCCTTCCTCATCTCCCTCCACCCCTTCTAAAACAGAACATGGAAGTGATCCAGGCACAGTGAGATTCTGGCCAAGGAAGGTGACCCTGGGAAGGCAGTGGCCGATAGGGACAGCACAAGCCCTGACCACTGACCTATGATAGGGTGGAAGAAGAGGGAGGACCCTTCCCTCCCATTAGGCAGTGAGCCCTAGAAAGGTAGAGGCTGTGCGTCCAGCACCAACCACCATGCCTGGCTCATAGAGCTCAAAACACATTATTGAAAGGATGGATCAGATCCACATAAACACACACACACACACGCACACATACAAACACACACATATCCAAATTTTAATACTAGAATAAAGGAGTTTAAAGGAAATACATACTTTAGGAGGAGGAGGTTTGAGGCAGGGAGAAGGAAGGAGGGGGAGTCAGTAAGTTTTGGGGGCCTACCGTGTTCCAGTCTCAGGCTACCACTTCCTATAGGTGCTAGGGGTTATTTTTGCTAACCAATCTTGCTAAGTAACTTAACTGCAGAGACTCAGTTCCCCATCTGTAAAATGGGAAAAGTAACACCAGTCCCAAGCTCACAGGGCTGTTGTGGGATTTCAAGGAGTCCATCCACATTAAGGGCTGGGTTGGGACGTGGCTCGGGGTTAAGCATAGATGTCAAGTGGGAACATAGGGAAAGGGGCAGGTTCAACAGGCCATAAGAAATGTCCTAGAGATGCTAGCTCGCCTGCCTTCTCTTTGTTGGTTCAGTTAAGTCTAAAGACCCGTGGGCTGAAGCTACAATAGCTTCCAAACTTGGCATGCTAAAAGAGAGCTCCATCCATTTGCTGAGAGAACAAATTAGCAAAAGGGAATTCACCAAACTGCTAAAAAGCTGGACTGACAGTTTGGAATTAATCCTTGCCTCGGGCCCTTGGATGTACCTCTCTTTGCTTAAATTTTGCCGCATAAATATGTTTTGGAAACAACCAGAGGAAATGAGACTGCACATATGAAAGCATCAATTAAATTAACCTCTCCCCAAAAGCATCAGGTAGACGAATCAAACCAATGTAATTAAAGAGATTGCTTTTGCCTTTCCCTTAAGTTATCATTTTGTATAAAGTGGCTCCCAACGTCATCCAACTGTGGGTTTCCTCTCGGATGAATAGACACGAGTTAAATCCCTTCCCAGACATCCCCCTCCTTCCCAGGCTGTCTGTTCTAGAGAGAGCTGGCTTGAGATTAGCCCAGAAGGGGAACACTAGTTGGATGTCAGGGGCTATGCACTGTCTCCACTCAGCACCAGGCGCCAGGGAACTTGAGAGCTGGGAGCAGGTTCTGTGTCTTCAGTTTTTAAAAAAGATTTATTTATTTATTTATTTGAGAAAGAGAGAGAGACAGAGACAGAGAGAGAGCATGAGTGGGAGGGGCTGGGGGAGAGGAGAGAGAATCTCAACCAGACTCCCTGCTGAGTGCAGAGCCTGATGTAGGCAGGGCTCGATCCCACAACCCTGAGATCACTATCTGAGCCAAAACCAAGAATCAGACACCCAACCTTCTGGGCCACCTGGGTACCCCTGAGTCTTCATTTTTGTATCACAGTCATTGGTGCCAAAGGTTGGTTGGTGATTGGTTATGGGTTGATTTTCTCCATTGCTAATGTGCCAGTGAGTTGGGCCAACATTTTCTATTCTCGAAAAACCAATCTTCTCATTTTCCCAATGGTCAGACAAGCTTTATTTTAAGGCCTATCCAGAGCTGACAACCTCTAACGTGTCGTCCTTGGTAGTTTAGACTTGTGAAACATTCTAGTAACTTTCTGATCACCCCCTTGTCTCCCAACCTTCATGTAAATAACTCCCCTAGAACCTGGGAAGCTGAGATGGCAGATTGCCCCCAAGGGATTTTCTATTTTCTTTCCTTTCATAATAAAATCCCCATGTTTTGGCTGGAGACTTAGGACATACTACAATTCTCAACCTTTCTTGCAGTCGATTGTGGCCACGTGGCTGTGTTCTGGCCGATGGGAGATGATAGACATGACTCCCCAAGAATGCCCTCAGAAAGAAGCACCTGCCACTCTCTTTTATCCATTCTCATTGGCTGCAAGGTGGGTAAGATGCCTGGAGCTGGAACAGCCACCTTGGGTGATGTGAAGGAAGCCACATATTGAGAATGTCAGGGCAATGAGTTAGAAGCAGCCTGGGGTCCCCAGTGGTTCCATATCTGGCTTGTTAGCTTTGGACTATCCACTCTGGCAGAGAAACTGACTTCCACCTTGGTTAAGCCACAATTACATTTTGATATGTCTGTCTCAGTGATTGACTAATATTATGAATAACTAACAGAGCCTGCAAAGGTTAAGTCTTGCTTTACACCATAATAAGATTCTGAAAATGTGTGAGTAAATGGAATTATTATGCTTTAAATCACATCTTCAATGTGTCTGGGGAAGCTATCTGTTGGGATAGTTAAGAGTAGGATTTTGGAGCTAGAACTGAGGTCCCATTCTGCTAGTATCTGTGTGGCCTTGGACAAGTTACTTAGCTTCTCTGTGCCTTTTTCTTCATTTATAAAGTGGAGGTGATTGTATTCATCTCACAAGATTCTTGTGAAGATGAATTGAGATACTAAATGCAAAATCCTTAGTATGGTGCCTGGCATGTAGTAAAGAACTCCATAAATATTCTATGGAGTCATCTGGAAAGTTAAAAAATAAATGTTTCATAATCCACCAGCATGGATTCTGGCTCCACTGGTCTGGAGTAGAGTCTTGGCATCTCCTCATTTTAAAGTTTCCTCAGTTCCTTGAGTAGTTGAGAAGCATTGCATTCAAGGCATTGAGTGGGAAGTTTCCAGAAACCATTTCCTGATTTGCCCATCAGGCAAATCAGACAGTCTTATCATGCAAATTCAGTTACACCTTCATGATGAGTTGCTCTCACCTTGTGATCCCTTCTTGATTTTATTTCATTTTTTCCCTCCATCATTTCTGCATACATGCGCTCCTGCCATTAGCATCCATGCCATGACCTTCCAGTGGAACCCTCTGAAGCTAAGTTACAGACTTAGCATAATTCATGGGCTTCCTGGAGCACTTTCATATATATGATCTCATTCGATCTTGGCCACAGCCTTGCAAAGCACTTAGGACTGGTTTTATTATTATCATCGTTATCACCTCCATTTTATAGATGAGAAAACTGAGGCTCAGAGTGAGTAAGTAATCTGGAGCCCAGACTTGAACTAAGTTCTGCTGGCTTCAAAGCTTGTGATTCACCCCTGAACCCCTCTGCTTCTCTAAAACTGCATTTTGATTCTTGAAAATGTCATTTATTCATTTATTTGACCCATAATTGTAGTCTTAAAGACCAAAGATATGGATAATTCCATGAACTAATGAAATCCCAGGTAGACCAGTAGCTTCTTCCTTTTAGCCAAATCCACCTCTAAGTTTGGTCAAATCTTCAGCGAGATCTGATGCCACCAACACCCTCAGGAGAATCCAGAGGCAGACTGGCCTGTGCCAGAGTTTCCCAGGAATTCCATGTGAGTAAAGAACCGCACAGATCACCTTTTGATCCCTCTCTCCAAATTCATTCCTTTTTGGATGAAGGCATTCTCTTTGGTCAGGGTGGCTTGAAAGATACCTCAAGTTTCTGCTCATGTTTCACTCACCCAAGTCAACTGCAGATCAGAAACATCAAGTGAAAAGCCCCTGTCCCCCTGGAAAGCCTGTGTTCCATTTGAAAAAAAAAAAAGTGTTTCTCTTACATATTATATAACTCTGGGGAGGCAGTTGCTTAGCAACTGAGCCCAGTTGGCTGGGCTGGGAGTAGTTATTAACTCTTCCTGCAGTCAATTGACATTGTCAAGTCTTCCTGGAAGGCCACCAACCACCCCATTTCCATAACAGAAAGCTCATGACATTCATTTGTCCCTACATCAGGACCCCTCCTGGTTCTCTCCTCACCAGAACTATAGTGCTGTCGTCCTGGGAAGGAGGACAGCATATGCAGCCATGTGCAGCTTGCCTAGTAAGACCAGCCTCAGGCTCTCTTCAACCTATAGAGAGAACCTATTGAGAATCCATTTGACCATGTAAGTGATATGAAATGGGACCCTTTGGCAAGCCATAGAAGTTAAATGTACACATCACCGGGGCGGGGCGCCTGGCTGGTTTAGTCTGGTAGAGCATGCCACTCTTGATTTGGGTTCATGAGTTTGAGTTTCACATTGGGCATAGAGCTTACTTAAAAAAATGCATACATCGCCATGTTCACATACATACTTACAGTTTCAACAGGAGTGTATGGAGCACCTACTATGTGCCAGACCCAGCAGTAGGCACTGGCAACCAATAACAAACAAGAGAATCAAATGTCCCACCCTCACCAACCTTACATTCTAGTTGAAGAGATAGATGGTACTTCTATGGAAAGAAATAAACAAGATAATTCTGTTTGTCATAAGTGCTTTGAAGGGAATAAATGAGAGGATGTAATAGAAAGAGCTTGAGTCGATGTGTGGGAAGAAGTGTCTCTATACCTACAGCTATCTTTACGCACCCATCTAAATATATCAGTATAGAAGATGCATCCACATGCTAGGGACACTGTGTTGCTGCTGATGGATATATTCCATTCAATGTTAGTGTGACAAGAGCCCTAGAGCTAATCTCAATTCAGTCTCCAAAATCTTCCCCATCTCAGTAAATGGTGCCACCTGATTCAGCCAGTTACTCAAGCAGTAATCCTGGAGACATCCTTAATTCTGTTTTCTCTCCTTTATTCATCAACACATCTATTGACTTTAATTTCAAAATAGACCTTGAACCTGTCCCTGGTTGACTAAAATAGCTTCCCAGCTGGTCTTCCCTGACGGTTCATTCTCCACCCAGTAGCCAAAGTGAGATTTAAAAAAAGAAACTCACTCTCTTCTTTGCTTAACATCTCTCAGTGGATTCCCTCCTGTTGTTCTCAGATTGCCTCCAAACACTTACTGCAAGGCCCTGTGTGTTTCACATCCTGGCTACTTCTCTCTTTTCATTTCTGACCATGCTTACTCTTACTTACCATGTCTCAGTCACCGTGGCTTGATTCTAACTCAAACAGGACAAGCTCATTTTTGCCTCAGGGCCTTTGCACACGCTGTTTCCTTTGCCTCTAGCCTGACAAACCCCTACTCATCTATCTTAGCTGAAAGGTCACTTTGTTAAAGAGGTTTTCTCTCACTGACCATCTGATTCCCTGATCCCAGCACCCTGGTTGATGCCTTCACAGAATTATTATCTCTACTTGTAATTATATATACATATGTAAATACATATATATATAATACATAATACATGTATACATATATTATACAATAACATATATAATAAATAATAATTACATACCTATGTATAAATACATATGAAATATGCTTTTAATTTGTCTTTCTCCTTTGAAAGGCTGAACTTCATGAGGACAGAGGACAGAGACCATACCATCTATTGCTCCCAACTGTATCTCCAGCATCCATTCAGGGGCATGGCATATATAGACAATATTCAGATCTTTTTTTTTTTTTTTTACATAAAAGGTTAAATACAATATCATAAAATTGCTAGAATTTACTGAGTGTTTTCTACATCCCAAGCGCAAAACCAAACACTGGGTATATCACAATCCTGTTTAATCTTCACAATGACCCAATTAAGGTGGGTATGACTATTCCCATTTTAGAAATGAGTGAGCTTAGGTTCAGAGATAGATGCTGTAAGACCAAGGTCACAGCACTAAGTAGGGGCTGGGCTGAAACTGGAACTAGGCTTGCTCTGATTCTCAAAGCTGGGCTTTTCAATCACTGTATAATTCCAAATACTTGTGGACTTTTATAACACTTTTTCATCCCTCCCTGCTTTATCAATGAGGGATAGTTCTCTCATAGCAGAGGCATATCAGAGATCGCTTGAGAGTTTGAGGTGGCACTTCGATGAGCTCAGTCTGGCTGGTCTTGCAAAGTCAGGCAAAGTCCAGTTATCTGAACAACCAGAGCAGAGCAGACAAAGGGTGAACCAAAATAACTCCCCACACTGAGTCATTCCTGATCGCGCCTGGGAGGCTTTGCAGGACATCTGAGGCTCTCTGCAGCATAGAACATCTCCCTCTTGCTTTATGCCCAGCACAAACCTTTATTAAAAAGAATGTGTCAGTGGAAATAGCTGGCCCTAAACAATTCTGGAACTTGGTTTGGATTAAAATAAAATAACACAAACAGCTACCATTTCTTGGGCACTCAGGATGGGCCAAGCATTTGATCAAGATCTTACATGCATTTGTCCCCACACAGAGTCACTCCAGGTGGGAACTATTCCTATCCCCATTTTACAGGCAAAGAGACAGAGATGCAGTCATTTGGTCAGGCTGCAAAACTTGTAAATGGTAGAGCTGGGATACAAATGAAGTAGGTAAAGATCCTGAGTACAACCTCTTAACAATTGTATCCTATTTCCTATTCCACCAGGAGCACCCTATCTTATAATGCCTTGGGACTTTTCTGAAAATCTATTGCATTGCCTGATGGTCGCTTCACATGCAGATTCTAAGTATCATTAGAATCATCTTGGCCAAGATGAAACAGTAGTTATGGATCACAGACAGTTGGTGCATAGTCCAATCCTGCCAATTAGTGAGTGCAAAGGCAAGGCTTTCTGAATCCAGGGCTGGAGGTAGAGATTCATAGGCATGTATGATCCATAGCTCCTTTGTTTCAGGATGCATTACATATAACAAAGATCTGCAAGATCATCATCTTAGACAATACCATTGGCTTCTGTAAAGGCCAAGAAGAATGACAGAATGAGCTAGCCTGCAAAATAGCACCATAGCCTCAAAAAGGCCTTGATTTCTGCCTCTGTGAAATAGGAATTTTGGCAGTATGAGCTAGTTGTTTCTAAGGTTGCTTTTAGCCCCAAAATTCTTGCCTCCAACCTCTCAGCTTGTTTTTTTCTGAGCCTGCAATGCCCTTCTGTCTCCTATCTTTACTTTGCTAAGTTTTATTCATCATTTGGGACTCAGATCAGGAATCACTTCCTCCAGGAAGCCTTCCTTAAGTCCTGGTGCAGGTCAAATGCATCCCTGGATTTCTTTGGCTTATTCCTATCACAGGACACCTCACTATTTGTCAAAATTGTCTTAAGCATCCAGATTCCCCATCAGCCTCTGAATCTCTTGGGGGGGGAGCAGGGAGTCTGTCCTAGATAATTCCTTTTCATCAACAACCAGCACAGCCCCTGGTACTTAAGAGACACCCAACATGGGTGCACATAGCACCATGATCTCCAGCATGGTAATTATTCCTGGAAGAATTTGACCCAAAGAGCTCCAGGGAATTGAACAAAATTGAATGCAGTGGAAAGTCTGAACATCACAGAGACTCAAGAAGCATATAAAACATAAAGAGAAAATTGCTTTTCAAAATTGTAACAAAGGGAAGAAAAGATTCGCATTGGCTGTTAATACAGGCTTTGTGGATGCGGTGGGATGGGGAGAGAATAATTAACTTTCTCTGCACACCTCCCAAATGTTCAATAATATCAAATAAAGAAAAAAGTTGTAAGAAGAGTACCTTTTTTCTTTACCCATTTCCCACTCTTGCAGGAAAGCATGACACAATATGATAGAAGAAAATCATCAAGCTCTCAGCTTTGCCACGAACCGGCTTTGTGATCTTGGATAAGTTATCTCTCTTCTCTGAATCGTACATACTTCATCTTTAAGTAAGAGAGATGGACTAGGGTATTCACCAAGGGTTCTGGTTCATATGTATTCTTTAGGCATCAAGCCATACTGTTCTCACATGGATTTTTTGGTGATAAATTAGGGTTTTTTTCCCTTGGGGAATTCTCTCATTTTATCCCCCCATGTTCAAAGACACACAAACTGTTCACAATTCCCTGCTGTTGTAAGAGCAATTTGCCTTCATTATCCTAAACCTTTCAGCATTTCTTGAAACCTCTTTTTATAGGAAGAAAAAATGTTCCCGATGTGATCACAGGAGATAAATCTGCCATTTCACATTTCAAAAAGTAATCAAAATGCACCCTACTAGAGTAGGTACTCATTACAATTTATGACGAGTGCTTGAAATTGCCTTTATCTTTCTTCTCATCTGTCCAGAATTATTGTTTCTATTTAGGACAGGAATGCCTAAAGGTGTCGAGGGTGGACGTGAAGAAATCTCTGGTGTGATTCTGCTATTTCATGTTGTTTCCTTCAAGCATTGCATTAGCTTGGGTTGACCAAAATTCATTTACATGATTTCCCTTCTTTTATTTGACGAGGAGCCAAGACCTGCAGGAAAGGTGGTAAAGGACTCAGGAAATAGGACTATTTTACCCATTAGGGCCTGAGGCCGACAAGCTTTTTAAGAGCCCATGAAAATGTCTGAGAGCTAAAAACAATATATTAGCTCCAAAATAGAAAAAGAAAACTGTGCAAGCAGAATTAATAAAGGCTTAAATTAAATGGGCTCCATAACCTACCATCATGTCAACCTCAGTATTTCTGAAATTTAGTGTTCATAAAAGTTCCATTATGTTTGAAAAGAGTTGATGGGTTAGAATCTCATTTCACAAGAATTTCTGAGTATTCTTGATGATTTGTCAAGAAATTACAGATAAATGTAAATTGAGAGCGTTACCATAGTAACAAAATAATTCCAAAAGCTGACTTTCATATTTCCTTTAAAATGCATCAATAAAAATGCATTTAATTTGTATGATATGATGTGAGTTTGGGACTCCAAAATAAGGTTGCTTAGGGCAAACCAAAGTCTTAAAGTAGCCTTACATAGGATGAGCTGATGAATGGACAGGTTGATGGATAGATGAAAGAATGTGCATATATGTATAGACAGATGTATGGATGGACGGATGGATGGACAGATATGTATAAGGATAGATGAATAGGTGGATAGATGGATGGATGGATAAATGCATGGACTGATGGACAGGGATGGATAGGAGGGTGGAGGGTGGATAGATGGATAGATAGGTGACCAAGTGGATGGAGAGATGGATGGATGGATGGATGGATGGATGGATGGATGGATGGATAGGTGGATGGATGGAAAAAGAGATAGATAGACAAAGTTACTGATTCAGTAGCAGTTCCTACCTCAGTGAGGTAGTGGATGTGCCCTGACTCCTCACTTTCAAGCTGTTATTAAAATCATTTAAATTTAGTCACAAAACCTTGAGCACAAGGACTGAAAGAGTCCCAAGAGACCCTCTAGGACAACATTGTTCATCTTATAGGTGAAAACACTGAAGGTCAGAGAAAGGAAGGAACTTAGCTGGTGGCACATTTTCTTTGCTCTCATCAAACAGGAGGTTGTTGCTTAAATGTTTGCCTTGTGGAGAGACCCGGCAGATGCCTGTTTCTCAGGCACAGTACATATTTATAGGAAAGAGTTTCACAACTGATGACAGCTTGCCACTAAACTAATAGGTCTCGGTCTTGTTTCCTGCACACTTCCCTTGCTATCTCCTAAAGAAGGCAGACAAGTGAATGGCAGTGCTGGGTCTGTGCTACAACTACTTTGTAGCCATAGCTGAGAACTGTATCTGCTTAATTCACACTCACGTTAACTTTTTAAAAATATTATTTATTTATTTGACATAGAGAGAGAGCAAGCACAAGCAGGGGGAGCTGTAGAGGGAGAGGGAGAAGGAGACTCCCTGCTGAGAAGGGAGCTGGATGCAGGGCTCAATCCCAGGACCCTGGAATCATGACCTGACCGAAGGCAGACACTTAACCAACTGAGCCACTCAGGTGTCCCCACACTCACATTATCTTACTTTAGCACATCCTCAGTCCCTTCCTGAGTCATTAAACCATCAGTTGAGACATGGTAGAAAAAAAAAGAAGCCCTTTGTTCTTCCACATATTAGACTTCCCTGTGGCTTTTCTCTTGGTGATAGCATTAGGATTTTCCTTCAGGAAACCACCATACCTGACCTTAACCCATGTGTTAGGGGAGCCCAGAACCAGCCAGCCACTCAGTTCCTACATCATGCTAGCTCCAGTGATTGATTCAAAGATGAGCATATGTACAAGTCTGACTACACAATACATATATGAGCCCACTTAATGCTCTCTATGATCCTGTGAGATAGGTACTATTATTAAACCCTTTTAAAGATGAGAGAACAGAGGCACAGAAAAGTTAAATAACTTGCCGAAGATTGTATAGCTGACATGTGGCAGGGATGAGGTTTGAACCCACGTGGCCGTATTTAAAGTCAGCACGCTTAATGCTGCAATGTCCCACCTTTTAGTACTTGATGTATAGCGTGTCCTCCAGAAATACCAGTGGATGAGTTTTATCAGAGATGCTAAAAAATATAAACATATATTTATTTGCTCCCATTAAGTGCTTAATTGACAACTTCAACATGACTTAATCCCTGGGAGAACTGGATTTAGTGACCTCATGTAACTTTATTTTTTTTTAAAGATATTATTTATTTATTTGAGGGAAAGGAGCTGAGGGAGAGAATCCCAAGCAGATTCCCCACTGAGTGTGGAGCCTAACACGAGGCTCAATTCCACGACCTCAACATCATGACCTGAGCAGAAAACAAGAGTTGGACGCAGAACTGACTGAGCCACCCAGATACTCTGACCTCATGTAACTTTATACATAGGGTGACTCACTTTTCTGGAAATTTATTTCATGGTCACTCTGGCTATGCAGAAGCTACCAAGAACTATGAGGAGGTAAAGAATGAAATCTTTCAAGGTCAAAAATGCTGCCAAAAGTCAGCTCTAAAGCTGGTGGGAGTTATTCATGGAAGAGTCGCACTCTGATCTTGCACAGTTTTACACAAATGTTATCTGTTTTCTCAGCTCAGAGTAATTTAGAAATGGCAACCTAGATAAAAGTCTGTGTAGCATTGAGGAAAGAGCTGTTAATTCAGGAGCTGGATTGACCTAGAAGAGTACCCCAGTCCTAAAACTGACAAATGAAGGGCTTTACCTCTCTCAGCCTCAGTTACCTTATCTGTAAAATGGTGGCAATAATACTATCTACCTCGTGCTATTTCTTTGAGAAGGAAATTAAACTATTGGTACAAAGTACCCAGCACTTAGTAGGTCCTTGCAAAGCTATACCCATTATGATCAATGAATGATAAGTTTTTCATCCCTCCTCAGGGTCAGTATCCTCGTTTATAAACTATGGATTATAACAAGAGTCCTCTTGGGGAATTTTACAAGGTTGTTGGACAGGGTAGTAAGGTAATGGAAATAAAAATGCTTTTTAAATGGCTAAATGCCACTTAAGTGCAAGGCAGTATTACAGTTATTACTACTACAGCAGTAAGAATTATACTATTGTTAATAGTTATTACTATTAGTCATCATTATAACCACTGCTATAAAGGAATGTAATATTAGTCCTTAGGATACTGCAATATTTCTCAATAATCTCCTAGGTGAAGAGTGACCACACTGAAAATGAACACCCAGAACTGTGGCCTTTCTATCAAACAGGAATTAATAGCAATAGCACCTCCTTTGTAACTGAAATGAATTAGACAAGCATCCCGCTGTACAAGGAGACACAGACACAAACCAACAACCGAGTATAAAGTGGCAAGTACCTCGCAGAGCAACTGCCAAGCACAAGGTAACAGCACAGTAAATTCCATATAGGAATTCCATAGGAAAACTATGAGGCGCACCTGGGTGGCTCTGTGGTTGAGCGTCTGCCTTTGGCTCAGGGTGCGATCCCAGGGTCCTGGGATCGAGTCCCACATTGGGCTCCCTGGAGGAAGCCTGCTTCTCCCTCTGCCTATGTCTCTGCCTCTCTCCTTGTGTCTCTTATGAATAAATAAATAAAATCTTTTTTTTTTTAAAAGGAGTAACTATGAGAGAGGTAGATTAAAGATGGCTGCCAAGTCTCTACCACTCACATCCAGAGTGGGGTTATTTCCCCTCCCTTTGAATCTGAGCTGGCCTCGTGACTTGTTTAGACCGACAGAATGCAACACACAACTTTAAAAGATGTTCCTTAAGAGATCTTCAGCTTTTGCCCTTGCTCTTTTCTTCCCCTCTTAGAATCCCACTACCATGTTGAAAGAAGCCCCAGCCACACGTGGAGGCCACATGAGAGGAAACTGAGATACTCAGGTGGTAAGCAGCTCAAGCCACTAGATGTGCAGCTGACCCTCTTGGCATTTCCAGCCCAGTCAAGCTGCCCTGTGACTGTGACTCTGTCTCACACCACATGGACCAGAAGAATCACCAAGCTGAGCCCAGTAGAACTGCAGAATCACATAATAAACAGAAGGTTGTTATTTGAAGCTACTATGTTTTGGGGATGGTTTGTCACACAGCAATAGCTAACCGAAACAAAATGGATATGAGTGCTCCAGTGAGATGTTCCTAATCCCAGAGAGGGGCAGGGAAGGCTCCCTGGAAAGAGAGCGTGTGGGAATCATATGGGATTTGTGGGTTAAGCAGGTGTACGAGGGTCCTAGCTTTCACTCACAAGTCAACCCTCTTCTCTACTTGATGCTTCTGAGTCCAAAGCAGGTTAGTGATAAGAAAAAGAATTCTAAAATCTTCTCTCACCCGGATAATTGTTTCTCCTCTTTAGGGATCAGCCCCACTTCCCTGGCTCTAAATCAAAATGACAGGGCCTCCAAATTGGTTCAGGTGCTCATGCATTTGTAAAAATGTCTTTTGCTGGAAAAGGCCTGGTATGTCTAATTTCTGCCCCGAGCACATTTTTATAGTTAAGCTATATTATAAATGGCGTTTAATTTACCCAGCAATGTCAGGCCTACATTCAACTGAGAGCCAGTGATAATATATATGAGATCCTTTTGTACAGTCTGATCAGGGTTTGGGAGGAGGGGAGATGTGGATTTAATCATCTTTGTCCGAATTTATATTCTTTTCTTCCCCTCTCTGCTGCTTTTTCTATGTTCCAGCCACCATGGGAAGGACAGTGAGAGCCTTTCAAAGCACCAGGCCAGGTTCAAGGGGGCAAGTCTGTGGATGAGTCGAGGTTTTAAACACAGTCGAAAGGTCAAGGGTTGGGAGCCCTGTGGACTTCTGAGCAGGCTCAGAGCATTGGCCTCCCTTCCACTGTGGTTGGAGAGAGATGGTGCCAGTAGCGGTGGGCTGGCAGAAATGAACTCAATGAACTTTAGCTGGGAAGCTGGGGACAGGCGAACCTGTCTCATGATGAGGAGTGAGGGGGTGGGATTATTCTTTCAAATCCTGTCTGCAAAGGCCTCCTCACTAACCCTCTTCACTTCGTAGAAGCTTTATCAAACCAGAACAAGCCACTCCCCTGCTTACAATGAGCTTCTGAGGGCAAGAGAATAACCTCCCTGAACACCTCCCAGCAGCCCCCCTGCCCTACAGGATCTGGCCCACCCACCTCTTCACTTCATTTCGCCCTACTTCCTTCCCTGACCTTGATACTCTGGCCACAATAGCTTTCTGGTAGTTCTTCAAATGCCTGAAACCCTGGCTAGTCATCCAAGGAGAAGCCCGAAGGTTGCATCCTGAGTGCTAGCTAAGGCATCCCTGACTCAGCCTGTCCCCAACAGGTGCAGAAGTAGAAAAGAGGCCTGGTGGTAGCAATAATTCATGTCAGGGAGGCTGTCCCAGTGCCTGGCAAGTTTGGGCCTGGATCATGGGAAGTTGAATGTGATTGATCACACATAGGGTGCACTTATTTGGCTCATTAAAAGAGTTAACTAGGTTTCCAAATGCAAGAGGAACCAGGAGACCAGGACTGTCTGGGAGAGAGAACACGGTGGGCTAGAAGTAGACTCCCACCACCATCCATACTACAGGGAGGCAGCATATTCTTTCCCAGTCACTCAGACACGGATGTGAATCCCAGCTCTGGGTCTTGCCAGCTGTGTGATCTTAAGCAAGTCACTCAATCTCTCCAAGCCTCAGTGGCTCCTGCTGTGAAATGGGGATCATCAGACTTTATGGAGCTGGACTGTTCTGTGGCTCACATGAGGGAATATGAGGAAGAGGCTTAGCATGTGACTGGCTTATAAATGGTAAGCATAATCATTATGAACAAAGGAATCATAAAGGGTCATGGCTTAGAGGTCGAATAATTCAGGCACAGTAACTGATGCCTCAGAAACCTCTGGAAGAGACAACATGTGGAGCTTCCTAGGCAGTAGGGAGGGGATAGCCAGAGTATCTGGTTTTTAAAAGCTCCCCATGGCCTTTCAAGTCACATTTTGGAAAATACTGATAAAGCCCTCCTCACTAAATTTAAAGATGGAGAAACTGAGCCCAGAGAGGGACAGAGATGGGCTCAAGGTCATACAGTACATCTTTGGCAGCTGTGTCAGTTCCAGATCACAGATCTCTGACTCTGGGTTGGGTGGTCTTTCTGCTGGTCCAGGCCAAGGGGTTGTATTAAGTCAGACTGGGATGCCTGGCCCTAGCTGGGGCCCCATGGGTAGTGTGAGGGACTGCCACTCAGCTCATGCTCTTGGAGGTCACAGAAGCTCTCAGAGTCCTTGGGTGTCTTTTTAACCTCTTCAAGTACACAGTGCCCCTGAGAATGTCTGATGTTCCCTGGAAACTCTCCATCTTGTGTACTATCACAGATTAACACACCAAACCCCTTCTCCCTCATTGCAAGGTGGACCATCATTTTACCCCATGATGTAAACATTGAATGATCAGCATGTAGGCAATGCAGCCCAGCAATGAACTATTAATGCATATTCACTGAATAAATGAATGAACAAACATGCTGAATTGGTGAATAAATGAAAGATCATAGAGAATGTAAGTTCATTGAGGGTTGGCGTTGTATAGTACACACATTAAATATTTGCTGTTTGTGGCTGAATCAGTGAATCAGGCCCCAAATTGCCCACAGACTAGTGGGAGAAACAGGGGTATAAGCAAAACTAAGACTAGGGAGCCAGTGAAGATAGCTTGACTTGGGGGAATTTGGGGTCTTGTTCCAATCACAGGAAAGAGGCCCAAGAAGGAGAAAGGCAAGTTACAGACTAAAATGAACTACATGGTGCCATTTTGTTAAGAATTCAAAGTGTATGTGCCCCAATTAGGGCCATTCTATAAAATAATGGGGTCTGTATTCTTCAAAAACACCAATGTCAGGAAACATGAAGGCCAAGGAATCATTCCATCATGGAGTCTCTCTGACCCTCAATTCCTTCATCTGAAAAATAGGACTAATCTTCTATATCACTAGCCCCTCAAAATTGTTTGCAGCAACCTAATCCCATAACGGGTATCCTCCGCCACATTCAGAGAATAAATTACTATTTTTATTACTACTCAGAATAAAGCTATCCCAGGACCTGAAGGAATTAATTTGTTTTCGGCCAAAACTCATTAATTGATTGTCCAAGTTTATGCATTAAGGAAATAATGGGTATATTATTTATGCACATACACACGCTCTGCTATGTATTGGCAATTCTGCTCAAAATGTATTTTCCCACGTGTGCAAGAGAACAAAGAGCCAACATATTGTTGCCATAAGTGAAGTTAGTAACATTGCTCTCAGTAGGTTTTCCTGGAGTTCTGGCCTCTGTTCCTAAGAAGTCTGGGATAGTTAAAGAAGGTTCTCTTATGGGATCCCTGGGTGGCGCAGTGGTTTGGCGCCTGCCTTTGGCCCAGGGCGTGATCCTGGAGACCGGGGATCGAGTCCCACATCGGGCTCCCGGTGCATGGAGCCTGCTTCTCCCTCTGCCTATGTCTCTGCTTCTCTCTCTCTCTGTGTGACTATCATAAATAAATAAAAATTTAAAAAAAAAAAAAAAAGAAGGTTCTCTTAAAGTGATATATCTACTTGGCCCATGAAAGAGCCTCACCTAAAATTTTTTTTTGTTTTTTTTCTAGAGATGATTGGGTACAACCAAACCACTTCACAATATGTAGATACCAACCAGGACTAGTGACCCTGGGAATGCACCTTTCCCAGCCCTGGTCCCTCAGAGAGAGCTGCTTTCTGCCTAGAAGTCACGGGCCAACATGAGAGAGAGAGAGGAGAAGAGAGAGAAAAGAACTTGCAGATCTGAGTCATACCTGAATTGGCAGAATGATTGCATGTTAGGTTCTCCGAGGGCAAGGTTATGCCTTATTTACTTCTGCATCTCTAGTGCCTACCAAGTGCTTGCTAACGAGTGGAAGGTCTTGAAGGAAAAGAGAATAGATCTTGAATGAATGAAGGAATCCTAATATACCAGTGCTTAGCCATCTGAGCCCCAGCTTCCTTATCTATAATCAAATGGCTATAATAGTCACCCTCGAAGACTCTGCTAGTAATTAAGCAAGATTCTATAAATGAAGCCATGGCAGGGATTCTAGTGCATTATGGGAATTCGTTTTCTTCTCAGTCTTTCTAGGGATCTACTTTCTTTAGAAACAGGGAGACATAGTGGAGAGACAAGACAGATAAGACCCAGACATTGCCTTCTGGAGGCCCCTGATGGCAAGAGGACTTGCCAGGGAGGACCAGGCTATGCCCACTGGTTCTTTGTCTGGAGTTTTGTGGCTGATCTGAGATGAACCTTGGTCATTAAACACCAGCCAGTGAGTAATGGGTTCACCCATCCAGACCCTTCCCTTCTTTTTTTTTTTTTTAATTTTTTATTTATTTATGATAGTCACATACAGAGAGAGAGAGAGAGAGAGAGAGAGAGGCAGAGACACAGGCAGAGGGAGAAGCAGGCTCCATGTACCGGGAGCCCGACGTGGGATTCGATCCCGGGTCTCCAGGATCGTGCCCTGGGCCAAAGGCAGGCACCAAACCGCTGTGCCACCCAGGGATCCCCAGACCCTTCCCTTCTTAGAACCTCAATTTTATTAACCAAGATAACAAAATACCTTACATTGGGAAGCAGAGGCTAGATGTAGCTGCTCTAACAGCAACACTCCTATCTGAATTCCTACAGAACATCCTATCTCTAGGGTTTGTTCAGTTGCAAATTCTGTTCCAGCTAGGAATGACACACCAAGTCTCTCTTTCTCAAGACTCTGGGGAATAGTTGCTCACTCACTTACTCATAGTAGTATATATACTGAGTATCTAATTTCTTTTTAAAAAAATATTTATTTATTTATTTATTTATTTATTTATTTATTTATTTATTCATGAGAGACACACAGAGAGAGGCTGAGACATAGGCAGAAGGAGAAGCAGGCTCCCTGTGGGGAACCTGATATGGGACTTGATCCCAGGACCCTGGGATCACAATCTGAGCCAAAGGCAAATGCTCAACCACTGAGTTACCAAGGTGCCCCTTCAATTTCTTTTTTTAAAAGAGATTTTATTTATTTATTTATTTATTTATTTATTTATTTATTTGAGAGAGAGAGAGAAGGCACGAGTGGAGAGACAGAGGAAGAGGGAGAAGCAGACTCTCTACTGAGCAGGAAGCCCCACGAAGGGCTTGGTCCCAAGACCCTAAGAGCCCAACCTGAGCCAAAGGCAGATGCTTAATGGACTGAGCCATGCAGGTACTCCCTGAGTATCCAATTTCTGTCGGGCAAAGTGCTAATCTATTGATGGAACATTCCCTATTTTTGTCTTATACCAACTAGATGAAAAAGGTACAGTTATTTTTCCTCCTATACTGTTTCCGTTAAGCACAAACAACTTGCTGAGGGTTATATGGCTCATTAAGTGACAAAGCTGGGATCCAGACTCAGGCTTCTGTGGTCCTAACTTCTGAGCTCTTGGCTACTGCCATATGCCCAGTGAGCACCTGCTGACTGCTCAATGCACCACATTCTGAGCTACATGTTGGTGACATAGGCACAAGGTGTTCTTAGTCTGGGAGGAGGACAACCATGTGTTAGCATGCATACTAATAATAAGCACTTCCCACACATTAATTAAGAAGGATTACACTTCAGGATTCATTCATTCCAGCCTCTGCATTTATTGATCTTCTGTTTTCTGGGAGATGGACTGCTGATTGAGAGGGAAATGTGATGCATCCCTTGCTTTGGAAGACCTCATTGTCTAGAAGAGGGGAGAAAGGTTTTCAAACTCTTGCATCTGTGGGGAAGTGTCTGATAGTGATGGTAATCCATTTGTGGATGCATCCCATGATTGACACCTGCTCTGCTTTACCACGAGTCCAGGTCCTGGGCTTGTAATAACTCCGGGAGGGTACACAGTGAGACCGCGTCCTTCTGATTCTTCTGTGACATCAGTCATAGGATGTGATATATGTTGAATACGTATATGATAATGATGATATTGATACCATCAATATTGTCTAATATTATATATGTTACTCTAAGTATTGAATGTCTACTAGGTACCAGCCACTATTCTATGTGTTTTACAGGGTCAACTCATGAGTTCTCACTACTTCCTGTGATGTGGGTCCATTGATCATTGTCATTTCGCAGCTGAAGAAACTGAGGCCCAGAAAGTTCAGCACTTTGCCTAAGCTTACACTTTTTTTTTTTAAGATTTTATTTATTGGTTAATGAGAGACACAGAGAGAAAGGCAGAGACACAGGCAGAGGGAGAAGCAGGCTCCACGCAGGGAGCCCGAAGTGGGACTCAATCCCGGGACTCCAGGATCACTCCCTGGGCCGAAGGCAGGCGTTAAACCTCTGAGCCACCCAGGTGTCCCAAGCTTACACATTTGAATTAACAAGAGTGGTCTGAGGCTTTCTTTAGAAACAACAACAAAGTGTTGCTTTTAACCCGGACTGAAGTAAATGCATGCAAATGAGCCCCAGCACATCATTTTTTATTTATGCCATAAATTAGGTAAATTTCCCTTCCTGAAGCCCTGGAAAACTAGGACTGATTCCACATATTTTGCATTAATTTCCAAGGTGGTTGGCCCCAAATTAGCTTTACAACTTGGTAAACTTGCCTTCGAGGTGGTACAGAGGTAGAGGTCTGATCAGAAGTCTGCAGGTACGAGGAGTCAGAGGAGCTTTGTCCATTTCTTTTTGCTCATTGCTTTACAGTTTAATGGTGCACTTCCACATCCCAGGCTGCCAGGTATAGCTGTATAGATTGTGCACTGCTTACCTTCAAGGGCGGGGGACCATTCACCTACACTGCTAGAGAGGGGCAGGGAGTTGACATAGGAATTGCAATCTCACAATTCACTCTATGGGAGAGGCACAGGAAGCATTACATTCTCCTTTTGCAGATGGAAACTGGAGCTGAGTTGATCAAACCCCTTCCTCCAGCAACACACAACACAGAAACTCCAGGGTTGGGGTCCACATCCAGGCCTGTCTCCATTCTATGCCAGTGCTGAGTCCACCACTTTCAGAATGTATACTCTGAGTACATTCTTTTAAACACCTTCTCCCTCTGTTTCCATAATATTAAAGCTCTGAGGAAATCACAACATTACATAATAGCAGCATTACTAAAACCATGCAGAGAACCACATGTTTGAAAAAAAAAAAAAAAAGCACATTTTGTTTTCCCACTAACCTCCACAATTGCTCCTAAGTGCATTGCTCGCATTCCAGGTGAACCTTTCTGTGAGGAAGGGAAGGGCTCCTGGGGCCCCATGTTGAAGCTTCTCTTTACTTTCCACCCTAGATTGATTTGCAGGAAATGGACCCCTTGAAATGCCCAAATACACCAGTTCATGAGGACATGCCCTCCCACAAACGCCCACCTCAAATGATCGTTCCCTAAGCTGGCCCAAATGAGGGGAAGATTGTGCGTTTTCTGCAATTTTTTAAAGATTATTTATTTTTTACTTAGAGTGCACCAGCGGGGGAAGGGGCAGAGGGAGAGAGAGAAAATTTCCAGCAGACTCCCTGCTGAGTATGGAACCTGAGGCAGGGCTTAATCCTACAACCCTGAGATCATGACCTAAGCTGAAATCAAGAGTCAGAAGCTCAATGGACTGAGCCACCCAGGCACTTTTCTGCAAATGTTTTTGTGTCCTGTGACTCCCAAACTGGGGTCATTCATAGCCAAAGAATTTCTTTCTTTCTTTCTTTCTTTCTTTCTTTCTTTCTTTCTTTCTTTCTTTCTTTCTTTCTTCTTTCTTTCTTTCTTTCTTTCTTTCTTTCTTTCTTTCTTCTTTCTCCTTCCTTCCTTCCTTCCTTCCTTCCTTCCTTCCTTCCTTCCTTCCTTCCTTCCTTCCTCCTTTCTTTCCAACAAATGGCTGAGAATAGAGAAGTGGTAAGAGACAACTCCAGACCCCAAGGGCCTTATTGTCCAGTGAGGAAGGGAGACGAGGCAGCAGACACAATGATCTTCCCCAGCTCTTAGATAGTTTATCAATGAGGCTACAGCTGGATGAATATGGATCAAAAGAGTTCCAGAGCCACATCATGGCAATTGAAAGGGTTGAGAAAGCAACTACTTAGGTCAGCAAAGCAAGAATGTGAAATGTTACTAGTGGTGATTGCTCTACCCCAAGTAGAGACCTGACTAGCCCTGTGTTATGCCCCCCGGCATGCTGACCACACCAGACACAGATAATTGGATTAAACATGAACAGCCAACCTCTTGCCCAGCAGGACAAGCCATATTCCTCAGGAATCTGAGCTGGGAAACATGAAGAAGCTGAATGTTAGGGGCTATGTCTGGACTGCCATGACCTAGAGCAGTACTGTCCAATAGAACTTTCTACCGAGATGGGAATGTTCTCTGTGTTGTCCAACATGGTAGCCACTAGCCACACATGGTTACTGAGTACTTGAAATGTGCTAGTGGGACTGAGGAACTCTAACTCCATTTTAAATTAATTTTAATTAATTCACGTTTAAAAGTAAATAGCCACATGTGGCTGGCTAGTGGCTATGGTATTAGATGGTGAACATGTAGAGTTTGAGCCAAGAGAAGCCATGACAGCCCATGTTTAAGTAGAGATGATGAGGGAGCTCACTGGTGAGTGAGCAGAAGGAGGCAGACGAGAGAGAGAGAGAGAGAGAGAGAGAGATTGAAAGAGCCAGAAGTAACTGATGTAGGGAGAAGCAGATGCCATGGAAGAGAGAAATGGAGGGAAGAAGCCCATCCCTGGAGCATCCTTGGCCCAATATTTGGGGTACCTTCTTATTCTTGATCTATCCCGAATGGCGCTTTGCTCTATAAAGCCAAAAGAAATACTAGTTCCTCTCTTGGAAGCCAGACTGATCTGAGAATCGGAGAATCAGCTAAGATTCAACAAATCATTGCCATCATTGTATCACTCTTGCTATCCTAATCATCTGAGTTAAGTGACTTGTCTAAGATCACACAGGCTGGAGCCATTATCTGTCACTCCAGAGTTTGTGCTCTTTGCTTGCTGGGCTCTTAGTCCTGAGTCAATGCTCCATTTTGGTATCCCAACTCACTAATTTATGACACTAAGCCTTGGCACATGCCTACCCTCAAACTGAGAATGGGTGAGACCAGACAAGGAAACCATCACCCACTGGCTCATACCCACCCCTCTGCCCTGTAGGACTTGTCCCAAGCTCCAGACTGTATCCACCCACCTTGCTCTGACTTCCAGCCTTCGGATAATCCCTGGCATCCAGTTACTGGCCCAAGGCTGAGCCTGACTCCATCATCCATGCCTCAAGCAACGCTTCCCTGGCTCTCTACACTGCACGCCCTCACTGGGTTTCTCAATGAGCCACTCTCTACAATCTATGGTGAGAGCAGAGAAGCACGGAGGGGGCACCTGGCCTGGGACCTGCACCTCCCTGAGCCTCCATGGTTGATTCTTGCTTGCTTGACTCAGGCCATCTGCTTGGATGGCACCATTCCCAGGTGTGAGCTGGTCTGCTAGTGTTTCAAAGATTCAGGTGCCAAGTCAGCACGGGAGGGAGCTCCAGCTTGACTTCAGTTTCTGCTAACGCTCTTTTTATGCAGTCACTCTGCCATGGATGGCCACACAATGTAAATATCCAATTTGGGTAATGGATACCATTGGTTCGATGGAGACAGATGTCTTAAGGCTTTCCATGGATCTCAGAACATACACTGAGAAGAGCAAGGATTCCACTGTTAGGAGAAGGATAAAGTCCCTTTAGAAAGGAAGTCAGAAAACAGGAGTCAGAGGTGCTAGTCCTGGCTCTGCCACTCACTTGCAATGAGACTTTGAGTGAATAAGTCCTTTCTTTGGGTTTCTTTCCTCAGTAAAATGAAATTATCAGGGAACGGATTGAGGCAGGCCGAGAGTCTATCCAAAACTGCGAAGATCTGATTAATATGACGGACTCCAGGAAGGGTACCTTGCTAAGTTTTTCTGCAGAGCATGTCAATACCAAGCCCCCCTTCAACACATCACCTCTGGGAAATGGACAGCTCATAGACTATGACCCCCACATGAGGCCCACTGATGGCTTGGAGCGACCAAGCTGCTCGTCCAGGGTCATGCAGCTAACAGAAAACAACTCTAAGCATGGGTTTTTAGTAACTTTGCTGGTTTCTGCAGCTGTAGCGGATCCAAGAGAAGGCAGATTCTATAACACCCAGTGTCGTGCCTAGAAAATTTCGATTTTAAAGTGAGCTAAGCCACAGGGTAAATAATTACAGTCACTATGCCCTTTGGAAAGAGACATGGCTCCGGCAGGGAAGTGCTGAGTGGCCCGCCCTGCGGCTGTGTGTTTACACAAAGGTTGCTGTTGTTTTTCACAAAGTGTCTCTCTCTCCCTCCTCATCTCATTCCTCTCTCTCATCTTTCGTTCTGTAGAATTCGTTGGTGATTTCACATTTATTAGCTCACTAATTTTCCTCCTAGCAATTCCTTGAGGGTAGGACAGTCTTGTTATTTCCAGCTTTCAGATACGGAACCAAGTCTCCGAGAGGCTGCCCAAGAGCACACAGACATATATGTGCTGCTGAATTGAGCATAAGAGCACACGGACATAAAAGAAAGAGGCATCAAATTCAGATCTTTGGACTGATGCTGCCTCCCCACAACTGATATGAAGATGAAAGGTAATTTAGCATAGTTTTACGAACATGGTGAGCCCTACACTGGGTTAGATACCAGCTAAGAGACATATGGATGAGTAAGCTTTGGTTGACAGTTTAGAGGGAGGCGTGTGAAGTGGTAACTCATGCATTACAAGTACATGAGTTACCTATATTGAGGGATAAAATGTGATGGGGGGGGCAGAGTATGATTTGTAAGTAGCGCAGAGCGGAGACAGCCGAAGGAAATTCTCACAGAAAAAGACAATTAATTACTGGGTTTTGAAGGGTGAATAGAAGTTCACCAGGTGACTATTGGTAGCAATAATGGTAACTTTTTATTGAGTGCTTGCTATGGGCTACACATATCTACCCACTCGGACTATTCATAACGATCTTGCAAGGGAGACAGGATCGGTCAGTCAGGCCAAAATGGTCCAGAGCACTAAGTGCATAGCTCAAGGTCAGGCTGCTCAAATCAGCCACCTGGACATTTAATCTTCAACTATACAAATTCCTAAAATGACTGTCCAGTTTGAAGGAACTGCGTGGCAAGAAGGATGTTGCACCCAGGAGCCATCAGGGGGAGTATTGAAGGTTGGGAAGAACTGTTTCTCCTCTTTGTGAGCTGACTTGAGACACCTGACATTTGCCACTAGAGGAGGAAATATTTCCTATCCCAGAGTCTAGTCAAACCGCCCTAATTTCTGGGCTTGTGTCTGCTCTTCATTTGGTCATTGTTATGTGGTACCTCATATCCTAGCATCTAGAACAAACCTGGGCTTTGGAATCAAATAGTCCTAGGTTTGAATTCTGGCCAAATCATGCATTGCTTATAACACCTTAGCAAGTGCCAATACCTTTCCAAGACTCAGTTTCCTCATTTGTAATATCTGCTTAGTGACATCACCTGATAAGGTTGGGTAAGGATCACATGAGTGAATACATAGGGTAAATACATGGACAGTTCTCTGGCACAGAGTCGACCCACACTAAATGGCATAAAGCAGTGCTATATTTTGCCATTCTTTCGTAACAAGCCCAAGAAGAAATGCATGGGAGTGCCTAGGGTCTTGAGTCTTCCATGCCGGCACCCATCTCCCTGAAGCTTGATTTTCTGGTATGCATAAAGCATCTTAACTCCCATGTCTCATCCCAGCCCTGTGAGGACAGCTTTGTGTATGTGGCTGTGGTTACTGTGATCCATTTTACAGATGAGAAAACTGAGGCTCATAGCTAGGAGATGATTGAGCTTAGGTTCCTGACCTTAGGAGATTACAGAGACCAATTTTCTACACTTTTACATTCTTCGTTAATGGTTGGGTGGCCTGGGAATAGGTGAAATTAGAAACAGTCAGAATTTCAAAGCCAGCCAACAAACCAGCCACACTGCTCACTCTTTGTGGTCTTCGCTGGGAAGAATAATCCCTATGCTCTCTTTTTCTTGTTTTGTTTTGTTTTCTATTTTTCTTTCTTTTTCTCTCTTTCTTTCAGTGATATTAAGGGCTTGGGGAAAAATCCTTGTTGATTTGGGTCTCTGTCCTGCCAGGTTTTAGAGTTTGGTGAGCCAGGGTTTAGACCCACCCAGCCTGACCGCATACTAATGATAAAGTTGTGCACACATTTCATTGGGAAATACAGCAGGACCCACCTCGGAAGGTGCTGTGCCCAGCACTCAAGCTCCCATGCTCAGCGTCAGACTATCTGGATTCAAATCTTAGGTCATCTGCTTGACGACCTTGAGCTTTTTGAACTAACAGCCCCTCGAAGCCTTGGTTTCCTCATCCATAAAATAGAGAGAAATTGTAGAGATTAAATCAAATAACCTATGCAAGTGCCTAACGAGTATTCAGTAATAGTTAGATACGACAATTATGAACGAAATCACCCACACATACATTGTAACCTGTTTCAATTTATGACTCACTTATTCGACCAGTTTTCCGTGAGAGCTTACTATGTGCCAGGAACAGTGGTGGGCAGAGGGTACACATCCAGCATGCCTCTGACAAATATTTATCAGCTCCTGTCACATATCAGCAAAATCTGCACATGAGCTTGGGGAATGCAGAGAAGAGGCAACTGTGACGTGCGGCATTAAAAAAAAAATTGATTCCTGATTGCAACCACATCTCGGCTTTGTGACTCTCGACACACTGCTTGACCTCTCTGTGCCTCCACTTTTCCAATCTCTAATGTGGGGATGATAACCGCATCTATTGGGGCCATTGTGAGCATTCTCTGAACGAATCCAGACAAACCACTTACCACAGGGCTTGGAACAAAATCAACTCTCCATGAATGCTGTTTTCATTGTTGAGACACAGTCTCAGTCGTGTTGTAGTAAATTACATCAGGCAGGTCCACGAGAATCGAGAATCGGTCTGTTCTCTCCGGGACCCCCGCCCCCCTCTTCACCAACGCCAAAAGGCTGCTGCTAAAGAACCAGAGAATTATGCAAATATGCAAATCCAGTGAGGCAGCCTTTACCCAGCACTGTGGCTGCCTTTGGTACTCAGCAACTGGGACTGGCTGTCTTCAGAGAGGATTCCTTTGGTGTCATCACAACCTCTAGTGGACAACAGCGTACACGGCGCCTCACAGGCCTTTGTTCCAGCCTTCATCTGCCAGCTGCTGAGCCCAGGAAGTGCAGGGGAGAGTGGGGAGGATGGGCATGTCTGATGATTTCTTTCCCCTGTCAGGCTGGGTGCCCACCAGCCTGCCCCTCCCACTCACTCCTGTTTCCCTCTCTCTAATTCCACCCATGTGTGATGTGCTCCGAAAAGGAAGCCTGCTTCAGAATCTTCACTACCCCGCTGTAGAAACCCCTCCTCAGGCTGCTGGTCCCTGTCACATTCTTGCAGGGCCAGTCCCTAAGCTATCCACTCAGGGAAGGCTTCATCGACTCTCTGGAGAGAATGAACCACACCCACCTGTAAGAGCCCACAGCACTCTGATAGCCGCCTCCTGAAGCAAGGATCACAGGGCATGGATGCTAGTGATTTACTTCTGATCTCCCTTGCTAGGCTGCCACTCCTAGGGCAGGGACCTCATCATACGACTCCGTGTCTCCTGTGTCCCACGTGGGTGCCTGCACCCTACCTTGCTGCATGCATAGAAAGTGCTCAGTAAATGTTAAATGAATGAATGAGTAAATGTCTTCTCCAGAAGATTCTCTCCTTATATCTCCTTTCCAACCATTACACTGCCATCCTACATCTCTGGTACCATGGACTCTGCTTCCTTCCTTTTGGAAGGAAGGGCGCCTGCACCAGGCAAAGAAAAATTCTCACCTGCCACAGGTAACATATAGGTACCTGGGACTACACACTATCTCACCTCCACCCCTCCTACTTTGACCTAAATTGTCCAGATATTTATGCCAACATCTGCTTCACACCAACTTCAGGGATTCGCTCTCTTGGTGCTTAATAAGAGGGGCAACTTGCATTTTGGAAAGCAGGGAAGAAAACGGAGGAACATTATTTGAGCATCTACTTTGAGCCAGGTGCTTTACAAGGAAGTATTATGTAATCATTGCAAGCATCCTTCCAGACTGGGACCGCCTTGTCCCCCCCCCACCCCCATTACACAGATGGTAAAATGGATGCTCAGAGAAGAGAATTCTGCTGAAGGTCACACACTCATAACCAGTAGAGCTGGACCTGGACCCAGGTTTTCAAAGCCACAATATTTCTTTTCCAGAACCCTATAAATCTAATACCAGCACCCAGCTCAAACTCCCCAGAACAGCCTTGCCATGGCCTCTTTGGTGTTTTGCAGTTTGGCTCCATAAGGGAAACCACAGACTGGCATAAAAAAGGGCAGCTGGACTCTGTATTCTGAGGCTGCCTTTTGTGGAGCATTCTCCTGTCTTATCATCTTTTCCTTCCTCTTTTTCACTGCATGTCAAGTGTCATCAGTAACTTCTCTGAGAAATAGGAATCAGTTGTAGGAAGCAGAAAGGGGCGGGGGTAGAGGTGGAGGTGAGGCCGTCTTTAGAACTCCTCTCTGCTGACCTTTGGCTCTGCACACACCTGCTGGTTACAAAGGTCAGACTTCGGCCCCTCTGCCCTGTCACCAATTACAGCTTTGAGCGCCCCTAGTGGAGGTCTGCAGCACACCAGAGGACCAAACAGGGGGACCAGTAGATTGAGTCCTTTTGAATAGCTTTTTGAATTGCAGGAACGAATGTATTTGTGAGCAAAAAACACAAAACAAGCTACTCTGATCAGGAAATATCCCTTTGCCTTGGAAGAGGGAGGAAGGAACGTAACAGTATTTTCCTAATGACTAACCAATTCTTCTTGTGAACACAAGAAGAATTCCTCAAGTTTAGACAAGGTGGCCCCTGGCAGGAGCAGCCAAAACTCCTTGGAAAAGAACGGCAATCCATAATGAAAATAGTTGTTAAGTGAATTTAACAACAACGCACATTAGGGACTAGAGGAGGCAGCAAATTTGAGTCTTATTGAGCAATATTGAATTTGCTTTATTAATTCAAGAGAAAAAGAAAAGAAATGACACTCAGGCTCTGTAGTCATAGCACGTAGCTACAATTATTCCCCATGTGCATATCTTTGACAATAAGAAGCCTCTTCAAAAACAAGTTATACTTTATACTTATTCATGCCTTACAGCAAAATGGCCCAGAGAATCACGTGACCTGCATAAGAATGTAGCAACAAGTCCCTTTCAAGTATTTACAAATCCCCTCACTGCACAGACAAACAGGACTAGCTTGCAACCCTGTATTCGATGTACAGCTCTCCTGACTTTAGTGGAAGTGGGGCTCCAGGTTAAAAATAGAATTTATTGTGAGAGGTCAATGGTTTCCAAATGCACCATCAGAATTGGCAGTGCTATTGGCTACTCCTTCCTTACCACTCAGAGTCTTGGAGTCAGAAGCACACGGTTATTAATGAGCCTTCTGAAGTAGTACATCAGTTGACTTTAATTTGGCAGTGACCTGAAGTTAATTAAAAATATATGCTGGCTAGCTGTTGTGTTGAACAGTTGGAAAAATAATATGAAATGTCTTAAAAATTAACACACACACATTTTGTGTTTGAGGCCAGTGAAGGAAGCAGGATATGAAATCCTTGTCTCAGATGACAATTCAATATGTGCCATTAAGACATTTTTTTTTTTCCCCTGGAGGGTGGTGTATTGGAGAGTGTGGTCCTCAAAGGTAGACTCACTTTAGAAAAGCCAGCAAGACACTCGGTAGCTTTGGGTTCTTTCGTGTTAGTCACAACACAGATTCAAAAGGGGGATGAGGGAGGGAGATGTGGACCCTGTTCAAGGCCACCAAACCATGGTTGGAAAGACAGCTAATTAAGAAAGGGCATGCTGTGGTGGAAACGATTTATTTAAACTAATTCTCTTCCCCCATCTTTCCCAGAGAGATTGTCCAGACCTGGTGTAAATTGTGAATATTATTGCTTCATAAAAGGGGGGTTCTTTAATTATATGCTTTGTTAAACAAAAGGTGATGAATTATTTCCTTCGCTCTGCACTCCGGGGCTCCACATTTAAGGAGAAGGGAGTGGGGCATAAAATGCCTGATTTATGCTGAGGAGGGCACTCCAGGCCGTGGGGAAGAGTCGCAGGGACGGGGACCCGGAGCTAGGGCCCACGGAGCCGAGAGCTGTCCGCGGCCTTTGGTGCTGAAAGCAGGTGCGCGCGCCAGGTGTCCAGAACTCCCCGGGGAGAAAGGGCAGCGCCTGCACCCCGGTCAAGACGGTACAAACAAGAGACGAGGTTCCAGATGGGGAGGGTGTGCGCCCTCCGACTGTCTTCAGCCTGGGCAGACCCTGCAACTGCCTGCTTATTTCCCACGTGAGGAGCGCGTTTCTGAGAGCGGGAGTTGGACCTTTCCACAAGGGGAGGTCGGGTGGTCTACCGACGCTTCCCTCCACTTTGGGGTCTCCGAGTGAACTGATTAAACCTTCAAAACTCTTGGGGTTAGCTCTGGGTGAGTGAAGCGCCCAACCCCCCAACACACAACTTTTCCTGGGGGACCTCAGCGGGGTGGAGAAGAGGGTGCGGCTCCCGGTCTGGGAAGGAGGAGCAACCATCCTCCGCAAGCACGTGGTGGGTGAAACTAGCACCCTCCACCTCCTCAATTCCTAATAGTGTTAGAGACATTAGATTGTCGAGAGTGGTGGTGGTGGCGGCGGCGTTGGTGGTGGTGGGGGAGAGTGTCCGCTCAGGTTGCCAACTGTGACCTGACCCCTCTCCCTCCCCCGCCAAGTTCGGAGAACCCTAAGGCCCCTCCACCGGCCTCCAGGCGAATGCCACACCCAAGTTCGGCATCCAGACCCTTGGTTGGGATCGGTCCAGGGACCCGGTCCCTCGGGGCAGCCTAAACCAAAACGAGGCAAGTGGTCCTAGAGTAGGAGGGCGCGGCACTATGAGGCCCCCACCCCCCACCCCCAAGACGCACAGTTGGAATCTAGTCCTCAGTTGCCGGGCGGGTCAGCTGGCCCCCTTCTCGTCCTCTCCCCGAGAGGGTGACAGTTATCTGGCACCCAGCCCCGGGTGCGGTTGCAGAGAGCTCCGGGCATCTGAGGTTTGGAGGCGACCCCACTCCAAGGAGATTCTCCGGGGCTGCAAAGGGGAGTCAGCCCGAGAGGGAGCCCGCCGCAGAAGCAGGGAAGCACCGGAGTCCTTCAGGCGCATCCCCGCCTCCACACTTCCACCAGCCCGGGCCGAGGGGACGCGGTTCCCCGCCCCGGGTTGGGGCGGCTGCCCCGCTCTCCCTCCGCGGCTGCTCCGCGACCCCCGCCGCCCGGACTCGCCGCAACTTTGCCCCCTCCCCCGCCCCGCCCCTCGGGGCGCTTACCTGCCGCCAGAGCTGCCGCGGGGCTCCCCAGGAGCAGGGCGAGGAGCAGCGAGGTCCCGCCGAGTCCCGCGGCGGGCGGCCGGGCCGCGGGCATGGTGGCTGCGGGGGGCGGCCGCGGGGGCCGGGGGCCGGGGCGGGGGGAGGCGGCGGGCGCGGCGCGGGCGCGGCGGGGGCGCGGGGCGGGGGCCGGGGCCGGGCAGCCGGAGCCCCCGGGCGGACGCGCGCTCACCCCGCGGTCGCTCTGGCCGAGCTGCGCCGGGCGCGGGCGGGCGAGTGAGGAGGAGCCGGCGAGCGGGCGGCGGGCGGGGAGCGCGCGGGAGGAGGGAGGGGGCTGGGGCCGAGCCTGTGCCGCGCGAGTGCGGCGAGGGAGGGGGGCGGGCGGCGGGGAGAGGGCCGCCGCACCCCGGGGCCAGCCTCCTCGCCCGCCCCGCGAAGTTTAACGCCGATTCCCCTGGCGTCCCGTGGGCCGCGCGTTTCCTCCCGGAGGATGCTCGCGGCAGCCCTGCGCGGCCGGGCGAGGCCGGAGAGCGCCCTGACCATTTTCCAGACGGCGACAGGGAGGCCTCCAAACCCAGCGCAGCCTTCGGCCTGCGAGCAGCCTAGAGCTTTCCATCGCTCGGCCTCCGGGAGGGATCCCGGCCCCAGTTCCCTCAGCTGCATGGCAGCCCTCCCAGGCCCCTCTGGGCCCCAACCAGCCCTCCGGGCGGCCAGCCTCCCGTGTTTCCAAAGTGAATCCCGTAACCTAGAAAGTCTCCAACTCTGGGGGATCTGGTGAGAGCTGTCAGTCTCCCTAGAACAATACAAATGGCCATGGAATTGTGCGTCCAATACGTGGGGCGGGGGTGGGGGTGGGGGTCCTATCCCTGTGAAGCTCAACCAGGACCTAGAAATTAAAATGTATCTGTGTTCTCAGCCGAGTTCCATCCTTCACATCCCCTTTGTCAACGGGGCGCCAGAGCTGGCCAAGGCTTCCTCTGAGCTCAGCCCCTTCTCGCTGCTGTATATGCGCCCTTCCCCCACCTGAGCTGGAGTTCAAGGCCCACCCTCCATGCTCTGCTCTTGCCTAGCCCTGATTTCCAGCATCTTGTCTTTCTCCACAAATGGAAGTGGTGGAGGACAGTAGATGGGGGAGACAGACAGATGCTTGGGGACAGGCACTGGCCAAGGGCTAGATGGGGGACAGGCTTGTAGGCACTCCCAGAGGCTCAGACCGACTGTGTGGGCTACCTTTGCAGACCTGCCAGCTTCCCAGGCCTCTCACCCCAATTTAGAAGCCCTCCCTCGCCCTCCCCCTACTCCACCTAGCCACACTATCTCCACACTGCAGCCTGAGCAGGCAGAGGGAGCAGATGGAGAGAAGGTTGCAGGCAGCAGCGGGAGGAATATGTCTCTAGCTGAGTGGTGGAGCTGGGAGTCCCTATAAAGAATGGGTGGGGGAGGTGAGCACAGGGTGGGGGAGGACTAGAGGGAGAGGGAGGACTCTGGCCTAGGGGAGCAAAAGACCCCATCCCCACCCAAAGCTTTCCCAATCACTCGCTCATTCAGTGCTTTTTACAAGGTACTCACTCCAGATCCAGATCTGCATCAGGTTTGGTGGAGAGTCCCCACTAAAACCAGATCCTTCACTGCAAGAAGTTTCCATTCTTGGCATTTACCGGTGGTTTTTATAAAGAGGGAGGCTGAGACTGGGGGTGCATAAAAGTTGGTTTCTCCCTTGGGGAAGAGGAGGCCTCCCATTGCTGTGCTGTATTAGGCTGAAAGCTCTGTAAGGAGTGGCCTTGCCTATCTCAGCCATCACCATACACTTAGGGTCTGCACAGTACTGGTGTGCAGGAAGCATACAGCAATACTTGTTGAATGGAAACAAACAAGCAAAGAAACTGAGGAAAACAGAAAGGGAGAGAGTGAGTGAGAGAAAAACAAAGAGAGGCCAGCTCCATACTTGGAGGCAAGGAAACCGGCGTTTATAAGCATCTCCTGTTTGCCAGGTGCTCTACCACACAGTGCATAGTTGCTCGTTTCAATTTCATAATAATCCTTCACAAGGAGACACGATTGACTCCATTTGCCAGATAAGCACCTGAGTTCTAGAGAGGGTTACAACCTAGCTGAGGTCACTTGGCCAGGAAGCGATGGAACAAGGTAGATTCAAGAGTGGGTCTGAGTCTAGAGCCAGAACCCATCCTCTCTCAGGAATTTGATGGCTGTCTCCATGATGTGATTGGGTAGATGTTCCCTGGTGCTTTGACATCCCCCTGGTTGCCAGAGCAGGCCACAATGACTAAGAAGTCCATCATCAGGTCACCTTTTTTGGTAAAGGCATTGGGCATCTAAAAGGTCATCACTTGCATGTTGGTATGTTATATGGAAGAAGTGCTACCGTTAAATTATTAACCCATTGAATAACACAGGAGTTACTCATTCTGTTTGCCAGGTGATTTACACTGCTCTGCACAAAGTCCTGAGAGAATAAGACATAGGTCTTGCAATCTGAGATGATAATGGAAGGAAATCTTTCTTTTTTTAAAGACTTTCTCTTTGCCCTCTGCCCCCAACCCCCCCACCAAGAAGAAATACTATGATGGAAATAACATTCTGGATAATGAAAACTCTCCCCTGTTGCATTTTTGATACTCACATTACAGATGAAAAGCCTGAGGCTCAAGGGGATAGTGACTTGCTAAAAAATCGTACACTTGGTCTACCTTTTGTCCAGGCTTGTGCTCTGTTACCACAGGACACTTGTGGCTTCAATTCTGGTGTCAAGGTGAACTCCCTGCTACCCATGACTGCCCAGGGGGAGAATCCTAGCTTCTGTGCAGAGATGTGTACCCACAACTGTGTTTACATGTTGCCACTTTAATAAGTCATCTCTTACACAGTGAAAATTGGTCAGGAGACAAAGGACTAGATCCTGTCCTCACCTCTTTCTTCTGGGTAAGAAGGGCAAGTTATTTACCCTCTGAGCCTTATTTTTCTCTTCTAAAGTGAAAAGATAAGAGTAACACTTACTGTGTGGGCTGATTGACACAAGTGGATAATAATATCCCTGTGACATGAGGGGATACAATAACACTTATTTCATAGGGCTAGAAAAAAGTTCCCATGAGCCAAAGAACTAAAGCATCGAGCCCAGTTTAGACTGTAAGGAAAACACTCAGCTTCATTCTCAAAAATTTGGTGTTGTGAGAGAGTAGTGGGTTAGGAGTCTTTGATTTTGATCCAAGCTCTGCTGACTTATCCTAGGTGAGTCATCAACCTCTCTGGGACTCTGTTTCCATATCTACCCATCTACCTATCCATCCATCCATCCATCCATCCATCCATCCATCCATCCATCCAACCATTCACCCACGGCACTCCCTCATCCATCTGTCTACAAATACTGATTGAGCATCTACTATTTATTGAGTAGCTACTAGGTACTAGTTGCCAAACTCTAGGTACACTAGCCAAACTCTTACTAGATGCTATGGGTGCAGAAGTCTCCACCCTTTGCTCTCTGGAAACATGAGTGCCAAATCCTTTCTGGGATTGAAGTTCCATGCCAGGGGAGGCAGTATAGCACAGTGGTTAAAGCAGGCTTTGAAAGCTGACAGATCTGAATTTAAATTGTTTCTCTCCTGCTAATAGCTGTGTGATATTGAACAACTGACTTAACTTCTCTGAGACTGTTTCAATGAAAACCTGTGACTTAGATTAAATGAGATAATTATTAGAAAGCTCTTAGGATAGTACCTAAAACATACAGTAAACTCTCTATCCATCCGTCCAACCACTCATCCACCCATCCTATCAAAAATATGTTTTTGAACATCTACTATGTGCCAAGCACTGTTCTAGGCACCAAAGATGCATCAGTTTACAAGATGAAGCTACCCAGAGCTTACCTGGTATAGGTGAGAGATGGACAGTAAATCCTTTAATAACTAAGAATGTAAGAGAGCTCTAGATTCTATAAGGAAGAAGAATGGCATGATTTGAAAGTGAAGCAGGCAAGTTCTTTTTTGAGCAATGGGGGATGGCCTCCCAGATGAGAGGCATTTAAATCAGAGAAGTAATTGGTAAGGAGGAGGTACCAGATTAAAATCTGGGGAAGAACCTGCTCTACGCCGAGGGCACAGAAAGCACAGTGTCCGAGGTCGAAACAGGGTTGCTGCAATAAATGGTCGGCGTTGGCAGGATGCTTTTGTGATGCCATTTCTCTGTCCACACAGATCACGGGTCACCGGGGCTTGATTTTGAGATTGCCAGGAAGTGTATACTCAGTCTTGACTCTCTCCATTAAATATAATTTTGGGGGTCTCAATTTTTATCCACACTCCTGCTCTACCTAAACCCAGCACAACGGTTCACCTCCAGGAACACCGGCTGTTAGGGGGGGTCTTTGCTGGGGATATATAACTTCTGTCTTGGAGTGAAAATGAAATGTAAAACAAAACAAAACAACAACAACAACAAAAAACCCTAAACCAAAAAAACATCTTGAAAGAGAGGGAGAGAGTTTGAAACCACAAAACAGCAATAGTGCAGCCCAGGAGACAAATCCATCCTGAGTCTTTGAAAGGCAGGCAGAGCATCCAACCAGCATCTCATCTGGTGTCCTCAACCCCATCTTCCTAACTTCCCACAAGCCCACACAACCCTGTGCGGGGCGATGCGGCCATTACATCGCTCTGGCCAGATGCTAACAAGGGAATGATCAGCTGTGATGCAGCCACCCTCATCCAGTGTGTCCACACTACCTAGAAAGAAGCAATTATGTCTCTTGGGTTTCCTTGGAAATGCTTGATCTGTCTATACCACCTGCCCTGGCTCTTGAGAAAAATGCCTGTGCACAGCAGAGATTCGACAGGGAGACAATGCCTTTATTTCAAACTGAAAGTTTACAGAATACAAAGTGAGCCTGCAAAATGGATTTGCATTCTCTAGAGGCTTGTCTGGCCAGATGAGAAGGAAAACCAGTGTACTCTGGAAACGTGAAGGAGGCTAAAAGAGAGCGACAAACATATAGGATCTGATAAGACCCCACAGTCAAGTTCCTGCAAACCCAGCCGGGAGACTTCCCTGGGTTTATGCTTTTGGGCCTCAAAGGTGAGGGGAAAAAATCAATTAAAGATACTGTGTATATTTATATACTCTGTTGGCATTATAAACTGTAACACATACATTTTTCAGACCTTGAAGAACAGCCTAATTCTGCAAAGAGGCACATGCCTATGGACTCCTCTAAGACTTTCATGTTTGGTGACCTGAGGAGCATTTGGGTCCTTGGGAATCAGCAGGTTTATTTGGTGTCAGACATGCCTGAGTTTCCTCCTCAAGAGCTATCACCTTCAAACCTCAGTTTTCTCGTCTGTTTGAAGTGAGGGATATCCGTGATGACTTCCTAGGGTTTTTGTAATGATAAGAGAGAGGATGCAGGGTCAGTGTTGAACTGAGTGCCATCCTGCAGTAGATGCTCAATAAAAGGGAGTACTTAGACTGTAGCACACAGACTATAAGGGAGAAACACAGCCCAAATGCCACAAACAATTCTTTCTAGTAGGATTTATTAAGTGTCTTTAGGTATGTCTAGAGCCAGCAGAAAGTCCAGCTGGGGTTAAGGATAAAGAAGAAGTAAAACTCCTAAGTCCTTCAGGGACTCAGCCAATCTAACCCATTTTCCATGTGACTCACCTCACTCAAAATGAGCCAAGGTGGCACCATTCTGTTTAACGGCAGACATGTCCTCTAGCCCTTTGCCTTCCTCACCAACGCTCTTCGATAGGCTGTACAGAAAAGGTCCCTGCCACCAGGCATCCTGCTCTTCTTCCCAGTGACCTACCCCAAACCCAGTGTTTGTCCCCAGGAAGTCAGAGGACGGTGGGAGAGGAGACTAATGTCTAAGCCCCTCTGAGCCTTTCCATTACCCCATGCTGTTCTCCAGAAAGAAGCACCACCCTGCTGCAGCAGGAACAGAGGCCAAGAAATTTCCTTTGGAGATCACGGGTGGGCTTGAGTTCAGGGGCCCAAGGAACAGTGGGTGGGAGCTGGAGAACCAGTAGGCCGCCCCACTAAACTTCTGTGTGATGTCTATATGTCCCTTGTCTTCTCTGATCCTTACTTCACCCACATGAAAAAGGAAAATAATTACCAAAAATGATCCCTCACACCTTCCCAGTCTTGAAATTCGTCCATTCTGCAGTGTTAAAAAACAAAAAAAACAAACCAACAACCTTCAATCGAATAAATTTGAAGATTTAATTGGCTTTAGTAAGCATTTCTCGAATTGGGCAGCATCCCATCTGAGGAATAGAAAGGAGCTCAGAGGAGTCTTATAAAATAGGTTTTTATGGGAAAGAGGGTGTGGTGAGCAAGTCATTAGCGAAAGAAAAGAAAGGATTGTTCTGGCCAAGGACACTTTCCCTGAGGGGGAATCTCCAGGGGGTGTTATCCTACAGACCTCATTTTCCTGTGGGTGAGATAAGAGAGCCACAGTGACAGATTCCTTCCATGGACTGCCCAGAAAGTTCCTGACTACATTTCTAGGGGAGGTGCCACCTGCAGTTGGGTAAGGTATTAAGCCCAGTGACTTGGCCTAAGTGACTCCATCTTGGGCCTGTGATTTTATTTTTCTTAATGGTGGTTATCAGCTTCCACACCCGAGAGATGCTAGATTCTACGGCAGCTCTCCTGGTGAGAATCACAGCTGAGGTTTTAAAGTAGCTGCTTAGAGTTTATCATTTGATATCTCATTTAATGCATACAGCCAACCCAGGAGGTTGGGTTATAACCCAAACTCCTACCTAGCCTTCCAGGGCCCCCCAGATCCAGCCTCTCTTCCTCTCTGACTTCGCGTTCCTTCTAGAAGCCCCAGCTGCCAACATTCCTAATCCAGATGGGTCTCTCAGGCTTTGGCCCTGGCTGTCCCTCTGCCTGGGACGCTCTTCCTCCTGTTAGCCACAGCTGGCCCTTTCTCATCCTTCTGTGGCCAGCCAGAATGGCACCTCCTCAGGGACCACTTCCCCAGTTTTAAATTCTCCTTAGCAAGTATCACTACCTAAGATGATCTTTCTTATTTACTGATGTGTTTATAGATGTATGATCTTATGTTCTCCCACTAGACTCTAAACTCCATGAACGCAAGCATCTTTTTCAGCACAAAGCACATAGAGGGGTTTTCAATGAGTCTTATTGAATGAATGAATGAATCTCCACTTTGCAGATGAGTAACAGAGGCTCAGAGGGGTGAGGAAATTTGCCCAGCAGCCACCAGGCAGGAAGTGCGGGGAACCAGACTCCAACCTAGGACGGTCTGACCTCCGGTTCAAGTTTATAACCATTTGACCACACCGCCTTTCGGATCCGGGAACAGGTGATGCTTCCCAGCAGCGAGACTCTAAACCAGCGGGAGTTCCCAGCTGGAGACATGATCTAAGTGCCAATGTCTGAATGTCTGCGAGCATTTTGAGTCATTTGGAGAAAAGGCAACGTTAGCGGCACCATTACGGCCTGCTGTTCTCCATCCCATCACTGCCATCCCCACCTATTAAAATAATGGTATGAAAAATAAACAGCCTTTATGGACAATTTTATACAATGTGTGCATTGTTTGTTTCTCTTACCGTTACCATGGCAGTGATGTTCTCTGGATAACTTCTGAGTTTCTACATGATGGAAGGGAATGAAATAAAGTTGCTTGGGAGAAAATTGCCAAACAAAGCCTCTTCCTTCTCTGGTTGCTGCATCCCCCCACCCCCCAGCGCTCAACTGCAGCTGCACCCTGAATTCTTACGCACAGAATAAAGGCTGCCTTGTAACCTACAGCCTGCCATGGCTCCCCAGTGCCTGCAACGTGAAGGTCAGGGGTCTCCACAGGGCTTTAAGGCACCTGCTACCTGGCTTCCGCTCCTGCCCTTTACCCTGTCACATATACCTGGCTGTAGGTAATCCCCTTCTTCGTATCGTTCCTCCCCCTCCCCTTGATGTTTCACACCTCCACGCATTTGCTCATGCTTCTCCAGCTTATGTGAGCCACTCATCTTCCTTCCACATTTCTGCCAGGCCACTGCTTCTCATTTTTTCAAGCTAGAGTTTTGATGTGACACAACAATCCCCCTCCTTTCTCGCCCAGTCCCCAATGTGGTTGAGATTCCTTTTCCCCCTGCTTCCAGAGCCCTTTCAAGCCTGTCATTTCTCCATGGTACTGTCACCCAGACACCAAGCTACTCAAGGGCAGGCACGGTGCTGTCTGTACTCCGTGTCTAACACTGTACCGGGAATATGGTTGATGCTCTACAACTTCTTGTTGGCCCCAAATAGGAAAAAAAAAAAAAAATCAAATGATCTGAGAGGCTGCCTAAGGGCATGACATCGAAGTGTATCTTATGCTTTGGGAATAAGTGGAGGAGGCTTACATCAAAGCCCCAAAGCAATGCTTTCCAATGTTGGTTATACCTTGGAATCTCACCTGGAAGCTTTTAGGAATTCCTATGCCTAAGAGGAAATCCAAGTTCATTATATCAGACTCAGACTCACTGGGAGTGAGCCCGGGGAATATGTTTTTTTTTAAAGTTCCCCAGGTGACCGCAATGTGAAGGTGGGGCTGAGAGCCCCTGGCTCAAGGTTCTCACGCACAGCCCTAACCATACATTGTGTGGGACCAGGGTCTCCTGGGGGCTAAGGTCAAGGACCCAGAGCCAGGACTGAACCGAGATCAACTGGCTGCAATGTGCTCGGCAGGCAGCTAGGTATTTTCTGTGTATCACAACATAATCTGAAGCTCCACCTACAACATCAGAATCATGAGATTGAGATTCGGAGAGTGGTGGGATTGCCCCTGTTCACACGTCTGGGGCAGGATTTGAGTCCAGGTCCATCTCTACTGAGAGTCCGTGCCCTTGAGCATTTGTCAGAGGTAGGTGAGACAGCAGTGAGGAATGGGAGATGTGAGAAGCACCCTGCCCAGTGGGACAAAAGCCACTGCACAGGAGTTCTGTCTGTGTTGGGCTTGGCTAGTGGCATTTCCTTCCCTCTCAGCGCCCTGTTACCTCCCCACACGCCCAGGTTCTTCCAGAGCAGAGGCTGGATGGTAGGTGCGACAGAACCAACCAGCAGCTGAGTGGTGGGGGTCTAGTGATTGCAAACCACCCATGAGGCCACTGCTTCAGTAGTTTCCAGAGCCTGAAGGAGAAAGGGCTTTGCCAGCAGCCCCAGGGGGATGGTTCAGGATGGGAGAGTGAGTGCTGGCTCTCCCCACACCGTCAGCACTGACTTGGCATTCAAATATCTTTGAACTTGTTTTCCAGCTGATGCTTATTGTGTACTTTTAAGTGTCAGGTCTTGTCCTTACAACAGCCCTATAAACCAAGTCACCTGCAAAATGGAATCAGGGAATAAGAACAAGAGAACACAGGATTCTATTTTCCAGGTTTTGTGCAAATCTCAGAGAAGCCTTCCCTGACTAATGGGTTTAAAATTGCAACCCCTCTTTATCCTGCTCCCCTGCATGGCATGCTCCTGACCTCCTGTCCTGCTTCACTTCTTCCCATAGCACTCCCGAGCATCTGAGTACTCTCTGTTTTCATTTATGTGTCATTTACCTCTGCCTCTTCCAACTGGAATGTCAGGCTCAGGAGGGCAGGGATTTGGGTCTTTTTTGTTTGCTCTTGTATCACTAGCACCTAGATGTGCATTTTCCTAAAATCGATATGGTACCTTTGTTGAATGAAGGAGTTCACATTTTACTTCCCTTCTGGGTTATGTTTTCTTAGTATGTCAAACATAAAACGGGTCCCAAACTTAGAATAATAGGGCAGTGGGGTCCAGCCTGGTATGCAGCACATGATAGAGGCTTTGTTGATATTGGATAGAATTCATTACTATGTATTATTTAGGGCTCTTTGATGAAAAAGGGCTGATGCTGGCTAAATTCAGCCAGGAAAATGTGCAAAGGATTTGTTAGAAGGACAGGAGTATCTCACAGACTAAAGAAGAGCTGAAAAAGCAATTCTGAGGACAGGACCACAGGAGCTCTGAGGATCTAGGAAGCAGGGACCATCCCCCATCCCTTGAAGAGGCTGCACTTGGTATGAACCATTATGTAGGTTGGATCACATGGGCAAAGGAGGGGAAAGCCTTTTGGTTGACAAGTCCATCCTGTGACTGGTTCTCAAAGCAAAACTAAAATTCTGATACCAAAATAAAGATGGATGTGGACTCTGATTGGTAGAAAACAACAGATGCCCATGGTAGTTGACACATCAATTCCATTGGGCACCCCAGTATGTGTAGGGGGCTATGTGGCTGTGAGTGAGCCATGTGAGGACTGTGATGTTTTGGGTTTTCCACATTTCTCTTCCAGCCATCTGAGCCATCTGAACAGTGAAGGATCAGAAGCACATTGCATTGAGGGGCATGAGCACCATGGCAAATCTCTGAACTCAGAAGTTCCAGTTCCTCTCCAGTCTACCCAAAATCCATTCTGGAAGAAAGTTCAACGGTTTGGGGATAGCCAATAGCCAACAAGCCATTAGTATATTTGGAACAAGGGGCACAAACAAAAAGCAGACCTGACTGCAAAGAGCAATCACTGTAGCTATCAGCATAGGTTGGGTTATGCTGCTGTGACAAAGAGCCTTCAAAACCTCAGCAGTTTCATGCAACAACCATTTCTTCTTCACTCATAAAAGTCCTGGCATATTCAGCTGCTCTCCAGGACAGCTGTCCTTCCTGCAGTGGCTTGATGATCTAGGCCACTTCCGTCTTATAGTTTTGCTATCTCTGCATGTGATTTCTTGGTAAATAGAAGTGACATATTTATGCTCACAGGCTGTTGGTCAGAAGGAGTCACACAGCCTCACTCTAACTGCAAAGGAGACTCAGAAATGCAGGTGAACACATGGGATATGTGATAAGCTCTACTGTCTCCTTTACACATACAGATGGAAGAACATTTTTCAGCAATTAAGGTCATGACAATGGGACATGGCCTTGTAGGAGGCAGCGCAAAATATCCTCTGAGTGAAGGCTGGTGATTAGAAGCATGAATATCCTTCATTTTATATTCTATATATGCCTGTGATATATCACCATGAAAGCAGTCTCTCCAAGGGATGGGACTGGCTATTAGAGATGGAGAATTAATGTTGCTCAGATGGCTAGCTCCATACACATCCTTTATCCATCCCCAACATCCCCTTGAAAATTCTGTCCATTTTACTAATAAGGAAACAAACAGAAGAATATAATGACTTGTCTGAAGTTGCATATCTTATGAAAGGCACTGGTTGGAGGGCTACCAGAATCCAAAATCATGGTGCTTTCATTATACTAGGAAGCTCACCAGGGCCCTGGCAGGCATTGCAAGTCTTCTTTTCATTGGATGATAATGATGATGTTAATGGCAGTAAAGATGATGGTGATATTGATGATGGTGA